>NW_027315945.1:7605638-8197012 GCF_026437365.1 Eucyclogobius newberryi | reverse complement strand
CTATTCGAACCCTTTTTGCTGGGCAAGTAGGACCTGTAAATCTACACAATATATAGTTTAAAGTTTGAGTCTATCATATTAGGTTTTGGATTTATAGCTGTTTTTGTGTCTATTGCTTCAAAAGCATTTTCAGATAATTTGTGTGTTCTGAAGAAACTATAAGAGATATCTAACCCATACTTTCTGTGCAAGAGGGGCTTGTACATCTGCACAACATGTCTTTTAAAGTTTGAACCTATCTTATTGCATTTTTGAGTTATAGCAGTTTTTACTGTTTTATTGCTCCAAAAGCCTTTTCAGCCCATGAACAGTTGTTTGTGAGTTTCAAAAAAAGTGCAAGAGCTATTCGAACCCTTTTTGCTGGACAAGTAGGACCTGTAAATCTACACAATATATAGTTTAAAGTTTGAGTCTATCATATTAGGTTTTGGATTTATGGCTGTTTTTGTGTGTATTGCTTCAAAAGCATTTTCAGATAATTTGTGTTTTCTGAAGAAACTACAAGAGATATCAAACCCATACTTTCTGTGCAAGAGGGGCTTGTACATCTGCACAACATGTCTTTTAAAGTTTGAACCTATCTTATTGCATTTTTGAGTTATAGCAGTTTTTACTGTTTTATTGCTCCAAAAGCCTTTTCAGCCCATGAACAGTTGTTTGTGAGTTTCGAAAAAAGTGCAAGAGCTATTCGAACCCTTTTTGCTGGGCAATTAGGACCTGTAAATCTACACAATATATAGTTTAAAGTTTGAGTCTATCATATTAGGTTTTGGATTTATAGCTGTTTTTGTGTCTATTGCTTCAAAAGCATTTTCAGATAATTTGTGTGTTCTGAAGAAACTATAAGAGATATCTAGCCCATACTTTCTGTGCAAGAGGGGCTTGTACATCTGCACAACATGTCTTTTAAAGTTTGAACCTATCTTATTGCATTTTTGAGTTATAGCAGTTTTTACTGTTTTATTGCTCCAAAAGCCTTTTCAGCCCATGAACAGTTGTTTGTGAGTTTCGAAAAAAGTGCAAGAGCTATTCGAACCCTTTTTGCTGGGCAAGTAGGACCTGTAAATCTACACAATATATAGTTTAAAGTTTGAGTCTATCATATTAGGTTTTGGATTTATGGCTGTTTTTGTGTCTATTGCTTCAAAAGCATTTTCAGATAATTTGTGTTTTCTGAAGAAACTACAAGAGATATCAAACCCATACTTTCTGTGCAAGAGGGGCTTGTAAATCTGCACAACATGTCTTTTAAAGTTTGAACCTATCTTATTGCATTTTTGAGTTATAGCAGTTTTTACTGTTTTATTGCTCCAAAAGCCTTTTCAGCCCATGAACAGTTGTTTGTGAGTTTCGAAAAAAGTGAAAGAGCTATTCGAACCCTTTTTGCTGGGCAAGTAGGACCTGTAAATCTACACAATATATAGTTTAAAGTTTGAGTCTATCATATTAGGTTTTGGATTTATAGCTGTTTTTGTGTCTATTGCTTCAAAAGCATTTTCAGATAATTTGTGTTTTCTGAAGAAACTACAAGAGATATCTAACCCATACTTTCTGTGCAAGAGGGGCTTGTACATCTGCACAACATGTCTTTTAAGTTTGAACCTATCTTATTGCATTTTTGAGTTATAGCAGTTTTTACTGTTTTATTGCACCAAAAGCCTTTTGAGCCCATGAACAGTTGTTTGTGAGTTTCAAAAAAGTGCAAGAGCTATTCGAACCCTTTTTGCTGGGCAAGTAGGACCTGTAAATCTACACAATATATAGTTTAAAGTTTGAGTCTATCATATTAGGTTTTGGATTTATGGCTGTTTTTGTGTCTATTGCTTCAAAAGCATTTTCAGATAATTTGTGTTTTCTGAAGAAACTACAAGAGATATCAAACCCATACTTTCTGTGCAAGAGGGGCTTGTACATCTGCACAACATGTCTTTTAAAGTTTGAACCTATCTTATTGCATTTTTGAGTTATAGCAGTTTTTACTGTTTTATTGCTCCAAAAGCCTTTTCAGCCCATGAACAGTTGTTTGTGAGTTTCGAAAAAAGTGCAAGAGCTATTCGAACCCTTTTTGCTGGGCAAGTAGGGCCTGTAAATCTACACAATATATAGTTTAAAGTTTGAGTCTATCATATTAGGTTTTGGATTTATAGCTGTTTTTGTGTCTATTGCTTCAAAAGCATTTTCAGATAATTTGTGTGTTCTGAAGAAACTACAAGAGATATCTAGCCCATACTTTCTGTGCAAGAGGGGCTTGTACATCTGCACAACATGTCTTTTAAAGTTTGAACCTATCTTATTGCATTTTTGAGTTATAGCAGTTTTTACTGTTTTATTGCTCCAAAAGCCTTTTCAGCCCATGAACAGTTGTTTGTGAGTTTCGAAAAAAGTGCAAGAGCTATTCGAACCCTTTTTGCTGGGCAAGTAGGACCTGTAAATCTACACAATATATAGTTTAAAGTTTGAGTCTATCATATTAGGTTTTGGATTTATGGCTGTTTTTGTGTCTATTGCTTCAAAAGCATTTTCAGATAATTTGTGTTTTCTGAAGAAACTACAAGAGATATCAAACCCATACTTTCTGTGCAAGAGGGGCTTGTACATCTGCACAACATGTCTTTTAAAGTTTGAACCTATCTTATTGCATTTTTGAGTTATAGCAGTTTTTACTGTTTTATTGCTCCAAAAGCCTTTTCAGCCCATGAACAGTTGTTTGTGAGTTTCGAAAAAAGTGAAAGAGCTATTCGAACCCTTTTTGCTGGGCAAGTAGGACCTGTAAATCTACACAATATATAGTTTAAAGTTTGAGTCTATCATATTAGGTTTTGGATTTATGGCTGTTTTTGTGTCTATTGCTTCAAAAGCATTTTCAGATAATTTGTGTTTTCTGAAGAAACTACAAGAGATATCAAACCCATACTTTCTGTGCAAGAGGGGCTTGTACATCTGCACAACATGTCTTTTAAAGTTTGAACCTATCTTATTGCATTTTTGAGTTATAGCAGTTTTTACTGTTTTATTGCTCCAAAAGCCTTTTCAGCCCATGAACAGTTGTTTGTGAGTTTCGAAAAAAGTGCAAGAGCTATTCGAACCCTTTTTGCTGGGCAAGTAGGGCCTGTAAATCTACACAATATATAGTTTAAAGTTTGAGTCTATCATATTAGGTTTTGGATTTATAGCTGTTTTTGTGTCTATTGCTTCAAAAGCATTTTCAGATAATTTGTGTGTTCTGAAGAAACTACAAGAGATATCTAGCCCATACTTTCTGTGCAAGAGGGGCTTGTACATCTGCACAACATGTCTTTTAAAGTTTGAACCTATCTTATTGCATTTTTGAGTTATAGCAGTTTTTACTGTTTTATTGCTCCAAAAGCCTTTTCAGCCCATGAACAGTTGTTTGTGAGTTTCGAAAAAAGTGCAAGAGCTATTCGAACCCTTTTTGCTGGGCAAGTAGGACCTGTAAATCTACACAATATATAGTTTAAAGTTTGAGTCTATCATATTAGGTTTTGGATTTATGGCTGTTTTTGTGTCTATTGCTTCAAAAGCATTTTCAGATAATTTGTGTTTTCTGAAGAAACTACAAGAGATATCAAACCCATACTTTCTGTGCAAGAGGGGCTTGTAAATCTGCACAACATGTCTTTTAAAGTTTGAACCTATCTTATTGCATTTTTGAGTTATAGCAGTTTTTACTGTTTTATTGCTCCAAAAGCTTTTTCAGCCCATGAACAGTTGTTTGTGAGTTTCGAAAAAAGTGAAAGAGCTATTCGAACCCTTTTTGCTGGGCAAGTAGGACCTGTAAATCTACACAATATATAGTTTAAAGTTTGAGTCTATCATATTAGGTTTTGGATTTATAGCTGTTTTTGTGTCTATTGCTTCAAAAGCATTTTCAGATAATTTGTGTTTTCTGAAGAAACTACAAGAGATATCTAACCCATACTTTCTGTGCAAGAGGGGCTTGTACATCTGCACAACATGTCTTTTAAAGTTTGAACCTATCTTATTGCATTTTTGAGTTATAGCAGTTTTTACTGTTTTATTGCTCCAAAAGCCTTTTCAGCCCATGAACAGTTGTTTGTGAGTTTCAAAAAAAGTGCAAGAGCTATTCGAACCCTTTTTGCTGGGCAAGTAGGACCTGTAAATCTACACAATATATAGTTTAAAGTTTGAGTCTATCATATTAGGTTTTGGATTTATGGCTGTTTTTGTGTGTATTGCTTCAAAAGCATTTTCAGATAATTTGTGTTTTCTGAAGAAACTACAAGAGATATCAAACCCATACTTTCTGTGCAAGAGGGGCTTGTAAATCTGCACAACATGTCTTTTAAAGTTTGAACCTATCTTATTGCATTTTTGAGTTATAGCAGTTTTTACTGTTTTATTGCTCCAAAAGCCTTTTCAGCCCATGAACAGTTGTTTGTGAGTTTCGAAAAAAGTGCAAGAGCTATTCGAACCCTTTTTGCTGGGCAATTAGGACCTGTAAATCTACACAATATATAGTTTAAAGTTTGAGTCTATCATATTAGGTTTTGGATTTATAGCTGTTTTTGTGTCTATTGCTTCAAAAGCATTTTCAGATAATTTGTGTGTTCTGAAGAAACTATAAGAGATATCTAGCCCATACTTTCTGTGCAAGAGGGGCTTGTACATCTGCACAACATGTCTTTTAAAGTTTGAACCTATCTTATTGCATTTTTGAGTTATAGCAGTTTTTACTGTTTTATTGCTCCAAAAGCCTTTTCAGCCCATGAACAGTTGTTTGTGAGTTTCGAAAAAAGTGCAAGAGCTATTCGAACCCTTTTTGCTGGGCAAGTAGGACCTGTAAATCTACACAATATATAGTTTAAAGTTTGAGTCTATCATATTAGGTTTTGGATTTATGGCTGTTTTTGTGTCTATTGCTTCAAAAGCATTTTCAGATAATTTGTGTTTTCTGAAGAAACTACAAGAGATATCAAACCCATACTTTCTGTGCAAGAGGGGCTTGTAAATCTGCACAACATGTCTTTTAAAGTTTGAACCTATCTTATTGCATTTTTGAGTTATAGCAGTTTTTACTGTTTTATTGCTCCAAAAGCCTTTTCAGCCCATGAACAGTTGTTTGTGAGTTTCGAAAAAAGTGAAAGAGCTATTCGAACCCTTTTTGCTGGGCAAGTAGGACCTGTAAATCTACACAATATATAGTTTAAAGTTTGAGTCTATCATATTAGGTTTTGGATTTATAGCTGTTTTTGTGTCTATTGCTTCAAAAGCATTTTCAGATAATTTGTGTTTTCTGAAGAAACTACAAGAGATATCTAACCCATACTTTCTGTGCAAGAGGGGCTTGTACATCTGCACAACATGTCTTTTAAAGTTTGAACCTATCTTATTGCATTTTTGAGTTATAGCAGTTTTTACTGTTTTATTGCTCCAAAAGCCTTTTCAGCCCATGAACAGTTGTTTGTGAGTTTCAAAAAAAGTGCAAGAGCTATTCGAACCCTTTTTGCTGGGCAAGTAGGACCTGTAAATCTACACAATATATAGTTTAAAGTTTGAGTCTATCATATTAGGTTTTGGATTTATGGCTGTTTTTGTGTCTATTGCTTCAAAAGCATTTTCAGATAATTTGTGTTTTCTGAAGAAACTACAAGAGATATCAAACCCATACTTTCTGTGCAAGAGGGGCTTGTACATCTGCACAACATGTCTTTTAAAGTTTGAACCTATCTTATTGCATTTTTGAGTTATAGCAGTTTTTACTGTTTTATTGCTCCAAAAGCCTTTTCAGCCCATGAACAGTTGTTTGTGAGTTTCGAAAAAAGTGCAAGAGCTATTCGAACCCTTTTTGCTGGGCAAGTAGGACCTGTAAATCTACACAATATATAGTTTAAAGTTTGAGTCTATCATATTAGGTTTTGGATTAATAGCTGTTTTTGTGTCTATTGCTTCAAAAGCATTTTCAGATAATTTGTGTGTTCTGAAGAAACTATAAGAGATATCTAGCCCATACTTTCTGTGCAAGAGGGGCTTGTACATCTGCACAACATGTCTTTTAAAGTTTGAACCTATCCTATTGCATTTTTGAGTTATAGCAGTTTTTACTGTTTTATTGCTCCAAAAGCCTTTTCAGCCCATGAACAGTTGTTTGTGAGTTTCGAAAAAAGTGCAAGAGCTATTCGAACCCTTTTTGCTGGGCAAGTAGGACCTGTAAATCTACACAATATATAGTTTAAAGTTTGAGTCTATCATATTAGGTTTTGGATTTATAGCTGTTTTTGTGTCTATTGCTTCAAAAGCATTTTCAGATAATTTGTGTGTTCTGAAGAAACTATAAGAGATATCTAGCCCATACTTTCTGTGCAAGAGGGGCTTGTACATCTGCACAACATGTCTTTTAAAGTTTGAACCTATCTTATTGCATTTTTGAGTTATAGCAGTTTTTACTGTTTTATTGCTCCAAAAGCCTTTTCAGCCCATGAACAGTTGTTTGTGAGTTTCGAAAAAAGTGCAAGAGCTATTCGAACCCTTTTTGCTGGGCAAGTAGGACCTGTAAATCTACACAATATATAGTTTAAAGTTTGAGTCTATCATATTAGGTTTTGGATTTATGGCTGTTTTTGTGTCTATTGCTTCAAAAGCATTTTCAGATATTTTGTGTTTTCTGAAGAAACTACAAGAGATATCAAACCCATACTTTCTGTGCAAGAGGGGCTTGTACATCTGCACAACATGTCTTTTAAAGTTTGAACCTATCTTATTGCATTTTTGAGTTATAGCAGTTTTTACTGTTTTATTGCTCCAAAAGCCTTTCAGCCCATGAACAGTTGTTTGTGAGTTTCGAAAAAAGTGCAAGAGCTATTCGAACCCTTTTTGCTGGGCAAGTAGGACCTGTAAATCTACACAATATATAGTTTAAAGTTTGAGTCTATCATATTAGGTTTTGGATTTATAGCTGTTTTTGTGTCTATTGCTTCAAAAGCATTTTCAGATAATTTGTGTGTTCTGAAGAAACTATAAGAGATATCTAACCCATACTTTCTGTGCAAGAGGGGCTTGTACATCTGCACAACATGTCTTTTAAAGTTTGAACCTATCTTATTGCATTTTTGAGTTATAGCAGTTTTTACTGTTTTATTGCTCCAAAAGCCTTTTCAGCCCATGAACAGTTGTTTGTGAGTTTCAAAAAAAGTGCAAGAGCTATTCGAACCCTTTTTGCTGGACAAGTAGGACCTGTAAATCTACACAATATATAGTTTAAAGTTTGAGTCTATCATATTAGGTTTTGGATTTATGGCTGTTTTTGTGTGTATTGCTTCAAAAGCATTTTCAGATAATTTGTGTTTTCTGAAGAAACTACAAGAGATATCAAACCCATACTTTCTGTGCAAGAGGGGCTTGTAAATCTGCACAACATGTCTTTTAAAGTTTGAACCTATCTTATTGCATTTTTGAGTTATAGCAGTTTTTACTGTTTTATTGCTCCAAAAGCCTTTTCAGCCCATGAACAGTTGTTTGTGAGTTTCGAAAAAAGTGCAAGAGCTATTCGAACCCTTTTTGCTGGGCAATTAGGACCTGTAAATCTACACAATATATAGTTTAAAGTTTGAGTCTATCATATTAGGTTTTGGATTTATAGCTGTTTTTGTGTCTATTGCTTCAAAAGCATTTTCAGATAATTTGTGTGTTCTGAAGAAACTATAAGAGATATCTAGCCCATACTTTCTGTGCAAGAGGGGCTTGTACATCTGCACAACATGTCTTTTAAAGTTTGAACCTATCTTATTGCATTTTTGAGTTATAGCAGTTTTTACTGTTTTATTGCTCCAAAAGCCTTTTCAGCCCATGAACAGTTGTTTGTGAGTTTCGAAAAAAGTGCAAGAGCTATTCGAACCCTTTTTGCTGGGCAAGTAGGACCTGTAAATCTACACAATATATAGTTTAAAGTTTGAGTCTATCATATTAGGTTTTGGATTTATGGCTGTTTTTGTGTCTATTGCTTCAAAAGCATTTTCAGATAATTTGTGTTTTCTGAAGAAACTACAAGAGATATCAAACCCATACTTTCTGTGCAAGAGGGGCTTGTAAATCTGCACAACATGTCTTTTAAAGTTTGAACCTATCTTATTGCATTTTTGAGTTATAGCAGTTTTTACTGTTTTATTGCTCCAAAAGCCTTTTCAGCCCATGAACAGTTGTTTGTGAGTTTCGAAAAAAGTGAAAGAGCTATTCGAACCCTTTTTGCTGGGCAAGTAGGACCTGTAAATCTACACAATATATAGTTTAAAGTTTGAGTCTATCATATTAGGTTTTGGATTTATAGCTGTTTTTGTGTCTATTGCTTCAAAAGCATTTTCAGATAATTTGTGTTTTCTGAAGAAACTACAAGAGATATCTAACCCATACTTTCTGTGCAAGAGGGGCTTGTACATCTGCACAACATGTCTTTTAAAGTTTGAACCTATCTTATTGCATTTTTGAGTTATAGCAGTTTTTACTGTTTTATTGCACCAAAAGCCTTTTGAGCCCATGAACAGTTGTTTGTGAGTTTCAAAAAAAGTGCAAGAGCTATTCGAACCCTTTTTGCTGGGCAAGTAGGACCTGTAAATCTACACAATATATAGTTTAAAGTTTGAGTCTATCATATTAGGTTTTGGATTTATGGCTGTTTTTGTGTCTATTGCTTCAAAAGCATTTTCAGATAATTTGTGTTTTCTGAAGAAACTACAAGAGATATCAAACCCATACTTTCTGTGCAAGAGGGGCTTGTACATCTGCACAACATGTCTTTTAAAGTTTGAACCTATCTTATTGCATTTTTGAGTTATAGCAGTTTTTACTGTTTTATTGCTCCAAAAGCCTTTTCAGCCCATGAACAGTTGTTTGTGAGTTTCGAAAAAAGTGCAAGAGCTATTCGAACCCTTTTTGCTGGGCAAGTAGGGCCTGTAAATCTACACAATATATAGTTTAAAGTTTGAGTCTATCATATTAGGTTTTGGATTTATAGCTGTTTTTGTGTCTATTGCTTCAAAAGCATTTTCAGATAATTTGTGTGTTCTGAAGAAACTACAAGAGATATCTAGCCCATACTTTCTGTGCAAGAGGGGCTTGTACATCTGCACAACATGTCTTTTAAAGTTTGAACCTATCTTATTGCATTTTTGAGTTATAGCAGTTTTTACTGTTTTATTGCTCCAAAAGCCTTTTCAGCCCATGAACAGTTGTTTGTGAGTTTCGAAAAAAGTGCAAGAGCTATTCGAACCCTTTTTGCTGGGCAAGTAGGACCTGTAAATCTACACAATATATAGTTTAAAGTTTGAGTCTATCATATTAGGTTTTGGATTTATGGCTGTTTTTGTGTCTATTGCTTCAAAAGCATTTTCAGATAATTTGTGTTTTCTGAAGAAACTACAAGAGATATCAAACCCATACTTTCTGTGCAAGAGGGGCTTGTACATCTGCACAACATGTCTTTTAAAGTTTGAACCTATCTTATTGCATTTTTGAGTTATAGCAGTTTTTACTGTTTTATTGCTCCAAAAGCCTTTTCAGCCCATGAACAGTTGTTTGTGAGTTTCGAAAAAAGTGAAAGAGCTATTCGAACCCTTTTTGCTGGGCAAGTAGGACCTGTAAATCTACACAATATATAGTTTAAAGTTTGAGTCTATCATATTAGGTTTTGGATTTATGGCTGTTTTTGTGTCTATTGCTTCAAAAGCATTTTCAGATAATTTGTGTTTTCTGAAGAAACTACAAGAGATATCAAACCCATACTTTCTGTGCAAGAGGGGCTTGTACATCTGCACAACATGTCTTTTAAAGTTTGAACCTATCTTATTGCATTTTTGAGTTATAGCAGTTTTTACTGTTTTATTGCTCCAAAAGCCTTTTCAGCCCATGAACAGTTGTTTGTGAGTTTCGAAAAAAGTGCAAGAGCTATTCGAACCCTTTTTGCTGGGCAAGTAGGGCCTGTAAATCTACACAATATATAGTTTAAAGTTTGAGTCTATCATATTAGGTTTTGGATTTATAGCTGTTTTTGTGTCTATTGCTTCAAAAGCATTTTCAGATAATTTGTGTGTTCTGAAGAAACTACAAGAGATATCTAGCCCATACTTTCTGTGCAAGAGGGGCTTGTACATCTGCACAACATGTCTTTTAAAGTTTGAACCTATCTTATTGCATTTTTGAGTTATAGCAGTTTTTACTGTTTTATTGCTCCAAAAGCCTTTTCAGCCCATGAACAGTTGTTTGTGAGTTTCGAAAAAAGTGCAAGAGCTATTCGAACCCTTTTTGCTGGGCAAGTAGGACCTGTAAATCTACACAATATATAGTTTAAAGTTTGAGTCTATCATATTAGGTTTTGGATTTATGGCTGTTTTTGTGTCTATTGCTTCAAAAGCATTTTCAGATAATTTGTGTTTTCTGAAGAAACTACAAGAGATATCAAACCCATACTTTCTGTGCAAGAGGGGCTTGTAAATCTGCACAACATGTCTTTTAAAGTTTGAACCTATCTTATTGCATTTTTGAGTTATAGCAGTTTTTACTGTTTTATTGCTCCAAAAGCTTTTTCAGCCCATGAACAGTTGTTTGTGAGTTTCGAAAAAAGTGAAAGAGCTATTCGAACCCTTTTTGCTGGGCAAGTAGGACCTGTAAATCTACACAATATATAGTTTAAAGTTTGAGTCTATCATATTAGGTTTTGGATTTATAGCTGTTTTTGTGTCTATTGCTTCAAAAGCATTTTCAGATAATTTGTGTTTTCTGAAGAAACTACAAGAGATATCTAACCCATACTTTCTGTGCAAGAGGGGCTTGTACATCTGCACAACATGTCTTTTAAAGTTTGAACCTATCTTATTGCATTTTTGAGTTATAGCAGTTTTTACTGTTTTATTGCTCCAAAAGCCTTTTCAGCCCATGAACAGTTGTTTGTGAGTTTCAAAAAAAGTGCAAGAGCTATTCGAACCCTTTTTGCTGGGCAAGTAGGACCTGTAAATCTACACAATATATAGTTTAAAGTTTGAGTCTATCATATTAGGTTTTGGATTTATGGCTGTTTTTGTGTCTATTGCTTCAAAAGCATTTTCAGATAATTTGTGTTTTCTGAAGAAACTACAAGAGATATCAAACCCATACTTTCTGTGCAAGAGGGGCTTGTACATCTGCACAACATGTCTTTTAAAGTTTGAACCTATCCTATTGCATTTTTGAGTTATAGCAGTTTTTACTGTTTTATTGCTCCAAAAGCCTTTTCAGCCCATGAACAGTTGTTTGTGAGTTTCGAAAAAAGTGCAAGAGCTATTCGAACCCTTTTTGCTGGGCAAGTAGGACCTGTAAATCTACACAATATATAGTTTAAAGTTTGAGTCTATCATATTAGGTTTTGGATTTATAGCTGTTTTTGTGTCTATTGCTTCAAAAGCATTTTCAGATAATTTGTGTGTTCTGAAGAAACTATAAGAGATATCTAGCCCATACTTTCTGTGCAAGAGGGGCTTGTACATCTGCACAACATGTCTTTTAAAGTTTGAACCTATCTTATTGCATTTTTGAGTTATAGCAGTTTTTACTGTTTTATTGCTCCAAAAGCCTTTTCAGCCCATGAACAGTTGTTTGTGAGTTTCGAAAAAAGTGCAAGAGCTATTCGAACCCTTTTTGCTGGGCAAGTAGGAGCTGTAAATCTACACAATATATAGTTTAAAGTTTGAGTCTATCATATTAGGTTTTGGATTTATGGCTGTTTTTGTGTCTATTGCTTCAAAAGCATTTTCAGATAATTTGTGTTTTCTGAAGAAACTACAAGAGATATCAAACCCATACTTTCTGTGCAAGAGGGGCTTGTACATCTGCACAACATGTCTTTTAAAGTTTGAACCTATCTTATTGCATTTTTGAGTTATAGCAGTTTTTACTGTTTGATTGCTCCAAAAGCCTTTTCAGCCCATGAACAGTTGTTTGTGAGTTTCGAAAAAAGTGCAAGAGCTATTCGAACCCTTTTTGCTGGGCAAGTAGGACCTGTAAATCTACACAATATATAGTTTAAAGTTTGAGTCTATCATATTAGGTTTTGGATTTATAGCTGTTTTTGTGTCTATTGCTTCAAAAGCATTTTCAGATAATTTGTGTGTTCTGAAGAAACTATAAGAGATATCTAGCCCATACTTTCTGTGCAAGAGGGGCTTGTACATCTGCACAACATGTCTTTTAAAGTTTGAACCTATCCTATTGCATTTTTGAGTTATAGCAGTTTTTACTGTTTTATTGCTCCAAAAGCCTTTTCAGCCCATGAACAGTTGTTTGTGAGTTTCGAAAAAAGTGAAAGAGCTATTCGAACCCTTTTTGCTGGGCAAGTAGGACCTGTAAATCTACACAATATATAGTTTAAAGTTTGAGTCTATCATATTAGGTTTTGGATTTATGGCTGTTTTTGTGTCTATTGCTTCAAAAGCATTTTCAGATAATTTGTGTTTTCTGAAGAAACTACAAGAGATATCAAACCCATACTTTCTGTGCAAGAGGGGCTTGTACATCTGCACAACATGTCTTTTAAAGTTTGAACCTATCTTATTGCATTTTTGAGTTATAGCAGTTTTTACTGTTTTATTGCTCCAAAAGCCTTTTCAGCCCATGAACAGTTGTTTGTGAGTTTCGAAAAAAGTGCAAGAGCTATTCGAACCCTTTTTGCTGGGCAAGTAGGACCTGTAAATCTACACAATATATAGTTTAAAGTTTGAGTCTATCATATTAGGTTTTGGATTTATGGCTGTTTTTGTGTCTATTGCTTCAAAAGCATTTTCAGATAATTTGTGTTTTCTGAAGAAACTACAAGAGATATCAAACCCATACTTTCTGTGCAAGAGGGGCTTGTACATCTGCACAACATGTCTTTTAAAGTTTGAACCTATCTTATTGCATTTTTGAGTTATAGCAGTTTTTACTGTTTTATTGCTCCAAAAGCCTTTTCAGCCCATGAACAGTTGTTTGTGAGTTTCGAAAAAAGTGAAAGAGCTATTCGAACCCTTTTTGCTGGGCAAGTAGGACCTGTAAATCTACACAATATATAGTTTAAAGTTTGAGTCTATCATATTAGGTTTTGGATTTATGGCTGTTTTTGTGTCTATTGCTTCAAAAGCATTTTCAGATAATTTGTGTTTTCTGAAGAAACTACAAAAGATATCAAACCCATACTTTCTGTGCAAGAGGGGCTTGTACATCTGCACAACATGTCTTTTAAAGTTTGAACCTATCTTATTGCATTTTTGAGTTATAGCAGTTTTTACTGTTTTATTGCTCCAAAAGCCTTTTCAGCCCATGAACAGTTGTTTGTGAGTTTCGAAAAAAGTGCAAGAGCTATTCGAACCCTTTTTGCTGGGCAAGTAGGACCTGTAAATCTACACAATATATAGTTTAAAGTTTGAGTCTATCATATTAGGTTTTGGATTTATGGCTGTTTTTGTGTCTATTGCTTCAAAAGCATTTTCAGATAATTTGTGTTTTCTGAAGAAACTACAAGAGATATCAAACCCATACTTTCTGTGCAAGAGGGGCTTGTAAATCTGCACAACATGTCTTTTAAAGTTTGAACCTATCTTATTGCATTTTTGAGTTATAGCAGTTTTTACTGTTTTATTGCTCTAAAAGCCTTTTCAGCCCATGAACAGTTGTTTGTGAGTTTCGAAAAAAGTGCAAGAGCTATTCGAACCCTTTTTGCTGGGCAAGTAGGACCTGTAAATCTACACAATATATAGTTTAAAGTTTGAGTCTATCATATTAGGTTTTGGATTTATAGCTGTTTTTGTGTCTATTGCTTCAAAAGCATTTTCAGATAATTTGTGTTTTCTGAAGAAACTACAAGAGATATCTAGCCCATACTTTCTGTGCAAGAGGGGCTTGTACATCTGCACAACATGTCTTTTAAAGTTTGAACCTATCTTATTGCATTTTTGAGTTATAGCAGTTTTTACTGTTTTATTGCTCCAAAAGCCTTTTCAGCCCATGAACAGTTGTTTGTGAGTTTCGAAAAAAGTGCAAGAGCTATTCGAACCCTTTTTGCTGGGCAAGTAGGACCTGTAAATCTACACAATATATAGTTTAAAGTTTGAGTCTATCATATTAGGTTTTGGATTTATAGCTGTTTTTGTGTCTATTGCTTCAAAAGCATTTTCAGATAATTTGTGTATTCTGAAGAAACTACAAGAGATATCTAACCCATACTTTCTGTGCAAGAGGGGCTTGTACATCTGCACAACATGTCTTTTAAAGTTTGAACCTATCTTATTGCATTTTTGAGTTATAGCAGTTTTTACTGTTTTATTGCTCCAAAAGCCTTTTCAGCCCATGAACAGTTGTTTGTGAGTTTCAAAAAAAGTGCAAGAGCTATTCGAACCCTTTTTGCTGGACAAGTAGGACCTGTAAATCTACACAATATATAGTTTAAAGTTTGAGTCTATCATATTAGGTTTTGGATTTATAGCTGTTTTTGTGTCTATTGCTTCAAAAGCATTTTCAGATAATTTGTGTGTTCTGAAGAAACTACAAGAGATATCTAACCCATACTTTCTGTGCAAGAGGGGCTTGTACATCTGCACAACATGTCTTTTAAAGTTTGAACCTATCTTATTGCATTTTTGAGTTATAGCAGTTTTTACTGTTTTATTGCTCCAAAAGCCTTTTCAGCCCATGAACAGTTGTTTGTGAGTTTTGAAAAAAGTGCAAGAGCTATTCGAACCCTTTTTGCTGGGCAAGTAGGACCTGTAAATCTACACAATATATAGTTTAAAGTTTGAGTCTATCATATTAGGTTTTGGATTTATAGCTGTTTTTGTGTCTATTGCTTCAAAAGCATTTTCAGATAATTTGTGTTTTCTGAAGAAACTACAAAAGATATCAAACCCATACTTTCTGTGCAAGAGGGGCTTGTACATCTGCACAACATGTCTTTTAAAGTTTGAACCTATCTTATTGCATTTTTGAGTTATAGCAGTTTTTACTGTTTTATTGCTCCAAAAGCCTTTTCAGCCCATGAACAGTTGTTTGTGAGTTTCGAAAAAAGTGCAAGAGCTATTCGAACCCTTTTTGCTGGGCAAGTAGGACCTGTAAATCTACACAATATATAGTTTAAAGTTTGAGTCTATCATATTAGGTTTTGGATTTATGGCTGTTTTTGTGTCTATTGCTTCAAAAGCATTTTCAGATAATTTGTGTTTTCTGAAGAAACTACAAGAGATATCTAGCCCATACTTTCTGTGCAAGAGGGGCTTGTACATCTGCACAACATGTCTTTTAAAGTTTGAACCTATCTTATTGCATTTTTGAGTTATAGCAGTTTTTACTGTTTTATTGCTCCAAAAGCCTTTTCAGCCCATGAACAGTTGTTTGTGAGTTTCGAAAAAAGTGCAAGAGCTATTCGAACCCTTTTTGCTGGGCAAGTAGGACCTGTAAATCTACACAATATATAGTTTAAAGTTTGAGTCTATCATATTAGGTTTTGGATTTATAGCTGTTTTTGTGTCTATTGCTTCAAAAGCATTTTCAGATAATTTGTGTATTCTGAAGAAACTACAAGAGATATCTAACCCATACTTTCTGTGCAAGAGGGGCTTGTACATCTGCACAACATGTCTTTTAAAGTTTGAACCTATCTTATTGCATTTTTGAGTTATAGCAGTTTTTACTGTTTTATTGCTCCAAAAGCCTTTTCAGCCCATGAACAGTTGTTTGTGAGTTTCAAAAAAAGTGCAAGAGCTATTCGAACCCTTTTTGCTGGACAAGTAGGACCTGTAAATCTACACAATATATAGTTTAAAGTTTGAGTCTATCATATTAGGTTTTGGATTTATAGCTGTTTTTGTGTCTATTGCTTCAAAAGCATTTTCAGATAATTTGTGTGTTCTGAAGAAACTACAAGAGATATCTAACCCATACTTTCTGTGCAAGAGGGGCTTGTACATCTGCACAACATGTCTTTTAAAGTTTGAACCTATCTTATTGCATTTTTGAGTTATAGCAGTTTTTACTGTTTTATTGCTCCAAAAGCCTTTTCAGCCCATGAACAGTTGTTTGTGAGTTTTGAAAAAAGTGCAAGAGCTATTCGAACCCTTTTTGCTGGGCAAGTAGGACCTGTAAATCTACACAATATATAGTTTAAAGTTTGAGTCTATCATATTAGGTTTTGGATTTATAGCTGTTTTTGTGTCTATTGCTTCAAAAGCATTTTCAGATAATTTGTGTTTTCTGAAGAAACTACAAGAGATATCAAACCCATACTTTCTGTGCAAGAGGGGCTTGTAAATCTGCACAACATGTCTTTTAAAGTTTGAACCTATCTTATTGCATTTTTGAGTTATAGCAGTTTTTACTGTTTTATTGCTCCAAAAGCCTTTTCAGCCCATGAACAGTTGTTTGTGAGTTTCGAAAAAAGTGCAAGAGCTATTCGAACCCTTTTTGCTGGGCAAGTAGGACCTGTAAATCTACACAATATATAGTTTAAAGTTTGAGTCTATCATATTAGGTTTTGGATTTATGGCTGTTTTTGTGTCTATTGCTTCAAAAGCATTTTCAGATAATTTGTGTTTTCTGAAGAAACTACAAGAGATATCAAACCCATACTTTCTGTGCAAGAGGGGCTTGTACATCTGCACAACATGTCTTTTAAAGTTTGAACCTATCTTATTGCATTTTTGAGTTATAGCAGTTTTTACTGTTTTATTGCTCCAAAAGCCTTTTCAGCCCATGAACAGTTGTTTGTGAGTTTCGAAAAAAGTGCAAGAGCTATTCGAACCCTTTTTGCTGGGCAAGTAGGACCTGTAAATCTACACAATATATAGTTTAAAGTTTGAGTCTATCATATTAGGTTTTGGATTTATAGCTGTTTTTGTGTCTATTGCTTCAAAAGCATTTTCAGATAATTTGTGTGTTCTGAAGAAACTACAAGAGATATCTAACCCATACTTTCTGTGCAAGAGGGGCTTGTACATCTGCACAACATGTCTTTTAAAGTTTGAACCTATCTTATTGCATTTTTGAGTTATAGCAGTTTTTACTGTTTTATTGCTCCAAAAGCCTTTTCAGCCCATGAACAGTTGTTTGTGAGTTTTGAAAAAAGTGCAAGAGCTATTCGAACCCTTTTTGCTGGGCAAGTAGGACCTGTAAATCTACACAATATATAGTTTAAAGTTTGAGTCTATCATATTAGGTTTTGGATTTATAGCTGTTTTTGTGTCTATTGCTTCAAAAGCATTTTCAGATAATTTGTGTTTTCTGAAGAAACTACAAAAGATATCAAACCCATACTTTCTGTGCAAGAGGGGCTTGTACATCTGCACAACATGTCTTTTAAAGTTTGAACCTATCTTATTGCATTTTTGAGTTATAGCAGTTTTTACTGTTTTATTGCTCCAAAAGCCTTTTCAGCCCATGAACAGTTGTTTGTGAGTTTCGAAAAAAGTGCAAGAGCTATTCGAACCCTTTTTGCTGGGCAAGTAGGACCTGTAAATCTACACAATATATAGTTTAAAGTTTGAGTCTATCATATTAGGTTTTGGATTTATGGCTGTTTTTGTGTCTATTGCTTCAAAAGCATTTTCAGATAATTTGTGTTTTCTGAAGAAACTACAAGAGATATCAAACCCATACTTTCTGTGCAAGAGGGGCTTGTAAATCTGCACAACATGTCTTTTAAAGTTTGAACCTATCTTATTGCATTTTTGAGTTATAGCAGTTTTTACTGTTTTATTGCTCCAAAAGCCTTTTCAGCCCATGAACAGTTGTTTGTGAGTTTCGAAAAAAGTGCAAGAGCTATTCGAACCCTTTTTGCTGGGCAAGTAGGACCTGTAAATCTACACAATATATAGTTTAAAGTTTGAGTCTATCATATTAGGTTTTGGATTTATAGCTGTTTTTGTGTCTGTTGCTTCAAAAGCATTTTCAGATAATTTGTGTTTTCTGAAGAAACTACAAGAGATATCTAGCCCATACTTTCTGTGCAAGAGGGGCTTGTACATCTGCACAACATGTCTTTTGAAGTTTGAACCTATCTTATTGCATTTTTGAGTTATAGCAGTTTTTACTGTTTTATTTCTCCAAAAGCCTTTTCAGCCCATGAACAGTTGTTTGTGAGTTTCGAAAAAAGTGCAAGAGCTATTCGAACCCTTTTTGCTGGGCAAGTAGGACCTGTAAATCTACACAATATATAGTTTAAAGTTTGAGTCTATCATATTAGGTTTTGGATTTATAGCTGTTTTTGTGTCTATTGCTTCAAAAGCATTTTCAGATAATTTGTGTATTCTGAAGAAACTACAAGAGATATCTAACCCATACTTTCTGTGCAAGAGGGGCTTGTACATCTGCACAACATGTCTTTTAAAGTTTGAACCTATCTTATTGCATTTTTGAGTTATAGCAGTTTTTACTGTTTTATTGCTCCAAAAGCCTTTTCAGCCCATGAACAGTTGTTTGTGAGTTTCAAAAAAAGTGCAAGAGCTATTCGAACCCTTTTTGCTGGGCAAGTAGGACCTGTAAATCTACACAATATATAGTTTAAAGTTTGAGTCTATCATATTAGGTTTTGGATTTATGGCTGTTTTTGTGTCTATTGCTTCAAAAGCATTTTCAGATAATTTGTGTTTTCTGAAGAAACTACAAGAGATATCAAACCCATACTTTCTGTGCAAGAGGGGCTTGTACATCTGCACAACATGTCTTTTAAAGTTTGAACCTATCCTATTGCATTTTTGAGTTATAGCAGTTTTTACTGTTTTATTGCTCCAAAAGCCTTTTCAGCCCATGAACAGTTGTTTGTGAGTTTCGAAAAAAGTGCAAGAGCTATTCGAACCCTTTTTGCTGGGCAAGTAGGACCTGTAAATCTACACAATATATAGTTTAAAGTTTGAGTCTATCATATTAGGTTTTGGATTTATAGCTGTTTTTGTGTCTATTGCTTCAAAAGCATTTTCAGATAATTTGTGTGTTCTGAAGAAACTATAAGAGATATCTAGCCCATACTTTCTGTGCAAGAGGGGCTTGTACATCTGCACAACATGTCTTTTAAAGTTTGAACCTATCTTATTGCATTTTTGAGTTATAGCAGTTTTTACTGTTTTATTGCTCCAAAAGCCTTTTCAGCCCATGAACAGTTGTTTGTGAGTTTCGAAAAAAGTGCAAGAGCTATTCGAACCCTTTTTGCTGGGCAAGTAGGACCTGTAAATCTACACAATATATAGTTTAAAGTTTGAGTCTATCATATTAGGTTTTGGATTTATGGCTGTTTTTGTGTCTATTGCTTCAAAAGCATTTTCAGATAATTTGTGTTTTCTGAAGAAACTACAAGAGATATCAAACCCATACTTTCTGTGCAAGAGGGGCTTGTACATCTGCACAACATGTCTTTTAAAGTTTGAACCTATCTTATTGCATTTTTGAGTTATAGCAGTTTTTACTGTTTTATTGCTCCAAAAGCCTTTTCAGCCCATGAACAGTTGTTTGTGAGTTTCGAAAAAAGTGCAAGAGCTATTCGAACCCTTTTTGCTGGGCAAGTAGGACCTGTAAATCTACACAATATATAGTTTAAAGTTTGAGTCTATCATATTAGGTTTTGGATTTATGGCTGTTTTTGTGTCTATTGCTTCAAAAGCATTTTCAGATATTTTGTGTTTTCTGAAGAAACTACAAGAGATATCAAACCCATACTTTCTGTGCAAGAGGGGCTTGTACATCTGCACAACATGTCTTTTAAAGTTTGAACCTATCTTATTGCATTTTTGAGTTATAGCAGTTTTTACTGTTTTATTGCTCCAAAAGCCTTTCAGCCCATGAACAGTTGTTTGTGAGTTTCGAAAAAAGTGCAAGAGCTATTCGAACCCTTTTTGCTGGGCAAGTAGGACCTGTAAATCTACACAATATATAGTTTAAAGTTTGAGTCTATCATATTAGGTTTTGGATTTATAGCTGTTTTTGTGTCTATTGCTTCAAAAGCATTTTCAGATAATTTGTGTGTTCTGAAGAAACTATAAGAGATATCTAACCCATACTTTCTGTGCAAGAGGGGCTTGTACATCTGCACAACATGTCTTTTAAAGTTTGAACCTATCTTATTGCATTTTTGAGTTATAGCAGTTTTTACTGTTTTATTGCTCCAAAAGCCTTTTCAGCCCATGAACAGTTGTTTGTGAGTTTCGAAAAAAGTGCAAGAGCTATTCGAACCCTTTTTGCTGGGCAAGTAGGACCTGTAAATCTACACAATATATAGTTTAAAGTTTGAGTCTATCATATTAGGTTTTGGATTTATGGCTGTTTTTGTGTCTATTGCTTCAAAAGCATTTTCAGATAATTTGTGTTTTCTGAAGAAACTACAAGAGATATCAAACCCATACTTTCTGTGCAAGAGGGGCTTGTAAATCTGCACAACATGTCTTTTAAAGTTTGAACCTATCTTATTGCATTTTTGAGTTATAGCAGTTTTTACTGTTTTATTGCTCCAAAAGCCTTTTCAGCCCATGAACAGTTGTTTGTGAGTTTCGAAAAAAGTGCAAGAGCTATTCGAACCCTTTTTGCTGGGCAAGTAGGACCTGTAAATCTACACAATATATAGTTTAAAGTTTGAGTCTATCATATTAGGTTTTGGATTTATAGCTGTTTTTGTGTCTGTTGCTTCAAAAGCATTTTCAGATAATTTGTGTTTTCTGAAGAAACTACAAGAGATATCTAGCCCATACTTTCTGTGCAAGAGGGGCTTGTACATCTGCACAACATGTCTTTTGAAGTTTGAACCTATCTTATTGCATTTTTGAGTTATAGCAGTTTTTACTGTTTTATTTCTCCAAAAGCCTTTTCAGCCCATGAACAGTTGTTTGTGAGTTTCGAAAAAAGTGCAAGAGCTATTCGAACCCTTTTTGCTGGGCAAGTAGGACCTGTAAATCTACACAATATATAGTTTAAAGTTTGAGTCTATCATATTAGGTTTTGGATTTATAGCTGTTTTTGTGTCTATTGCTTCAAAAGCATTTTCAGATAATTTGTGTATTCTGAAGAAACTACAAGAGATATCTAACCCATACTTTCTGTGCAAGAGGGGCTTGTACATCTGCACAACATGTCTTTTAAAGTTTGAACCTATCTTATTGCATTTTTGAGTTATAGCAGTTTTTACTGTTTTATTGCTCCAAAAGCCTTTTCAGCCCATGAACAGTTGTTTGTGAGTTTCAAAAAAAGTGCAAGAGCTATTCGAACCCTTTTTGCTGGGCAAGTAGGACCTGTAAATCTACACAATATATAGTTTAAAGTTTGAGTCTATCATATTAGGTTTTGGATTTATGGCTGTTTTTGTGTCTATTGCTTCAAAAGCATTTTCAGATAATTTGTGTTTTCTGAAGAAACTACAAGAGATATCAAACCCATACTTTCTGTGCAAGAGGGGCTTGTACATCTGCACAACATGTCTTTTAAAGTTTGAACCTATCCTATTGCATTTTTGAGTTATAGCAGTTTTTACTGTTTTATTGCTCCAAAAGCCTTTTCAGCCCATGAACAGTTGTTTGTGAGTTTCGAAAAAAGTGCAAGAGCTATTCGAACCCTTTTTGCTGGGCAAGTAGGACCTGTAAATCTACACAATATATAGTTTAAAGTTTGAGTCTATCATATTAGGTTTTGGATTTATAGCTGTTTTTGTGTCTATTGCTTCAAAAGCATTTTCAGATAATTTGTGTGTTCTGAAGAAACTATAAGAGATATCTAGCCCATACTTTCTGTGCAAGAGGGGCTTGTACATCTGCACAACATGTCTTTTAAAGTTTGAACCTATCTTATTGCATTTTTGAGTTATAGCAGTTTTTACTGTTTTATTGCTCCAAAAGCCTTTTCAGCCCATGAACAGTTGTTTGTGAGTTTCGAAAAAAGTGCAAGAGCTATTCGAACCCTTTTTGCTGGGCAAGTAGGACCTGTAAATCTACACAATATATAGTTTAAAGTTTGAGTCTATCATATTAGGTTTTGGATTTATGGCTGTTTTTGTGTCTATTGCTTCAAAAGCATTTTCAGATAATTTGTGTTTTCTGAAGAAACTACAAGAGATATCAAACCCATACTTTCTGTGCAAGAGGGGCTTGTACATCTGCACAACATGTCTTTTAAAGTTTGAACCTATCTTATTGCATTTTTGAGTTATAGCAGTTTTTACTGTTTTATTGCTCCAAAAGCCTTTTCAGCCCATGAACAGTTGTTTGTGAGTTTCGAAAAAAGTGCAAGAGCTATTCGAACCCTTTTTGCTGGGCAAGTAGGACCTGTAAATCTACACAATATATAGTTTAAAGTTTGAGTCTATCATATTAGGTTTTGGATTTATGGCTGTTTTTGTGTCTATTGCTTCAAAAGCATTTTCAGATATTTTGTGTTTTCTGAAGAAACTACAAGAGATATCAAACCCATACTTTCTGTGCAAGAGGGGCTTGTACATCTGCACAACATGTCTTTTAAAGTTTGAACCTATCTTATTGCATTTTTGAGTTATAGCAGTTTTTACTGTTTTATTGCTCCAAAAGCCTTTCAGCCCATGAACAGTTGTTTGTGAGTTTCGAAAAAAGTGCAAGAGCTATTCGAACCCTTTTTGCTGGGCAAGTAGGACCTGTAAATCTACACAATATATAGTTTAAAGTTTGAGTCTATCATATTAGGTTTTGGATTTATAGCTGTTTTTGTGTCTATTGCTTCAAAAGCATTTTCAGATAATTTGTGTGTTCTGAAGAAACTATAAGAGATATCTAACCCATACTTTCTGTGCAAGAGGGGCTTGTACATCTGCACAACATGTCTTTTAAAGTTTGAACCTATCTTATTGCATTTTTGAGTTATAGCAGTTTTTACTGTTTTATTGCTCCAAAAGCCTTTTCAGCCCATGAACAGTTGTTTGTGAGTTTCAAAAAAAGTGCAAGAGCTATTCGAACCCTTTTTGCTGGACAAGTAGGACCTGTAAATCTACACAATATATAGTTTAAAGTTTGAGTCTATCATATTAGGTTTTGGATTTATAGCTGTTTTTGTGTCTATTGCTTCAAAAGCATTTTCAGATAATTTGTGTGTTCTGAAGAAACTACAAGAGATATCTAACCCATACTTTCTGTGCAAGAGGGGCTTGTACATCTGCACAACATGTCTTTTAAAGTTTGAACCTATCTTATTGCATTTTTGAGTTATAGCAGTTTTTACTGTTTTATTGCTCCAAAAGCCTTTTCAGCCCATGAACAGTTGTTTGTGAGTTTCGAAAAAAGTGCAAGAGCTATTCGAACCCTTTTTGCTGGGCAAGTAGGACCTGTAAATCTACACAATATATAGTTTAAAGTTTGAGTCTATCATATTAGGTTTTGGATTTATAGCTGTTTTTGTGTCTATTGCTTCAAAAACATTTTCAGATAATTTGTGTGTTCTGAAGAAACTACAAGAGATATCTAGCCCATACTTTCTGTGCAAGAGGGGCTTGTACATCTGCACAACATGTCTTTTAAAGTTTGAACCTATCCTATTGCATTTTTGAGTTATAGCAGTTTTTACTGTTTTATTGCTCCAAAAGCCTTTTCAGCCCATGAACAGTTGTTTGTGAGTTTCGAAAAAAGTGCAAGAGCTATTCGAACCCTTTTTGCTGGGCAAGTAGGACCTGTAAATCTACACAATATATAGTTTAAAGTTTGAGTCTATAATATTAGGTTTTGGATTTATGGCTGTTTTTGTGTCTATTGCTTCAAAAGCATTTTCAGATAATTTGTGTTTTCTGAAGAAACTACAAGAGATATCAAACCCATACTTTCTGTGCAAGAGGGGCTTGTACATCTGCACAACATGTCTTTTAAAGTTTGAACCTATCTTATTGCATTTTTGAGTTATAGCAGTTTTTACTGTTTTATTGCTCCAAAAGCCTTTTCAGCCCATGAACAGTTGTTTGTGAGTTTCGAAAAAAGTGCAAGAGCTATTCGAACCCTTTTTGCTGGGCAAGTAGGACCTGTAAATCTACACAATATATAGTTTAAAGTTTGAGTCTATCATATTAGGTTTTGGATTTATGGCTGTTTTTGTGTGTATTGCTTCAAAAGCATTTTCAGATAATTTGTGTTTTCTGAAGAAACTACAAGAGATATCAAACCCATACTTTCTGTGCAAGAGGGGCTTGTAAATCTGCACAACATGTCTTTTAAAGTTTGAACCTATCTTATTGCATTTTTGAGTTATAGCAGTTTTTACTGTTTTATTGCTCCAAAAGCCTTTTCAGCCCATGAACAGTTGTTTGTGAGTTTCGAAAAAAGTGAAAGAGCTATTCGAACCCTTTTTGCTGGGCAAGTAGGACCTATAAATCTACACAATATATAGTTTAAAGTTTGAGTCTATCATATTAGGTTTTGGATTTATAGCTGTTTTTGTGTCTATTGCTTCAAAAGCATTTTCAGATAATTTGTGTTTTCTGAAGAAACTACAAGAGATATCTAACCCATACTTTCTGTGCAAGAGGGGCTTGTACATCTGCACAACATGTCTTTTAAAGTTTGAACCTATCTTATTGCATTTTTGAGTTATAGCAGTTTTTACTGTTTTATTGCTCCAAAAGCCTTTTCAGCCCATGAACAGTTGTTTGTGAGTTTCAAAAAAAGTGCAAGAGCTATTCGAACCCTTTTTGCTGGGCAAGTAGGACCTGTAAATCTACACAATATATAGTTTAAAGTTTGAGTCTATCATATTAGGTTTTGGATTTATGGCTGTTTTTGTGTCTATTGCTTCAAAAGCATTTTCAGATAATTTGTGTTTTCTGAAGAAACTACAAGAGATATCAAACCCATACTTTCTGTGCAAGAGGGGCTTGTACATCTGCACAACATGTCTTTTAAAGTTTGAACCTATCTTATTGCATTTTTGAGTTATAGCAGTTTTTACTGTTTTATTGCTCCAAAAGCCTTTTCAGCCCATGAACAGTTGTTTGTGAGTTTCGAAAAAAGTGCAAGAGCTATTCGAACCCTTTTTGCTGGGCAAGTAGGGCCTGTAAATCTACACAATATATAGTTTAAAGTTTGAGTCTATCATATTAGGTTTTGGATTTATAGCTGTTTTTGTGTCTATTGCTTCAAAAGCATTTTCAGATAATTTGTGTTTTCTGAAGAAACTACAAGAGATATCAAACCCATACTTTCTGTGCAAGAGGGGCTTGTAAATCTGCACAGCATGTCTTTTAAAGTTTGAACCTATCTTATTGCATTTTTGAGTTATAGCAGTTTTTACTGTTTTATTGCTCCAAAAGCCTTTTCAGCCCATGAACAGTTGTTTGTGAGTTTCGAAAAAAGTGAAAGAGCTATTCGAACCCTTTTTGCTGGGCAAGTAGGACCTGTAAATCTACACAATATATAGTTTAAAGTTTGAGTCTATCATATTAGGTTTTGGATTTATGGCTGTTTTTGTGTCTATTGCTTCAAAAGCATTTTCAGATAATTTGTGTTTTCTGAAGAAACTACAAGAGATATCAAACCCATACTTTCTGTGCAAGAGGGGCTTGTACATCTGCACAACATGTCTTTTAAAGTTTGAACCTATCTTATTGCATTTTTGAGTTATAGCAGTTTTTACTGTTTTATTGCTCCAAAAGCCTTTTCAGCCCATGAACAGTTGTTTGTGAGTTTCGAAAAAAGTGCAAGAGCTATTCGAACCCTTTTTGCTGGGCAAGTAGGGCCTGTAAATCTACACAATATATAGTTTAAAGTTTGAGTCTATCATATTAGGTTTTGGATTTATAGCTGTTTTTGTGTCTATTGCTTCAAAAGCATTTTCAGATAATTTGTGTGTTCTGAAGAAACTACAAGAGATATCTAGCCCATACTTTCTGTGCAAGAGGGGCTTGTACATCTGCACAACATGTCTTTTAAAGTTTGAACCTATCTTATTGCATTTTTGAGTTATAGCAGTTTTTACTGTTTTATTGCTCCAAAAGCCTTTTCAGCCCATGAACAGTTGTTTGTGAGTTTCGAAAAAAGTGCAAGAGCTATTCGAACCCTTTTTGCTGGGCAAGTAGGACCTGTAAATCTACACAATATATAGTTTAAAGTTTGAGTCTATCATATTAGGTTTTGGATTTATGGCTGTTTTTGTGTCTATTGCTTCAAAAGCATTTTCAGATAATTTGTGTTTTCTGAAGAAACTACAAGAGATATCAAACCCATACTTTCTGTGCAAGAGGGGCTTGTAAATCTGCACAACATGTCTTTTAAAGTTTGAACCTATCTTATTGCATTTTTGAGTTATAGCAGTTTTTACTGTTTTATTGCTCCAAAAGCCTTTTCAGCCCATGAACAGTTGTTTGTGAGTTTCGAAAAAAGTGAAAGAGCTATTCGAACCCTTTTTGCTGGGCAAGTAGGACCTGTAAATCTACACAATATATAGTTTAAAGTTTGAGTCTATCATATTAGGTTTTGGATTTATAGCTGTTTTTGTGTCTATTGCTTCAAAAGCATTTTCAGATAATTTGTGTTTTCTGAAGAAACTACAAGAGATATCTAACCCATACTTTCTGTGCAAGAGGGGCTTGTACATCTGCACAACATGTCTTTTAAAGTTTGAACCTATCTTATTGCATTTTTGAGTTATAGCAGTTTTTACTGTTTTATTGCTCCAAAAGCCTTTTCAGCCCATGAACAGTTGTTTGTGAGTTTCAAAAAAAGTGCAAGAGCTATTCGAACCCTTTTTGCTGGGCAAGTAGGACCTGTAAATCTACACAATATATAGTTTAAAGTTTGAGTCTATCATATTAGGTTTTGGATTTATGGCTGTTTTTGTGTCTATTGCTTCAAAAGCATTTTCAGATAATTTGTGTTTTCTGAAGAAACTACAAGAGATATCAAACCCATACTTTCTGTGCAAGAGGGGCTTGTACATCTGCACAACATGTCTTTTAAAGTTTGAACCTATCCTATTGCATTTTTGAGTTATAGCAGTTTTTACTGTTTTATTGCTCCAAAAGCCTTTTCAGCCCATGAACAGTTGTTTGTGAGTTTCGAAAAAAGTGCAAGAGCTATTCGAACCCTTTTTGCTGGGCAAGTAGGACCTGTAAATCTACACAATATATAGTTTAAAGTTTGAGTCTATCATATTAGGTTTTGGATTTATAGCTGTTTTTGTGTCTATTGCTTCAAAAGCATTTTCAGATAATTTGTGTGTTCTGAAGAAACTATAAGAGATATCTAGCCCATACTTTCTGTGCAAGAGGGGCTTGTACATCTGCACAACATGTCTTTTAAAGTTTGAACCTATCTTATTGCATTTTTGAGTTATAGCAGTTTTTACTGTTTTATTGCTCCAAAAGCCTTTTCAGCCCATGAACAGTTGTTTGTGAGTTTCGAAAAAAGTGCAAGAGCTATTCGAACCCTTTTTGCTGGGCAAGTAGGACCTGTAAATCTACACAATATATAGTTTAAAGTTTGAGTCTATCATATTAGGTTTTGGATTTATGGCTGTTTTTGTGTCTATTGCTTCAAAAGCATTTTCAGATAATTTGTGTTTTCTGAAGAAACTACAAGAGATATCAAACCCATACTTTCTGTGCAAGAGGGGCTTGTACATCTGCACAACATGTCTTTTAAAGTTTGAACCTATCTTATTGCATTTTTGGGTTATAGCAGTTTTTACTGTTTTATTGCTCCAAAAGCCTTTTCAGCCCATGAACAGTTGTTTGTGAGTTTCGAAAAAAGTGCAAGAGCTATTCGAACCCTTTTTGCTGGGCAAGTAGGACCTGTAAATCTACACAATATATAGTTTAAAGTTTGAGTCTATCATATTAGGTTTTGGATTTATAGCTGTTTTTGTGTCTATTGCTTCAAAAGCATTTTCAGATAATTTGTGTGTTCTGAAGAAACTATAAGAGATATCTAGCCCATACTTTCTGTGCAAGAGGGGCTTGTACATCTGCACAACATGTCTTTTAAAGTTTGAACCTATCCTATTGCATTTTTGAGTTATAGCAGTTTTTACTGTTTTATTGCTCCAAAAGCCTTTTCAGCCCATGAACAGTTGTTTGTGAGTTTCGAAAAAAGTGAAAGAGCTATTCGAACCCTTTTTGCTGGGCAAGTAGGACCTGTAAATCTACACAATATATAGTTTAAAGTTTGAGTCTATCATATTAGGTTTTGGATTTATGGCTGTTTTTGTGTCTATTGCTTCAAAAGCATTTTCAGATAATTTGTGTTTTCTGAAGAAACTACAAAAGATATCAAACCCATACTTTCTGTGCAAGAGGGGCTTGTACATCTGCACAACATGTCTTTTAAAGTTTGAACCTATCTTATTGCATTTTTGAGTTATAGCAGTTTTTACTGTTTTATTGCTCCAAAAGCCTTTTCAGCCCATGAACAGTTGTTTGTGAGTTTCGAAAAAAGTGCAAGAGCTATTCGAACCCTTTTTGCTGGGCAAGTAGGACCTGTAAATCTACACAATATATAGTTTAAAGTTTGAGTCTATCATATTAGGTTTTGGATTTATGGCTGTTTTTGTGTCTATTGCTTCAAAAGCATTTTCAGATAATTTGTGTTTTCTGAAGAAACTACAAGAGATATCAAACCCATACTTTCTGTGCAAGAGGGGCTTGTAAATCTGCACAACATGTCTTTTAAAGTTTGAACCTATCTTATTGCATTTTTGAGTTATAGCAGTTTTTACTGTTTTATTGCTCCAAAAGCCTTTTCAGCCCATGAACAGTTGTTTGTGAGTTTCGAAAAAAGTGCAAGAGCTATTCGAACCCTTTTTGCTGGGCAAGTAGGACCTGTAAATCTACACAATATATAGTTTAAAGTTTGAGTCTATCATATTAGGTTTTGGATTTATAGCTGTTTTTGTGTCTATTGCTTCAAAAGCATTTTCAGATAATTTGTGTTTTCTGAAGAAACTACAAGAGATATCTAGCCCATACTTTCTGTGCAAGAGGGGCTTGTACATCTGCACAACATGGCTTTTAAAGTTTGAACCTATCCTATTGCATTTTTGAGTTATAGCAGTTTTTACTGTTTTATTGCTCCAAAAGCCTTTTCAGCCCATGAACAGTTGTTTGTGAGTTTCGAAAAAAGTGCAAGAGCTATTCGAACCCTTTTTGCTGGGCAAGTAGGACCTGTAAATCTACACAATATATAGTTTAAAGTTTGAGTCTATCATATTAGGTTTTGGATTTATGGCTGTTTTTGTGTCTATTGCTTCAAAAGCATTTTCAGATAATTTGTGTTTTCTGAAGAAACTACAAAAGATATCAAACCCATACTTTCTGTGCAAGAGGGGCTTGTACATCTGCACAACATGTCTTTTAAAGTTTGAACCTATCTTATTGCATTTTTGAGTTATAGCAGTTTTTACTGTTTTATTGCTCCAAAAGCCTTTTCAGCCCATGAACAGTTGTTTGTGAGTTTCGAAAAAAGTGCAAGAGCTATTCGAACCCTTTTTGCTGGGCAAGTAGGACCTGTAAATCTACACAATATATAGTTTAAAGTTTGAGTCTATCATATTAGGTTTTGGATTTATGGCTGTTTTTGTGTCTATTGCTTCAAAAGCATTTTCAGATAATTTGTGTTTTCTGAAGAAACTACAAGAGATATCAAACCCATACTTTCTGTGCAAGAGGGGCTTGTAAATCTGCACAACATGTCTTTTAAAGTTTGAACCTATCTTATTGCATTTTTGAGTTATAGCAGTTTTTACTGTTTTATTGCTCCAAAAGCCTTTTCAGCCCATGAACAGTTGTTTGTGAGTTTCGAAAAAAGTGCAAGAGCTATTCGAACCCTTTTTGCTGGGCAAGTAGGACCTGTAAATCTACACAATATATAGTTTAAAGTTTGAGTCTATCATATTAGGTTTTGGATTTATAGCTGTTTTTGTGTCTATTGCTTCAAAAGCATTTTCAGATAATTTGTGTTTTCTGAAGAAACTACAAGAGATATCTAGCCCATACTTTCTGTGCAAGAGGGGCTTGTACATCTGCACAACATGGCTTTTAAAGTTTGAACCTATCCTATTGCATTTTTGAGTTATAGCAGTTTTTACTGTTTTATTGCTCCAAAAGCCTTTTCAGCCCATGAACAGTTGTTTGTGAGTTTCGAAAAAAGTGCAAGAGCTATTCGAACCCTTTTTGCTGGGCAAGTAGGACCTGTAAATCTACACAATATATAGTTTAAAGTTTGAGTCTATCATATTAGGTTTTGGATTTATGGCTGTTTTTGTGTCTATTGCTTCAAAAGCATTTTCAGATAATTTGTGTTTTCTGAAGAAACTACAAGAGATATCAAACCCATACTTTCTGTGCAAGAGGGGCTTGTACATCTGCACAACATGTCTTTTAAAGTTTGAACCTATCCTATTGCATTTTTGAGTTATAGCAGTTTTTACTGTTTTATTGCTCCAAAAGCCTTTTCAGCCCATGAACAGTTGTTTGTGAGTTTCGAAAAAAGTGCAAGAGCTATTCGAACCCTTTTTGCTGGGCAAGTAGGACCTGTAAATCTACACAATATATAGTTTAAAGTTTGAGTCTATCATATTAGGTTTTGGATTTATAGCTGTTTTTGTGTCTATTGCTTCAAAAGCATTTTCAGATAATTTGTGTGTTCTGAAGAAACTATAAGAGATATCTAGCCCATACTTTCTGTGCAAGAGGGGCTTGTACATCTGCACAACATGTCTTTTAAAGTTTGAACCTATCTTATTGCATTTTTGAGTTATAGCAGTTTTTACTGTTTTATTGCTCCAAAAGCCTTTTCAGCCCATGAACAGTTGTTTGTGAGTTTCAAAAAAAGTGCAAGAGCTATTCGAACCCTTTTTGCTGGGCAAGTAGGACCTGTAAATCTACACAATATATAGTTTAAAGTTTGAGTCTATCATATTAGGTTTTGGATTTATGGCTGTTTTTGTGTCTATTGCTTCAAAAGCATTTTCAGATAATTTGTGTTTTCTGAAGAAACTACAAGAGATATCAAACCCATACTTTCTGTGCAAGAGGGGCTTGTACATCTGCACAACATGTCTTTTAAAGTTTGAACCTATCTTATTGCATTTTTGAGTTATAGCAGTTTTTACTGTTTTATTGCTCCAAAAGCCTTTTCAGCCCATGAACAGTTGTTTGTGAGTTTCGAAAAAAGTGCAAGAGCTATTCGAACCCTTTTTGCTGGGCAAGTAGGACCTGTAAATCTACACAATATATAGTTTAAAGTTTGAGTCTATCATATTAGGTTTTGGATTTATAGCTGTTTTTGTGTCTATTGCTTCAAAAGCATTTTCAGATAATTTGTGTGTTCTGAAGAAACTATAAGAGATATCTAGCCCATACTTTCTGTGCAAGAGGGGCTTGTACATCTGCACAACATGTCTTTTAAAGTTTGAACCTATCCTATTGCATTTTTGAGTTATAGCAGTTTTTACTGTTTTATTGCTCCAAAAGCCTTTTCAGCCCATGAACAGTTGTTTGTGAGTTTCGAAAAAAGTGAAAGAGCTATTCGAACCCTTTTTGCTGGGCAAGTAGGACCTGTAAATCTACACAATATATAGTTTAAAGTTTGAGTCTATCATATTAGGTTTTGGATTTATGGCTGTTTTTGTGTCTATTGCTTCAAAAGCATTTTCAGATAATTTGTGTTTTCTGAAGAAACTACAAGAGATATCAAACCCATACTTTCTGTGCAAGAGGGGCTTGTACATCTGCACAACATGTCTTTTAAAGTTTGAACCTATCTTATTGCATTTTTGAGTTATAGCAGTTTTTACTGTTTTATTGCTCCAAAAGCCTTTTCAGCCCATGAACAGTTGTTTGTGAGTTTCGAAAAAAGTGAAAGAGCTATTCGTACCCTTTTTGCTGGGCAAGTAGGACCTGTAAATCTACACAATATATAGTTTAAAGTTTGAGTCTATCATATTAGGTTTTGGATTTATAGCTGTTTTTGTGTCTATTGCTTCAAAAGCATTTTCAGATAATTTGTGTGTTCTGAAGAAACTATAAGAGATATCTAGCCCATACTTTCTGTGCAAGAGGGGCTTGTACATCTGCACAACATGTCTTTTAAAGTTTGAACCTATCCTATTGCATTTTTGAGTTATAGCAGTTTTTACTGTTTTATTGCTCCAAAAGCCTTTTCAGCCCATGAACAGTTGTTTGTGAGTTTCGAAAAAAGTGAAAGAGCTATTCGAACCCTTTTTGCTGGGCAAGTAGGACCTGTAAATCTACACAATATATAGTTTAAAGTTTGAGTCTATCATATTAGGTTTTGGATTTATGGCTGTTTTTGTGTCTATTGCTTCAAAAGCATTTTCAGATAATTTGTGTTTTCTGAAGAAACTACAAGAGATATCAAACCCATACTTTCTGTGCAAGAGGGGCTTGTACATCTGCACAACATGTCTTTTAAAGTTTGAACCTATCTTATTGCATTTTTGAGTTATAGCAGTTTTTACTGTTTTATTGCTCCAAAAGCCTTTTCAGCCCATGAACAGTTGTTTGTGAGTTTCGAAAAAAGTGCAAGAGCTATTCGAACCCTTTTTGCTGGGCAAGTAGGACCTGTAAATCTACACAATATATAGTTTAAAGTTTGAGTCTATCATATTAGGTTTTGGATTTATGGCTGTTTTTGTGTCTATTGCTTCAAAAGCATTTTCAGATAATTTGTGTTTTCTGAAGAAACTACAAGAGATATCAAACCCATACTTTCTGTGCAAGAGGGGCTTGTACATCTGCACAACATGTCTTTTAAAGTTTGAACCTATCTTATTGCATTTTTGAGTTATAGCAGTTTTTACTGTTTTATTGCTCCAAAAGCCTTTTCAGCCCATGAACAGTTGTTTGTGAGTTTCGAAAAAAGTGAAAGAGCTATTCGAACCCTTTTTGCTGGGCAAGTAGGACCTGTAAATCTACACAATATATAGTTTAAAGTTTGAGTCTATCATATTAGGTTTTGGATTTATGGCTGTTTTTGTGTCTATTGCTTCAAAAGCATTTTCAGATAATTTGTGTTTTCTGAAGAAACTACAAAAGATATCAAACCCATACTTTCTGTGCAAGAGGGGCTTGTACATCTGCACAACATGTCTTTTAAAGTTTGAACCTATCTTATTGCATTTTTGAGTTATAGCAGTTTTTACTGTTTTATTGCTCCAAAAGCCTTTTCAGCCCATGAACAGTTGTTTGTGAGTTTCGAAAAAAGTGCAAGAGCTATTCGAACCCTTTTTGCTGGGCAAGTAGGACCTGTAAATCTACACAATATATAGTTTAAAGTTTGAGTCTATCATATTAGGTTTTGGATTTATAGCTGTTTTTGTGTCTATTGCTTCAAAAGCATTTTCAGATAATTTGTGTTTTCTGAAGAAACTACAAGAGATATCTAGCCCATACTTTCTGTGCAAGAGGGGCTTGTACATCTGCACAACATGGCTTTTAAAGTTTGAACCTATCCTATTGCATTTTTGAGTTATAGCAGTTTTTACTGTTTTATTGCTCCAAAAGCCTTTTCAGCCCATGAACAGTTGTTTGTGAGTTTCGAAAAAAGTGCAAGAGCTATTCGAACCCTTTTTGCTGGGCAAGTAGGACCTGTAAATCTACACAATATATAGTTTAAAGTTTGAGTCTATCATATTAGGTTTTGGATTTATGGCTGTTTTTGTGTCTATTGCTTCAAAAGCATTTTCAGATAATTTGTGTTTTCTGAAGAAACTATAAGAGATATCTAGCCCATACTTTCTGTGCAAGAGGGGCTTGTACATCTGCACAACATGTCTTTTAAAGTTTGAACCTATCCTATTGCATTTTTGAGTTATAGCAGTTTTTACTGTTTTATTGCTCCAAAAGCCTTTTCAGCCCATGAACAGTTGTTTGTGAGTTTCGAAAAAAGTGCAAGAGCTATTCGAACCCTTTTTGCTGGGCAAGTAGGACCTGTAAATCTACACAATATATAGTTTAAAGTTTGAGTCTATCATATTAGGTTTTGGATTTATAGCTGTTTTTGTGTCTATTGCTTCAAAAGCATTTTCAGATAATTTGTGTGTTCTGAAGAAACTATAAGAGATATCTAGCCCATACTTTCTGTGCAAGAGGGGCTTGTACATCTGCACAACATGTCTTTTAAAGTTTGAACCTATCTTATTGCATTTTTGAGTTATAGCAGTTTTTACTGTTTTATTGCTCCAAAAGCCTTTTCAGCCCATGAACAGTTGTTTGTGAGTTTCGAAAAAAGTGCAAGAGCTATTCGAACCCTTTTTGCTGGGCAAGTAGGACCTGTAAATCTACACAATATATAGTTTAAAGTTTGAGTCTATCATATTAGGTTTTGGATTTATGGCTGTTTTTGTGTCTATTGCTTCAAAAGCATTTTCAGATAATTTGTGTTTTCTGAAGAAACTACAAGAGATATCAAACCCATACTTTCTGTGCAAGAGGGGCTTGTACATCTGCACAACATGTCTTTTAAAGTTTGAACCTATCTTATTGCATTTTTGAGTTATAGCAGTTTTTACTGTTTTATTGCTCCAAAAGCCTTTTCAGCCCATGAACAGTTGTTTGTGAGTTTCGAAAAAAGTGCAAAAGCTATTCGAACCCTTTTTGCTGGGCAAGTAGGACCTGTAAATCTACACAATATATAGTTTAAAGTTTGAGTCTATCATATTAGGTTTTGGATTTATAGCTGTTTTTGTGTCTATTGCTTCAAAAGCATTTTCAGATAATTTGTGTTTTCTGAAGAAACTACAAGAGATATCTAGCCCATACTTTCTGTGCAAGAGGGGCTTGTACATCTGCACAACATGGCTTTTAAAGTTTGAACCTATCCTATTGCATTTTTGAGTTATAGCAGTTTTTACTGTTTTATTGCTCCAAAAGCCTTTTCAGCCCATGAACAGTTGTTTGTGAGTTTCGAAAAAAGTGAAAGAGCTATTCGAACCCTTTTTGCTGGGCAAGTAGGACCTGTAAATCTACACAATATATAGTTTAAAGTTTGAGTCTATCATATTAGGTTTTGGATTTATGGCTGTTTTTGTGTCTATTGCTTCAAAAGCATTTTCAGATAATTTGTGTTTTCTGAAGAAACTACAAGAGATATCAAACCCATACTTTCTGTGCAAGAGGGGCTTGTACATCTGCACAACATGTCTTTTAAAGTTTGAACCTATCCTATTGCATTTTTGAGTTATAGCAGTTTTTACTGTTTTATTGCTCCAAAAGCCTTTTCAGCCCATGAACAGTTGTTTGTGAGTTTCGAAAAAAGTGCAAGAGCTATTCGAACCCTTTTTGCTGGGCAAGTAGGACCTGTAAATCTACACAATATATAGTTTAAAGTTTGAGTCTATCATATTAGGTTTTGGATTTATAGCTGTTTTTGTGTCTATTGCTTCAAAAGCATTTTCAGATAATTTGTGTGTTCTGAAGAAACTATAAGAGATATCTAGCCCATACTTTCTGTGCAAGAGGGGCTTGTACATCTGCACAACATGTCTTTTAAAGTTTGAACCTATCTTATTGCATTTTTGAGTTATAGCAGTTTTTACTGTTTTATTGCTCCAAAAGCCTTTTCAGCCCATGAACAGTTGTTTGTGAGTTTCGAAAAAAGTGCAAGAGCTATTCGAACCCTTTTTGCTGGGCAAGTAGGACCTGTAAATCTACACAATATATAGTTTAAAGTTTGAGTCTATCATATTAGGTTTTGGATTTATGGCTGTTTTTGTGTCTATTGCTTCAAAAGCATTTTCAGATAATTTGTGTTTTCTGAAGAAACTACAAGAGATATCAAACCCATACTTTCTGTGCAAGAGGGGCTTGTACATCTGCACAACATGTCTTTTAAAGTTTGAACCTATCTTATTGCATTTTTGAGTTATAGCAGTTTTTACTGTTTTATTGCTCCAAAAGCCTTTTCAGCCCATGAACAGTTGTTTGTGAGTTTCGAAAAAAGTGCAAGAGCTATTCGAACCCTTTTTGCTGGGCAAGTAGGACCTGTAAATCTACACAATATATAGTTTAAAGTTTGAGTCTATCATATTAGGTTTTGGATTTATAGCTGTTTTTGTGTCTATTGCTTCAAAAGCATTTTCAGATAATTTGTGTGTTCTGAAGAAACTATAAGAGATATCTAGCCCATACTTTCTGTGCAAGAGGGGCTTGTACATCTGCACAACATGTCTTTTAAAGTTTGAACCTATCCTATTGCATTTTTGAGTTATAGCAGTTTTTACTGTTTTATTGCTCCAAAAGCCTTTTCAGCCCATGAACAGTTGTTTGTGAGTTTCGAAAAAAGTGAAAGAGCTATTCGAACCCTTTTTGCTGGGCAAGTAGGACCTGTAAATCTACACAATATATAGTTTAAAGTTTGAGTCTATCATATTAGGTTTTGGATTTATGGCTGTTTTTGTGTCTATTGCTTCAAAAGCATTTTCAGATAATTTGTGTTTTCTGAAGAAACTACAAGAGATATCAAACCCATACTTTCTGTGCAAGAGGGGCTTGTACATCTGCACAACATGTCTTTTAAAGTTTGAACCTATCTTATTGCATTTTTGAGTTATAGCAGTTTTTACTGTTTTATTGCTCCAAAAGCCTTTTCAGCCCATGAACAGTTGTTTGTGAGTTTCGAAAAAAGTGCAAGAGCTATTCGAACCCTTTTTGCTGGGCAAGTAGGACCTGTAAATCTACACAATATATAGTTTAAAGTTTGAGTCTATCATATTAGGTTTTGGATTTATGGCTGTTTTTGTGTCTATTGCTTCAAAAGCATTTTCAGATAATTTGTGTTTTCTGAAGAAACTACAAGAGATATCAAACCCATACTTTCTGTGCAAGAGGGGCTTGTACATCTGCACAACATGTCTTTTAAAGTTTGAACCTATCTTATTGCATTTTTGAGTTATAGCAGTTTTTACTGTTTTATTGCTCCAAAAGCCTTTTCAGCCCATGAACAGTTGTTTGTGAGTTTCGAAAAAAGTGAAAGAGCTATTCGAACCCTTTTTGCTGGGCAAGTAGGACCTGTAAATCTACACAATATATAGTTTAAAGTTTGAGTCTATCATATTAGGTTTTGGATTTATGGCTGTTTTTGTGTCTATTGCTTCAAAAGCATTTTCAGATAATTTGTGTTTTCTGAAGAAACTACAAAAGATATCAAACCCATACTTTCTGTGCAAGAGGGGCTTGTACATCTGCACAACATGTCTTTTAAAGTTTGAACCTATCTTATTGCATTTTTGAGTTATAGCAGTTTTTACTGTTTTATTGCTCCAAAAGCCTTTTCAGCCCATGAACAGTTGTTTGTGAGTTTCGAAAAAAGTGCAAGAGCTATTCGAACCCTTTTTGCTGGGCAAGTAGGACCTGTAAATCTACACAATATATAGTTTAAAGTTTGAGTCTATCATATTAGGTTTTGGATTTATGGCTGTTTTTGTCTCTATTGCTTCAAAAGCATTTTCAGATAATTTGTGTTTTCTGAAGAAACTACAAGAGATATCAAACCCATACTTTCTGTGCAAGAGGGGCTTGTAAATCTGCACAACATGTCTTTTAAAGTTTGAACCTATCTTATTGCATTTTTGAGTTATAGCAGTTTTTACTGTTTTATTGCTCCAAAAGCCTTTTCAGCCCATGAACAGTTGTTTGTGAGTTTCGAAAAAAGTGCAAGAGCTATTCGAACCCTTTTTGCTGGGCAAGTAGGACCTGTAAATCTACACAATATATAGTTTAAAGTTTGAGTCTATCATATTAGGTTTTGGATTTATAGCTGTTTTTGTGTCTATTGCTTCAAAAGCATTTTCAGATAATTTGTGTTTTCTGAAGAAACTACAAGAGATATCTAGCCCATACTTTCTGTGCAAGAGGGGCTTGTACATCTGCACAACATGTCTTTTAAAGTTTGAACCTATCTTATTGCATTTTTGAGTTATAGCAGTTTTTACTGTTTTATTGCTCCAAAAGCCTTTTCAGCCCATGAACAGTTGTTTGTGAGTTTCGAAAAAAGTGCAAGAGCTATTCGAACCCTTTTTGCTGGGCAAGTAGGACCTGTAAATCTACACAATATATAGTTTAAAGTTTGAGTCTATCATATTAGGTTTTGGATTTATAGCTGTTTTTGTGTCTATTGCTTCAAAAGCATTTTCAGATAATTTGTGTATTCTGAAGAAACTACAAGAGATATCTAACCCATACTTTCTGTGCAAGAGGGGCTTGTACATCTGCACAACATGTCTTTTAAAGTTTGAACCTATCTTATTGCATTTTTGAGTTATAGCAGTTTTTACTGTTTTATTGCTCCAAAAGCCTTTTCAGCCCATGAACAGTTGTTTGTGAGTTTCAAAAAAAGTGCAAGAGCTATTCAAACCCTTTTTGCTGGACAAGTAGGACCTGTAAATCTACACAATATATAGTTTAAAGTTTGAGTCTATCATATTAGGTTTTGGATTTATAGCTGTTTTTGTGTCTATTGCTTCAAAAGCATTTTCAGATAATTTGTGTGTTCTGAAGAAACTACAAGAGATATCTAACCCATACTTTCTGTGCAAGAGGGGCTTGTACATCTGCACAACATGTCTTTTAAAGTTTGAACCTATCTTATTGCATTTTTGAGTTATAGCAGTTTTTACTGTTTTATTGCTCCAAAAGCCTTTTCAGCCCATGAACAGTTGTTTGTGAGTTTTGAAAAAAGTGCAAGAGCTATTCGAACCCTTTTTGCTGGGCAAGTAGGACCTGTAAATCTACACAATATATAGTTTAAAGTTTGAGTCTATCATATTAGGTTTTGGATTTATAGCTGTTTTTGTGTCTATTGCTTCAAAAGCATTTTCAGATAATTTGTGTTTTCTGAAGAAACTACAAAAGATATCAAACCCATACTTTCTGTGCAAGAGGGGCTTGTACATCTGCACAACATGTCTTTTAAAGTTTGAACCTATCTTATTGCATTTTTGAGTTATAGCAGTTTTTACTGTTTTATTGCTCCAAAAGCCTTTTCAGCCCATGAACAGTTGTTTGTGAGTTTCGAAAAAAGTGCAAGAGCTATTCGAACCCTTTTTGCTGGGCAAGTAGGACCTGTAAATCTACACAATATATAGTTTAAAGTTTGAGTCTATCATATTAGGTTTTGGATTTATGGCTGTTTTTGTGTCTATTGCTTCAAAAGCATTTTCAGATAATTTGTGTTTTCTGAAGAAACTACAAGAGATATCAAACCCATACTTTCTGTGCAAGAGGGGCTTGTAAATCTGCACAACATGTCTTTTAAAGTTTGAACCTATCTTATTGCATTTTTGAGTTATAGCAGTTTTTACTGTTTTATTGCTCCAAAAGCCTTTTCAGCCCATGAACAGTTGTTTGTGAGTTTCGAAAAAAGTGCAAGAGCTATTCGAACCCTTTTTGCTGGGCAAGTAGGACCTGTAAATCTACACAATATATAGTTTAAAGTTTGAGTCTATCATATTAGGTTTTGGATTTATAGCTGTTTTTGTGTCTATTGCTTCAAAAGCATTTTCAGATAATTTGTGTTTTCTGAAGAAACTACAAGAGATATCTAGCCCATACTTTCTGTGCAAGAGGGGCTTGTACATCTGCACAACATGTCTTTTAAAGTTTGAACCTATCTTATTGCATTTTTGAGTTATAGCAGTTTTTACTGTTTTATTGCTCCAAAAGCCTTTTCAGCCCATGAACAGTTGTTTGTGAGTTTCGAAAAAAGTGCAAGAGCTATTCGAACCCTTTTTGCTGGGCAAGTAGGACCTGTAAATCTACACAATATATAGTTTAAAGTTTGAGTCTATCATATTAGGTTTTGGATTTATAGCTTTTTTTGTGTCTATTGCTTCAAAAGCATTTTCAGATAATTTGTGTATTCTGAAGAAACTACAAGAGATATCTAACCCATACTTTCTGTGCAAGAGGGGCTTGTACATCTGCACAACATGTCTTTTAAAGTTTGAACCTATCTTATTGCATTTTTGAGTTATAGCAGTTTTTTACTGTTTTATTGCTCCAAAAGCCTTTTCAGCCCATGAACAGTTGTTTGTGAGTTTCAAAAAAAGTGCAAGAGCTATTCGAACCCTTTTTGCTGGACAAGTAGGACCTGTAAATCTACACAATATATAGTTTAAAGTTTGAGTCTATCATATTAGGTTTTGGATTTATAGCTGTTTTTGTGTCTATTGCTTCAAAAGCATTTTCAGATAATTTGTGTGTTCTGAAGAAACTACAAGAGATATCTAACCCATACTTTCTGTGCAAGAGGGGCTTGTACATCTGCACAACATGTCTTTTAAAGTTTGAACCTATCTTATTGCATTTTTGAGTTATAGCAGTTTTTACTGTTTTATTGCTCCAAAAGCCTTTTCAGCCCATGAACAGTTGTTTGTGAGTTTTGAAAAAAGTGCAAGAGCTATTCGAACCCTTTTTGCTGGGCAAGTAGGACCTGTAAATCTACACAATATATAGTTTAAAGTTTGAGTCTATCATATTAGGTTTTGGATTTATAGCTGTTTTTGTGTCTATTGCTTCAAAAGCATTTTCAGATAATTTGTGTTTTCTGAAGAAACTACAAGAGATATCTAACCCATACTTTCTGTGCAAGAGGGGCTTGTACATCTGCACAACATGTCTTTTAAAGTTTGAACCTATCTTATTGCATTTTTGAGTTATAGCAGTTTTTACTGTTTTATTGCTCCAAAAGCCTTTTCAGCCCATGAACAGTTGTTTGTGAGTTTCAAAAAAAGTGCAAGAGCTATTCGAACCCTTTTTGCTGGGCAGGTAGGACCTGTAAATCTACACAATATATAGTTTAAAGTTTGAGTCTATCATATTAGGTTTTGGATTTATGGCTGTTTTTGTGTCTATTGCTTCAAAAGCATTTTCAGATAATTTGTGTTTTCTGAAGAAACTACAAGAGATATCAAACCCATACTTTCTGTGCAAGAGGGGCTTGTACATCTGCACAACATGTCTTTTAAAGTTTGAACCTATCCTATTGCATTTTTGAGTTATAGCAGTTTTTACTGTTTTATTGCTCCAAAAGCCTTTTCAGCCCATGAACAGTTGTTTGTGAGTTTCGAAAAAAGTGCAAGAGCTATTCGAACCCTTTTTGCTGGGCAAGTAGGACCTGTAAATCTACACAATATATAGTTTAAAGTTTGAGTCTATCATATTAGGTTTTGGATTTATAGCTGTTTTTGTGTCTATTGCTTCAAAAGCATTTTCAGATAATTTGTGTGTTCTGAAGAAACTATAAGAGATATCTAGCCCATACTTTCTGTGCAAGAGGGGCTTGTACATCTGCACAACATGTCTTTTAAAGTTTGAACCTATCTTATTGCATTTTTGAGTTATAGCAGTTTTTACTGTTTTATTGCTCCAAAAGCCTTTTCAGCCCATGAACAGTTGTTTGTGAGTTTCGAAAAAAGTGCAAGAGCTATTCGAACCCTTTTTGCTGGGCAAGTAGGACCTGTAAATCTACACAATATATAGTTTAAAGTTTGAGTCTATCATATTAGGTTTTGGATTTATGGCTGTTTTTGTGTCTATTGCTTCAAAAGCATTTTCAGATAATTTGTGTTTTCTGAAGAAACTACAAGAGATATCAAACCCATACTTTCTGTGCAAGAGGGGCTTGTACATCTGCACAACATGTCTTTTAAAGTTTGAACCTATCTTATTGCATTTTTGAGTTATAGCAGTTTTTACTGTTTTATTGCTCCAAAAGCCTTTTCAGCCCATGAACAGTTGTTTGTGAGTTTCGAAAAAAGTGCAAGAGCTATTCGAACCCTTTTTGCTGGGCAAGTAGGACCTGTAAATCTACACAATATATAGTTTAAAGTTTGAGTCTATCATATTAGGTTTTGGATTTATGGCTGTTTTTGTGTCTATTGCTTCAAAAGCATTTTCAGATAATTTGTGTTTTCTGAAGAAACTACAAGAGATATCAAACCCATACTTTCTGTGCAAGAGGGGCTTGTAAATCTGCACAACATGCTTTTAAAGTTTGAACCTATCTTATTGCATTTTTGAGTTATAGCAGTTTTTACTGTTTTATTGCTCCAAAAGCCTTTTCAGCCCATGAACAGTTGTTTGTGAGTTTCGAAAAAAGTGAAAGAGCTATTCGAACCCTTTTTGCTGGGCAAGTAGGACCTGTAAATCTACACAATATATAGTTTAAAGTTTGAGTCTATCATATTAGGTTTTGGATTTATAGCTGTTTTTGTGTCTATTGCTTCAAAAGCATTTTCAGATAATTTGTGTTTTCTGAAGAAACTACAAGAGATATCTAACCCATACTTTCTGTGCAAGAGGGGCTTGTACATCTGCACAACATGTCTTTTAAAGTTTGAACCTATCTTATTGCATTTTTGAGTTATAGCAGTTTTTACTGTTTTATTGCTCCAAAAGCCTTTTCAGCCCATGAACAGTTGTTTGTGAGTTTCAAAAAAAGTGCAAGAGCTATTCGAACCCTTTTTGCTGGGCAAGTAGGACCTGTAAATCTACACAATATATAGTTTAAAGTTTGAGTCTATCATATTAGGTTTTGGATTTATGGCTGTTTTTGTGTCTATTGCTTCAAAAGCATTTTCAGATAATTTGTGTTTTCTGAAGAAACTACAAGAGATATCAAACCCATACTTTCTGTGCAAGAGGGGCTTGTACATCTGCACAACATGTCTTTTAAAGTTTGAACCTATCCTATTGCATTTTTGAGTTATAGCAGTTTTTACTGTTTTATTGCTCCAAAAGCCTTTTCAGCCCATGAACAGTTGTTTGTGAGTTTCGAAAAAAGTGCAAGAGCTATTCGAACCCTTTTTGCTGGGCAAGTAGGACCTGTAAATCTACACAATATATAGTTTAAAGTTTGAGTCTATCATATTAGGTTTTGGATTTATAGCTGTTTTTGTGTCTATTGCTTCAAAAGCATTTTCAGATAATTTGTGTGTTCTGAAGAAACTATAAGAGATATCTAGCCCATACTTTCTGTGCAAGAGGGGCTTGTACATCTGCACAACATGTCTTTTAAAGTTTGAACCTATCCTATTGCATTTTTGAGTTATAGCAGTTTTTACTGTTTTATTGCTCCAAAAGCCTTTTCAGCCCATGAACAGTTGTTTGTGAGTTTCGAAAAAAGTGAAAGAGCTATTCGAACCCTTTTTGCTGGGCAAGTAGGACCTGTAAATCTACACAATATATAGTTTAAAGTTTGAGTCTATCATATTAGGTTTTGGATTTATGGCTGTTTTTGTGTCTATTGCTTCAAAAGCATTTTCAGATAATTTGTGTTTTCTGAAGAAACTACAAGAGATATCAAACCCATACTTTCTGTGCAAGAGGGGCTTGTACATCTGCACAACATGTCTTTTAAAGTTTGAACCTATCTTATTGCATTTTTGAGTTATAGCAGTTTTTACTGTTTTATTGCTCCAAAAGCCTTTTCAGCCCATGAACAGTTGTTTGTGAGTTTCGAAAAAAGTGCAAGAGCTATTCGAACCCTTTTTGCTGGGCAAGTAGGACCTGTAAATCTACACAATATATAGTTTAAAGTTTGAGTCTATCATATTAGGTTTTGGATTTATGGCTGTTTTTGTGTCTATTGCTTCAAAAGCATTTTCAGATAATTTGTGTTTTCTGAAGAAACTACAAGAGATATCAAACCCATACTTTCTGTGCAAGAGGGGCTTGTACATCTGCACAACATGTCTTTTAAAGTTTGAACCTATCTTATTGCATTTTTGAGTTATAGCAGTTTTTACTGTTTTATTGCTCCAAAAGCCTTTTCAGCCCATGAACAGTTGTTTGTGAGTTTCGAAAAAAGTGAAAGAGCTATTCGAACCCTTTTTGCTGGGCAAGTAGGACCTGTAAATCTACACAATATATAGTTTAAAGTTTGAGTCTATCATATTAGGTTTTGGATTTATGGCTGTTTTTGTGTCTATTGCTTCAAAAGCATTTTCAGATAATTTGTGTTTTCTGAAGAAACTACAAAAGATATCAAACCCATACTTTCTGTGCAAGAGGGGCTTGTACATCTGCACAACATGTCTTTTAAAGTTTGAACCTATCTTATTGCATTTTTGAGTTATAGCAGTTTTTACTGTTTTATTGCTCCAAAAGCCTTTTCAGCCCATGAACAGTTGTTTGTGAGTTTCGAAAAAAGTGCAAGAGCTATTCGAACCCTTTTTGCTGGGCAAGTAGGACCTGTAAATCTACACAATATATAGTTTAAAGTTTGAGTCTATCATATTAGGTTTTGGATTTATGGCTGTTTTTGTGTCTATTGCTTCAAAAGCATTTTCAGATAATTTGTGTTTTCTGAAGAAACTACAAGAGATATCAAACCCATACTTTCTGTGCAAGAGGGGCTTGTAAATCTGCACAACATGTCTTTTAAAGTTTGAACCTATCTTATTGCATTTTTGAGTTATAGCAGTTTTTACTGTTTTATTGCTCCAAAAGCCTTTTCAGCCCATGAACAGTTGTTTGTGAGTTTCGAAAAAAGGAAACTACAAGAGATATCTAGCCCATACTTTCTGTGCAAGAGGGGCTTGTACATCTGCACAACATGTCTTTTAAAGTTTGAACCTATCTTATTGCATTTTTGAGTTATAGCAGTTTTTACTGTTTTATTGCTCCAAAAGCCTTTTCAGCCCATGAACAGTTGTTTGTGAGTTTCGAAAAAAGTGCAAGAGCTATTCGAACCCTTTTTGCTGGGCAAGTAGGGCCTGTAAATCTACACAATATATAGTTAAAAGTTTGAGTCTATCATATTAGGTTTTGGATTTATAGCTGTTTTTGTGTCTATTGCTTCAAAAGCATTTTCAGATAATTTGTGTTTTCTGAAGAAACTACAAGAGATATCAAACCCATACTTTCTGTGCAAGAGGGGCTTGTAAATCTGCACAACATGTCTTTTAAAGTTTGAACCTATCTTATTGCATTTTTGAGTTATAGCAGTTTTTACTGTTTTATTGCTCCAAAAGCCTTTTCAGCCCATGAACAGTTGTTTGTGAGTTTCGAAAAAAGTGCAAGAGCTATTCGAACCCTTTTTGCTGGGCAAGTAGGACCTGTAAATCTACACAATATATAGTTTAAAGTTTGAGTCTATCATATTAGGTTTTGGATTTATAGCTGTTTTTGTGTCTATTGCTTCAAAAGCATTTTCAGATAATTTGTGTGTTCTGAAGAAACTATAAGAGATATCTAGCCCATACTTTCTTTGCAAGAGGGGCTTGTACATCTGCACAACATGTCTTTTAAAGTTTGAACCTATCTTATTGCATTTTTGAGTTATAGCAGTTTTTACTGTTTTATTGCTCCAAAAGCCTTTTCAGCCCATGAACAGTTGTTTGTGAGTTTCGAAAAAAGTGCAAGAGCTATTCGAACCCTTTTTGCTGGGCAAGTAGGACCTGTAAATCTACACAATATATAGTTTAAAGTTTGAGTCTATCATATTAGGTTTTGGATTTATGGCTGTTTTTGTGTCTATTGCTTCAAAAGCATTTTCAGATAATTTGTGTTTTCTGAAGAAACTACAAGAGATATCAAACCCATACTTTCTGTGCAAGAGGGGCTTGTAAATCTGCACAACATGTCTTTTAAAGTTTGAACCTATCTTATTGCATTTTTGAGTTATAGCAGTTTTTACTGTTTTATTGCTCCAAAAGCCTTTTCAGCCCATGAACAGTTGTTTGTGAGTCTCGAAAAAAGTGAAAGAGCTATTCGAACCCTTTTTGCTGGGCAAGTAGGACCTGTAAATCTACACAATATATAGTTTAAAGTTTGAGTCTATCATATTAGGTTTTGGATTTATAGCTGTTTTTGTGTCTATTGCTTCAAAAGCATTTTCAGATAATTTGTGTTTTCTGAAGAAACTACAAGAGATATCTAACCCATACTTTCTGTGCAAGAGGGGCTTGTACATCTGCACAACATGTCTTTTAAAGTTTGAACCTATCTTATTGCATTTTTGAGTTATAGCAGTTTTTACTGTTTTATTGCTCCAAAAGCCTTTTCAGCCCATGAACAGTTGTTTGTGAGTTTCAAAAAAAGTGCAAGAGCTATTCGAACCCTTTTTGCTGGGCAAGTAGGACCTGTAAATCTACACAATATATAGTTTAAAGTTTGAGTCTATCATATTAGGTTTTGGATTTATGGCTGTTTTTGTGTCTATTGCTTCAAAAGCATTTTCAGATAATTTGTGTTTTCTGAAGAAACTACAAGAGATATCAAACCCATACTTTCTGTGCAAGAGGGGCTTGTACATCTGCACAACATGTCTTTTAAAGTTTGAACCTATCTTATTGCATTTTTGAGTTATAGCAGTTTTTACTGTTTTATTGCTCCAAAAGCCTTTTCAGCCCATGAACAGTTGTTTGTGAGTTTCGAAAAAAGTGCAAGAGCTATTCGAACCCTTTTTGCTGGGCAAGTAGGACCTGTAAATCTACACAATATATAGTTTAAAGTTTGAGTCTATCATATTAGGTTTTGGATTTATAGCTGTTTTTGTGTCTATTGCTTCAAAAGCATTTTCAGATAATTTGTGTGTTCTGAAGAAACTATAAGAGATATCTAGCCCATACTTTCTGTGCAAGAGGGGCTTGTACATCTGCACAACATGTCTTTTAAAGTTTGAACCTATCCTATTGCATTTTTGAGTTATAGCAGTTTTTACTGTTTTATTGCTCCAAAAGCCTTTTCAGCCCATGAACAGTTGTTTGTGAGTTTCGAAAAAAGTGCAAGAGCTATTCGAACCCTTTTTGCTGGGCAAGTAGGACCTGTAAATCTACACAATATATAGTTTAAAGTTTGAGTCTATCATATTAGGTTTTGGATTTATGGCTGTTTTTGTGTCTATTGCTTCAAAAGCATTTTCAGATAATTTGTGTTTTCTGAAGAAACTACAAGAGATATCAAACCCATACTTTCTGTGCAAGAGGGGCTTGTAAATCTGCACAACATGTCTTTTAAAGTTTGAACCTATCTTATTGCATTTTTGAGTTATAGCAGTTTTTACTGTTTTATTGCTCCAAAAGCCTTTTCAGCCCATGAACAGTTGTTTGTGAGTTTCAAAAAAAGTGCAAGAGCTATTCGAACCCTTTTTGCTGGGCAAGTAGGACCTGTAAATCTACACAATATATAGTTTAAAGTTTGAGTCTATCATATTAGGTTTTGGATTTATGGCTGTTTTTGTGTCTATTGCTTCAAAAGCATTTTCAGATAATTTGTGTTTTCTGAAGAAACTACAAAAGATATCAAACCCATACTTTCTGTGCAAGAGGGGCTTGTACATCTGCACAACATGTCTTTTAAAGTTTGAACCTATCTTATTGCATTTTTGAGTTATAGCAGTTTTTACTGTTTTATTGCTCCAAAAGCCTTTTCAGCCCATGAACAGTTGTTTGTGAGTTTCGAAAAAAGTGCAAGAGCTATTCGAACCCTTTTTGCTGGGCAAGTAGGACCTGTAAATCTACACAATATATAGTTTAAAGTTTGAGTCTATCATATTAGGTTTTGGATTTATGGCTGTTTTTGTGTCTATTGCTTCAAAAGCATTTTCAGATAATTTGTGTGTTCTGAAGAAACTATAAGAGATATCTAGCCCATACTTTCTGTGCAAGAGGGGCTTGTACATCTGCACAACATGTCTTTTAAAGTTTGAACCTATCTTATTGCATTTTTGAGTTATAGCAGTTTTTACTGTTTTATTGCTCCAAAAGCCTTTTCAGCCCATGAACAGTTGTTTGTGAGTTTCGAAAAAAGTGCAAGAGCTATTCGAACCCTTTTTGCTGGGCAAGTAGGACCTGTAAATCTACACAATATATAGTTTAAAGTTTGATTCTATCATATTAGGTTTTGGATTTATGGCTGTTTTTGTGTCTATTGCTTCAAAAGCATTTTCAGATAATTTGTGTTTTCTGAAGAAACTACAAGAGATATCAAACCCATACTTTCTGTGCAAGAGGGGCTTGTAAATCTGCACAACATGTCTTTTAAAGTTTGAACCTATCTTATTGCATTTTTGAGTTATAGCAGTTTTTACTGTTTTATTGCTCCAAAAGCCTTTTCAGCCCATGAACAGTTGTTTGTGAGTTTCGAAAAAAGTGAAAGAGCTATTCGAACCCTTTTTGCTGGGCAAGTAGGACCTGTAAATCTACACAATATATAGTTTAAAGTTTGAGTCTATCATATTAGGTTTTGGATTTATAGCTGTTTTTGTGTCTATTGCTTCAAAAGCATTTTCAGATAATTTGTGTTTTCTGAAGAAACTACAAGAGATATCTAACCCATACTTTCTGTGCAAGAGGGGCTTGTACATCTGCACAACATGTCTTTTAAAGTTTGAACCTATCTTATTGCATTTTTGAGTTATAGCAGTTTTTACTGTTTTATTGCTCCAAAAGCCTTTTCAGCCCATGAACAGTTGTTTGTGAGTTTCAAAAAAAGTGCAAGAGCTATTCGAACCCTTTTTGCTGGGCAAGTAGGACCTGTAAATCTACACAATATATAGTTTAAAGTTTGAGTCTATCATATTAGGTTTTGGATTTATGGCTGTTTTTGTGTCTATTGCTTCAAAAGCATTTTCAGATAATTTGTGTTTTCTGAAGAAACTACAAGAGATATCAAACCCATACTTTCTGTGCAAGAGGGGCTTGTACATCTGCACAACATGTCTTTTAAAGTTTGAACCTATCTTATTGCATTTTTGAGTTATAGCAGTTTTTACTGTTTTATTGCTCCAAAAGCCTTTTCAGCCCATGAACAGTTGTTTGTGAGTTTCGAAAAAAGTGCAAGAGCTATTCGAACCCTTTTTGCTGGGCAAGTAGGACCTGTAAATCTACACAATATATAGTTTAAAGTTTGAGTCTATCATATTAGGTTTTGGATTTATAGCTGTTTTTGTGTCTATTGCTTCAAAAGCATTTTCAGATAATTTGTGTGTTCTGAAGAAACTATAAGAGATATCTAGCCCATACTTTCTGTGCAAGAGGGGCTTGTACATCTGCACAACATGTCTTTTAAAGTTTGAACCTATCCTATTGCATTTTTGAGTTATAGCAGTTTTTACTGTTTTATTGCTCCAAAAGCCTTTTCAGCCCATGAACAGTTGTTTGTGAGTTTCGAAAAAAGTGCAAGAGCTATTCGAACCCTTTTTGCTGGGCAAGTAGGACCTGTAAATCTACACAATATATAGTTTAAAGTTTGAGTCTATCATATTAGGTTTTGGATTTATAGCTGTTTTTGTGTCTATTGCTTCAAAAGCATTTTCAGATAATTTGTGTGTTCTGAAGAAACTATAAGAGATATCTAGCCCATACTTTCTGTGCAAGAGGGGCTTGTACATCTGCACAACATGTCTTTTAAAGTTTGAACCTATCTTATTGCATTTTTGAGTTATAGCAGTTTTTACTGTTTTATTGCTCCAAAAGCCTTTTCAGCCCATGAACAGTTGTTTGTGAGTTTCGAAAAAAGTGCAAGAGCTATTCGAACCCTTTTTGCTGGGCAAGTAGGACCTGTAAATCTACACAATATATAGTTTAAAGTTTGAGTCTATCATATTAGGTTTTGGATTTATAGCTGTTTTTGTGTCTATTGCTTCAAAAGCATTTTCAGATAATTTGTGTGTTCTGAAGAAACTATAAGAGATATCTAGCCCATACTTTCTGTGCAAGAGGGGCTTGTACATCTGCACAACATGTCTTTTAAAGTTTGAACCTATCCTATTGCATTTTTGAGTTATAGCAGTTTTTACTGTTTTATTGCTCCAAAAGCCTTTTCAGCCCATGAACAGTTGTTTGTGAGTTTCGAAAAAAGTGCAAGAGCTATTCGAACCCTTTTTGCTGGGCAAGTAGGACCTGTAAATCTACACAATATATAGTTTAAAGTTTGAGTCTATCATATTAGGTTTTGGATTTATGGCTGTTTTTGTGTCTATTGCTTCAAAAGCATTTTCAGATAATTTGTGTTTTCTGAAGAAACTACAAGAGATATCAAACCCATACTTTCTGTGGAAGAGGGGCTTGTACATCTGCACAACATGTCTTTTAAAGTTTGAACCTATCTTATTGCATTTTTGAGTTATAGCAGTTTTTACTGTTTTATTGCTCCAAAAGCCTTTTCAGCCCATGAACAGTTGTTTGTGAGTTTCGAAAAAAGTGCAAGAGCTATTCGAACCCTTTTTGCTGGGCAAGTAGGACCTGTAAATCTACACAATATATAGTTTAAAGTTTGAGTCTATCATATTAGGTTTTGGATTTATGGCTGTTTTTGTGTCTATTGCTTCAAAATCATTTTCAGATAATTTGTGTTTTCTGAAGAAACTACAAGAGATATCAAACCCATACTTTCTGTGCAAGAGGGGCTTGTAAATCTGCACAACATGTCTTTTAAAGTTTGAACCTATCTTATTGCATTTTTGAGTTATAGCAGTTTTTACTGTTTTATTGCTCCAAAAGCCTTTTCAGCCCATGAACAGTTGTTTGTGAGTTTCGAAAAAAGTGCAAGAGCTATTCGAACCCTTTTTGCTGGGCAAGTAGGACCTGTAAATCTACACAATATATAGTTTAAAGTTTGAGTCTATCATATTAGGTTTTGGATTTATGGCTGTTTTTGTGTCTATTGCTTCAAAAGCATTTTCAGATAATTTGTGTTTTCTGAAGAAACTACAAGAGATATCAAACCCATACTTTCTGTGCAAGAGGGGCTTGTAAATCTGCACAACATGTCTTTTAAAGTTTGAACCTATCTTATTGCATTTTTGAGTTATAGCAGTTTTTACTGTTTTATTGCTCCAAAAGCCTTTTCAGCCCATGAACAGTTGTTTGTGAGTTTCGAAAAAAGTGAAAGAGCTATTCGAACCCTTTTTGCTGGGCAAGTAGGACCTGTAAATCTACACAATATATAGTTTAAAGTTTGAGTCTATCATATTAGGTTTTGGATTTATAGCTGTTTTTGTGTCTATTGCTTCAAAAGCATTTTCAGATAATTTGTGTTTTCTGAAGAAACTACAAGAGATATCTAACCCATACTTTCTGTGCAAGAGGGGCTTGTACATCTGCACAACATGTCTTTTAAAGTTTGAACCTATCTTATTGCATTTTTGAGTTATAGCAGTTTTTACTGTTTTATTGCTCCAAAAGCCTTTTCAGCCCATGAACAGTTGTTTGTGAGTTTCAAAAAAAGTGCAAGAGCTATTCGAACCCTTTTTGCTGGGCAAGTAGGACCTGTAAATCTACACAATATATAGTTTAAAGTTTGAGTCTATCATATTAGGTTTTGGATTTATGGCTGTTTTTGTGTCTATTGCTTCAAAAGCATTTTCAGATAATTTGTGTTTTCTGAAGAAACTACAAGAGATATCAAACCCATACTTTCTGTGCAAGAGGGGCTTGTACATCTGCACAACATGTCTTTTAAAGTTTGAACCTATCTTATTGCATTTTTGAGTTATAGCAGTTTTTACTGTTTTATTGCTCCAAAAGCCTTTTCAGCCCATGAACAGTTGTTTGTGAGTTTCGAAAAAAGTGCAAGAGCTATTCGAACCCTTTTTGCTGGGCAAGTAGGACCTGTAAATCTACACAATATATAGTTTAAAGTTTGAGTCTATCATATTAGGTTTTGGATTTATAGCTGTTTTTGTGTCTATTGCTTCAAAAGCATTTTCAGATAATTTGTGTGTTCTGAAGAAACTATAAGAGATATCTAGCCCATACTTTCTGTGCAAGAGGGGCTTGTACATCTGCACAACATGTCTTTTAAAGTTTGAACCTATCCTATTGCATTTTTGAGTTATAGCAGTTTTTACTGTTTTATTGCTCCAAAAGCCTTTTCAGCCCATGAACAGTTGTTTGTGAGTTTCGAAAAAAGTGAAAGAGCTATTCGAACCCTTTTTGCTGGGCAAGTAGGACCTGTAAATCTACACAATATATAGTTTAAAGTTTGAGTCTATCATATTAGGTTTTGGATTTATGGCTGTTTTTGTGTCTATTGCTTCAAAAGCATTTTCAGATAATTTGTGTTTTCTGAAGAAACTACAAGAGATATCAAACCCATACTTTCTGTGCAAGAGGGGCTTGTAAATCTGCACAACATGTCTTTTAAAGTTTGAACCTATCTTATTGCATTTTTGAGTTATAGCAGTTTTTACTGTTTTATTGCTCCAAAAGCCTTTTCAGCCCATGAACAGTTGTTTGTGAGTTTCAAAAAAAGTGCAAGAGCTATTCGAACCCTTTTTGCTGGGCAAGTAGGACCTGTAAATCTACACAATATATAGTTTAAAGTTTGAGTCTATCATATTAGGTTTTGGATTTATGGCTGTTTTTGTGTCTATTGCTTCAAAAGCATTTTCAGATAATTTGTGTTTTCTGAAGAAACTACAAAAGATATCAAACCCATACTTTCTGTGCAAGAGGGGCTTGTACATCTGCACAACATGTCTTTTAAAGTTTGAACCTATCTTATTGCATTTTTGAGTTATAGCAGTTTTTACTGTTTTATTGCTCCAAAAGCCTTTTCAGCCCATGAACAGTTGTTTGTGAGTTTCGAAAAAAGTGCAAGAGCTATTCGAACCCTTTTTGCTGGGCAAGTAGGACCTGTAAATCTACACAATATATAGTTTAAAGTTTGAGTCTATCATATTAGGTTTTGGATTTATGGCTGTTTTTGTGTCTATTGCTTCAAAAGCATTTTCAGATAATTTGTGTTTTCTGAAGAAACTACAAGAGATATCAAACCCATACTTTCTGTGCAAGAGGGGCTTGTACATCTGCACAACATGTCTTTTAAAGTTTGAACCTATCTTATTGCATTTTTGAGTTATAGCAGTTTTTACTGTTTTATTGCTCCAAAAGCCTTTTCAGCCCATGAACAGTTGTTTGTGAGTTTCGAAAAAAGTGCAAGAGCTATTCGAACCCTTTTTGCTGGGCAAGTAGGACCTGTAAATCTACACAATATATAGTTTAAAGTTTGAGTCTATCATATTAGGTTTTGGATTTATGGCTGTTTTTGTGTCTATTGCTTCAAAAGCATTTTCAGATAATTTGTGTTTTCTGAAGAAACTACAAGAGATATCAAACCCATACTTTCTGTGCAAGAGGGGCTTGTAAATCTGCACAACATGTCTTTTAAAGTTTGAACCTATCTTATTGCATTTTTGAGTTATAGCAGTTTTTACTGTTTTATTGCTCCAAAAGCCTTTTCAGCCCATGAACAGTTGTTTGTGAGTTTCGAAAAAAGTGAAAGAGCTATTCGAACCCTTTTTGCTGGGCAAGTAGGACCTGTAAATCTACACAATATATAGTTTAAAGTTTGAGTCTATCATATTAGGTTTTGGATTTATAGCTGTTTTTGTGTCTATTGCTTCAAAAGCATTTTCAGATAATTTGTGTTTTCTGAAGAAACTACAAGAGATATCTAACCCATACTTTCTGTGCAAGAGGGGCTTGTACATCTGCACAACATGTCTTTTAAAGTTTGAACCTATCTTATTGCATTTTTGAGTTATAGCAGTTTTTACTGTTTTATTGCTCCAAAAGCCTTTTCAGCCCATGAACAGTTGTTTGTGAGTTTCAAAAAAAGTGCAAGAGCTATTCGAACCCTTTTTGCTGGGCAAGTAGGACCTGTAAATCTACACAATATATAGTTTAAAGTTTGAGTCTATCATATTAGGTTTTGGATTTATGGCTGTTTTTGTGTCTATTGCTTCAAAAGCATTTTCAGATAATTTGTGTTTTCTGAAGAAACTACAAGAGATATCAAACCCATACTTTCTGTGCAAGAGGGGCTTGTACATCTGCACAACATGTCTTTTAAAGTTTGAACCTATCTTATTGCATTTTTGAGTTATAGCAGTTTTTACTGTTTTATTGCTCCAAAAGCCTTTTCAGCCCATGAACAGTTGTTTGTGAGTTTCGAAAAAAGTGCAAGAGCTATTCGAACCCTTTTTGCTGGGCAAGTAGGACCTGTAAATCTACACAATATATAGTTTAAAGTTTGAGTCTATCATATTAGGTTTTGGATTTATAGCTGTTTTTGTGTCTATTGCTTCAAAAGCATTTTCAGATAATTTGTGTGTTCTGAAGAAACTATAAGAGATATCTAGCCCATACTTTCTGTGCAAGAGGGGCTTGTACATCTGCACAACATGTCTTTTAAAGTTTGAACCTATCCTATTGCATTTTTGAGTTATAGCAGTTTTTACTGTTTTATTGCTCCAAAAGCCTTTTCAGCCCATGAACAGTTGTTTGTGAGTTTCGAAAAAAGTGCAAGAGCTATTCGAACCCTTTTTGCTGGGCAAGTAGGACCTGTAAATCTACACAATATATAGTTTAAAGTTTGAGTCTATCATATTAGGTTTTGGATTTATAGCTGTTTTTGTGTCTATTGCTTCAAAAGCATTTTCAGATAATTTGTGTGTTCTGAAGAAACTATAAGAGATATCTAGCCCATACTTTCTGTGCAAGAGGGGCTTGTACATCTGCACAACATGTCTTTTAAAGTTTGAACCTATCTTATTGCATTTTTGAGTTATAGCAGTTTTTACTGTTTTATTGCTCCAAAAGCCTTTTCAGCCCATGAACAGTTGTTTGTGAGTTTCGAAAAAAGTGCAAGAGCTATTCGAACCCTTTTTGCTGGGCAAGTAGGACCTGTAAATCTACACAATATATAGTTTAAAGTTTGAGTCTATCATATTAGGTTTTGGATTTATGGCTGTTTTTGTGTCTATTGCTTCAAAAGCATTTTCAGATAATTTGTGTTTTCTGAAGAAACTACAAGAGATATCAAACCCATACTTTCTGTGCAAGAGGGGCTTGTACATCTGCACAACATGTCTTTTAAAGTTTGAACCTATCTTATTGCATTTTTGAGTTAGAGCAGTTTTTACTGTTTTATTGCTCCAAAAGCCTTTTCAGCCCATGAACAGTTGTTTGTGAGTTTCGAAAAAAGTGCAAGAGCTATTCGAACCCTTTTTGCTGGGCAAGTAGGACCTGTAAATCTACACAATATATAGTTTAAAGTTTGAGTCTATCATATTAGGTTTTGGATTTATAGCTGTTTTTGTGTCTATTGCTTCAAAAGCATTTTCAGATAATTTGTGTGTTCTGAAGAAACTACAAGAGATATCTAGCCCATACTTTCTGTGCAAGAGGGGCTTGTACATCTGCACAACATGTCTTTTAAAGTTTGAACCTATCCTATTGCATTTTTGAGTTATAGCAGTTTTTACTGTTTTATTGCTCCAAAAGCCTTTTCAGCCCATGAACAGTTGTTTGTGAGTTTCGAAAAAAGTGAAAGAGCTATTCGAACCCTTTTTGCTGGGCAAGTAGGACCTGTAAATCTACACAATATATAGTTTAAAGTTTGAGTCTATCATATTAGGTTTTGGATTTATGGCTGTTTTTGTGTCTATTGCTTCAAAAGCATTTTCAGATAATTTGTGTTTTCTGAAGAAACTACAAGAGATATCAAACCCATACTTTCTGTGCAAGAGGGGCTTGTACATCTGCACAACATGTCTTTTAAAGTTTGAACCTATCTTATTGCATTTTTGAGTTATAGCAGTTTTTACTGTTTTATTGCTCCAAAAGCCTTTTCAGCCCATGAACAGTTGTTTGTGAGTTTCAAAAAACGTGCAAGAGCTATTCGAACCCTTTTTGCTGGGCAAGTAGGACCTGTAAATCTACACAATATATAGTTTAAAGTTTGAGTCTATCATATTAGGTTTTGGATTTATGGCTGTTTTTGTGTCTATTGCTTCAAAAGCATTTTCAGATAATTTGTGTTTTCTGAAGAAACTACAAAAGATATCAAACCCATACTTTCTGTGCAAGAGGGGCTTGTAAATCTGCACAACATGTCTTTTAAAGTTTGAACCTATCTTATTGCATTTTTGAGTTATAGCAGTTTTTACTGTTTTATTGCTCCAAAAGCCTTTTCAGCCCATGAACAGTTGTTTGTGAGTTTCGAAAAAAGTGCAAGAGCTATTCGAACCCTTTTTGCTGGGCAAGTAGGACCTGTAAATCTACACAATATATAGTTTAAAGTTTGAGTCTATCATATTAGGTTTTGGATTTATAGCTGTTTTTGTGTCTATTGCTTCAAAAGCATTTTCAGATAATTTGTGTGTTCTGAAGAAACTACAAGAGATATCTAACCCATACTTTCTGTGCAAGAGGGGCTTGTACATCTGCACAACATGTCTTTTAAAGTTTGAACCTATCTTATTGCATTTTTGAGTTATAGCAGTTTTTACTGTTTTATTGCTCCAAAAGCCTTTTCAGCCCATGAACAGTTGTTTGTGAGTTTCGAAAAAAGTGCAAGAGCTATTCGAACCCTTTTTGCTGGGCAAGTAGGGCCTGTAAATCTACACAATATATAGTTTAAAGTTTGAGTCTATCATATTAGGTTTTGGATTTATAGCTGTTTTTGTGTCTATTGCTTCAAAAGCATTTTCAGATAATTTGTGTTTTCTGAAGAAACTACAAGAGATATCAAACCCATACTTTCTGTGCAAGAGGGGCTTGTACATCTGCACAACATGTCTTTTAAAGTTTGAACCTATCTTATTGCATTTTTGAGTTATAGCAGTTTTTACTGTTTTATTGCTCCAAAAGCCTTTTCAGCCCATGAACAGTTGTTTGTGAGTTTCAAAAAAAGTGCAAGAGCTATTCGAACCCTTTTTGCTGGGCAAGTAGGACCTGTAAATCTACACAATATATAGTTTAAAGTTTGAGTCTATCATATTAGGTTTTGGATTTATAGCTGTTTTTGTGTCTATTGCTTCAAAAGCATTTTCAGATAATTTGTGTGTTCTGAAGAAACTATAAGAGATATCTAGCCCATACTTTCTGTGCAAGAGGGGCTTGTACATCTGCACAACATGTCTTTTAAAGTTTGAACCTATCCTATTGCATTTTTGAGTTATAGCAGTTTTTACTGTTTTATTGCTCCAAAAGCCTTTTCAGCCCATGAACAGTTGTTTGTGAGTTTCGAAAAAAGTGCAAGAGCTATTCGAACCCTTTTTGCTGGGCAAGTAGGACCTGTAAATCTACACAATATATAGTTTAAAGTTTGAGTCTATCATATTAGGTTTTGGATTTATAGCTGTTTTTGTGTCTATTGCTTCAAAAGCATTTTCAGATAATTTGTGTGTTCTGAAGAAACTATAAGAGATATCTAGCCCATACTTTCTGTGCAAGAGGGGCTTGTACATCTGCACAACATGTCTTTTAAAGTTTGAACCTATCTTATTGCATTTTTGAGTTATAGCAGTTTTTACTGTTTTATTGCTCCAAAAGCCTTTTCAGCCCATGAACAGTTGTTTGTGAGTTTCGAAAAAAGTGCAAGAGCTATTCGAACCCTTTTTGCTGGGCAAGTAGGACCTGTAAATCTACACAATATATAGTTTAAAGTTTGAGTCTATCATATTAGGTTTTGGATTTATAGCTGTTTTTGTGTCTATTGCTTCAAAAGCATTTTCAGATAATTTGTGTTTTCTGAAGAAACTACAAGAGATATCTCACCCATACTTTCTGTGCAAGAGGGGCTTGTACATCTGCACAACATGTCTTTTAAAGTTTGAACCTATCTTATTGCATTTTTGAGTTATAGCAGTTTTTACTGTTTTATTGCTCCAAAAGCCTTTTCAGCCCATGAACAGTTGTTTGTGAGTTTCGAAAAAAGTGCAAGAGCTATTCGAACCCTTTTTGCTGGGCAAGTAGGGCCTGTAAATCTACACAATATATAGTTTAAAGTTTGAGTCTATCATATTAGGTTTTGGATTTATAGCTGTTTTTGTGTCTATTGCTTCAAAAGCATTTTCAGATAATTTGTGTGTTCTGAAGAAACTACAAGAGATATCTAACCCATACTTTCTGTGCAAGAGGGGCTTGTACATCTGCACAACATGTCTTTTAAAGTTTGAACCTATCTTATTGCATTTTTGAGTTATAGCAGTTTTTACTGTTTTATTGCTCCAAAAGCCTTTTCAGCCCATGAACAGTTGTTTGTGAGTTTTGAAAAAAGTGCAAGAGCTATTCGAACCCTTTTTGCTGGGCAAGTAGGACCTGTAAATCTACACAATATATAGTTTAAAGTTTGAGTCTATCATATTAGGTTTTGGATTTATAGCTGTTTTTGTGTCTATTGCTTCAAAAGCATTTTCAGATAATTTGTGTGTTCTGAAGAAACTACAAGAGATATCTAGCCCATACTTTCTGTGCAAGAGGGGCTTGTACATCTGCAAAACATGTCTTTTAAAGTTTGAACCTATCTTATTGCATTTTTGAGTTATAGCAGTTTTTACTGTTTTATTGCTCCAAAAGCCTTTTCAGCCCATGAACAGTTGTTTGTGAGTTTCGAAAAAAGTGCAAGAGCTATTCGAACCCTTTTTGCTGGGCAAGTAGGACCTGTAAATCTACACAATATATAGTTTAAAGTTTGAGTCTATCATATTAGGTTTTGGATTTATAGCTGTTTTTGTGTCTATTGCTTCAAAAGCATTTTCAGATAATTTGTGTATTCTGAAGAAACTACAAGAGATATCAAACCCATACTTTCTGTGCAAGAGGGGCTTGTACATCTGCACAACATGTCTTTTAAAGTTTGAACCTATCTTATTGCATTTTTGAGTTATAGCAGTTTTTACTGTTTTATTGCTCCAAAAGCCTTTTCAGCCCATGAACAGTTGTTTGTGAGTTTCAAAAAAAGTGCAAGAGCTATTCGAACCCTTTTTGCTGGACAAGTAGGACCTGTAAATCTACACAATATATAGTTTAAAGTTTGAGTCTATCATATTAGGTTTTGGATTTATAGCTGTTTTTGTGTCTATTGCTTCAAAAGCATTTTCAGATAATTTGTGTGTTCTGAAGAAACTACAAGAGATATCTAGCCCATACTTTCTGTGCAAGAGGGGCTTGTACATCTGCACAACATGTCTTTTAAAGTTTGAACCTATCCTATTGCATTTTTGAGTTATAGCAGTTTTTACTGTTTTATTGCTCCAAAAGCCTTTTCAGCCCATGAACAGTTGTTTGTGAGTTTCGAAAAAAGTGCAAGAGCTATTCGAACCCTTTTTGCTGGGCAAGTAGGACCTGTAAATCTACACAATATATAGTTTAAAGTTTGAGTCTATATTATTAGGTTTTGGATTTATGGCTGTTTTTGTGTCTATTGCTTCAAAAGCATTTTCAGATAATTTGTGTTTTCTGAAGAAACTACAAGAGATATCAAACCCATACTTTCTGTGCAAGAGGGGCTTGTACATCTGCACAACATGTCTTTTAAAGTTTGAACCTATCTTATTGCATTTTTGAGTTATAGCAGTTTTTACTGTTTTATTGCTCCAAAAGCCTTTTCAGCCCATGAACAGTTGTTTGTGAGTTTCGAAAAAAGTGCAAGAGCTATTCGAACCCTTTTTGCTGGGCAAGTAGGGCCTGTAAATCTACACAATATATAGTTTAAAGTTTGAGTCTATCATATTAGGTTTTGGATTTATAGCTGTTTTTGTGTCTATTGCTTCAAAAGCATTTTCAGATAATTTGTGTGTTCTGAAGAAACTACAAGAGATATCTAGCCCATACTTTCTGTGCAAGAGGGGCTTGTACATCTGCACAACATGTATTTTAAAGTTTGAACCTATCTTATTGCATTTTTGAGTTATAGCAGTTTTTACTGTTTTATTGCTCCAAAAGCCTTTTCAGCCCATGAACAGTTGTTTGTGAGTTTCAAAAAAAGTGCAAGAGCTATTCGAACCCTTTTTGCTGGGCAAGTAGGACCTGTAAATCTACACAATATATAGTTTAAAGTTTGAGTCTATCATATTAGGTTTTGGATTTATGGCTGTTTTTGTGTCTATTGCTTCAAAAGCATTTTCAGATAATTTGTGTTTTCTGAAGAAACTACAAGAGATATCAAACCCATACTTTCTGTGCAAGAGGGGCTTGTAAATCTGCACAACATGTCTTTTAAAGTTTGAACCTATCTTATTGCATTTTTGAGTTATAGCAGTTTTTACTGTTTTATTGCTCCAAAAGCCTTTTCAGCCCATGAACAGTTGTTTGTGAGTTTCGAAAAAAGTGCAAGAGCTATTCGAACCCTTTTTGCTGGGCAAGTAGGACCTGTAAATCTACACAATATATAGTTTAAAGTTTGAGTCTATCATATTAGGTTTTGGATTTATAGCTGTTTTTGTGTCTTATTGCTTCAAAAGCATTTTCAGATAATTTGTGTGTTCTGAAGAAACTATAAGAGATATCTAGCCCATACTTTCTGTGCAAGAGGGGCTTGTACATCTGCACAACATGTCTTTTAAAGTTTGAACCTATCTTATTGCATTTTTGAGTTATAGCAGTTTTTACTGTTTTATTGCTCCAAAAGCCTTTTCAGCCCATGAACAGTTGTTTGTGAGTTTCGAAAAAAGTGCAAGAGCTATTCGAACCCTTTTTGCTGGGCAAGTAGGGCCTGTAAATCTACACAATATATAGTTTAAAGTTTGAGTCTATCATATTAGGTTTTGGATTTATAGCTGTTTTTGTGTCTATTGCTTCAAAAGCATTTTCAGATAATTTGTGTTTTCTGAAGAAACTACAAGAGATATCAAACCCATACTTTCTGTGCAAGAGGGGCTTGTAAATCTGCACAACATGTCTTTTAAAGTTTGAACCTATCTTATTGCATTTTTGAGTTATAGCAGTTTTTACTGTTTTATTGCTCCAAAAGCCTTTTCAGCCCATGAACAGTTGTTTGTGAGTTTCGAAAAAAGTGCAAGAGCTATTCGAACCCTTTTTGCTGGGCAAGTAGGACCTGTAAATCTACACAATATATAGTTTAAAGTTTGAGTCTATCATATTAGGTTTTGGATTTATGGCTGTTTTTGTGTCTATTGCTTCAAAAGCATTTTCAGATAATTTGTGTTTTCTGAAGAAACTACAAAAGATATCAAACCCATACTTTCTGTGCAAGAGGGGCTTGTACATCTGCACAACATGTCTTTTAAAGTTTGAACCTATCTTATTGCATTTTTGAGTTATAGCAGTTTTTACTGTTTTATTGCTCCAAAAGCCTTTTCAGCCCATGAACAGTTGTTTGTGAGTTTCGAAAAAAGTGCAAGAGCTATTCGAACCCTTTTTGCTGGGCAAGTAGGACCTGTAAATCTACACAATATATAGTTTAAAGTTTGAGTCTATCATATTAGGTTTTGGATTTATGGCTGTTTTTGTGTCTATTGCTTCAAAAGCATTTTCAGATAATTTGTGTTTTCTGAAGAAACTACAAGAGATATCAAACCCATACTTTCTGTGCAAGAGGGGCTTGTACATCTGCACAACATGTCTTTTAAAGTTTGAACCTATCTTATTGCATTTTTGAGTTATAGCAGTTTTTACTGTTTTATTGCTCCAAAAGCCTTTTCAGCCCATGAACAGTTGTTTGTGAGTTTCGAAAAAAGTGCAAGAGCTATTCGAACCCTTTTTGCTGGGCAAGTAGGACCTGTAAATCTACACAATATATAGTTTAAAGTTTGAGTCTATCATATTAGGTTTTGGATTTATGGCTGTTTTTGTGTCTATTGCTTCAAAAGCATTTTCAGATAATTTGTGTTTTCTGAAGAAACTACAAGAGATATCAAACCCATACTTTCTGTGCAAGAGGGGCTTGTAAATCTGCACAACATGTCTTTTAAAGTTTGAACCTATCTTATTGCATTTTTGAGTTATAGCAGTTTTTACTGTTTTATTGCTCCAAAAGCCTTTTCAGCCCATGAACAGTTGTTTGTGAGTTTCGAAAAAAGTGAAAGAGCTATTCGAACCCTTTTTGCTGGGCAAGTAGGACCTGTAAATCTACACAATATATAGTTTAAAGTTTGAGTCTATCATATTAGGTTTTGGATTTATAGCTGTTTTTGTGTCTATTGCTTCAAAAGCATTTTCAGATAATTTGTGTTTTCTGAAGAAACTACAAGAGATATCTAACCCATACTTTCTGTGCAAGAGGGGCTTGTACATCTGCACAACATGTCTTTTAAAGTTTGAACCTATCTTATTGCATTTTTGAGTTATAGCAGTTTTTACTGTTTTATTGCTCCAAAAGCCTTTTCAGCCCATGAACAGTTGTTTGTGAGTTTCAAAAAAAGTGCAAGAGCTATTCGAACCCTTTTTGCTGGGCAAGTAGGACCTGTAAATCTACACAATATATAGTTTAAAGTTTGAGTCTATCATATTAGGTTTTGGATTTATGGCTGTTTTTGTGTCTATTGCTTCAAAAGCATTTTCAGATAATTTGTGTTTTCTGAAGAAACTACAAGAGATATCAAACCCATACTTTCTGTGCAAGAGGGGCTTGTACATCTGCACAACATGTCTTTTAAAGTTTGAACCTATCTTATTGCATTTTTGAGTTATAGCAGTTTTTACTGTTTTATTGCTCCAAAAGCCTTTTCAGCCCATGAACAGTTGTTTGTGAGTTTCGAAAAAAGTGCAAGAGCTATTCGAACCCTTTTTGCTGGGCAAGTAGGACCTGTAAATCTACACAATATATAGTTTAAAGTTTGAGTCTATCATATTAGGTTTTGGATTTATAGCTGTTTTTGTGTCTATTGCTTCAAAAGCATTTTCAGATAATTTGTGTGTTCTGAAGAAACTATAAGAGATATCTAGCCCATACTTTCTGTGCAAGAGGGGCTTGTACATCTGCACAACATGTCTTTTAAAGTTTGAACCTATCCTATTGCATTTTTGAGTTATAGCAGTTTTTACTGTTTTATTGCTCCAAAAGCCTTTTCAGCCCATGAACAGTTGTTTGTGAGTTTCGAAAAAAGTGCAAGAGCTATTCGAACCCTTTTTGCTGGGCAAGTAGGACCTGTAAATCTACACAATATATAGTTTAAAGTTTGAGTCTATCATATTAGGTTTTGGATTTATAGCTGTTTTTGTGTCTATTGCTTCAAAAGCATTTTCAGATAATTTGTGTGTTCTGAAGAAACTATAAGAGATATCTAGCCCATACTTTCTGTGCAAGAGGGGCTTGTACATCTGCACAACATGTCTTTTAAAGTTTGAACCTATCTTATTGCATTTTTGAGTTATAGCAGTTTTTACTGTTTTATTGCTCCAAAAGCCTTTTCAGCCCATGAACAGTTGTTTGTGAGTTTCGAAAAAAGTGCAAGAGCTATTCGAACCCTTTTTGCTGGGCAAGTAGGACCTGTAAATCTACACAATATATAGTTTAAAGTTTGAGTCTATCATATTAGGTTTTGGATTTATGGCTGTTTTTGTGTCTATTGCTTCAAAAGCATTTTCAGATAATTTGTGTTTTCTGAAGAAACTACAAGAGATATCAAACCCATACTTTCTGTGCAAGAGGGGCTTGTACATCTGCACAACATGTCTTTTAAAGTTTGAACCTATCTTATTGCATTTTTGAGTTAGAGCAGTTTTTACTGTTTTATTGCTCCAAAAGCCTTTTCAGCCCATGAACAGTTGTTTGTGAGTTTCGAAAAAAGTGCAAGAGCTATTCGAACCCTTTTTGCTGGGCAAGTAGGACCTGTAAATCTACACAATATATAGTTTAAAGTTTGAGTCTATCATATTAGGTTTTGGATTTATAGCTGTTTTTGTGTCTATTGCTTCAAAAGCATTTTCAGATAATTTGTGTGTTCTGAAGAAACTACAAGAGATATCTAGCCCATACTTTCTGTGCAAGAGGGGCTTGTACATCTGCACAACATGTCTTTTAAAGTTTGAACCTATCCTATTGCATTTTTGAGTTATAGCAGTTTTTACTGTTTTATTGCTCCAAAAGCCTTTTCAGCCCATGAACAGTTGTTTGTGAGTTTCGAAAAAAGTGAAAGAGCTATTCGAACCCTTTTTGCTGGGCAAGTAGGACCTGTAAATCTACACAATATATAGTTTAAAGTTTGAGTCTATCATATTAGGTTTTGGATTTATGGCTGTTTTTGTGTCTATTGCTTCAAAAGCATTTTCAGATAATTTGTGTTTTCTGAAGAAACTACAAGAGATATCAAACCCATACTTTCTGTGCAAGAGGGGCTTGTACATCTGCACAACATGTCTTTTAAAGTTTGAACCTATCTTATTGCATTTTTGAGTTATAGCAGTTTTTACTGTTTTATTGCTCCAAAAGCCTTTTCAGCCCATGAACAGTTGTTTGTGAGTTTCAAAAAACGTGCAAGAGCTATTCGAACCCTTTTTGCTGGGCAAGTAGGACCTGTAAATCTACACAATATATAGTTTAAAGTTTGAGTCTATCATATTAGGTTTTGGATTTATGGCTGTTTTTGTGTCTATTGCTTCAAAAGCATTTTCAGATAATTTGTGTTTTCTGAAGAAACTACAAAAGATATCAAACCCATACTTTCTGTGCAAGAGGGGCTTGTAAATCTGCACAACATGTCTTTTAAAGTTTGAACCTATCTTATTGCATTTTTGAGTTATAGCAGTTTTTACTGTTTTATTGCTCCAAAAGCCTTTTCAGCCCATGAACAGTTGTTTGTGAGTTTCGAAAAAAGTGCAAGAGCTATTCGAACCCTTTTTGCTGGGCAAGTAGGACCTGTAAATCTACACAATATATAGTTTAAAGTTTGAGTCTATCATATTAGGTTTTGGATTTATAGCTGTTTTTGTGTCTATTGCTTCAAAAGCATTTTCAGATAATTTGTGTGTTCTGAAGAAACTACAAGAGATATCTAACCCATACTTTCTGTGCAAGAGGGGCTTGTACATCTGCACAACATGTCTTTTAAAGTTTGAACCTATCTTATTGCATTTTTGAGTTATAGCAGTTTTTACTGTTTTATTGCTCCAAAAGCCTTTTCAGCCCATGAACAGTTGTTTGTGAGTTTCGAAAAAAGTGCAAGAGCTATTCGAACCCTTTTTGCTGGGCAAGTAGGGCCTGTAAATCTACACAATATATAGTTTAAAGTTTGAGTCTATCATATTAGGTTTTGGATTTATAGCTGTTTTTGTGTCTATTGCTTCAAAAGCATTTTCAGATAATTTGTGTTTTCTGAAGAAACTACAAGAGATATCAAACCCATACTTTCTGTGCAAGAGGGGCTTGTACATCTGCACAACATGTCTTTTAAAGTTTGAACCTATCTTATTGCATTTTTGAGTTATAGCAGTTTTTACTGTTTTATTGCTCCAAAAGCCTTTTCAGCCCATGAACAGTTGTTTGTGAGTTTCAAAAAAAGTGCAAGAGCTATTCGAACCCTTTTTGCTGGGCAAGTAGGACCTGTAAATCTACACAATATATAGTTTAAAGTTTGAGTCTATCATATTAGGTTTTGGATTTATAGCTGTTTTTGTGTCTATTGCTTCAAAAGCATTTTCAGATAATTTGTGTGTTCTGAAGAAACTATAAGAGATATCTAGCCCATACTTTCTGTGCAAGAGGGGCTTGTACATCTGCACAACATGTCTTTTAAAGTTTGAACCTATCCTATTGCATTTTTGAGTTATAGCAGTTTTTACTGTTTTATTGCTCCAAAAGCCTTTTCAGCCCATGAACAGTTGTTTGTGAGTTTCGAAAAAAGTGCAAGAGCTATTCGAACCCTTTTTGCTGGGCAAGTAGGACCTGTAAATCTACACAATATATAGTTTAAAGTTTGAGTCTATCATATTAGGTTTTGGATTTATAGCTGTTTTTGTGTCTATTGCTTCAAAAGCATTTTCAGATAATTTGTGTGTTCTGAAGAAACTATAAGAGATATCTAGCCCATACTTTCTGTGCAAGAGGGGCTTGTACATCTGCACAACATGTCTTTTAAAGTTTGAACCTATCTTATTGCATTTTTGAGTTATAGCAGTTTTTACTGTTTTATTGCTCCAAAAGCCTTTTCAGCCCATGAACAGTTGTTTGTGAGTTTCGAAAAAAGTGCAAGAGCTATTCGAACCCTTTTTGCTGGGCAAGTAGGACCTGTAAATCTACACAATATATAGTTTAAAGTTTGAGTCTATCATATTAGGTTTTGGATTTATAGCTGTTTTTGTGTCTATTGCTTCAAAAGCATTTTCAGATAATTTGTGTTTTCTGAAGAAACTACAAGAGATATCTCACCCATACTTTCTGTGCAAGAGGGGCTTGTACATCTGCACAACATGTCTTTTAAAGTTTGAACCTATCTTATTGCATTTTTGAGTTATAGCAGTTTTTACTGTTTTATTGCTCCAAAAGCCTTTTCAGCCCATGAACAGTTGTTTGTGAGTTTCGAAAAAAGTGCAAGAGCTATTCGAACCCTTTTTGCTGGGCAAGTAGGGCCTGTAAATCTACACAATATATAGTTTAAAGTTTGAGTCTATCATATTAGGTTTTGGATTTATAGCTGTTTTTGTGTCTATTGCTTCAAAAGCATTTTCAGATAATTTGTGTGTTCTGAAGAAACTACAAGAGATATCTAACCCATACTTTCTGTGCAAGAGGGGCTTGTACATCTGCACAACATGTCTTTTAAAGTTTGAACCTATCTTATTGCATTTTTGAGTTATAGCAGTTTTTACTGTTTTATTGCTCCAAAAGCCTTTTCAGCCCATGAACAGTTGTTTGTGAGTTTTGAAAAAAGTGCAAGAGCTATTCGAACCCTTTTTGCTGGGCAAGTAGGACCTGTAAATCTACACAATATATAGTTTAAAGTTTGAGTCTATCATATTAGGTTTTGGATTTATAGCTGTTTTTGTGTCTATTGCTTCAAAAGCATTTTCAGATAATTTGTGTGTTCTGAAGAAACTACAAGAGATATCTAGCCCATACTTTCTGTGCAAGAGGGGCTTGTACATCTGCAAAACATGTCTTTTAAAGTTTGAACCTATCTTATTGCATTTTTGAGTTATAGCAGTTTTTACTGTTTTATTGCTCCAAAAGCCTTTTCAGCCCATGAACAGTTGTTTGTGAGTTTCGAAAAAAGTGCAAGAGCTATTCGAACCCTTTTTGCTGGGCAAGTAGGACCTGTAAATCTACACAATATATAGTTTAAAGTTTGAGTCTATCATATTAGGTTTTGGATTTATAGCTGTTTTTGTGTCTATTGCTTCAAAAGCATTTTCAGATAATTTGTGTATTCTGAAGAAACTACAAGAGATATCAAACCCATACTTTCTGTGCAAGAGGGGCTTGTACATCTGCACAACATGTCTTTTAAAGTTTGAACCTATCTTATTGCATTTTTGAGTTATAGCAGTTTTTACTGTTTTATTGCTCCAAAAGCCTTTTCAGCCCATGAACAGTTGTTTGTGAGTTTCGAAAAAAGTGCAAGAGCTATTCGAACCCTTTTTGCTGGGCAAGTAGGACCTGTAAATCTACACAATATATAGTTTAAAGTTTGAGTCTATCATATTAGGTTTTGGATTTATGGCTGTTTTTGTGTCTATTGCTTCAAAATCATTTTCAGATAATTTGTGTTTTCTGAAGAAACTACAAGAGATATCAAACCCATACTTTCTGTGCAAGAGGGGCTTGTAAATCTGCACAACATGTCTTTTAAAGTTTGAACCTATCTTATTGCATTTTTGAGTTATAGCAGTTTTTACTGTTTTATTGCTCCAAAAGCCTTTTCAGCCCATGAACAGTTGTTTGTGAGTTTCGAAAAAAGTGCAAGAGCTATTCGAACCCTTTTTGCTGGGCAAGTAGGACCTGTAAATCTACACAATATATAGTTTAAAGTTTGAGTCTATCATATTAGGTTTTGGATTTATGGCTGTTTTTGTGTCTATTGCTTCAAAAGCATTTTCAGATAATTTGTGTTTTCTGAAGAAACTACAAGAGATATCAAACCCATACTTTCTGTGCAAGAGGGGCTTGTAAATCTGCACAACATGTCTTTTAAAGTTTGAACCTATCTTATTGCATTTTTGAGTTATAGCAGTTTTTACTGTTTTATTGCTCCAAAAGCCTTTTCAGCCCATGAACAGTTGTTTGTGAGTTTCGAAAAAAGTGAAAGAGCTATTCGAACCCTTTTTGCTGGGCAAGTAGGACCTGTAAATCTACACAATATATAGTTTAAAGTTTGAGTCTATCATATTAGGTTTTGGATTTATAGCTGTTTTTGTGTCTATTGCTTCAAAAGCATTTTCAGATAATTTGTGTTTTCTGAAGAAACTACAAGAGATATCTAACCCATACTTTCTGTGCAAGAGGGGCTTGTACATCTGCACAACATGTCTTTTAAAGTTTGAACCTATCTTATTGCATTTTTGAGTTATAGCAGTTTTTACTGTTTTATTGCTCCAAAAGCCTTTTCAGCCCATGAACAGTTGTTTGTGAGTTTCAAAAAAAGTGCAAGAGCTATTCGAACCCTTTTTGCTGGGCAAGTAGGACCTGTAAATCTACACAATATATAGTTTAAAGTTTGAGTCTATCATATTAGGTTTTGGATTTATGGCTGTTTTTGTGTCTATTGCTTCAAAAGCATTTTCAGATAATTTGTGTTTTCTGAAGAAACTACAAGAGATATCAAACCCATACTTTCTGTGCAAGAGGGGCTTGTACATCTGCACAACATGTCTTTTAAAGTTTGAACCTATCTTATTGCATTTTTGAGTTATAGCAGTTTTTACTGTTTTATTGCTCCAAAAGCCTTTTCAGCCCATGAACAGTTGTTTGTGAGTTTCGAAAAAAGTGCAAGAGCTATTCGAACCCTTTTTGCTGGGCAAGTAGGACCTGTAAATCTACACAATATATAGTTTAAAGTTTGAGTCTATCATATTAGGTTTTGGATTTATAGCTGTTTTTGTGTCTATTGCTTCAAAAGCATTTTCAGATAATTTGTGTGTTCTGAAGAAACTATAAGAGATATCTAGCCCATACTTTCTGTGCAAGAGGGGCTTGTACATCTGCACAACATGTCTTTTAAAGTTTGAACCTATCCTATTGCATTTTTGAGTTATAGCAGTTTTTACTGTTTTATTGCTCCAAAAGCCTTTTCAGCCCATGAACAGTTGTTTGTGAGTTTCGAAAAAAGTGAAAGAGCTATTCGAACCCTTTTTGCTGGGCAAGTAGGACCTGTAAATCTACACAATATATAGTTTAAAGTTTGAGTCTATCATATTAGGTTTTGGATTTATGGCTGTTTTTGTGTCTATTGCTTCAAAAGCATTTTCAGATAATTTGTGTTTTCTGAAGAAACTACAAGAGATATCAAACCCATACTTTCTGTGCAAGAGGGGCTTGTAAATCTGCACAACATGTCTTTTAAAGTTTGAACCTATCTTATTGCATTTTTGAGTTATAGCAGTTTTTACTGTTTTATTGCTCCAAAAGCCTTTTCAGCCCATGAACAGTTGTTTGTGAGTTTCAAAAAAAGTGCAAGAGCTATTCGAACCCTTTTTGCTGGGCAAGTAGGACCTGTAAATCTACACAATATATAGTTTAAAGTTTGAGTCTATCATATTAGGTTTTGGATTTATGGCTGTTTTTGTGTCTATTGCTTCAAAAGCATTTTCAGATAATTTGTGTTTTCTGAAGAAACTACAAAAGATATCAAACCCATACTTTCTGTGCAAGAGGGGCTTGTACATCTGCACAACATGTCTTTTAAAGTTTGAACCTATCTTATTGCATTTTTGAGTTATAGCAGTTTTTACTGTTTTATTGCTCCAAAAGCCTTTTCAGCCCATGAACAGTTGTTTGTGAGTTTCGAAAAAAGTGCAAGAGCTATTCGAACCCTTTTTGCTGGGCAAGTAGGACCTGTAAATCTACACAATATATAGTTTAAAGTTTGAGTCTATCATATTAGGTTTTGGATTTATGGCTGTTTTTGTGTCTATTGCTTCAAAAGCATTTTCAGATAATTTGTGTTTTCTGAAGAAACTACAAGAGATATCAAACCCATACTTTCTGTGCAAGAGGGGCTTGTACATCTGCACAACATGTCTTTTAAAGTTTGAACCTATCTTATTGCATTTTTGAGTTATAGCAGTTTTTACTGTTTTATTGCTCCAAAAGCCTTTTCAGCCCATGAACAGTTGTTTGTGAGTTTCGAAAAAAGTGCAAGAGCTATTCGAACCCTTTTTGCTGGGCAAGTAGGACCTGTAAATCTACACAATATATAGTTTAAAGTTTGAGTCTATCATATTAGGTTTTGGATTTATGGCTGTTTTTGTGTCTATTGCTTCAAAAGCATTTTCAGATAATTTGTGTTTTCTGAAGAAACTACAAGAGATATCAAACCCATACTTTCTGTGCAAGAGGGGCTTGTAAATCTGCACAACATGTCTTTTAAAGTTTGAACCTATCTTATTGCATTTTTGAGTTATAGCAGTTTTTACTGTTTTATTGCTCCAAAAGCCTTTTCAGCCCATGAACAGTTGTTTGTGAGTTTCGAAAAAAGTGAAAGAGCTATTCGAACCCTTTTTGCTGGGCAAGTAGGACCTGTAAATCTACACAATATATAGTTTAAAGTTTGAGTCTATCATATTAGGTTTTGGATTTATAGCTGTTTTTGTGTCTATTGCTTCAAAAGCATTTTCAGATAATTTGTGTTTTCTGAAGAAACTACAAGAGATATCTAACCCATACTTTCTGTGCAAGAGGGGCTTGTACATCTGCACAACATGTCTTTTAAAGTTTGAACCTATCTTATTGCATTTTTGAGTTATAGCAGTTTTTACTGTTTTATTGCTCCAAAAGCCTTTTCAGCCCATGAACAGTTGTTTGTGAGTTTCAAAAAAAGTGCAAGAGCTATTCGAACCCTTTTTGCTGGGCAAGTAGGACCTGTAAATCTACACAATATATAGTTTAAAGTTTGAGTCTATCATATTAGGTTTTGGATTTATGGCTGTTTTTGTGTCTATTGCTTCAAAAGCATTTTCAGATAATTTGTGTTTTCTGAAGAAACTACAAGAGATATCAAACCCATACTTTCTGTGCAAGAGGGGCTTGTACATCTGCACAACATGTCTTTTAAAGTTTGAACCTATCTTATTGCATTTTTGAGTTATAGCAGTTTTTACTGTTTTATTGCTCCAAAAGCCTTTTCAGCCCATGAACAGTTGTTTGTGAGTTTCGAAAAAAGTGCAAGAGCTATTCGAACCCTTTTTGCTGGGCAAGTAGGACCTGTAAATCTACACAATATATAGTTTAAAGTTTGAGTCTATCATATTAGGTTTTGGATTTATAGCTGTTTTTGTGTCTATTGCTTCAAAAGCATTTTCAGATAATTTGTGTGTTCTGAAGAAACTATAAGAGATATCTAGCCCATACTTTCTGTGCAAGAGGGGCTTGTACATCTGCACAACATGTCTTTTAAAGTTTGAACCTATCCTATTGCATTTTTGAGTTATAGCAGTTTTTACTGTTTTATTGCTCCAAAAGCCTTTTCAGCCCATGAACAGTTGTTTGTGAGTTTCGAAAAAAGTGCAAGAGCTATTCGAACCCTTTTTGCTGGGCAAGTAGGACCTGTAAATCTACACAATATATAGTTTAAAGTTTGAGTCTATCATATTAGGTTTTGGATTTATAGCTGTTTTTGTGTCTATTGCTTCAAAAGCATTTTCAGATAATTTGTGTGTTCTGAAGAAACTATAAGAGATATCTAGCCCATACTTTCTGTGCAAGAGGGGCTTGTACATCTGCACAACATGTCTTTTAAAGTTTGAACCTATCTTATTGCATTTTTGAGTTATAGCAGTTTTTACTGTTTTATTGCTCCAAAAGCCTTTTCAGCCCATGAACAGTTGTTTGTGAGTTTCGAAAAAAGTGCAAGAGCTATTCGAACCCTTTTTGCTGGGCAAGTAGGACCTGTAAATCTACACAATATATAGTTTAAAGTTTGAGTCTATCATATTAGGTTTTGGATTTATGGCTGTTTTTGTGTCTATTGCTTCAAAAGCATTTTCAGATAATTTGTGTTTTCTGAAGAAACTACAAGAGATATCAAACCCATACTTTCTGTGCAAGAGGGGCTTGTACATCTGCACAACATGTCTTTTAAAGTTTGAACCTATCTTATTGCATTTTTGAGTTAGAGCAGTTTTTACTGTTTTATTGCTCCAAAAGCCTTTTCAGCCCATGAACAGTTGTTTGTGAGTTTCGAAAAAAGTGCAAGAGCTATTCGAACCCTTTTTGCTGGGCAAGTAGGACCTGTAAATCTACACAATATATAGTTTAAAGTTTGAGTCTATCATATTAGGTTTTGGATTTATAGCTGTTTTTGTGTCTATTGCTTCAAAAGCATTTTCAGATAATTTGTGTGTTCTGAAGAAACTACAAGAGATATCTAGCCCATACTTTCTGTGCAAGAGGGGCTTGTACATCTGCACAACATGTCTTTTAAAGTTTGAACCTATCCTATTGCATTTTTGAGTTATAGCAGTTTTTACTGTTTTATTGCTCCAAAAGCCTTTTCAGCCCATGAACAGTTGTTTGTGAGTTTCGAAAAAAGTGAAAGAGCTATTCGAACCCTTTTTGCTGGGCAAGTAGGACCTGTAAATCTACACAATATATAGTTTAAAGTTTGAGTCTATCATATTAGGTTTTGGATTTATGGCTGTTTTTGTGTCTATTGCTTCAAAAGCATTTTCAGATAATTTGTGTTTTCTGAAGAAACTACAAGAGATATCAAACCCATACTTTCTGTGCAAGAGGGGCTTGTACATCTGCACAACATGTCTTTTAAAGTTTGAACCTATCTTATTGCATTTTTGAGTTATAGCAGTTTTTACTGTTTTATTGCTCCAAAAGCCTTTTCAGCCCATGAACAGTTGTTTGTGAGTTTCAAAAAACGTGCAAGAGCTATTCGAACCCTTTTTGCTGGGCAAGTAGGACCTGTAAATCTACACAATATATAGTTTAAAGTTTGAGTCTATCATATTAGGTTTTGGATTTATGGCTGTTTTTGTGTCTATTGCTTCAAAAGCATTTTCAGATAATTTGTGTTTTCTGAAGAAACTACAAAAGATATCAAACCCATACTTTCTGTGCAAGAGGGGCTTGTAAATCTGCACAACATGTCTTTTAAAGTTTGAACCTATCTTATTGCATTTTTGAGTTATAGCAGTTTTTACTGTTTTATTGCTCCAAAAGCCTTTTCAGCCCATGAACAGTTGTTTGTGAGTTTCGAAAAAAGTGCAAGAGCTATTCGAACCCTTTTTGCTGGGCAAGTAGGACCTGTAAATCTACACAATATATAGTTTAAAGTTTGAGTCTATCATATTAGGTTTTGGATTTATAGCTGTTTTTGTGTCTATTGCTTCAAAAGCATTTTCAGATAATTTGTGTGTTCTGAAGAAACTACAAGAGATATCTAACCCATACTTTCTGTGCAAGAGGGGCTTGTACATCTGCACAACATGTCTTTTAAAGTTTGAACCTATCTTATTGCATTTTTGAGTTATAGCAGTTTTTACTGTTTTATTGCTCCAAAAGCCTTTTCAGCCCATGAACAGTTGTTTGTGAGTTTCGAAAAAAGTGCAAGAGCTATTCGAACCCTTTTTGCTGGGCAAGTAGGGCCTGTAAATCTACACAATATATAGTTTAAAGTTTGAGTCTATCATATTAGGTTTTGGATTTATAGCTGTTTTTGTGTCTATTGCTTCAAAAGCATTTTCAGATAATTTGTGTTTTCTGAAGAAACTACAAGAGATATCAAACCCATACTTTCTGTGCAAGAGGGGCTTGTACATCTGCACAACATGTCTTTTAAAGTTTGAACCTATCTTATTGCATTTTTGAGTTATAGCAGTTTTTACTGTTTTATTGCTCCAAAAGCCTTTTCAGCCCATGAACAGTTGTTTGTGAGTTTCGAAAAAAGTGCAAGAGCTATTCGAACCCTTTTTGCTGGGCAAGTAGGACCTGTAAATCTACACAATATATAGTTTAAAGTTTGAGTCTATCATATTAGGTTTTGGATTTATAGCTGTTTTTGTGTCTTATTGCTTCAAAAGCATTTTCAGATAATTTGTGTGTTCTGAAGAAACTATAAGAGATATCTAGCCCATACTTTCTGTGCAAGAGGGGCTTGTACATCTGCACAACATGTCTTTTAAAGTTTGAACCTATCTTATTGCATTTTTGAGTTATAGCAGTTTTTACTGTTTTATTGCTCCAAAAGCCTTTTCAGCCCATGAACAGTTGTTTGTGAGTTTCGAAAAAAGTGCAAGAGCTATTCGAACCCTTTTTGCTGGGCAAGTAGGGCCTGTAAATCTACACAATATATAGTTTAAAGTTTGAGTCTATCATATTAGGTTTTGGATTTATAGCTGTTTTTGTGTCTATTGCTTCAAAAGCATTTTCAGATAATTTGTGTTTTCTGAAGAAACTACAAGAGATATCAAACCCATACTTTCTGTGCAAGAGGGGCTTGTAAATCTGCACAACATGTCTTTTAAAGTTTGAACCTATCTTATTGCATTTTTGAGTTATAGCAGTTTTTACTGTTTTATTGCTCCAAAAGCCTTTTCAGCCCATGAACAGTTGTTTGTGAGTTTCGAAAAAAGTGCAAGAGCTATTCGAACCCTTTTTGCTGGGCAAGTAGGACCTGTAAATCTACACAATATATAGTTTAAAGTTTGAGTCTATCATATTAGGTTTTGGATTTATAGCTGTTTTTGTGTCTATTGCTTCAAAAGCATTTTCAGATAATTTGTGTGTTCTGAAGAAACTACAAGAGATATCTAACCCATACTTTCTTTGCAAGAGGGGCTTGTACATCTGCACAACATGTCTTTTAAAGTTTGAACCTATCTTATTGCATTTTTGAGTTATAGCAGTTTTTACTGTTTTATTGCTCCAAAAGCCTTTTCAGCCCATGAACAGTTGTTTGTGAGTTTCAAAAAAAGTGCAAGAGCTATTCGAACCCTTTTTGCTGGGCAAGTAGGACCTGTAAATCTACACAATATATAGTTTAAAGTTTGAGTCTATCATATTAGGTTTTGGATTTATAGCTGTTTTTGTGTCTATTGCTTCAAAAACATTTTCAGATAATTTGTGTGTTCTGAAGAAACTACAAGAGATATCTAGCCCATACTTTCTGTGCAAGAGGGGCTTGTACATCTGCACAACATGTCTTTTAAAGTTTGAACCTATCCTATTGCATTTTTGAGTTATAGCAGTTTTTACTGTTTTATTGCTCCAAAAGCCTTTTCAGCCCATGAACAGTTGTTTGTGAGTTTCGAAAAAAGTGCAAGAGCTATTCGAACCCTTTTTGCTGGGCAAGTAGGACCTGTAAATCTACACAATATATAGTTTAAAGTTTGAGTCTATAATATTAGGTTTTGGATTTATGGCTGTTTTTGTGTCTATTGCTTCAAAAGCATTTTCAGATAATTTGTGTTTTCTGAAGAAACTACAAGAGATATCAAACCCATACTTTCTGTGCAAGAGGGGCTTGTACATCTGCACAACATGTCTTTTAAAGTTTTAACCTATCTTATTGCATTTTTGAGTTATAGCAGTTTTTACTGTTTTATTGCTCCAAAAGCCTTTTCAGCCCATGAACAGTTGTTTGTGAGTTTCGAAAAAAGTGCAAGAGCTATTCGAACCCTTTTTGCTGGGCAAGTAGGGCCTGTAAATCTACACAATATATAGTTTAAAGTTTGAGTCTATCATATTAGGTTTTGGATTTATAGCTGTTTTTGTGTCTATTGCTTCAAAAGCATTTTCAGATAATTTGTGTGTTCTGAAGAAACTACAAGAGATATCTAGCCCATACTTTCTGTGCAAGAGGGGCTTGTACATCTGCACAACATGTCTTTTAAAGTTTGAACCTATCTTATTGCATTTTTGAGTTATAGCAGTTTTTACTGTTTTATTGCTCCAAAAGCCTTTTCAGCCCATGAACAGTTGTTTGTGAGTTTCGAAAAAAGTGCAAGAGCTATTCGAACCCTTTTTGCTGGGCAAGTAGGACCTGTAAATCTACACAATATATAGTTTAAAGTTTGAGTCTATCATATTAGGTTTTGGATTTATGGCTGTTTTTGTGTCTATTGCTTCAAAAGCATTTTCAGATAATTTGTGTTTTCTGAAGAAACTACAAGAGATATCAAACCCATACATTCTGTGCAAGAGGGGCTTGTAAATCTGCACAACATGTCTTTTAAAGTTTGAACCTATCTTATTGCATTTTTGAGTTATAGCAGTTTTTACTGTTTTATTGCTCCAAAAGCCTTTTCAGCCCATGAACAGTTGTTTGTGAGTTTCGAAAAAAGTGAAAGAGCTATTCGAACCCTTTTTGCTGGGCAAGTAGGACCTGTAAATCTACACAATATATAGTTTAAAGTTTGAGTCTATCATATTAGGTTTTGGATTTATAGCTGTTTTTGTGTCTATTGCTTCAAAAGCATTTTCAGATAATTTGTGTGTTCTGAAGAAACTATAAGAGATATCTAGCCCATACTTTCTGTGCAAGAGGGGCTTGTACATCTGCACAACATGTCTTTTAAAGTTTGAACCTATCTTATTGCATTTTTGAGTTATAGCAGTTTTTACTGTTTTATTGCTCCAAAAGCCTTTTCAGCCCATGAACAGTTGTTTGTGAGTTTCGAAAAAAGTGCAAGAGCTATTCGAACCCTTTTTGCTGGGCAAGTAGGGCCTGTAAATCTACACAATATATAGTTTAAAGTTTGAGTCTATCATATTAGGTTTTGGATTTATAGCTGTTTTTGTGTCTATTGCTTCAAAAGCATTTTCAGATAATTTGTGTGTTCTGAAGAAACTACAAGAGATATCTAGCCCATACTTTCTGTGCAAGAGGGGCTTGTACATCTGCACAACATGTCTTTTAAAGTTTGAACCTATCTTATTGCATTTTTGAGTTATAGCAGTTTTTACTGTTTTATTGCTCCAAAAGCCTTTTCAGCCCATGAACAGTTGTTTGTGAGTTTCGAAAAAAGTGCAAGAGCTATTCGAACCCTTTTTGCTGGGCAAGTAGGACCTGTAAATCTACACAATATATAGTTTAAAGTTTGAGTCTATCATATTAGGTTTTGGATTTATAGCTGTTTTTGTGTCTATTGCTTCAAAAGCATTTTCAGATAATTTGTGTATTCTGAAGAAACTACAAGAGATATCTAACCCATACTTTCTGTGCAAGAGGGGCTTGTACATCTGCACAACATGTCTTTTAAAGTTTGAACCTATCTTATTGCATTTTTGAGTTATAGCAGTTTTTACTGTTTTATTGCTCCAAAAGCCTTTTCAGCCCATGAACAGTTGTTTGTGAGTTTCAAAAAAAGTGCAAGAGCTATTCGAACCCTTTTTGCTGGACAAGTAGGACCTGTAAATCTACACAATATATAGTTTAAAGTTTGAGTCTATCATATTAGGTTTTGGATTTATAGCTGTTTTTGTGTCTATTGCTTCAAAAGCATTTTCAGATAATTTGTGTGTTCTGAAGAAACTACAAGAGATATCTAACCCATACTTTCTGTGCAAGAGGGGCTTGTACATCTGCACAACATGTCTTTTAAAGTTTGAACCTATCTTATTGCATTTTTGAGTTATAGCAGTTTTTACTGTTTTATTGCTCAAAAAGCCTTTTCAGCCCATGAACAGTTGTTTGTGAGTTTTGAAAAAAGTGCAAGAGCTATTCGAACCCTTTTTGCTGGGCAAGTAGGACCTGTAAATCTACACAATATATAGTTTAAAGTTTGAGTCTATATTATTAGGTTTTGGATTTATAGCTGTTTTTGTGTCTATTGCTTCAAAAGCATTTTCAGATAATTTGTGTGTTCTGAAGAAACTACAAGAGATATCTAGCCCATACTTTCTGTGCAAGAGGGGCTTGTACATCTGCACAACATGTCTTTTAAAGTTTGAACCTATCCTATTGCATTTTTGAGTTATAGCAGTTTTTACTGTTTTATTGCTCCAAAAGCCTTTTCAGCCCATGAACAGTTGTTTGTGAGTTTCGAAAAAAGTGCAAGAGCTATTCGAACCCTTTTTGCTGGGCAAGTAGGGCCTGTAAATCTACACAATATATAGTTTAAAGTTTGAGTCTATCATATTAGGTTTTGGATTTATAGCTGTTTTTGTGTCTATTGCTTCAAAAGCATTTTCAGATAATTTGTGTGTTCTGAAGAAACTACAAGAGATATCTAGCCCATACTTTCTGTGCAAGAGGGGCTTGTACATCTGCACAACATGTCTTTTAAAGTTTGAACCTATCCTATTGCATTTTTGAGTTATAGCAGTTTTTACTGTTTTATTGCTCCAAAAGCCTTTTCAGCCCATGAACAGTTGTTTGTGAGTTTCGAAAAAAGTGCAAGAGCTATTCGAACCCTTTTTGCTGGGCAAGTAGGACCTGTAAATCTACACAATATATAGTTTAAAGTTTGAGTCTATAATATTAGGTTTTGGATTTATGGCTGTTTTTGTGTCTATTGCTTCAAAAGCATTTTCAGATAATTTGTGTTTTCTGAAGAAACTACAAGAGATATCAAACCCATACTTTCTGTGCAAGAGGGGCTTGTACATCTGCACAACATGTCTTTTAAAGTTTGAACCTATCTTATTGCATTTTTGAGTTATAGCAGTTTTTACTGTTTTATTGCTCCAAAAGCCTTTTCAGCCCATGAACAGTTGTTTGTGAGTTTCGAAAAAAGTGCAAGAGCTATTCGAACCCTTTTTGCTGGGCAAGTAGGGCCTGTAAATCTACACAATATATAGTTTAAAGTTTGAGTCTATCATATTAGGTTTTGGATTTATAGCTGTTTTTGTGTCTATTGCTTCAAAAGCATTTTCAGATAATTTGTGTGTTCTGAAGAAACTACAAGAGATATCTAGCCCATACTTTCTGTGCAAGAGGGGCTTGTACATCTGCACAACATGTCTTTTAAAGTTTGAACCTATCTTATTGCATTTTTGAGTTATAGCAGTTTTTACTGTTTTATTGCTCCAAAAGCCTTTTCAGCCCATGAACAGTTGTTTGTGAGTTTCGAAAAAAGTGCAAGAGCTATTCGAACCCTTTTTGCTGGGCAAGTAGGACCTGTAAATCTACACAATATATAGTTTAAAGTTTGAGTCTATCATATTAGGTTTTGGATTTATGGCTGTTTTTGTGTCTATTGCTTCAAAAGCATTTTCAGATAATTTGTGTTTTCTGAAGAAACTACAAGAGATATCAAACCCATACATTCTGTGCAAGAGGGGCTTGTAAATCTGCACAACATGTCTTTTAAAGTTTGAACCTATCTTATTGCATTTTTGAGTTATAGCAGTTTTTACTGTTTTATTGCTCCAAAAGCCTTTTCAGCCCATGAACAGTTGTTTGTGAGTTTCGAAAAAAGTGCAAGAGCTATTCGAACCCTTTTTGCTGGGCAAGTAGGACCTGTAAATCTACACAATATATAGTTTAAAGTTTGAGTCTATCATATTAGGTTTTGGATTTATAGCTGTTTTTGTGTCTATTGCTTCAAAAGCATTTTCAGATAATTTGTGTGTTCTGAAGAAACTATAAGAGATATCTAGCCCATACTTTCTGTGCAAGAGGGGCTTGTACATCTGCACAACATGTCTTTTAAAGTTTGAACCTATCTTATTGCATTTTTGAGTTATAGCAGTTTTTACTGTTTTATTGCTCCAAAAGCCTTTTCAGCCCATGAACAGTTGTTTGTGAGTTTCGAAAAAAGTGCAAGAGCTATTCGAACCCTTTTTGCTGGGCAAGTAGGGCCTGTAAATCTACACAATATATAGTTTAAAGTTTGAGTCTATCATATTAGGTTTTGGATTTATAGCTGTTTTTGTGTCTATTGCTTCAAAAGCATTTTCAGATAATTTGTGTGTTCTGAAGAAACTACAAGAGATATCTAGCCCATACTTTCTGTGCAAGAGGGGCTTGTACATCTGCACAACATGTCTTTTAAAGTTTGAACCTATCTTATTGCATTTTTGAGTTATAGCAGTTTTTACTGTTTTATTGCTCCAAAAGCCTTTTCAGCCCATGAACAGTTGTTTGTGAGTTTCGAAAAAAGTGCAAGAGCTATTCGAACCCTTTTTGCTGGGCAAGTAGGACCTGTAAATCTACACAATATATAGTTTAAAGTTTGAGTCTATCATATTAGGTTTTGGATTTATGGCTGTTTTTGTGTCTATTGCTTCAAAAGCATTTTCAGATAATTTGTGTTTTCTGAAGAAACTACAAGAGATATCAAACCCATACATTCTGTGCAAGAGGGGCTTGTAAATCTGCACAACATGTCTTTTAAAGTTTGAACCTATCTTATTGCATTTTTGAGTTATAGCAGTTTTTACTGTTTTATTGCTCCAAAAGCCTTTTCAGCCCATGAACAGTTGTTTGTGAGTTTCGAAAAAAGTGCAAGAGCTATTCGAACCCTTTTTGCTGGGCAAGTAGGACCTGTAAATCTACACAATATATAGTTTAAAGTTTGAGTCTATCATATTAGGTTTTGGATTTATAGCTGTTTTTGTGTCTATTGCTTCAAAAGCATTTTCAGATAATTTGTGTGTTCTGAAGAAACTATAAGAGATATCTAGCCCATACTTTCTGTGCAAGAGGGGCTTGTACATCTGCACAACATGTCTTTTAAAGTTTGAACCTATCTTATTGCATTTTTGAGTTATAGCAGTTTTTACTGTTTTATTGCTCCAAAAGCCTTTTCAGCCCATGAACAGTTGTTTGTGAGTTTCAAAAAAAGTGCAAGAGCTATTCGAACCCTTTTTGCTGGACAAGTAGGACCTGTAAATCTACACAATATATAGTTTAAAGTTTGAGTCTATCATATTAGGTTTTGGATTTATAGCTGTTTTTGTGTCTATTGCTTCAAAAGCATTTTCAGATAATTTGTGTGTTCTGAAGAAACTACAAGAGATATCTAACCCATACTTTCTGTGCAAGAGGGGCTTGTACATCTGCACAACATGTCTTTTAAAGTTTGAACCTATCTTATTGCATTTTTGAGTTATAGCAGTTTTTACTGTTTTATTGCTCCAAAAGCCTTTTCAGCCCATGAACAGTTGTTTGTGAGTTTCGAAAAAAGTGCAAGAGCTATTCGAACCCTTTTTGCTGGGCAAGTAGGACCTGTAAATCTACACAATATATAGTTTAAAGTTTGAGTCTATATTATTAGGTTTTGGATTTATGGCTGTTTTTGTGTCTATTGCTTCAAAAGCATTTTCAGATAATTTGTGTTTTCTGAAGAAACTACAAGAGATATCAAACCCATACTTTCTGTGCAAGAGGGGCTTGTACATCTGCACAACATGTCTTTTAAAGTTTGAACCTATCTTATTGCATTTTTGAGTTATAGCAGTTTTTACTGTTTTATTGCTCCAAAAGCCTTTTCAGCCCATGAACAGTTGTTTGTGAGTTTCGAAAAAAGTGCAAGAGCTATTCGAACCCTTTTTGCTGGGCAAGTAGGGCCTGTAAATCTACACAATATATAGTTTAAAGTTTGAGTCTATCATATTAGGTTTTGGATTTATAGCTGTTTTTGTGTCTATTGCTTCAAAAGCATTTTCAGATAATTTGTGTGTTCTGAAGAAACTACAAGAGATATCTAGCCCATACTTTCTGTGCAAGAGGGGCTTGTACATCTGCACAACATGTCTTTTAAAGTTTGAACCTATCTTATTGCATTTTTGAGTTATAGCAGTTTTTACTGTTTTATTGCTCCAAAAGCCTTTTCAGCCCATGAACAGTTGTTTGTGAGTTTCAAAAAAAGTGCAAGAGCTATTCGAACCCTTTTTGCTGGGCAAGTAGGACCTGTAAATCTACACAATATATAGTTTAAAGTTTGAGTCTATCATATTAGGTTTTGGATTTATGGCTGTTTTTGTGTCTATTGCTTCAAAAGCATTTTCAGATAATTTGTGTTTTCTGAAGAAACTACAAGAGATATCAAACCCATACTTTCTGTGCAAGAGGGGCTTGTAAATCTGCACAACATGTCTTTTAAAGTTTGAACCTATCTTATTGCAATTTTGAGTTATAGCAGTTTTTACTGTTTTATTGCTCCAAAAGCCTTTTCAGCCCATGAACAGTTGTTTGTGAGTTTCGAAAAAAGTGCAAGAGCTATTCGAACCCTTTTTGCTGGGCAAGTAGGACCTGTAAATCTACACAATATATAGTTTAAAGTTTGAGTCTATCATATTAGGTTTTGGATTTATAGCTGTTTTTGTGTCTTATTGCTTCAAAAGCATCCATCCATCCATCCATCTTCTGCCGCTTTATCCGGGGCCGGGTCGCGGGGGCAGCAGTCTGAGCAGGGACTCCCAGACTTCCTTCTCCCCAGACACTTCCTCTAACTCCTCCGGGGGGATCCCGAGGCGTTCCCAGGCCAGCCGAGAGACATAGTCTCTCCAGCGTGTCCTGGGTCTTCCCCGGGGCCTCTTCCCGGTGGGACATTTCTGAAACACCTCCCGAGGGAGGCGCCCAGGAGGCATCCGGAACAGATGCCCGAGCCACCTCAGCTGGCTCCTCTCAACGTGGAGGAGCAGCGGCTCTACTCCGAGCTCCCCCCGTGTGGCCGAGCTCCTCACCTTATCTCTAAGGGAGCGCCCAGCCACACGGCGGAGGAAACTCATTTCGACCGCTTGTATCCGCGATCTTGTTCTTTCGGTCACTACCCAAAGCTCATGACCATAGGTGAGGGTAGGAACGTAGACCGACCGGTAAATAGAGAGCTTTGCCTTTCGGCTCAGCTCCCTCTTTACCACAACGGTCCGATGCAGCGACTGCATCACTGCAGCCGCTGCACCGATCCGCCTGCTTCAAAAGCATTTTCAGATAATTTGTGTGTTCTGAAGAAACTATAAGAGATATCTAGCCCATACTTTCTGTGCAAGAGGGGCTTGTACATCTGCACAACATGTCTTTTAAAGTTTGAACCTATCTTATTGCATTTTTGAGTTATAGCAGTTTTTACTGTTTAATTGCTCCAAAAGCCTTTTCAGCCCATGAACAGTTGTTTGTGAGTTTCGAAAAAAGTGCAAGAGCTATTCGAACCCTTTTTGCTGGGCAAGTAGGGCCTGTAAATCTACACAATATATAGTTTAAAGTTTGAGTCTATCATATTAGGTTTTGGATTTATAGCTGTTTTTGTGTCTATTGCTTCAAAAGCATTTTCAGATAATTTGTGTTTTCTGAAGAAACTACAAGAGATATCTAACCCATACTTTCTTTGCAAGAGGGGCTTGTACATCTGCACAACATGTCTTTTAAAGTTTGAACCTATCTTATTGCATTTTTGAGTTATAGCAGTTTTTACTGTTTTATTGCTCCAAAAGCCTTTTCAGCCCATGAACAGTTGTTTGTGAGTTTTGAAAAAAGTGCAAGAGCTATTCGAACCCTTTTTGCTGGGCAAGTAGGACCTGTAAATCTACACAATATATAGTTTAAAGTTTGAGTCTATCATATTAGGTTTTGGATTTATAGCTGTTTTTGTGTCTATTGCTTCAAAAACATTTTCAGATAATTTGTGTGTTCTGAAGAAACTACAAGAGATATCTAGCCCATACTTTCTGTGCAAGAGGGGCTTGTACATCTGCACAACATGTCTTTTAAAGTTTGAACCTATCCTATTGCATTTTTGAGTTATAGCAGTTTTTACTGTTTTATTGCTCCAAAAGCCTTTTCAGCCCATGAACAGTTGTTTGTGAGTTTCGAAAAAAGTGCAAGAGCTATTCGAACCCTTTTTGCTGGGCAAGTAGGACCTGTAAATCTACACAATATATAGTTTAAAGTTTGAGTCTATAATATTAGGTTTTGGATTTATGGCTGTTTTTGTGTCTATTGCTTCAAAAGCATTTTCAGATAATTTGTGTTTTCTGAAGAAACTACAAGAGATATCAAACCCATACTTTCTGTGCAAGAGGGGCTTGTACATCTGCACAACATGTCTTTTAAAGTTTGAACCTATCTTATTGCATTTTTGAGTTATAGCAGTTTTTACTGTTTTATTGCTCCAAAAGCCTTTTCAGCCCATGAACAGTTGTTTGTGAGTTTCGAAAAAAGTGCAAGAGCTATTCGAACCCTTTTTGCTGGGCAAGTAGGGCCTGTAAATCTACACAATATATAGTTTAAAGTTTGAGTCTATCATATTAGGTTTTGGATTTATAGCTGTTTTTGTGTCTATTGCTTCAAAAGCATTTTCAGATAATTTGTGTGTTCTGAAGAAACTACAAGAGATATCTAGCCCATACTTTCTGTGCAAGAGGGGCTTGTACATCTGCACAACATGTCTTTTAAAGTTTGAACCTATCTTATTGCATTTTTGAGTTATAGCAGTTTTTACTGTTTTATTGCTCCAAAAGCCTTTTCAGCCCATGAACAGTTGTTTGTGAGTTTCGAAAAAAGTGCAAGAGCTATTCGAACCCTTTTTGCTGGGCAAGTAGGACCTGTAAATCTACACAATATATAGTTTAAAGTTTGAGTCTATAATATTAGGTTTTGGATTTATGGCTGTTTTTGTGTCTATTGCTTCAAAAGCATTTTCAGATAATTTGTGTTTTCTGAAGAAACTACAAGAGATATCAAACCCATACTTTCTGTGCAAGAGGGGCTTGTACATCTGCACAACATGTCTTTTAAAGTTTGAACCTATCTTATTGCATTTTTGAGTTATAGCAGTTTTTACTGTTTTATTGCTCCAAAAGCCTTTTCAGCCCATGAACAGTTGTTTGTGAGTTTCGAAAAAAGTGCAAGAGCTATTCGAACCCTTTTTGCTGGGCAAGTAGGGCCTGTAAATCTACACAATATGTAGTTTAAAGTTTGAGTCTATCATATTAGGTTTTGGATTTATAGCTGTTTTTGTGTCTATTGCTTCAAAAGCATTTTCAGATAATTTGTGTGTTCTGAAGAAACTACAAGAGATATCTAGCCCATACTTTCTGTGCAAGAGGGGCTTGTACATCTGCACAACATGTCTTTTAAAGTTTGAACCTATCTTATTGCATTTTTGAGTTATAGCAGTTTTTACTGTTTTATTGCTCCAAAAGCCTTTTCAGCCCATGAACAGTTGTTTGTGAGTTTCGAAAAAAGTGCAAGAGCTATTCGAACCCTTTTTGCTGGGCAAGTAGGACCTGTAAATCTACACAATATATAGTTTAAAGTTTGAGTCTATCATATTAGGTTTTGGATTTATGGCTGTTTTTGTGTCTATTGCTTCAAAAGCATTTTCAGATAATTTGTGTTTTCTGAAGAAACTACAAGAGATATCAAACCCATACATTCTGTGCAAGAGGGGCTTGTAAATCTGCACAACATGTCTTTTAAAGTTTGAACCTATCTTATTGCATTTTTGAGTTATAGCAGTTTTTACTGTTTTATTGCTCCAAAAGCCTTTTCAGCCCATGAACAGTTGTTTGTGAGTTTCGAAAAAAGTGCAAGAGCTATTCGAACCCTTTTTGCTGGGCAAGTAGGACCTGTAAATCTACACAATATATAGTTTAAAGTTTGAGTCTATCATATTAGGTTTTGGATTTATAGCTGTTTTTGTGTCTATTGCTTCAAAAGCATTTTCAGATAATTTGTGTGTTCTGAAGAAACTATAAGAGATATCTAGCCCATACTTTCTGTGCAAGAGGGGCTTGTACATCTGCACAACATGTCTTTTAAAGTTTGAACCTATCTTATTGCATTTTTGAGTTATAGCAGTTTTTACTGTTTTATTGCTCCAAAAGCCTTTTCAGCCCATGAACAGTTGTTTGTGAGTTTCGAAAAAAGTGCAAGAGCTATTCGAACCCTTTTTGCTGGGCAAGTAGGGCCTGTAAATCTACACAATATATAGTTTAAAGTTTGAGTCTATCATATTAGGTTTTGGATTTATAGCTGTTTTTGTGTCTATTGCTTCAAAAGCATTTTCAGATAATTTGTGTGTTCTGAAGAAACTACAAGAGATATCTAGCCCATACTTTCTGTGCAAGAGGGGCTTGTACATCTGCACAACATGTCTTTTAAAGTTTGAACCTATCTTATTGCATTTTTGAGTTATAGCAGTTTTTACTGTTTTATTGCTCCAAAAGCCTTTTCAGCCCATGAACAGTTGTTTGTGAGTTTCGAAAAAAGTGCAAGAGCTATTCGAACCCTTTTTGCTGGGCAAGTAGGACCTGTAAATCTACACAATATATAGTTTAAAGTTTGAGTCTATCATATTAGGTTTTGGATTTATAGCTGTTTTTGTGTCTATTGCTTCAAAAGCATTTTCAGATAATTTGTGTATTCTGAAGAAACTACAAGAGATATCTAACCCATACTTTCTGTGCAAGAGGGGCTTGTACATCTGCACAACATGTCTTTTAAAGTTTGAACCTATCTTATTTCATTTTTGAGTTATAGCAGTTTTTACTGTTTTATTGCTCCAAAAGCCTTTTCAGCCCATGAACAGTTGTTTGTGAGTTTCAAAAAAAGTGCAAGAGCTATTCGAACCCTTTTTGCTGGACAAGTAGGACCTGTAAATCTACACAATATATAGTTTAAAGTTTGAGTCTATCATATTAGGTTTTGGATTTATAGCTGTTTTTGTGTCTATTGCTTCAAAAGCATTTTCAGATAATTTGTGTGTTCTGAAGAAACTACAAGAGATATCTAACCCATACTTTCTGTGCAAGAGGGGCTTGTACATCTGCACAACATGTCTTTTAAAGTTTGAACCTATCTTATTGCATTTTTGAGTTATAGCAGTTTTTACTGTTTTATTGCTCCAAAAGCCTTTTCAGCCCATGAACAGTTGTTTGTGAGTTTTGAAAAAAGTGCAAGAGCTATTCGAACCCTTTTTGCTGGGCAAGTAGGACCTGTAAATCTACACAATATATAGTTTAAAGTTTGAGTCTATCATATTAGGTTTTGGATTTATAGCTGTTTTTGTGTCTATTGCTTCAAAAGCATTTTCAGATAATTTGTGTGTTCTGAAGAAACTACAAGAGATATCTAGCCCATACTTTCTGTGCAAGAGGGGCTTGTACATCTGCACAACATGTCTTTTAAAGTTTGAACCTATCCTATTGCATTTTTGAGTTATAGCAGTTTTTACTGTTTTATTGCTCCAAAAGCCTTTTCAGCCCATGAACAGTTGTTTGTGAGTTTCGAAAAAAGTGCAAGAGCTATTCGAACCCTTTTTGCTGGGCAAGTAGGGCCTGTAAATCTACACAATATATAGTTTAAAGTTTGAGTCTATCATATTAGGTTTTGGATTTATAGCTGTTTTTGTGTCTATTGCTTCAAAAGCATTTTCAGATAATTTGTGTGTTCTGAAGAAACTACAAGAGATATCTAGCCCATACTTTCTGTGCAAGAGGGGCTTGTACATCTGCACAACATGTCTTTTAAAGTTTGAACCTATCTTATTGCATTTTTGAGTTATAGCAGTTTTTACTGTTTTATTGCTCCAAAAGCCTTTTCAGCCCATGAACAGTTGTTTGTGAGTTTCGAAAAAAGTGCAAGAGCTATTCGAACCCTTTTTGCTGGGCAAGTAGGACCTGTAAATCTACACAATATATAGTTTAAAGTTTGAGTCTATCATATTAGGTTTTGGATTTATAGCTGTTTTTGTGTCTATTGCTTCAAAAGCATTTTCAGATAATTTGTGTGTTCTGAAGAAACTACAAGAGATATCTAACCCATACTTTCTGTGCAAGAGGGGCTTGTACATCTGCACAACATGTCTTTTAAAGTTTGAACCTATCTTATTGCATTTTTGAGTTATAGCAGTTTTTACTGTTTTATTGCTCCAAAAGCCTTTTCAGCCCATGAACAGTTGTTTGTGAGTTTTGAAAAAAGTGCAAGAGCTATTCGAACCCTTTTTGCTGGGCAAGTAGGACCTGTAAATCTACACAATATATAGTTTAAAGTTTGAGTCTATCATATTAGGTTTTGGATTTATAGCTGTTTTTGTGTCTATTGCTTCAAAAGCATTTTCAGATAATTTGTGTGTTCTGAAGAAACTACAAGAGATATCTAGCCCATACTTTCTGTGCAAGAGGGGCTTGTACATCTGCACAACATGTCTTTTAAAGTTTGAACCTATCCTATTGCATTTTTGAGTTATAGCAGTTTTTACTGTTTTATTGCTCCAAAAGCCTTTTCAGCCCATGAACAGTTGTTTGTGAGTTTCGAAAAAAGTGCAAGAGCTATTCGAACCCTTTTTGCTGGGCAAGTAGGACCTGTAAATCTACACAATATATAGTTTAAAGTTTGAGTCTATATTATTAGGTTTTGGATTTATGGCTGTTTTTGTGTCTATTGCTTCAAAAGCATTTTCAGATAATTTGTGTTTTCTGAAGAAACTACAAGAGATATCAAACCCATACTTTCTGTGCAAGAGGGGCTTGTACATCTGCACAACATGTCTTTTAAAGTTTGAACCTATCTTATTGCATTTTTGAGTTATAGCAGTTTTTACTGTTTTATTGCTCCAAAAGCCTTTTCAGCCCATGAACAGTTGTTTGTGAGTTTCGAAAAAAGTGCAAGAGCTATTCGAACCCTTTTTGCTGGGCAAGTAGGGCCTGTAAATCTACACAATATATAGTTTAAAGTTTGAGTCTATCATATTAGGTTTTGGATTTATAGCTGTTTTTGTGTCTATTGCTTCAAAAGCATTTTCAGATAATTTGTGTGTTCTGAAGAAACTACAAGAGATATCTAGCCCATACTTTCTGTGCAAGAGGGGCTTGTACATCTGCACAACATGTCTTTTAAAGTTTGAACCTATCTTATTGCATTTTTGAGTTATAGCAGTTTTTACTGTTTTATTGCTCCAAAAGCCTTTTCAGCCCATGAACAGTTGTTTGTGAGTTTCGAAAAAAGTGCAAGAGCTATTCGAACCCTTTTTGCTGGGCAAGTAGGACCTGTAAATCTACACAATATATAGTTTAAAGTTTGAGTCTATCATATTAGGTTTTGGATTTATGGCTGTTTTTGTGTCTATTGCTTCAAAAGCATTTTCAGATAATTTGTGTTTTCTGAAGAAACTACAAGAGATATCAAACCCATACTTTCTGTGCAAGAGGGGCTTGTAAATCTGCACAACATGTCTTTTAAAGTTTGAACCTATCTTATTGCATTTTTGAGTTATAGCAGTTTTTACTGTTTTATTGCTCCAAAAGCCTTTTCAGCCCATGAACAGTTGTTTGTGAGTTTCGAAAAAAGTGCAAGAGCTATTCGAACCCTTTTTGCTGGGCAAGTAGGACCTGTAAATCTACACAATATATAGTTTAAAGTTTGAGTCTATCATATTAGGTTTTGGATTTATAGCTGTTTTTGTGTCTATTGCTTCAAAAGCATTTTCAGATAATTTGTGTGTTCTGAAGAAACTATAAGAGATATCTAGCCCATACTTTCTGTGCAAGAGGGGCTTGTACATCTGCACAACATGTCTTTTAAAGTTTGAACCTATCTTATTGCATTTTTGAGTTATAGCAGTTTTTACTGTTTTATTGCTCCAAAAGCCTTTTCAGCCCATGAACAGTTGTTTGTGAGTTTCGAAAAAAGTGCAAGAGCTATTCGAACCCTTTTTGCTGGGCAAGTAGGGCCTGTAAATCTACACAATATATAGTTTAAAGTTTGAGTCTATCATATTAGGTTTTGGATTTATAGCTGTTTTTGTGTCTATTGCTTCAAAAGCATTTTCAGATAATTTGTGTGTTCTGAAGAAACTACAAGAGATATCTAACCCATACTTTCTGTGCAAGAGGGGCTTGTACATCTGCACAACATGTCTTTTAAAGTTTGAACCTATCTTATTGCATTTTTGAGTTATAGCAGTTTTTACTGTTTTATTGCTCCAAAAGCCTTTTCAGCCCATGAACAGTTGTTTGTGAGTTTTGAAAAAAGTGCAAGAGCTATTCGAACCCTTTTTGCTGGGCAAGTAGGACCTGTAAATCTACACAATATATAGTTTAAAGTTTGAGTCTATCATATTAGGTTTTGGATTTATAGCTGTTTTTGTGTCTATTGCTTCAAAAGCATTTTCAGATAATTTGTGTGTTCTGAAGAAACTACAAGAGATATCTAGCCCATACTTTCTGTGCAAGAGGGGCTTGTACATCTGCACAACATGTCTTTTAAAGTTTGAACCTATCCTATTGCATTTTTGAGTTATAGCAGTTTTTACTGTTTTATTGCTCCAAAAGCCTTTTCAGCCCATGAACAGTTGTTTGTGAGTTTCGAAAAAAGTGCAAGAGCTATTCGAACCCTTTTTGCTGGGCAAGTAGGACCTGTAAATCTACACAATATATAGTTTAAAGTTTGAGTCTATATTATTAGGTTTTGGATTTATGGCTGTTTTTGTGTCTATTGCTTCAAAAGCATTTTCAGATAATTTGTGTTTTCTGAAGAAACTACAAGAGATATCAAACCCATACTTTCTGTGCAAGAGGGGCTTGTACATCTGCACAACATGTCTTTTAAAGTTTGAACCTATCTTATTGCATTTTTGAGTTATAGCAGTTTTTACTGTTTTATTGCTCCAAAAGCCTTTTCAGCCCATGAACAGTTGTTTGTGAGTTTCGAAAAAAGTGCAAGAGCTATTCGAACCCTTTTTGCTGGGCAAGTAGGGCCTGTAAATCTACACAATATATAGTTTAAAGTTTGAGTCTATCATATTAGGTTTTGGATTTATAGCTGTTTTTGTGTCTATTGCTTCAAAAGCATTTTCAGATAATTTGTGTGTTCTGAAGAAACTACAAGAGATATCTAGCCCATACTTTCTGTGCAAGAGGGGCTTGTACATCTGCACAACATGTCTTTTAAAGTTTGAACCTATCTTATTGCATTTTTGAGTTATAGCAGTTTTTACTGTTTTATTGCTCCAAAAGCCTTTTCAGCCCATGAACAGTTGTTTGTGAGTTTCGAAAAAAGTGCAAGAGCTATTCGAACCCTTTTTGCTGGGCAAGTAGGACCTGTAAATCTACACAATATATAGTTTAAAGTTTGAGTCTATCATATTAGGTTTTGGATTTATGGCTGTTTTTGTGTCTATTGCTTCAAAAGCATTTTCAGATAATTTGTGTTTTCTGAAGAAACTACAAGAGATATCAAACCCATACTTTCTGTGCAAGAGGGGCTTGTAAATCTGCACAACATGTCTTTTAAAGTTTGAACCTATCTTATTGCATTTTTGAGTTATAGCAGTTTTTACTGTTTTATTGCTCCAAAAGCCTTTTCAGCCCATGAACAGTTGTTTGTGAGTTTCGAAAAAAGTGCAAGAGCTATTCGAACCCTTTTTGCTGGGCAAGTAGGACCTGTAAATCTACACAATATATAGTTTAAAGTTTGAGTCTATCATATTAGGTTTTGGATTTATAGCTGTTTTTGTGTCTATTGCTTCAAAAGCATTTTCAGATAATTTGTGTGTTCTGAAGAAACTATAAGAGATATCTAGCCCATACTTTCTGTGCAAGAGGGGCTTGTACATCTGCACAACATGTCTTTTAAAGTTTGAACCTATCTTATTGCATTTTTGAGTTATAGCAGTTTTTACTGTTTTATTGCTCCAAAAGCCTTTTCAGCCCATGAACAGTTGTTTGTGAGTTTCGAAAAAAGTGCAAGAGCTATTCGAACCCTTTTTGCTGGGCAAGTAGGGCCTGTAAATCTACACAATATATAGTTTAAAGTTTGAGTCTATCATATTAGGTTTTGGATTTATAGCTGTTTTTGTGTCTATTGCTTCAAAAGCATTTTCAGATAATTTGTGTGTTCTGAAGAAACTACAAGAGATATCTAGCCCATACTTTCTGTGCAAGAGGGGCTTGTACATCTGCACAACATGTCTTTTAAAGTTTGAACCTATCTTATTGCATTTTTGAGTTATAGCAGTTTTTACTGTTTTATTGCTCCAAAAGCCTTTTCAGCCCATGAACAGTTGTTTGTGAGTTTCGAAAAAAGTGCAAGAGCTATTCGAACCCTTTTTGCTGGGCAAGTAGGACCTGTAAATCTACACAATATATAGTTTAAAGTTTGAGTCTATCATATTAGGTTTTGGATTTATGGCTGTTTTTGTGTCTATTGCTTCAAAAGCATTTTCAGATAATTTGTGTTTTCTGAAGAAACTACAAGAGATATCAAACCCATACTTTCTGTGCAAGAGGGGCTTGTAAATCTGCACAACATGTCTTTTAAAGTTTGAACCTATCTTATTGCATTTTTGAGTTATAGCAGTTTTTACTGTTTTATTGCTCCAAAAGCCTTTTCAGCCCATGAACAGTTGTTTGTGAGTTTCGAAAAAAGTGCAAGAGCTATTCGAACCCTTTTTGCTGGGCAAGTAGGACCTGTAAATCTACACAATATATAGTTTAAAGTTTGAGTCTATCATATTAGGTTTTGGATTTATGGCTGTTTTTGTGTCTATTGCTTCAAAAGCATTTTCAGATAATTTGTGTTTTCTGAAGAAACTACAAGAGATATCAAACCCATACTTTCTGTGCAAGAGGGGCTTGTAAATCTGCACAACATGTCTTTTAAAGTTTGAACCTATCTTATTGCATTTTTGAGTTATAGCAGTTTTTACTGTTTTATTGCTCCAAAAGCCTTTTCAGCCCATGAACAGTTGTTTGTGAGTTTCGAAAAAAGTGCAAGAGCTATTCGAACCCTTTTTGCTGGGCAAGTAGGGCCTGTAAATCTACACAATATATAGTTTAAAGTTTGAGTCTATCATATTAGGTTTTGGATTTATAGCTGTTTTTGTGTCTATTGCTTCAAAAGCATTTTCAGATAATTTGTGTGTTCTGAAGAAACTACAAGAGATATCTAGCCCATACTTTCTGTGCAAGAGGGGCTTGTACATCTGCACAACATGTCTTTTAAAGTTTGAACCTATCTTATTGCATTTTTGAGTTATAGCAGTTTTTACTGTTTTATTGCTCCAAAAGCCTTTTCAGCCCATGAACAGTTGTTTGTGAGTTTCGAAAAAAGTGCAAGAGCTATTCGAACCCTTTTTGCTGGGCAAGTAGGACCTGTAAATCTACACAATATATAGTTTAAAGTTTGAGTCTATCATATTAGGTTTTGGATTTATGGCTGTTTTTGTGTCTATTGCTTCAAAAGCATTTTCAGATAATTTGTGTTTTCTGAAGAAACTACAAGAGATATCAAACCCATACTTTCTGTGCAAGAGGGGCTTGTAAATCTGCACAACATGTCTTTTAAAGTTTGAACCTATCTTATTGCATTTTTGAGTTATAGCAGTTTTTACTGTTTTATTGCTCCAAAAGCCTTTTCAGCCCATGAACAGTTGTTTGTGAGTTTCGAAAAAAGTGCAAGAGCTATTCGAACCCTTTTTGCTGGGCAAGTAGGGCCTGTAAATCTACACAATATATAGTTTAAAGTTTGAGTCTATCATATTAGGTTTTGGATTTATAGCTGTTTTTGTGTCTATTGCTTCAAAAGCATTTTCAGATAATTTGTGTGTTCTGAAGAAACTACAAGAGATATCTAGCCCATACTTTCTGTGCAAGAGGGGCTTGTACATCTGCACAACATGTCTTTTAAAGTTTGAACCTATCTTATTGCATTTTTGAGTTATAGCAGTTTTTACTGTTTTATTGCTCCAAAAGCCTTTTCAGCCCATGAACAGTTGTTTGTGAGTTTCGAAAAAAGTGCAAGAGCTATTCGAACCCTTTTTGCTGGGCAAGTAGGACCTGTAAATCTACACAATATATAGTTTAAAGTTTGAGTCTATCATATTAGGTTTTGGATTTATGGCTGTTTTTGTGTCTATTGCTTCAAAAGCATTTTCAGATAATTTGTGTTTTCTGAAGAAACTACAAGAGATATCAAACCCATACTTTCTGTGCAAGAGGGGCTTGTAAATCTGCACAACATGTCTTTTAAAGTTTGAACCTATCTTATTGCATTTTTGAGTTATAGCAGTTTTTACTGTTTTATTGCTCCAAAAGCCTTTTCAGCCCATGAACAGTTGTTTGTGAGTTTCGAAAAAAGTGCAAGAGCTATTCGAACCCTTTTTGCTGGGCAAGTAGGACCTGTAAATCTACACAATATATAGTTTAAAGTTTGAGTCTATCATATTAGGTTTTGGATTTATAGCTGTTTTTGTGTCTATTGCTTCAAAAGCATTTTCAGATAATTTGTGTGTTCTGAAGAAACTATAAGAGATATCTAGCCCGTACTTTCTGTGCAAGAGGGGCTTGTACATCTGCACAACATGTCTTTTAAAGTTTGAACCTATCTTATTGCATTTTTGAGTTATAGCAGTTTTTACTGTTTTATTGCTCCAAAAGCCTTTTCAGCCCATGAACAGTTGTTTGTGAGTTTCGAAAAAAGTGCAAGAGCTATTCGAACCCTTTTTGCTGGGCAAGTAGGGCCTGTAAATCTACACAATATATAGTTTAAAGTTTGAGTCTATCATATTAGGTTTTGGATTTATAGCTGTTTTTGTGTCTATTGCTTCAAAAGCATTTTCAGATAATTTGTGTGTTCTGAAGAAACTACAAGAGATATCTAGCCCATACTTTCTGTGCAAGAGGGGCTTGTACATCTGCACAACATGTCTTTTAAAGTTTGAACCTATCTTATTGCATTTTTGAGTTATAGCAGTTTTTACTGTTTTATTGCTCCAAAAGCCTTTTCAGCCCATGAACAGTTGTTTGTGAGTTTCGAAAAAAGTGCAAGAGCTATTCGAACCCTTTTTGCTGGGCAAGTAGGACCTGTAAATCTACACAATATATAGTTTAAAGTTTGAGTCTATCATATTAGGTTTTGGATTTATGGCTGTTTTTGTGTCTATTGCTTCAAAAGCATTTTCAGATAATTTGTGTTTTCTGAAGAAACTACAAGAGATATCAAACCCATACTTTCTGTGCAAGAGGGGCTTGTAAATCTGCACAACATGTCTTTTAAAGTTTGAACCTATCTTATTGCATTTTTGAGTTATAGCAGTTTTTACTGTTTTATTGCTCCAAAAGCCTTTTCAGCCCATGAACAGTTGTTTGTGAGTTTCGAAAAAAGTGCAAGAGCTATTCGAACCCTTTTTGCTGGGCAAGTAGGACCTGTAAATCTACACAATATATAGTTTAAAGTTTGAGTCTATCATATTAGGTTTTGGATTTATGGCTGTTTTTGTGTCTATTGCTTCAAAAGCATTTTCAGATAATTTGTGTTTTCTGAAGAAACTACAAGAGATATCAAACCCATACTTTCTGTGCAAGAGGGGCTTGTAAATCTGCACAACATGTCTTTTAAAGTTTGAACCTATCTTATTGCATTTTTGAGTTATAGCAGTTTTTACTGTTTTATTGCTCCAAAAGCCTTTTCAGCCCATGAACAGTTGTTTGTGAGTTTCGAAAAAAGTGCAAGAGCTATTCGAACCCTTTTTGCTGGGCAAGTAGGGCCTGTAAATCTACACAATATATAGTTTAAAGTTTGAGTCTATCATATTAGGTTTTGGATTTATAGCTGTTTTTGTGTCTATTGCTTCAAAAGCATTTTCAGATAATTTGTGTGTTCTGAAGAAACTACAAGAGATATCTAGCCCATACTTTCTGTGCAAGAGGGGCTTGTACATCTGCACAACATGTCTTTTAAAGTTTGAACCTATCTTATTGCATTTTTGAGTTATAGCAGTTTTTACTGTTTTATTGCTCCAAAAGCCTTTTCAGCCCATGAACAGTTGTTTGTGAGTTTCGAAAAAAGTGCAAGAGCTATTCGAACCCTTTTTGCTGGGCAAGTAGGACCTGTAAATCTACACAATATATAGTTTAAAGTTTGAGTCTATCATATTAGGTTTTGGATTTATGGCTGTTTTTGTGTCTATTGCTTCAAAAGCATTTTCAGATAATTTGTGTTTTCTGAAGAAACTACAAGAGATATCAAACCCATACTTTCTGTGCAAGAGGGGCTTGTAAATCTGCACAACATGTCTTTTAAAGTTTGAACCTATCTTATTGCATTTTTGAGTTATAGCAGTTTTTACTGTTTTATTGCTCCAAAAGCCTTTTCAGCCCATGAACAGTTGTTTGTGAGTTTCGAAAAAAGTGCAAGAGCTATTCGAACCCTTTTTGCTGGGCAAGTAGGACCTGTAAATCTACACAATATATAGTTTAAAGTTTGAGTCTATCATATTAGGTTTTGGATTTATAGCTGTTTTTGTGTCTATTGCTTCAAAAGCATTTTCAGATAATTTGTGTGTTCTGAAGAAACTATAAGAGATATCTAGCCCGTACTTTCTGTGCAAGAGGGGCTTGTACATCTGCACAACATGTCTTTTAAAGTTTGAACCTATCTTATTGCATTTTTGAGTTATAGCAGTTTTTACTGTTTTATTGCTCCAAAAGCCTTTTCAGCCCATGAACAGTTGTTTGTGAGTTTCGAAAAAAGTGCAAGAGCTATTCGAACCCTTTTTGCTGGGCAAGTAGGGCCTGTAAATCTACACAATATATAGTTTAAAGTTTGAGTCTATCATATTAGGTTTTGGATTTATAGCTGTTTTTGTGTCTATTGCTTCAAAAGCATTTTCAGATAATTTGTGTGTTCTGAAGAAACTACAAGAGATATCTAGCCCATACTTTCTGTGCAAGAGGGGCTTGTACATCTGCACAACATGTCTTTTAAAGTTTGAACCTATCTTATTGCATTTTTGAGTTATAGCAGTTTTTACTGTTTTATTGCTCCAAAAGCCTTTTCAGCCCATGAACAGTTGTTTGTGAGTTTCGAAAAAAGTGCAAGAGCTATTCGAACCCTTTTTGCTGGGCAAGTAGGACCTGTAAATCTACACAATATATAGTTTAAAGTTTGAGTCTATCATATTAGGTTTTGGATTTATAGCTGTTTTTGTGTCTATTGCTTCAAAAGCATTTTCAGATAATTTGTGTGTTCTGAAGAAACTACAAGAGATATCTAGCCCATACTTTCTGTGCAAGAGGGGCTTGTACATCTGCACAACATGTCTTTTAAAGTTTGAACCTATCTTATTGCATTTTTGAGTTATAGCAGTTTTTACTGTTTTATTGCTCCAAAAGCCTTTTCAGCCCATGAACAGTTGTTTGTGAGTTTCGAAAAAAGTGCAAGAGCTATTCGAACCCTTTTTGCTGGGCAAGTAGGACCTGTAAATCTACACAATATATAGTTTAAAGTTTGAGTCTATCATATTAGGTTTTGGATTTATGGCTGTTTTTGTGTCTATTGCTTCAAAAGCATTTTCAGATAATTTGTGTTTTCTGAAGAAACTACAAGAGATATCAAACCCATACTTTCTGTGCAAGAGGGGCTTGTAAATCTGCACAACATGTCTTTTAAAGTTTGAACCTATCTTATTGCATTTTTGAGTTATAGCAGTTTTTACTGTTTTATTGCTCCAAAAGCCTTTTCAGCCCATGAACAGTTGTTTGTGAGTTTCGAAAAAAGTGCAAGAGCTATTCGAACCCTTTTTGCTGGGCAAGTAGGACCTGTAAATCTACACAATATATAGTTTAAAGTTTGAGTCTATCATATTAGGTTTTGGATTTATAGCTGTTTTTGTGTCTATTGCTTCAAAAGCATTTTCAGATAATTTGTGTATTCTGAAGAAACTACAAGAGATATCTAACCCATACTTTCTGTGCAAGAGGGGCTTGTACATCTGCACAACATGTCTTTTAAAGTTTGAACCTATCTTATTGCATTTTTGAGTTATAGCAGTTTTTACTGTTTTATTGCTCCAAAAGCCTTTTCAGCCCATGAACAGTTGTTTGTGAGTTTCAAAAAAAGTGCAAGAGCTATTCGAACCCTTTTTGCTGGACAAGTAGGACCTGTAAATCTACACAATATATAGTTTAAAGTTTGAGTCTATCATATTAGGTTTTGGATTTATAGCTGTTTTTGTGTCTATTGCTTCAAAAGCATTTTCAGATAATTTGTGTGTTCTGAAGAAACTACAAGAGATATCTAACCCATACTTTCTGTGCAAGAGGGGCTTGTACATCTGCACAACATGTCTTTTAAAGTTTGAACCTATCTTATTGCATTTTTGAGTTATAGCAGTTTTTACTGTTTTATTGCTCCAAAAGCCTTTTCAGCCCATGAACAGTTGTTTGTGAGTTTCGAAAAAAGTGCAAGAGCTATTCGAACCCTTTTTGCTGGGCAAGTAGGACCTGTAAATCTACACAATATATAGTTTAAAGTTTGAGTCTATCATATTAGGTTTTGGATTTATGGCTGTTTTTGTGTCTATTGCTTCAAAAGCATTTTCAGATAATTTGTGTTTTCTGAAGAAACTACAAGAGATATCAAACCCATACTTTCTGTGCAAGAGGGGCTTGTAAATCTGCACAACATGTCTTTTAAAGTTTGAACCTATCTTATTGCATTTTTGAGTTATAGCAGTTTTTACTGTTTTATTGCTCCAAAAGCCTTTTCAGCCCATGAACAGTTGTTTGTGAGTTTCGAAAAAAGTGCAAGAGCTATTCGAACCCTTTTTGCTGGGCAAGTAGGACCTGTAAATCTACACAATATATAGTTTAAAGTTTGAGTCTATCATATTAGGTTTTGGATTTATGGCTGTTTTTGTGTCTATTGCTTCAAAAGCATTTTCAGATAATTTGTGTTTTCTGAAGAAACTACAAGAGATATCAAACCCATACTTTCTGTGCAAGAGGGGCTTGTACATCTGCACAACATGTCTTTTAAAGTTTGAACCTATCTTATTGCATTTTTGAGTTATAGCAGTTTTTACTGTTTTATTGCTCCAAAAGCCTTTTCAGCCCATGAACAGTTGTTTGTGAGTTTCAAAAAAAGTGCAAGAGCTATTCGAACCCTTTTTGCTGGACAAGTAGGACCTGTAAATCTACACAATATATAGTTTAAAGTTTGAGTCTATCATATTAGGTTTTGGATTTATAGCTGTTTTTGTGTCTATTGCTTCAAAAGCATTTTCAGATAATTTGTGTGTTCTGAAGAAACTACAAGAGATATCTAACCCATACTTTCTGTGCAAGAGGGGCTTGTACATCTGCACAACATGTCTTTTAAAGTTTGAACCTATCTTATTGCATTTTTGAGTTATAGCAGTTTTTACTGTTTTATTGCTCCAAAAGCCTTTTCAGCCCATGAACAGTTGTTTGTGAGTTTCGAAAAAAGTGCAAGAGCTATTCGAACCCTTTTTGCTGGGCAAGTAGGACCTGTAAATCTACACAATATATAGTTTAAAGTTTGAGTCTATCATATTAGGTTTTGGATTTATGGCTGTTTTTGTGTCTATTGCTTCAAAAGCATTTTCAGATAATTTGTGTTTTCTGAAGAAACTACAAGAGATATCAAACCCATACTTTCTGTGCAAGAGGGGCTTGTAAATCTGCACAACATGTCTTTTAAAGTTTGAACCTATCTTATTGCATTTTTGAGTTATAGCAGTTTTTACTGTTTTATTGCTCCAAAAGCCTTTTCAGCCCATGAACAGTTGTTTGTGAGTTTCGAAAAAAGTGCAAGAGCTATTCGAACCCTTTTTGCTGGGCAAGTAGGACCTGTAAATCTACACAATATATAGTTTAAAGTTTGAGTCTATCATATTAGGTTTTGGATTTATGGCTGTTTTTGTGTCTATTGCTTCAAAAGCATTTTCAGATAATTTGTGTTTTCTGAAGAAACTACAAGAGATATCAAACCCATACTTTCTGTGCAAGAGGGGCTTGTAAATCTGCACAACATGTCTTTTAAAGTTTGAACCTATCTTATTGCATTTTTGAGTTATAGCAGTTTTTACTGTTTTATTGCTTCAAAAGCCTTTTCAGCCCATGAACAGTTGTTTGTGAGTTTCGAAAAAAGTGCAAGAGCTATTCGAACCCTTTTTGCTGGGCAAGTAGGACCTGTAAATCTACACAATATATAGTTTAAAGTTTGAGTCTATCATATTAGGTTTTGGATTTATGGCTGTTTTTGTGTCTATTGCTTCAAAAGCATTTTCAGATAATTTGTGTTTTCTGAAGAAACTACAAGAGATATCAAACCCATACTTTCTGTGCAAGAGGGGCTTGTAAATCTGCACAACATGTCTTTTAAAGTTTGAACCTATCTTATTGCATTTTTGAGTTATAGCAGTTTTTACTGTTTTATTGCTCCAAAAGCCTTTTCAGCCCATGAACAGTTGTTTGTGAGTTTCGAAAAAAGTGCAAGAGCTATTCGAACCCTTTTTGCTGGGCAAGTAGGGCCTGTAAATCTACACAATATATAGTTTAAAGTTTGAGTCTATCATATTAGGTTTTGGATTTATAGCTGTTTTTGTGTCTATTGCTTCAAAAGCATTTTCAGATAATTTGTGTGTTCTGAAGAAACTACAAGAGATATCTAGCCCATACTTTCTGTGCAAGAGGGGCTTGTACATCTGCACAACATGTCTTTTAAAGTTTGAACCTATCTTATTGCATTTTTGAGTTATAGCAGTTTTTACTGTTTTATTGCTCCAAAAGCCTTTTCAGCCCATGAACAGTTGTTTGTGAGTTTCGAAAAAAGTGCAAGAGCTATTCGAACCCTTTTTGCTGGGCAAGTAGGACCTGTAAATCTACACAATATATAGTTTAAAGTTTGAGTCTATCATATTAGGTTTTGGATTTATGGCTGTTTTTGTGTCTATTGCTTCAAAAGCATTTTCAGATAATTTGTGTTTTCTGAAGAAACTACAAGAGATATCAAACCCATACTTTCTGTGCAAGAGGGGCTTGTAAATCTGCACAACATGTCTTTTAAAGTTTGAACCTATCTTATTGCATTTTTGAGTTATAGCAGTTTTTACTGTTTTATTGCTCCAAAAGCCTTTTCAGCCCATGAACAGTTGTTTGTGAGTTTCGAAAAAAGTGCAAGAGCTATTCGAACCCTTTTTGCTGGGCAAGTAGGACCTGTAAATCTACACAATATATAGTTTAAAGTTTGAGTCTATCATATTAGGTTTTGGATTTATAGCTGTTTTTGTGTCTATTGCTTCAAAAGCATTTTCAGATAATTTGTGTATTCTGAAGAAACTACAAGAGATATCTAACCCATACTTTCTGTGCAAGAGGGGCTTGTACATCTGCACAACATGTCTTTTAAAGTTTGAACCTATCTTATTGCATTTTTGAGTTATAGCAGTTTTTACTGTTTTATTGCTCCAAAAGCCTTTTCAGCCCATGAACAGTTGTTTGTGAGTTTCAAAAAAAGTGCAAGAGCTATTCGAACCCTTTTTGCTGGACAAGTAGGACCTGTAAATCTACACAATATATAGTTTAAAGTTTGAGTCTATCATATTAGGTTTTGGATTTATAGCTGTTTTTGTGTCTATTGCTTCAAAAGCATTTTCAGATAATTTGTGTGTTCTGAAGAAACTACAAGAGATATCTAACCCATACTTTCTGTGCAAGAGGGGCTTGTACATCTGCACAACATGTCTTTTAAAGTTTGAACCTATCTTATTGCATTTTTGAGTTATAGCAGTTTTTACTGTTTTATTGCTCCAAAAGCCTTTTCAGCCCATGAACAGTTGTTTGTGAGTTTCGAAAAAAGTGCAAGAGCTATTCGAACCCTTTTTGCTGGGCAAGTAGGACCTGTAAATCTACACAATATATAGTTTAAAGTTTGAGTCTATCATATTAGGTTTTGGATTTATGGCTGTTTTTGTGTCTATTGCTTCAAAAGCATTTTCAGATAATTTGTGTTTTCTGAAGAAACTACAAGAGATATCAAACCCATACTTTCTGTGCAAGAGGGGCTTGTAAATCTGCACAACATGTCTTTTAAAGTTTGAACCTATCTTATTGCATTTTTGAGTTATAGCAGTTTTTACTGTTTTATTGCTCCAAAAGCCTTTTCAGCCCATGAACAGTTGTTTGTGAGTTTCGAAAAAAGTGCAAGAGCTATTCGAACCCTTTTTGCTGGGCAAGTAGGACCTGTAAATCTACACAATATATAGTTTAAAGTTTGAGTCTATCATATTAGGTTTTGGATTTATAGCTGTTTTTGTGTCTATTGCTTCAAAAGCATTTTCAGATAATTTGTGTGTTCTGAAGAAACTATAAGAGATATCTAGCCCGTACTTTCTGTGCAAGAGGGGCTTGTACATCTGCACAACATGTCTTTTAAAGTTTGAACCTATCTTATTGCATTTTTGAGTTATAGCAGTTTTTACTGTTTTATTGCTCCAAAAGCCTTTTCAGCCCATGAACAGTTGTTTGTGAGTTTCGAAAAAAGTGCAAGAGCTATTCGAACCCTTTTTGCTGGGCAAGTAGGGCCTGTAAATCTACACAATATATAGTTTAAAGTTTGAGTCTATCATATTAGGTTTTGGATTTATAGCTGTTTTTGTGTCTATTGCTTCAAAAGCATTTTCAGATAATTTGTGTGTTCTGAAGAAACTACAAGAGATATCTAGCCCATACTTTCTGTGCAAGAGGGGCTTGTACATCTGCACAACATGTCTTTTAAAGTTTGAACCTATCTTATTGCATTTTTGAGTTATAGCAGTTTTTACTGTTTTATTGCTCCAAAAGCCTTTTCAGCCCATGAACAGTTGTTTGTGAGTTTCGAAAAAAGTGCAAGAGCTATTCGAACCCTTTTTGCTGGGCAAGTAGGACCTGTAAATCTACACAATATATAGTTTAAAGTTTGAGTCTATCATATTAGGTTTTGGATTTATGGCTGTTTTTGTGTCTATTGCTTCAAAAGCATTTTCAGATAATTTGTGTTTTCTGAAGAAACTACAAGAGATATCAAACCCATACTTTCTGTGCAAGAGGGGCTTGTAAATCTGCACAACATGTCTTTTAAAGTTTGAACCTATCTTATTGCATTTTTGAGTTATAGCAGTTTTTACTGTTTTATTGCTTCAAAAGCCTTTTCAGCCCATGAACAGTTGTTTGTGAGTTTCGAAAAAAGTGCAAGAGCTATTCGAACCCTTTTTGCTGGGCAAGTAGGACCTGTAAATCTACACAATATATAGTTTAAAGTTTGAGTCTATCATATTAGGTTTTGGATTTATGGCTGTTTTTGTGTCTATTGCTTCAAAAGCATTTTCAGATAATTTGTGTTTTCTGAAGAAACTACAAGAGATATCAAACCCATACTTTCTGTGCAAGAGGGGCTTGTAAATCTGCACAACATGTCTTTTAAAGTTTGAACCTATCTTATTGCATTTTTGAGTTATAGCAGTTTTTACTGTTTTATTGCTCCAAAAGCCTTTTCAGCCCATGAACAGTTGTTTGTGAGTTTCGAAAAAAGTGCAAGAGCTATTCGAACCCTTTTTGCTGGGCAAGTAGGGCCTGTAAATCTACACAATATATAGTTTAAAGTTTGAGTCTATCATATTAGGTTTTGGATTTATAGCTGTTTTTGTGTCTATTGCTTCAAAAGCATTTTCAGATAATTTGTGTGTTCTGAAGAAACTACAAGAGATATCTAGCCCATACTTTCTGTGCAAGAGGGGCTTGTACATCTGCACAACATGTCTTTTAAAGTTTGAACCTATCTTATTGCATTTTTTAGTTATAGCAGTTTTTACTGTTTTATTGCTCCAAAAGCCTTTTCAGCCCATGAACAGTTGTTTGTGAGTTTCGAAAAAAGTGCAAGAGCTATTCGAACCCTTTTTGCTGGGCAAGTAGGACCTGTAAATCTACACAATATATAGTTTAAAGTTTGAGTCTATCATATTAGGTTTTGGATTTATGGCTGTTTTTGTGTCTATTGCTTCAAAAGCATTTTCAGATAATTTGTGTTTTCTGAAGAAACTACAAGAGATATCAAACCCATACTTTCTGTGCAAGAGGGGCTTGTAAATCTGCACAACATGTCTTTTAAAGTTTGAACCTATCTTATTGCATTTTTGAGTTATAGCAGTTTTTACTGTTTTATTGCTCCAAAAGCCTTTTCAGCCCATGAACAGTTGTTTGTGAGTTTCGAAAAAAGTGCAAGAGCTATTCGAACCCTTTTTGCTGGGCAAGTAGGACCTGTAAATCTACACAATATATAGTTTAAAGTTTGAGTCTATCATATTAGGTTTTGGATTTATAGCTGTTTTTGTGTCTATTGCTTCAAAAGCATTTTCAGATAATTTGTGTATTCTGAAGAAACTACAAGAGATATCTAACCCATACTTTCTGTGCAAGAGGGGCTTGTACATCTGCACAACATGTCTTTTAAAGTTTGAACCTATCTTATTGCATTTTTGAGTTATAGCAGTTTTTACTGTTTTATTGCTCCAAAAGCCTTTTCAGCCCATGAACAGTTGTTTGTGAGTTTCAAAAAAAGTGCAAGAGCTATTCGAACCCTTTTTGCTGGACAAGTAGGACCTGTAAATCTACACAATATATAGTTTAAAGTTTGAGTCTATCATATTAGGTTTTGGATTTATAGCTGTTTTTGTGTCTATTGCTTCAAAAGCATTTTCAGATAATTTGTGTGTTCTGAAGAAACTACAAGAGATATCTAACCCATACTTTCTGTGCAAGAGGGGCTTGTACATCTGCACAACATGTCTTTTAAAGTTTGAACCTATCTTATTGCATTTTTGAGTTATAGCAGTTTTTACTGTTTTATTGCTCCAAAAGCCTTTTCAGCCCATGAACAGTTGTTTGTGAGTTTCGAAAAAAGTGCAAGAGCTATTCGAACCCTTTTTGCTGGGCAAGTAGGACCTGTAAATCTACACAATATATAGTTTAAAGTTTGAGTCTATCATATTAGGTTTTGGATTTATGGCTGTTTTTGTGTCTATTGCTTCAAAAGCATTTTCAGATAATTTGTGTTTTCTGAAGAAACTACAAGAGATATCAAACCCATACTTTCTGTGCAAGAGGGGCTTGTAAATCTGCACAACATGTCTTTTAAAGTTTGAACCTATCTTATTGCATTTTTGAGTTATAGCAGTTTTTACTGTTTTATTGCTCCAAAAGCCTTTTCAGCCCATGAACAGTTGTTTGTGAGTTTCGAAAAAAGTGCAAGAGCTATTCGAACCCTTTTTGCTGGGCAAGTAGGACCTGTAAATCTACACAATATATAGTTTAAAGTTTGAGTCTATCATATTAGGTTTTGGATTTATGGCTGTTTTTGTGTCTATTGCTTCAAAAGCATTTTCAGATAATTTGTGTTTTCTGAAGAAACTACAAGAGATATCAAACCCATACTTTCTGTGCAAGAGGGGCTTGTACATCTGCACAACATGTCTTTTAAAGTTTGAACCTATCTTATTGCATTTTTGAGTTATAGCAGTTTTTACTGTTTTATTGCTCCAAAAGCCTTTTCAGCCCATGAACAGTTGTTTGTGAGTTTCAAAAAAAGTGCAAGAGCTATTCGAACCCTTTTTGCTGGACAAGTAGGACCTGTAAATCTACACAATATATAGTTTAAAGTTTGAGTCTATCATATTAGGTTTTGGATTTATAGCTGTTTTTGTGTCTATTGCTTCAAAAGCATTTTCAGATAATTTGTGTGTTCTGAAGAAACTACAAGAGATATCTAACCCATACTTTCTGTGCAAGAGGGGCTTGTACATCTGCACAACATGTCTTTTAAAGTTTGAACCTATCTTATTGCATTTTTGAGTTATAGCAGTTTTTACTGTTTTATTGCTCCAAAAGCCTTTTCAGCCCATGAACAGTTGTTTGTGAGTTTCGAAAAAAGTGCAAGAGCTATTCGAACCCTTTTTGCTGGGCAAGTAGGACCTGTAAATCTACACAATATATAGTTTAAAGTTTGAGTCTATCATATTAGGTTTTGGATTTATGGCTGTTTTTGTGTCTATTGCTTCAAAAGCATTTTCAGATAATTTGTGTTTTCTGAAGAAACTACAAGAGATATCAAACCCATACTTTCTGTGCAAGAGGGGCTTGTAAATCTGCACAACATGTCTTTTAAAGTTTGAACCTATCTTATTGCATTTTTGAGTTATAGCAGTTTTTACTGTTTTATTGCTCCAAAAGCCTTTTCAGCCCATGAACAGTTGTTTGTGAGTTTCGAAAAAAGTGCAAGAGCTATTCGAACCCTTTTTGCTGGGCAAGTAGGACCTGTAAATCTACACAATATATAGTTTAAAGTTTGAGTCTATCATATTAGGTTTTGGATTTATGGCTGTTTTTGTGTCTATTGCTTCAAAAGCATTTTCAGATAATTTGTGTTTTCTGAAGAAACTACAAGAGATATCAAACCCATACTTTCTGTGCAAGAGGGGCTTGTAAATCTGCACAACATGTCTTTTAAAGTTTGAACCTATCTTATTGCATTTTTGAGTTATAGCAGTTTTTACTGTTTTATTGCTTCAAAAGCCTTTTCAGCCCATGAACAGTTGTTTGTGAGTTTCGAAAAAAGTGCAAGAGCTATTCGAACCCTTTTTGCTGGGCAAGTAGGACCTGTAAATCTACACAATATATAGTTTAAAGTTTGAGTCTATCATATTAGGTTTTGGATTTATGGCTGTTTTTGTGTCTATTGCTTCAAAAGCATTTTCAGATAATTTGTGTTTTCTGAAGAAACTACAAGAGATATCAAACCCATACTTTCTGTGCAAGAGGGGCTTGTAAATCTGCACAACATGTCTTTTAAAGTTTGAACCTATCTTATTGCATTTTTGAGTTATAGCAGTTTTTACTGTTTTATTGCTCCAAAAGCCTTTTCAGCCCATGAACAGTTGTTTGTGAGTTTCGAAAAAAGTGCAAGAGCTATTCGAACCCTTTTTGCTGGGCAAGTAGGGCCTGTAAATCTACACAATATATAGTTTAAAGTTTGAGTCTATCATATTAGGTTTTGGATTTATAGCTGTTTTTGTGTCTATTGCTTCAAAAGCATTTTCAGATAATTTGTGTGTTCTGAAGAAACTACAAGAGATATCTAGCCCATACTTTCTGTGCAAGAGGGGCTTGTACATCTGCACAACATGTCTTTTAAAGTTTGAACCTATCTTATTGCATTTTTGAGTTATAGCAGTTTTTACTGTTTTATTGCTCCAAAAGCCTTTTCAGCCCATGAACAGTTGTTTGTGAGTTTCGAAAAAAGTGCAAGAGCTATTCGAACCCTTTTTGCTGGGCAAGTAGGACCTGTAAATCTACACAATATATAGTTTAAAGTTTGAGTCTATCATATTAGGTTTTGGATTTATGGCTGTTTTTGTGTCTATTGCTTCAAAAGCATTTTCAGATAATTTGTGTTTTCTGAAGAAACTACAAGAGATATCAAACCCATACTTTCTGTGCAAGAGGGGCTTGTAAATCTGCACAACATGTCTTTTAAAGTTTGAACCTATCTTATTGCATTTTTGAGTTATAGCAGTTTTTACTGTTTTATTGCTCCAAAAGCCTTTTCAGCCCATGAACAGTTGTTTGTGAGTTTCGAAAAAAGTGCAAGAGCTATTCGAACCCTTTTTGCTGGGCAAGTAGGACCTGTAAATCTACACAATATATAGTTTAAAGTTTGAGTCTATCATATTAGGTTTTGGATTTATAGCTGTTTTTGTGTCTATTGCTTCAAAAGCATTTTCAGATAATTTGTGTATTCTGAAGAAACTACAAGAGATATCTAACCCATACTTTCTGTGCAAGAGGGGCTTGTACATCTGCACAACATGTCTTTTAAAGTTTGAACCTATCTTATTGCATTTTTGAGTTATAGCAGTTTTTACTGTTTTATTGCTCCAAAAGCCTTTTCAGCCCATGAACAGTTGTTTGTGAGTTTCAAAAAAAGTGCAAGAGCTATTCGAACCCTTTTTGCTGGACAAGTAGGACCTTTAAATCTACACAATATATAGTTTAAAGTTTGAGTCTATCATATTAGGTTTTGGATTTATAGCTGTTTTTGTGTCTATTGCTTCAAAAGCATTTTCAGATAATTTGTGTGTTCTGAAGAAACTACAAGAGATATCTAACCCATACTTTCTGTGCAAGAGGGGCTTGTACATCTGCACAACATGTCTTTTAAAGTTTGAACCTATCTTATTGCATTTTTGAGTTATAGCAGTTTTTACTGTTTTATTGCTCCAAAAGCCTTTTCAGCCCATGAACAGTTGTTTGTGAGTTTCGAAAAAAGTGCAAGAGCTATTCGAACCCTTTTTGCTGGGCAAGTAGGACCTGTAAATCTACACAATATATAGTTTAAAGTTTGAGTCTATCATATTAGGTTTTGGATTTATGGCTGTTTTTGTGTCTATTGCTTCAAAAGCATTTTCAGATAATTTGTGTTTTCTGAAGAAACTACAAGAGATATCAAACCCATACTTTCTGTGCAAGAGGGGCTTGTAAATCTGCACAACATGTCTTTTAAAGTTTGAACCTATCTTATTGCATTTTTGAGTTATAGCAGTTTTTACTGTTTTATTGCTTCAAAAGCCTTTTCAGCCCATGAACAGTTGTTTGTGAGTTTCGAAAAAAGTGCAAGAGCTATTCGAACCCTTTTTGCTGGGCAAGTAGGACCTGTAAATCTACACAATATATAGTTTAAAGTTTGAGTCTATCATATTAGGTTTTGGATTTATGGCTGTTTTTGTGTCTATTGCTTCAAAAGCATTTTCAGATAATTTGTGTTTTCTGAAGAAACTACAAGAGATATCAAACCCATACTTTCTGTGCAAGAGGGGCTTGTAAATCTGCACAACATGTCTTTTAAAGTTTGAACCTATCTTATTGCATTTTTGAGTTATAGCAGTTTTTACTGTTTTATTGCTCCAAAAGCCTTTTCAGCCCATGAACAGTTGTTTGTGAGTTTCGAAAAAAGTGCAAGAGCTATTCGAACCCTTTTTGCTGGGCAAGTAGGGCCTGTAAATCTACACAATATATAGTTTAAAGTTTGAGTCTATCATATTAGGTTTTGGATTTATAGCTGTTTTTGTGTCTATTGCTTCAAAAGCATTTTCAGATAATTTGTGTGTTCTGAAGAAACTACAAGAGATATCTAGCCCATACTTTCTGTGCAAGAGGGGCTTGTACATCTGCACAACATGTCTTTTAAAGTTTGAACCTATCTTATTGCATTTTTGAGTTATAGCAGTTTTTACTGTTTTATTGCTCCAAAAGCCTTTTCAGCCCATGAACAGTTGTTTGTGAGTTTCGAAAAAAGTGCAAGAGCTATTCGAACCCTTTTTGCTGGGCAAGTAGGACCTGTAAATCTACACAATATATAGTTTAAAGTTTGAGTCTATCATATTAGGTTTTGGATTTATGGCTGTTTTTGTGTCTATTGCTTCAAAAGCATTTTCAGATAATTTGTGTTTTCTGAAGAAACTACAAGAGATATCAAACCCATACTTTCTGTGCAAGAGGGGCTTGTAAATCTGCACAACATGTCTTTTAAAGTTTGAACCTATCTTATTGCATTTTTGAGTTATAGCAGTTTTTACTGTTTTATTGCTCCAAAAGCCTTTTCAGCCCATGAACAGTTGTTTGTGAGTTTCGAAAAAAGTGCAAGAGCTATTCGAACCCTTTTTGCTGGGCAAGTAGGACCTGTAAATCTACACAATATATAGTTTAAAGTTTGAGTCTATCATATTAGGTTTTGGATTTATAGCTGTTTTTGTGTCTATTGCTTCAAAAGCATTTTCAGATAATTTGTGTATTCTGAAGAAACTACAAGAGATATCTAACCCATACTTTCTGTGCAAGAGGGGCTTGTACATCTGCACAACATGTCTTTTAAAGTTTGAACCTATCTTATTGCATTTTTGAGTTATAGCAGTTTTTACTGTTTTATTGCTCCAAAAGCCTTTTCAGCCCATGAACAGTTGTTTGTGAGTTTCAAAAAAAGTGCAAGAGCTATTCGAACCCTTTTTGCTGGACAAGTAGGACCTGTAAATCTACACAATATATAGTTTAAAGTTTGAGTCTATCATATTAGGTTTTGGATTTATAGCTGTTTTTGTGTCTATTGCTTCAAAAGCATTTTCAGATAATTTGTGTGTTCTGAAGAAACTACAAGAGATATCTAACCCATACTTTCTGTGCAAGAGGGGCTTGTACATCTGCACAACATGTCTTTTAAAGTTTGAACCTATCTTATTGCATTTTTGAGTTATAGCAGTTTTTACTGTTTTATTGCTCCAAAAGCCTTTTCAGCCCATGAACAGTTGTTTGTGAGTTTCGAAAAAAGTGCAAGAGCTATTCGAACCCTTTTTGCTGGGCAAGTAGGACCTGTAAATCTACACAATATATAGTTTAAAGTTTGAGTCTATCATATTAGGTTTTGGATTTATGGCTGTTTTTGTGTCTATTGCTTCAAAAGCATTTTCAGATAATTTGTGTTTTCTGAAGAAACTACAAGAGATATCAAACCCATACTTTCTGTGCAAGAGGGGCTTGTAAATCTGCACAACATGTCTTTTAAAGTTTGAACCTATCTTATTGCATTTTTGAGTTATAGCAGTTTTTACTGTTTTATTGCTCCAAAAGCCTTTTCAGCCCATGAACAGTTGTTTGTGAGTTTCGAAAAAAGTGCAAGAGCTATTCGAACCCTTTTTGCTGGGCAAGTAGGACCTGTAAATCTACACAATATATAGTTTAAAGTTTGAGTCTATCATATTAGGTTTTGGATTTATGGCTGTTTTTGTGTCTATTGCTTCAAAAGCATTTTCAGATAATTTGTGTTTTCTGAAGAAACTACAAGAGATATCAAACCCATACTTTCTGTGCAAGAGGGGCTTGTACATCTGCACAACATGTCTTTTAAAGTTTGAACCTATCTTATTGCATTTTTGAGTTATAGCAGTTTTTACTGTTTTATTGCTCCAAAAGCCTTTTCAGCCCATGAACAGTTGTTTGTGAGTTTCAAAAAAAGTGCAAGAGCTATTCGAACCCTTTTTGCTGGACAAGTAGGACCTGTAAATCTACACAATATATAGTTTAAAGTTTGAGTCTATCATATTAGGTTTTGGATTTATAGCTGTTTTTGTGTCTATTGCTTCAAAAGCATTTTCAGATAATTTGTGTGTTCTGAAGAAACTACAAGAGATATCTAACCCATACTTTCTGTGCAAGAGGGGCTTGTACATCTGCACAACATGTCTTTTAAAGTTTGAACCTATCTTATTGCATTTTTGAGTTATAGCAGTTTTTACTGTTTTATTGCTCCAAAAGCCTTTTCAGCCCATGAACAGTTGTTTGTGAGTTTCGAAAAAAGTGCAAGAGCTATTCGAACCCTTTTTGCTGGGCAAGTAGGACCTGTAAATCTACACAATATATAGTTTAAAGTTTGAGTCTATCATATTAGGTTTTGGATTTATGGCTGTTTTTGTGTCTATTGCTTCAAAAGCATTTTCAGATAATTTGTGTTTTCTGAAGAAACTACAAGAGATATCAAACCCATACTTTCTGTGCAAGAGGGGCTTGTAAATCTGCACAACATGTCTTTTAAAGTTTGAACCTATCTTATTGCATTTTTGAGTTATAGCAGTTTTTACTGTTTTATTGCTCCAAAAGCCTTTTCAGCCCATGAACAGTTGTTTGTGAGTTTCGAAAAAAGTGCAAGAGCTATTCGAACCCTTTTTGCTGGGCAAGTAGGACCTGTAAATCTACACAATATATAGTTTAAAGTTTGAGTCTATCATATTAGGTTTTGGATTTATGGCTGTTTTTGTGTCTATTGCTTCAAAAGCATTTTCAGATAATTTGTGTTTTCTGAAGAAACTACAAGAGATATCAAACCCATACTTTCTGTGCAAGAGGGGCTTGTAAATCTGCACAACATGTCTTTTAAAGTTTGAACCTATCTTATTGCATTTTTGAGTTATAGCAGTTTTTACTGTTTTATTGCTCCAAAAGCCTTTTCAGCCCATGAACAGTTGTTTGTGAGTTTCGAAAAAAGTGCAAGAGCTATTCGAACCCTTTTTGCTGGGCAAGTAGGACCTGTAAATCTACACAATATATAGTTTAAAGTTTGAGTCTATCATATTAGGTTTTGGATTTATAGCTGTTTTTGTGTCTATTGCTTCAAAAGCATTTTCAGATAATTTGTGTATTCTGAAGAAACTACAAGAGATATCTAACCCATACTTTCTGTGCAAGAGGGGCTTGTACATCTGCACAACATGTCTTTTAAAGTTTGAACCTATCTTATTGCATTTTTGAGTTATAGCAGTTTTTACTGTTTTATTGCTCCAAAAGCCTTTTCAGCCCATGAACAGTTGTTTGTGAGTTTCAAAAAAAGTGCAAGAGCTATTCGAACCCTTTTTGCTGGACAAGTAGGACCTGTAAATCTACACAATATATAGTTTAAAGTTTGAGTCTATCATATTAGGTTTTGGATTTATAGCTGTTTTTGTGTCTATTGCTTCAAAAGCATTTTCAGATAATTTGTGTGTTCTGAAGAAACTACAAGAGATATCTAACCCATACTTTCTGTGCAAGAGGGGCTTGTACATCTGCACAACATGTCTTTTAAAGTTTGAACCTATCTTATTGCATTTTTGAGTTATAGCAGTTTTTACTGTTTTATTGCTCCAAAAGCCTTTTCAGCCCATGAACAGTTGTTTGTGAGTTTTGAAAAAAGTGCAAGAGCTATTCGAACCCTTTTTGCTGGGCAAGTAGGACCTGTAAATCTACACAATATATAGTTTAAAGTTTGAGTCTATCATATTAGGTTTTGGATTTATAGCTGTTTTTGTGTCTATTGCTTCAAAAACATTTTCAGATAATTTGTGTGTTCTGAAGAAACTACAAGAGATATCTAGTCCATACTTTCTGTGCAAGAGGGGCTTGTACATCTGCACAACATGTCTTTTAAAGTTTGAACCTATCCTATTGCATTTTTGAGTTATAGCAGTTTTTACTGTTTTATTGCTCCAAAAGCCTTTTCAGCCCATGAACAGTTGTTTGTGAGTTTCGAAAAAAGTGCAAGAGCTATTCGAACCCTTTTTGCTGGGCAAGTAGGACCTGTAAATCTACACAATATATAGTTTAAAGTTTGAGTCTATCATATTAGGTTTTGGATTTATGGCTGTTTTTGTGTCTATTGCTTCAAAAGCATTTTCAGATAATTTGTGTTTTCTGAAGAAACTACAAGAGATATCAAACCCATACTTTCTGTGCAAGAGGGGCTTGTAAATCTGCACAACATGTCTTTTAAAGTTTGAACCTATCTTATTGCATTTTTGAGTTATAGCAGTTTTTACTGTTTTATTGCTCCAAAAGCCTTTTCAGCCCATGAACAGTTGTTTGTGAGTTTCGAAAAAAGTGCAAGAGCTATTCGAACCCTTTTTGCTGGGCAAGTAGGACCTGTAAATCTACACAATATATAGTTTAAAGTTTGAGTCTATCATATTAGGTTTTGGATTTATAGCTGTTTTTGTGTCTATTGCTTCAAAAGCATTTTCAGATAATTTGTGTGTTCTGAAGAAACTATAAGAGATATCTAGCCCATACTTTCTGTGCAAGAGGGGCTTGTACATCTGCACAACATGTCTTTTAAAGTTTGAACCTATCTTATTGCATTTTTGAGTTATAGCAGTTTTTACTGTTTTATTGCTCCAAAAGCCTTTTCAGCCCATGAACAGTTGTTTGTGAGTTTCGAAAAAAGTGCAAGAGCTATTCGAACCCTTTTTGCTGGGCAAGTAGGACCTGTAAATCTACACAATATATAGTTTAAAGTTTGAGTCTATCATATTAGGTTTTGGATTTATGGCTGTTTTTGTGTCTATTGCTTCAAAAGCATTTTCAGATAATTTGTGTTTTCTGAAGAAACTACAAGAGATATCAAACCCATACTTTCTGTGCAAGAGGGGCTTGTAAATCTGCACAACATGTCTTTTAAAGTTTGAACCTATCTTATTGCATTTTTGAGTTATAGCAGTTTTTACTGTTTTATTGCTCCAAAAGCCTTTTCAGCCCATGAACAGTTGTTTGTGAGTTTCGAAAAAAGTGCAAGAGCTATTCGAACCCTTTTTGCTGGGCAAGTAGGACCTGTAAATCTACACAATATATAGTTTAAAGTTTGAGTCTATCATATTAGGTTTTGGATTTATAGCTGTTTTTGTGTCTATTGCTTCAAAAGCATTTTCAGATAATTTGTGTGTTCTGAAGAAACTATAAGAGATATCTAGCCCATACTTTCTGTGCAAGAGGGGCTTGTACATCTGCACAACATGTCTTTTAAAGTTTGAACCTATCTTATTGCATTTTTGAGTTATAGCAGTTTTTACTGTTTTATTGCTCCAAAAGCCTTTTCAGCCCATGAACAGTTGTTTGTGAGTTTCGAAAAAAGTGCAAGAGCTATTCGAACCCTTTTTGCTGGGCAAGTAGGACCTGTAAATCTACACAATATATAGTTTAAAGTTTGAGTCTATCATATTAGGTTTTGGATTTATAGCTGTTTTTGTGTCTATTGCTTCAAAAACATTTTCAGATAATTTGTGTGTTCTGAAGAAACTACAAGAGATATCTAGCCCATACTTTCTGTGCAAGAGGGGCTTGTACATCTGCACAACATGTCTTTTAAAGTTTGAACCTATCCTATTGCATTTTTGAGTTATAGCAGTTTTTACTGTTTTATTGCTCCAAAAGCCTTTTCAGCCCATGAACAGTTGTTTGTGAGTTTCGAAAAAAGTGCAAGAGCTATTCGAACCCTTTTTGCTGGGCAAGTAGGACCTGTAAATCTACACAATATATAGTTTAAAGTTTGAGTCTATAATATTAGGTTTTGGATTTATGGCTGTTTTTGTGTCTATTGCTTCAAAAGCATTTTCAGATAATTTGTGTTTTCTGAAGAAACTACAAGAGATATCAAACCCATACTTTCTGTGCAAGAGGGGCTTGTACATCTGCACAACATGTCTTTTAAAGTTTGAACCTATCTTATTGCATTTTTGAGTTATAGCAGTTTTTTACTGTTTTATTGCTCCAAAAGCCTTTTCAGCCCATGAACAGTTGTTTGTGAGTTTCGAAAAAAGTGCAAGAGCTATTCGAACCCTTTTTGCTGGGCAAGTAGGGCCTGTAAATCTACACAATATATAGTTTAAAGTTTGAGTCTATCATATTAGGTTTTGGATTTATGGCTGTTTTTGTGTCTATTGCTTCAAAAGCATTTTCAGATAATTTGTGTTTTCTGAAGAAACTACAAGAGATATCAAACCCATACTTTCTGTGCAAGAGGGGCTTGTACATCTGCACAACATGTCTTTTAAAGTTTGAACCTATCTTATTGCATTTTTGAGTTATAGCAGTTTTTACTGTTTTATTGCTCCAAAAGCCTTTTCAGCCCATGAACAGTTGTTTGTGAGTTTCGAAAAAAGTGCAAGAGCTATTCGAACCCTTTTTGCTGGGCAAGTAGGACCTGTAAATCTACACAATATATAGTTTAAAGTTTGAGTCTATCATATTAGGTTTTGGATTTATAGCTGTTTTTGTGTCTATTGCTTCAAAAGCATTTTTAGATAATTTGTGTGTTCTGAAGAAACTACAAGAGATATCTAACCCATACTTTCTGTGCAAGAGGGGCTTGTACATCTGCACAACATGTCTTTTAAAGTTTGAACCTATCGTATTGCATTTTTGAGTTATAGCAGTTTTTACTGTTTTATTGCTCCAAAAGCCTTTTCAGCCCATGAACAGTTGTTTGTGAGTTTCGAAAAAAGTGCAAGAGCTATTCGAACCCTTTTTGCTGGACAAGTAGGACCTGTAAATCTACACAATATATAGTTTAAAGTTTGAGTCTATCATATTAGGTTTTGGATTTATAGCTGTTTTTGTGTCTATTACTTCAAAAGCATTTTCAGATAATTTGTGTGTTCTGAAGAAACTACAAGAGATATCTAGCCCATACTTTCTGTGCAAGAGGGGCTTGTACATCTGCACAACATGTCTTTTAAAGTTTGAACCTATCTTATTGCATTTTTGAGTTATAGCAGTTTTTACTGTTTTATTGCTCCAAAAGCCTTTTCAGCCCATGAACAGTTGTTTGTGAGTTTCGAAAAAAGTGCAAGAGCTATTCGAACCCTTTTTGCTGGGCAAGTAGGACCTGTAAATCTACACAATATATAGTTTAAAGTTTGAGTCTATAATATTAGGTTTTGGATTTATGGCTGTTTTTGTGTCTATTGCTTCAAAAGCATTTTCAGATAATTTGTGTTTTCTGAAGAAACTACAAGAGATATCAAACCCATACTTTCTGTGCAAGAGGGGCTTGTACATCTGCACAACATGTCTTTTAAAGTTTGAACCTATCTTATTGCATTTTTGAGTTATAGCAGTTTTTTACTGTTTTATTGCTCCAAAAGCCTTTTCAGCCCATGAACAGTTGTTTGTGAGTTTCGAAAAAAGTGCAAGAGCTATTCGAACCCTTTTTGCTGGGCAAGTAGGGCCTGTAAATCTACACAATATATAGTTTAAAGTTTGAGTCTATCATATTAGGTTTTGGATTTATGGCTGTTTTTGTGTCTATTGCTTCAAAAGCATTTTCAGATAATTTGTGTTTTCTGAAGAAACTACAAGAGATATCAAACCCATACTTTCTGTGCAAGAGGGGCTTGTACATCTGCACAACATGTCTTTTAAAGTTTGAACCTATCTTATTGCATTTTTGAGTTATAGCAGTTTTTACTGTTTTATTGCTCCAAAAGCCTTTTCAGCCCATGAACAGTTGTTTGTGAGTTTCGAAAAAAGTGCAAGAGCTATTCGAACCCTTTTTGCTGGGCAAGTAGGACCTGTAAATCTACACAATATATAGTTTAAAGTTTGAGTCTATCATATTAGGTTTTGGATTTATAGCTGTTTTTGTGTCTATTGCTTCAAAAGCATTTTCAGATAATTTGTGTGTTCTGAAGAAACTACAAGAGATATCTAACCCATACTTTCTGTGCAAGAGGGGCTTGTACATCTGCACAACATGTCTTTTAAAGTTTGAACCTATCTTATTGCATTTTTGAGTTATAGCAGTTTTTACTGTTTTATTGCTCCAAAAGCCTTTTCAGCCCATGAACAGTTGTTTGTGAGTTTCGAAAAAAGTGCAAGAGCTATTCGAACCCTTTTTGCTGGACAAGTAGGACCTGTAAATCTACACAATATATAGTTTAAAGTTTGAGTCTATCATATTAGGTTTTGGATTTATAGCTGTTTTTGTGTCTATTACTTCAAAAGCATTTTCAGATAATTTGTGTGTTCTGAAGAAACTACAAGAGATATCTAGCCCATACTTTCTGTGCAAGAGGGGCTTGTACATCTGCACAACATGTCTTTTAAAGTTTGAACCTATCTTATTGCATTTTTGAGTTATAGCAGTTTTTACTGTTTTATTGCTCCAAAAGCCTTTTCAGCCCATGAACAGTTGTTTGTGAGTTTCGAAAAAAGTGCAAGAGCTATTCGAACCCTTTTTGCTGGGCAAGTAGGACCTGTAAATCTACACAATATATAGTTTAAAGTTTGAGTCTATCATATTAGGTTTTGGATTTATGGCTGTTTTTGTGTCTATTGCTTCAAAAGCATTTTCAGATAATTTGTGTTTTCTGAAGAAACTACAAGAGATATCAAACCCATACTTTCTGTGCAAGAGGGGCTTGTAAATCTGCACAACATGTCTTTTAAAGTTTGAACCTATCTTATTGCATTTTTGAGTTATAGCAGTTTTTACTGTTTTATTGCTCCAAAAGCCTTTTCAGCCCATGAACAGTTGTTTGTGAGTTTCGAAAAAAGTGCAAGAGCTATTCGAACCCTTTTTGCTGGGCAAGTAGGACCTGTAAATCTACACAATATATAGTTTAAAGTTTGAGTCTATCATATTAGGTTTTGGATTTATAGCTGTTTTTGTGTCTATTGCTTCAAAAGCATTTTCAGATAATTTGTGTGTTCTGAAGAAACTATAAGAGATATCTAACCCATACTTTCTGTGCAAGAGGGGCTTGTACATCTGCACAACATGTCTTTTAAAGTTTGAACCTATCCTATTGCATTTTTGAGTTATAGCAGTTTTTACTGTTTTATTGCTCCAAAAGCCTTTTCAGCCCATGAACAGTTGTTTGTGAGTTTCGAAAAAAGTGAAAGAGCTATTCGAACCCTTTTTGCTGGGCAAGTAGGACCTGTAAATCTACACAATATATAGTTTAAAGTTTGAGTCTATCATATTAGGTTTTGGATTTATGGCTGTTTTTGTGTCTATTGCTTCAAAAGCATTTTCAGATAATTTGTGTTTTCTGAAGAAACTACAAGAGATATCAAACCCATACTTTCTGTGCAAGAGGGGCTTGTACATCTGCACAACATGTCTTTTAAAGTTTGAACCTATCTTATTGCATTTTTGAGTTATAGCAGTTTTTACTGTTTTATTGCTCCAAAAGCCTTTTCAGCCCATGAACAGTTGTTTGTGAGTTTCGAAAAAAGTGCAAGAGCTATTCGAACCCTTTTTGCTGGGCAAGTAGGACCTGTAAATCTACACAATATATAGTTTAAAGTTTGAGTCTATCATATTAGGTTTTGGATTTATGGCTGTTTTTGTGTCTATTGCTTCAAAAGCATTTTCAGATAATTTGTGTTTTCTGAAGAAACTACAAGAGATATCAAACCCATACTTTCTGTGCAAGAGGGGCTTGTACATCTGCACAACATGTCTTTTAAAGTTTGAACCTATCTTATTGCATTTTTGAGTTATAGCAGTTTTTACTGTTTTATTGCTCCAAAAGCCTTTTCAGCCCATGAACAGTTGTTTGTGAGTTTCGAAAAAAGTGCAAGAGCTATTCGAACCCTTTTTGCTGGGCAAGTAGGACCTGTAAATCTACACAATATATAGTTTAAAGTTTGAGTCTATCATATTAGGTTTTGGATTTATGGCTGTTTTTGTGTCTATTGCTTCAAAAGCATTTTCAGATAATTTGTGTTTTCTGAAGAAACTACAAGAGATATCAAACCCATACTTTCTGTGCAAGAGGGGCTTGTACATCTGCACAACATGTCTTTTAAAGTTTGAACCTATCCTATTGCATTTTTGAGTTATAGCAGTTTTTACTGTTTTATTGCTCCAAAAGCCTTTTCAGCCCATGAACAGTTGTTTGTGAGTTTCGAAAAAAGTGCAAGAGCTATTCGAACCCTTTTTGCTGGGCAAGTAGGACCTGTAAATCTACACAATATATAGTTTAAAGTTTGAGTCTATCATATTAGGTTTTGGATTTATGGCTGTTTTTGTGTCTATTGCTTCAAAAGCATTTTCAGATAATTTGTGTTTTCTGAAGAAACTACAAGAGATATCAAACCCATACTTTCTGTGCAAGAGGGGCTTGTAAATCTGCACAACATGTCTTTTAAAGTTTGAACCTATCTTATTGCATTTTTGAGTTATAGCAGTTTTTACTGTTTTATTGCTCCAAAAGCCTTTTCAGCCCATGAACAGTTGTTTGTGAGTTTCGAAAAAAGTGCAAGAGCTATTCGAACCCTTTTTGCTGGGCAAGTAGGACCTGTAAATCTACACAATATATAGTTTAAAGTTTGAGTCTATCATATTAGGTTTTGGATTTATAGCTGTTTTTGTGTCTATTGCTTCAAAAGCATTTTCAGATAATTTGTGTGTTCTGAAGAAACTATAAGAGATATCTAGCCCATACTTTCTGTGCAAGAGGGGCTTGTACATCTGCACAACATGTCTTTTAAAGTTTGAACCTATCTTATTGCATTTTTGAGTTATAGCAGTTTTTACTGTTTTATTGCTCCAAAAGCCTTTTCAGCCCATGAACAGTTGTTTGTGAGTTTCGAAAAAAGTGCAAGAGCTATTCGAACCCTTTTTGCTGGGCAAGTAGGACCTGTAAATCTACACAATATATAGTTTAAAGTTTGAGTCTATCATATTAGGTTTTGGATTTATGGCTGTTTTTGTGTCTATTGCTTCAAAAGCATTTTCAGATAATTTGTGTTTTCTGAAGAAACTACAAGAGATATCAAACCCATACTTTCTGTGCAAGAGGGGCTTGTAAATCTGCACAACATGTCTTTTAAAGTTTGAACCTATCTTATTGCATTTTTGAGTTATAGCAGTTTTTACTGTTTTATTGCTCCAAAAGCCTTTTCAGCCCATGAACAGTTGTTTGTGAGTTTCGAAAAAAGTGCAAGAGCTATTCGAACCCTTTTTGCTGGGCAAGTAGGACCTGTAAATCTACACAATATATAGTTTAAAGTTTGAGTCTATCATATTAGGTTTTGGATTTATAGCTGTTTTTGTGTCTATTGCTTCAAAAGCATTTTCAGATAATTTGTGTGTTCTGAAGAAACTATAAGAGATATCTAGCCCATACTTTCTGTGCAAGAGGGGCTTGTACATCTGCACAACATGTCTTTTAAAGTTTGAACCTATCTTATTGCATTTTTGAGTTATAGCAGTTTTTACTGTTTTATTGCTCCAAAAGCCTTTTCAGCCCATGAACAGTTGTTTGTGAGTTTCGAAAAAAGTGCAAGAGCTATTCGAACCCTTTTTGCTGGGCAAGTAGGACCTGTAAATCTACACAATATATAGTTTAAAGTTTGAGTCTATCATATTAGGTTTTGGATTTATAGCTGTTTTTGTGTCTATTGCTTCAAAAACATTTTCAGATAATTTGTGTGTTCTGAAGAAACTACAAGAGATATCTAGCCCATACTTTCTGTGCAAGAGGGGCTTGTACATCTGCACAACATGTCTTTTAAAGTTTGAACCTATCCTATTGCATTTTTGAGTTATAGCAGTTTTTACTGTTTTATTGCTCCAAAAGCCTTTTCAGCCCATGAACAGTTGTTTGTGAGTTTCGAAAAAAGTGCAAGAGCTATTCGAACCCTTTTTGCTGGGCAAGTAGGACCTGTAAATCTACACAATATATAGTTTAAAGTTTGAGTCTATAATATTAGGTTTTGGATTTATGGCTGTTTTTGTGTCTATTGCTTCAAAAGCATTTTCAGATAATTTGTGTTTTCTGAAGAAACTACAAGAGATATCAAACCCATACTTTCTGTGCAAGAGGGGCTTGTACATCTGCACAACATGTCTTTTAAAGTTTGAACCTATCTTATTGCATTTTTGAGTTATAGCAGTTTTTTACTGTTTTATTGCTCCAAAAGCCTTTTCAGCCCATGAACAGTTGTTTGTGAGTTTCGAAAAAAGTGCAAGAGCTATTCGAACCCTTTTTGCTGGGCAAGTAGGGCCTGTAAATCTACACAATATATAGTTTAAAGTTTGAGTCTATCATATTAGGTTTTGGATTTATGGCTGTTTTTGTGTCTATTGCTTCAAAAGCATTTTCAGATAATTTGTGTTTTCTGAAGAAACTACAAGAGATATCAAACCCATACTTTCTGTGCAAGAGGGGCTTGTACATCTGCACAACATGTCTTTTAAAGTTTGAACCTATCTTATTGCATTTTTGAGTTATAGCAGTTTTTACTGTTTTATTGCTCCAAAAGCCTTTTCAGCCCATGAACAGTTGTTTGTGAGTTTCGAAAAAAGTGCAAGAGCTATTCGAACCCTTTTTGCTGGGCAAGTAGGACCTGTAAATCTACACAATATATAGTTTAAAGTTTGAGTCTATCATATTAGGTTTTGGATTTATAGCTGTTTTTGTGTCTATTGCTTCAAAAGCATTTTTAGATAATTTGTGTGTTCTGAAGAAACTACAAGAGATATCTAACCCATACTTTCTGTGCAAGAGGGGCTTGTACATCTGCACAACATGTCTTTTAAAGTTTGAACCTATCGTATTGCATTTTTGAGTTATAGCAGTTTTTACTGTTTTATTGCTCCAAAAGCCTTTTCAGCCCATGAACAGTTGTTTGTGAGTTTCGAAAAAAGTGCAAGAGCTATTCGAACCCTTTTTGCTGGACAAGTAGGACCTGTAAATCTACACAATATATAGTTTAAAGTTTGAGTCTATCATATTAGGTTTTGGATTTATAGCTGTTTTTGTGTCTATTACTTCAAAAGCATTTTCAGATAATTTGTGTGTTCTGAAGAAACTACAAGAGATATCTAGCCCATACTTTCTGTGCAAGAGGGGCTTGTACATCTGCACAACATGTCTTTTAAAGTTTGAACCTATCTTATTGCATTTTTGAGTTATAGCAGTTTTTACTGTTTTATTGCTCCAAAAGCCTTTTCAGCCCATGAACAGTTGTTTGTGAGTTTCGAAAAAAGTGCAAGAGCTATTCGAACCCTTTTTGCTGGGCAAGTAGGACCTGTAAATCTACACAATATATAGTTTAAAGTTTGAGTCTATAATATTAGGTTTTGGATTTATGGCTGTTTTTGTGTCTATTGCTTCAAAAGCATTTTCAGATAATTTGTGTTTTCTGAAGAAACTACAAGAGATATCAAACCCATACTTTCTGTGCAAGAGGGGCTTGTACATCTGCACAACATGTCTTTTAAAGTTTGAACCTATCTTATTGCATTTTTGAGTTATAGCAGTTTTTTACTGTTTTATTGCTCCAAAAGCCTTTTCAGCCCATGAACAGTTGTTTGTGAGTTTCGAAAAAAGTGCAAGAGCTATTCGAACCCTTTTTGCTGGGCAAGTAGGGCCTGTAAATCTACACAATATATAGTTTAAAGTTTGAGTCTATCATATTAGGTTTTGGATTTATGGCTGTTTTTGTGTCTATTGCTTCAAAAGCATTTTCAGATAATTTGTGTTTTCTGAAGAAACTACAAGAGATATCAAACCCATACTTTCTGTGCAAGAGGGGCTTGTACATCTGCACAACATGTCTTTTAAAGTTTGAACCTATCTTATTGCATTTTTGAGTTATAGCAGTTTTTACTGTTTTATTGCTCCAAAAGCCTTTTCAGCCCATGAACAGTTGTTTGTGAGTTTCGAAAAAAGTGCAAGAGCTATTCGAACCCTTTTTGCTGGGCAAGTAGGACCTGTAAATCTACACAATATATAGTTTAAAGTTTGAGTCTATCATATTAGGTTTTGGATTTATAGCTGTTTTTGTGTCTATTGCTTCAAAAGCATTTTCAGATAATTTGTGTGTTCTGAAGAAACTACAAGAGATATCTAACCCATACTTTCTGTGCAAGAGGGGCTTGTACATCTGCACAACATGTCTTTTAAAGTTTGAACCTATCTTATTGCATTTTTGAGTTATAGCAGTTTTTACTGTTTTATTGCTCCAAAAGCCTTTTCAGCCCATGAACAGTTGTTTGTGAGTTTCGAAAAAAGTGCAAGAGCTATTCGAACCCTTTTTGCTGGACAAGTAGGACCTGTAAATCTACACAATATATAGTTTAAAGTTTGAGTCTATCATATTAGGTTTTGGATTTATAGCTGTTTTTGTGTCTATTACTTCAAAAGCATTTTCAGATAATTTGTGTGTTCTGAAGAAACTACAAGAGATATCTAGCCCATACTTTCTGTGCAAGAGGGGCTTGTACATCTGCACAACATGTCTTTTAAAGTTTGAACCTATCTTATTGCATTTTTGAGTTATAGCAGTTTTTACTGTTTTATTGCTCCAAAAGCCTTTTCAGCCCATGAACAGTTGTTTGTGAGTTTCGAAAAAAGTGCAAGAGCTATTCGAACCCTTTTTGCTGGGCAAGTAGGACCTGTAAATCTACACAATATATAGTTTAAAGTTTGAGTCTATCATATTAGGTTTTGGATTTATGGCTGTTTTTGTGTCTATTGCTTCAAAAGCATTTTCAGATAATTTGTGTTTTCTGAAGAAACTACAAGAGATATCAAACCCATACTTTCTGTGCAAGAGGGGCTTGTAAATCTGCACAACATGTCTTTTAAAGTTTGAACCTATCTTATTGCATTTTTGAGTTATAGCAGTTTTTACTGTTTTATTGCTCCAAAAGCCTTTTCAGCCCATGAACAGTTGTTTGTGAGTTTCGAAAAAAGTGCAAGAGCTATTCGAACCCTTTTTGCTGGGCAAGTAGGACCTGTAAATCTACACAATATATAGTTTAAAGTTTGAGTCTATCATATTAGGTTTTGGATTTATAGCTGTTTTTGTGTCTATTGCTTCAAAAGCATTTTCAGATAATTTGTGTGTTCTGAAGAAACTATAAGAGATATCTAACCCATACTTTCTGTGCAAGAGGGGCTTGTACATCTGCACAACATGTCTTTTAAAGTTTGAACCTATCCTATTGCATTTTTGAGTTATAGCAGTTTTTACTGTTTTATTGCTCCAAAAGCCTTTTCAGCCCATGAACAGTTGTTTGTGAGTTTCGAAAAAAGTGAAAGAGCTATTCGAACCCTTTTTGCTGGGCAAGTAGGACCTGTAAATCTACACAATATATAGTTTAAAGTTTGAGTCTATCATATTAGGTTTTGGATTTATGGCTGTTTTTGTGTCTATTGCTTCAAAAGCATTTTCAGATAATTTGTGTTTTCTGAAGAAACTACAAGAGATATCAAACCCATACTTTCTGTGCAAGAGGGGCTTGTACATCTGCACAACATGTCTTTTAAAGTTTGAACCTATCTTATTGCATTTTTGAGTTATAGCAGTTTTTACTGTTTTATTGCTCCAAAAGCCTTTTCAGCCCATGAACAGTTGTTTGTGAGTTTCGAAAAAAGTGCAAGAGCTATTCGAACCCTTTTTGCTGGGCAAGTAGGACCTGTAAATCTACACAATATATAGTTTAAAGTTTGAGTCTATCATATTAGGTTTTGGATTTATGGCTGTTTTTGTGTCTATTGCTTCAAAAGCATTTTCAGATAATTTGTGTTTTCTGAAGAAACTACAAGAGATATCAAACCCATACTTTCTGTGCAAGAGGGGCTTGTACATCTGCACAACATGTCTTTTAAAGTTTGAACCTATCTTATTGCATTTTTGAGTTATAGCAGTTTTTACTGTTTTATTGCTCCAAAAGCCTTTTCAGCCCATGAACAGTTGTTTGTGAGTTTCGAAAAAAGTGCAAGAGCTATTCGAACCCTTTTTGCTGGGCAAGTAGGACCTGTAAATCTACACAATATATAGTTTAAAGTTTGAGTCTATCATATTAGGTTTTGGATTTATGGCTGTTTTTGTGTCTATTGCTTCAAAAGCATTTTCAGATAATTTGTGTTTTCTGAAGAAACTACAAGAGATATCAAACCCATACTTTCTGTGCAAGAGGGGCTTGTACATCTGCACAACATGTCTTTTAAAGTTTGAACCTATCTTATTGCATTTTTGAGTTATAGCAGTTTTTACTGTTTTATTGCTCCAAAAGCCTTTTCAGCCCATGAACAGTTGTTTGTGAGTTTCAAAAAAAGTGCAAGAGCTATTCGAACCCTTTTTGCTGGACAAGTAGGACCTGTAAATCTACACAATATATAGTTTAAAGTTTGAGTCTATCATATTAGGTTTTGGATTTATAGCTGTTTTTGTGTCTATTGCTTCAAAAGCATTTTCAGATAATTTGTGTGTTCTGAAGAAACTACAAGAGATATCTAACCCATACTTTCTGTGCAAGAGGGGCTTGTACATCTGCACAACATGTCTTTTAAAGTTTGAACCTATCTTATTGCATTTTTGAGTTATAGCAGTTTTTACTGTTTTATTGCTCCAAAAGCCTTTTCAGCCCATGAACAGTTGTTTGTGAGTTTCGAAAAAAGTGCAAGAGCTATTCGAACCCTTTTTGCTGGGCAAGTAGGACCTGTAAATCTACACAATATATAGTTTAAAGTTTGAGTCTATCATATTAGGTTTTGGATTTATGGCTGTTTTTGTGTCTATTGCTTCAAAAGCATTTTCAGATAATTTGTGTTTTCTGAAGAAACTACAAGAGATATCAAACCCATACTTTCTGTGCAAGAGGGGCTTGTAAATCTGCACAACATGTCTTTTAAAGTTTGAACCTATCTTATTGCATTTTTGAGTTATAGCAGTTTTTACTGTTTTATTGCTCCAAAAGCCTTTTCAGCCCATGAACAGTTGTTTGTGAGTTTCGAAAAAAGTGCAAGAGCTATTCGAACCCTTTTTGCTGGGCAAGTAGGACCTGTAAATCTACACAATATATAGTTTAAAGTTTGAGTCTATCATATTAGGTTTTGGATTTATGGCTGTTTTTGTGTCTATTGCTTCAAAAGCATTTTCAGATAATTTGTGTTTTCTGAAGAAACTACAAGAGATATCAAACCCATACTTTCTGTGCAAGAGGGGCTTGTAAATCTGCACAACATGTCTTTTAAAGTTTGAACCTATCTTATTGCATTTTTGAGTTATAGCAGTTTTTACTGTTTTATTGCTCCAAAAGCCTTTTCAGCCCATGAACAGTTGTTTGTGAGTTTCGAAAAAAGTGCAAGAGCTATTCGAACCCTTTTTGCTGGGCAAGTAGGACCTGTAAATCTACACAATATATAGTTTAAAGTTTGAGTCTATCATATTAGGTTTTGGATTTATAGCTGTTTTTGTGTCTATTGCTTCAAAAGCATTTTCAGATAATTTGTGTATTCTGAAGAAACTACAAGAGATATCTAACCCATACTTTCTGTGCAAGAGGGGCTTGTACATCTGCACAACATGTCTTTTAAAGTTTGAACCTATCTTATTGCATTTTTGAGTTATAGCAGTTTTTACTGTTTTATTGCTCCAAAAGCCTTTTCAGCCCATGAACAGTTGTTTGTGAGTTTCAAAAAAAGTGCAAGAGCTATTCGAACCCTTTTTGCTGGACAAGTAGGACCTGTAAATCTACACAATATATAGTTTAAAGTTTGAGTCTATCATATTAGGTTTTGGATTTATAGCTGTTTTTGTGTCTATTGCTTCAAAAGCATTTTCAGATAATTTGTGTGTTCTGAAGAAACTACAAGAGATATCTAACCCATACTTTCTGTGCAAGAGGGGCTTGTACATCTGCACAACATGTCTTTTAAAGTTTGAACCTATCTTATTGCATTTTTGAGTTATAGCAGTTTTTACTGTTTTATTGCTCCAAAAGCCTTTTCAGCCCATGAACAGTTGTTTGTGAGTTTTGAAAAAAGTGCAAGAGCTATTCGAACCCTTTTTGCTGGGCAAGTAGGACCTGTAAATCTACACAATATATAGTTTAAAGTTTGAGTCTATCATATTAGGTTTTGGATTTATAGCTGTTTTTGTGTCTATTGCTTCAAAAACATTTTCAGATAATTTGTGTGTTCTGAAGAAACTACAAGAGATATCTAGTCCATACTTTCTGTGCAAGAGGGGCTTGTACATCTGCACAACATGTCTTTTAAAGTTTGAACCTATCCTATTGCATTTTTGAGTTATAGCAGTTTTTACTGTTTTATTGCTCCAAAAGCCTTTTCAGCCCATGAACAGTTGTTTGTGAGTTTCGAAAAAAGTGCAAGAGCTATTCGAACCCTTTTTGCTGGGCAAGTAGGACCTGTAAATCTACACAATATATAGTTTAAAGTTTGAGTCTATCATATTAGGTTTTGGATTTATGGCTGTTTTTGTGTCTATTGCTTCAAAAGCATTTTCAGATAATTTGTGTTTTCTGAAGAAACTACAAGAGATATCAAACCCATACTTTCTGTGCAAGAGGGGCTTGTAAATCTGCACAACATGTCTTTTAAAGTTTGAACCTATCTTATTGCATTTTTGAGTTATAGCAGTTTTTACTGTTTTATTGCTCCAAAAGCCTTTTCAGCCCATGAACAGTTGTTTGTGAGTTTCGAAAAAAGTGCAAGAGCTATTCGAACCCTTTTTGCTGGGCAAGTAGGACCTGTAAATCTACACAATATATAGTTTAAAGTTTGAGTCTATCATATTAGGTTTTGGATTTATAGCTGTTTTTGTGTCTATTGCTTCAAAAGCATTTTCAGATAATTTGTGTGTTCTGAAGAAACTATAAGAGATATCTAGCCCATACTTTCTGTGCAAGAGGGGCTTGTACATCTGCACAACATGTCTTTTAAAGTTTGAACCTATCTTATTGCATTTTTGAGTTATAGCAGTTTTTACTGTTTTATTGCTCCAAAAGCCTTTTCAGCCCATGAACAGTTGTTTGTGAGTTTCGAAAAAAGTGCAAGAGCTATTCGAACCCTTTTTGCTGGGCAAGTAGGACCTGTAAATCTACACAATATATAGTTTAAAGTTTGAGTCTATCATATTAGGTTTTGGATTTATAGCTGTTTTTGTGTCTATTGCTTCAAAAGCATTTTCAGATAATTTGTGTGTTCTGAAGAAACTATAAGAGATATCTAGCCCATACTTTCTGTGCAAGAGGGGCTTGTACATCTGCACAACATGTCTTTTAAAGTTTGAACCTATCTTATTGCATTTTTGAGTTATAGCAGTTTTTACTGTTTTATTGCTCCAAAAGCCTTTTCAGCCCATGAACAGTTGTTTGTGAGTTTCGAAAAAAGTGCAAGAGCTATTCGAACCCTTTTTGCTGGGCAAGTAGGACCTGTAAATCTACACAATATATAGTTTAAAGTTTGAGTCTATCATATTAGGTTTTGGATTTATAGCTGTTTTTGTGTCTATTGCTTCAAAAACATTTTCAGATAATTTGTGTGTTCTGAAGAAACTACAAGAGATATCTAGCCCATACTTTCTGTGCAAGAGGGGCTTGTACATCTGCACAACATGTCTTTTAAAGTTTGAACCTATCCTATTGCATTTTTGAGTTATAGCAGTTTTTACTGTTTTATTGCTCCAAAAGCCTTTTCAGCCCATGAACAGTTGTTTGTGAGTTTCGAAAAAAGTGCAAGAGCTATTCGAACCCTTTTTGCTGGGCAAGTAGGACCTGTAAATCTACACAATATATAGTTTAAAGTTTGAGTCTATAATATTAGGTTTTGGATTTATGGCTGTTTTTGTGTCTATTGCTTCAAAAGCATTTTCAGATAATTTGTGTTTTCTGAAGAAACTACAAGAGATATCAAACCCATACTTTCTGTGCAAGAGGGGCTTGTACATCTGCACAACATGTCTTTTAAAGTTTGAACCTATCTTATTGCATTTTTGAGTTATAGCAGTTTTTTACTGTTTTATTGCTCCAAAAGCCTTTTCAGCCCATGAACAGTTGTTTGTGAGTTTCGAAAAAAGTGCAAGAGCTATTCGAACCCTTTTTGCTGGGCAAGTAGGGCCTGTAAATCTACACAATATATAGTTTAAAGTTTGAGTCTATCATATTAGGTTTTGGATTTATGGCTGTTTTTGTGTCTATTGCTTCAAAAGCATTTTCAGATAATTTGTGTTTTCTGAAGAAACTACAAGAGATATCAAACCCATACTTTCTGTGCAAGAGGGGCTTGTACATCTGCACAACATGTCTTTTAAAGTTTGAACCTATCTTATTGCATTTTTGAGTTATAGCAGTTTTTACTGTTTTATTGCTCCAAAAGCCTTTTCAGCCCATGAACAGTTGTTTGTGAGTTTCGAAAAAAGTGCAAGAGCTATTCGAACCCTTTTTGCTGGGCAAGTAGGACCTGTAAATCTACACAATATATAGTTTAAAGTTTGAGTCTATCATATTAGGTTTTGGATTTATAGCTGTTTTTGTGTCTATTGCTTCAAAAGCATTTTTAGATAATTTGTGTGTTCTGAAGAAACTACAAGAGATATCTAACCCATACTTTCTGTGCAAGAGGGGCTTGTACATCTGCACAACATGTCTTTTAAAGTTTGAACCTATCGTATTGCATTTTTGAGTTATAGCAGTTTTTACTGTTTTATTGCTCCAAAAGCCTTTTCAGCCCATGAACAGTTGTTTGTGAGTTTCGAAAAAAGTGCAAGAGCTATTCGAACCCTTTTTGCTGGACAAGTAGGACCTGTAAATCTACACAATATATAGTTTAAAGTTTGAGTCTATCATATTAGGTTTTGGATTTATAGCTGTTTTTGTGTCTATTACTTCAAAAGCATTTTCAGATAATTTGTGTGTTCTGAAGAAACTACAAGAGATATCTAGCCCATACTTTCTGTGCAAGAGGGGCTTGTACATCTGCACAACATGTCTTTTAAAGTTTGAACCTATCTTATTGCATTTTTGAGTTATAGCAGTTTTTACTGTTTTATTGCTCCAAAAGCCTTTTCAGCCCATGAACAGTTGTTTGTGAGTTTCGAAAAAAGTGCAAGAGCTATTCGAACCCTTTTTGCTGGGCAAGTAGGACCTGTAAATCTACACAATATATAGTTTAAAGTTTGAGTCTATAATATTAGGTTTTGGATTTATGGCTGTTTTTGTGTCTATTGCTTCAAAAGCATTTTCAGATAATTTGTGTTTTCTGAAGAAACTACAAGAGATATCAAACCCATACTTTCTGTGCAAGAGGGGCTTGTACATCTGCACAACATGTCTTTTAAAGTTTGAACCTATCTTATTGCATTTTTGAGTTATAGCAGTTTTTTACTGTTTTATTGCTCCAAAAGCCTTTTCAGCCCATGAACAGTTGTTTGTGAGTTTCGAAAAAAGTGCAAGAGCTATTCGAACCCTTTTTGCTGGGCAAGTAGGGCCTGTAAATCTACACAATATATAGTTTAAAGTTTGAGTCTATCATATTAGGTTTTGGATTTATGGCTGTTTTTGTGTCTATTGCTTCAAAAGCATTTTCAGATAATTTGTGTTTTCTGAAGAAACTACAAGAGATATCAAACCCATACTTTCTGTGCAAGAGGGGCTTGTACATCTGCACAACATGTCTTTTAAAGTTTGAACCTATCTTATTGCATTTTTGAGTTATAGCAGTTTTTACTGTTTTATTGCTCCAAAAGCCTTTTCAGCCCATGAACAGTTGTTTGTGAGTTTCGAAAAAAGTGCAAGAGCTATTCGAACCCTTTTTGCTGGGCAAGTAGGACCTGTAAATCTACACAATATATAGTTTAAAGTTTGAGTCTATCATATTAGGTTTTGGATTTATAGCTGTTTTTGTGTCTATTGCTTCAAAAGCATTTTCAGATAATTTGTGTGTTCTGAAGAAACTACAAGAGATATCTAACCCATACTTTCTGTGCAAGAGGGGCTTGTACATCTGCACAACATGTCTTTTAAAGTTTGAACCTATCTTATTGCATTTTTGAGTTATAGCAGTTTTTACTGTTTTATTGCTCCAAAAGCCTTTTCAGCCCATGAACAGTTGTTTGTGAGTTTCGAAAAAAGTGCAAGAGCTATTCGAACCCTTTTTGCTGGACAAGTAGGACCTGTAAATCTACACAATATATAGTTTAAAGTTTGAGTCTATCATATTAGGTTTTGGATTTATAGCTGTTTTTGTGTCTATTACTTCAAAAGCATTTTCAGATAATTTGTGTGTTCTGAAGAAACTACAAGAGATATCTAGCCCATACTTTCTGTGCAAGAGGGGCTTGTACATCTGCACAACATGTCTTTTAAAGTTTGAACCTATCTTATTGCATTTTTGAGTTATAGCAGTTTTTACTGTTTTATTGCTCCAAAAGCCTTTTCAGCCCATGAACAGTTGTTTGTGAGTTTCGAAAAAAGTGCAAGAGCTATTCGAACCCTTTTTGCTGGGCAAGTAGGACCTGTAAATCTACACAATATATAGTTTAAAGTTTGAGTCTATCATATTAGGTTTTGGATTTATGGCTGTTTTTGTGTCTATTGCTTCAAAAGCATTTTCAGATAATTTGTGTTTTCTGAAGAAACTACAAGAGATATCAAACCCATACTTTCTGTGCAAGAGGGGCTTGTAAATCTGCACAACATGTCTTTTAAAGTTTGAACCTATCTTATTGCATTTTTGAGTTATAGCAGTTTTTACTGTTTTATTGCTCCAAAAGCCTTTTCAGCCCATGAACAGTTGTTTGTGAGTTTCGAAAAAAGTGCAAGAGCTATTCGAACCCTTTTTGCTGGGCAAGTAGGACCTGTAAATCTACACAATATATAGTTTAAAGTTTGAGTCTATCATATTAGGTTTTGGATTTATAGCTGTTTTTGTGTCTATTGCTTCAAAAGCATTTTCAGATAATTTGTGTGTTCTGAAGAAACTATAAGAGATATCTAACCCATACTTTCTGTGCAAGAGGGGCTTGTACATCTGCACAACATGTCTTTTAAAGTTTGAACCTATCCTATTGCATTTTTGAGTTATAGCAGTTTTTACTGTTTTATTGCTCCAAAAGCCTTTTCAGCCCATGAACAGTTGTTTGTGAGTTTCGAAAAAAGTGAAAGAGCTATTCGAACCCTTTTTGCTGGGCAAGTAGGACCTGTAAATCTACACAATATATAGTTTAAAGTTTGAGTCTATCATATTAGGTTTTGGATTTATGGCTGTTTTTGTGTCTATTGCTTCAAAAGCATTTTCAGATAATTTGTGTTTTCTGAAGAAACTACAAGAGATATCAAACCCATACTTTCTGTGCAAGAGGGGCTTGTACATCTGCACAACATGTCTTTTAAAGTTTGAACCTATCTTATTGCATTTTTGAGTTATAGCAGTTTTTACTGTTTTATTGCTCCAAAAGCCTTTTCAGCCCATGAACAGTTGTTTGTGAGTTTCGAAAAAAGTGCAAGAGCTATTCGAACCCTTTTTGCTGGGCAAGTAGGACCTGTAAATCTACACAATATATAGTTTAAAGTTTGAGTCTATCATATTAGGTTTTGGATTTATGGCTGTTTTTGTGTCTATTGCTTCAAAAGCATTTTCAGATAATTTGTGTTTTCTGAAGAAACTACAAGAGATATCAAACCCATACTTTCTGTGCAAGAGGGGCTTGTACATCTGCACAACATGTCTTTTAAAGTTTGAACCTATCTTATTGCATTTTTGAGTTATAGCAGTTTTTACTGTTTTATTGCTCCAAAAGCCTTTTCAGCCCATGAACAGTTGTTTGTGAGTTTCGAAAAAAGTGCAAGAGCTATTCGAACCCTTTTTGCTGGGCAAGTAGGACCTGTAAATCTACACAATATATAGTTTAAAGTTTGAGTCTATCATATTAGGTTTTGGATTTATGGCTGTTTTTGTGTCTATTGCTTCAAAAGCATTTTCATATAATTTGTGTTTTCTGAAGAAACTACAAGAGATATCAAACCCATACTTTCTGTGCAAGAGGGGCTTGTACATCTGCACAACATGTCTTTTAAAGTTTGAACCTATCTTATTGCATTTTTGAGTTATAGCAGTTTTTACTGTTTTATTGCTCCAAAAGCCTTTTCAGCCCATGAACAGTTGTTTGTGAGTTTCGAAAAAAGTGCAAGAGCTATTCGAACCCTTTTTGCTGGGCAAGTAGGACCTGTAAATCTACACAATATATAGTTTAAAGTTTGAGTCTATCATATTAGGTTTTGGATTTATGGCTGTTTTTGTGTCTATTGCTTCAAAAGCATTTTCATATAATTTGTGTTTTCTGAAGAAACTACAAGAGATATCAAACCCATACTTTCTGTGCAAGAGGGGCTTGTACATCTGCACAACATGTCTTTTAAAGTTTGAACCTATCTTATTGCATTTTTGAGTTATAGCAGTTTTTACTGTTTTATTGCTCCAAAAGCCTTTTCAGCCCATGAACAGTTGTTTGTGAGTTTCGAAAAAAGTGCAAGAGCTATTCGAACCCTTTTTGCTGGGCAAGTAGGACCTGTAAATCTACACAATATATAGTTTAAAGTTTGAGTCTATCATATTAGGTTTTGGATTTATAGCTGTTTTTGTGTCTATTGCTTCAAAAGCATTTTCAGATAATTTGTGTTTTCTGAAGAAACTACAAGAGATATCTAGCCCATACTTTCTGTGCAAGAGGGGCTTGTACATCTGCACAACATGTCTTTTAAAGTTTGAACCTATCTTATTGCATTTTTGAGTTATAGCAGTTTTTACTGTTTTATTGCTCCAAAAGCCTTTTCAGCCCATGAACAGTTGTTTGTGAGTTTCGAAAAAAGTGCAAGAGCTATTCGAACCCTTTTTGCTGGGCAAGTAGGGCCTGTAAATCTACACAATATATAGTTTAAAGTTTGAGTCTATCATATTAGGTTTTGGATTTATAGCTGTTTTTGTGTCTATTGCTTCAAAAGCATTTTCAGATAATTTGTGTGTTCTGAAGAAACTACAAGAGATATCTAGCCCATACTTTCTGTGCAAGAGGGGCTTGTACATCTGCACAACATGTCTTTTAAAGTTTGAACCTATCTTATTGCATTTTTGAGTTATAGCAGTTTTTACTGTTTTATTGCTCCAAAAGCCTTTTCAGCCCATGAACAGTTGTTTGTGAGTTTCGAAAAAAGTGCAAGAGCTATTCGAACCCTTTTTGCTGGGCAAGTAGGACCTGTAAATCTACACAATATATAGTTTAAAGTTTGAGTCTATCATATTAGGTTTTGGATTTATGGCTGTTTTTGTGTCTATTGCTTCAAAAGCATTTTCAGATAATTTGTGTTTTCTGAAGAAACTACAAGAGATATCAAACCCATACTTTCTGTGCAAGAGGGGCTTGTAAATCTGCACAACATGTCTTTTAAAGTTTGAACCTATCTTATTGCATTTTTGAGTTATAGCAGTTTTTACTGTTTTATTGCTCCAAAAGCCTTTTCAGCCCATGAACAGTTGTTTGTGAGTTTCGAAAAAAGTGCAAGAGCTATTCGAACCCTTTTTGCTGGGCAAGTAGGACCTGTAAATCTACACAATATATAGTTTAAAGTTTGAGTCTATCATATTAGGTTTTGGATTTATAGCTGTTTTTGTGTCTATTGCTTCAAAAGCATTTTCAGATAATTTGTGTGTTCTGAAGAAACTATAAGAGATATCTAGCCCATACTTTCTGTGCAAGAGGGGCTTGTACATCTGCACAACATGTCTTTTAAAGTTTGAACCTATCTTATTGCATTTTTGAGTTATAGCAGTTTTTACTGTTTTATTGCTCCAAAAGCCTTTTCAGCCCATGAACAGTTGTTTGTGAGTTTCGAAAAAAGTGCAAGAGCTATTCGAACCCTTTTTGCTGGGCAAGTAGGACCTGTAAATCTACACAATATATTGTTTAAAGTTTGAGTCTATCATATTAGGTTTTGGATTTATAGCTGTTTTTGTGTCTATTGCTTCAAAAGCATTTTCAGATAATTTGTGTGTTCTGAAGAAACTACAAGAGATATCTAGCCCATACTTTCTGTGCAAGAGGGGCTTGTACATCTGCACAACATGTCTTTTAAAGTTTGAACCTATCTTATTGCATTTTTGAGTTATAGCAGTTTTTACTGTTTTATTGCTCCAAAAGCCTTTTCAGCCCATGAACAGTTGTTTGTGAGTTTCGAAAAAAGTGCAAGAGCTATTCGAACCCTTTTTGCTGGGCAAGTAGGACCTGTAAATCTACACAATATATAGTTTAAAGTTTGAGTCTATCATATTAGGTTTTGGATTTATGGCTGTTTTTGTGTCTATTGCTTCAAAAGCATTTTCAGATAATTTGTGTTTTCTGAAGAAACTACAAGAGGTATCAAACCCATACTTTCTGTGCAAGAGGGGCTTGTAAATCTGCACAACATGTCTTTTAAAGTTTGAACCTATCTTATTGCATTTTTGAGTTATAGCAGTTTTTACTGTTTTATTGCTCCAAAAGCCTTTTCAGCCCATGAACAGTTGTTTGTGAGTTTCGAAAAAAGTGCAAGAGCTATTCGAACCCTTTTTGCTGGGCAAGTAGGACCTGTAAATCTACACAATATATAGTTTAAAGTTTGAGTCTATCATATTAGGTTTTGGATTTATAGCTGTTTTTGTGTCTATTGCTTCAAAAGCATTTTCAGATAATTTGTGTGTTCTGAAGAAACTATAAGAGATATCTAGCCCATACTTTCTGTGCAAGAGGGGCTTGTACATCTGCACAACATGTCTTTTAAAGTTTGAACCTATCTTATTGCATTTTTGAGTTATAGCAGTTTTTACTGTTTTATTGCTCCAAAAGCCTTTTCAGCCCATGAACAGTTGTTTGTGAGTTTCGAAAAAAGTGCAAGAGCTATTCGAACCCTTTTTGCTGGGCAAGTAGGACCTGTAAATCTACACAATATATTGTTTAAAGTTTGAGTCTATCATATTAGGTTTTGGATTTATAGCTGTTTTTGTGTCTATTGCTTCAAAAACATTTTCAGATAATTTGTGTGTTCTGAAGAAACTACAAGAGATATCTAGCCCATACTTTCTGTGCAAGAGGGGCTTGTACATCTGCACAACATGTCTTTTAAAGTTTGAACCTATCCTATTGCATTTTTGAGTTATAGCAGTTTTTACTGTTTTATTGCTCCAAAAGCCTTTTCAGCCCATGAACAGTTGTTTGTGAGTTTCGAAAAAAGTGCAAGAGCTATTCGAACCCTTTTTGCTGGGCAAGTAGGACCTGTAAATCTACACAATATATAGTTTAAAGTTTGAGTCTATAATATTAGGTTTTGGATTTATGGCTGTTTTTGTGTCTATTGCTTCAAAAGCATTTTCAGATAATTTGTGTTTTCTGAAGAAACTACAAGAGATATCAAACCCATACTTTCTGTGCAAGAGGGGCTTGTACATCTGCACAACATGTCTTTTAAAGTTTGAACCTATCTTATTGCATTTTTGAGTTATAGCAGTTTTTACTGTTTTATTGCTCCAAAAGCCTTTTCAGCCCATGAACAGTTGTTTGTGAGTTTCGAAAAAAGTGCAAGAGCTATTCGAACCCTTTTTGCTGGGCAAGTAGGACCTGTAAATCTACACAATATATAGTTTAAAGTTTGAGTCTATCATATTAGGTTTTGGATTTATGGCTGTTTTTGTGTCTATTGCTTCAAAAGCATTTTCAGATAATTTGTGTGTTCTGAAGAAACTACAAGAGATATCTAGCCCATACTTTCTGTGCAAGAGGGGCTTGTACATCTGCACAACATGTCTTTTAAAGTTTGAACCTATCCTATTGCATTTTTGAGTTATAGCAGTTTTTACTGTTTTATTGCTCCAAAAGCCTTTTCAGCCCATGAACAGTTGTTTGTGAGTTTCGAAAAAAGTGCAAGAGCTATTCGAACCCTTTTTGCTGGGCAAGTAGGACCTGTAAATCTACACAATATATAGTTTAAAGTTTGAGTCTATAATATTAGGTTTTGGATTTATGGCTGTTTTTGTGTCTATTGCTTCAAAAGCATTTTCAGATAATTTGTGTTTTCTGAAGAAACTACAAGAGATATCAAACCCATACTTTCTGTGCAAGAGGGGCTTGTACATCTGCACAACATGTCTTTTAAAGTTTGAACCTATCTTATTGCATTTTTGAGTTATAGCAGTTTTTACTGTTTTATTGCTCCAAAAGCCTTTTCAGCCCATGAACAGTTTGTGAGTTTCGAAAAAAGTGCAAGAGCTATTCGAACCCTTTTTGCTGGGCAAGTAGGGCCTGTAAATCTACACAATATATAGTTTAAAGTTTGAGTCTATCATATTAGGTTTTGGATTTATAGCTGTTTTTGTGTCTATTGCTTCAAAAGCATTTTCAGATAATTTGTGTGTTCTGAAGAAACTACAAGAGATATCTAGCCCATACTTTCTGTGCAAGAGGGGCTTGTACATCTGCACAACATGTCTTTTAAAGTTTGAACCTATCTTATTGCATTTTTGAGTTATAGCAGTTTTTACTGTTTTATTGCTCCAAAAGCCTTTTCAGCCCATGAACAGTTGTTTGTGAGTTTCGAAAAAAGTGCAAGAGCTATTCGAACCCTTTTTGCTGGGCAAGTAGGACCTGTAAATCTACACAATATATAGTTTAAAGTTTGAGTCTATCATATTAGGTTTTGGATTTATGGCTGTTTTTGTGTCTATTGCTTCAAAAGCATTTTCAGATAATTTGTGTTTTCTGAAGAAACTACAAGAGATATCAAACCCATACTTTCTGTGCAAGAGGGGCTTGTAAATCTGCACAACATGTCTTTTAAAGTTTGAACCTATCTTATTGCATTTTTGAGTTATAGCAGTTTTTACTGTTTTATTGCTCCAAAAGCCTTTTCAGCCCATGAACAGTTGTTTGTGAGTTTCGAAAAAAGTGCAAGAGCTATTCGAACCCTTTTTGCTGGGCAAGTAGGACCTGTAAATCTACACAATATATAGTTTAAAGTTTGAGTCTATCATATTAGGTTTTGGATTTATGGCTGTTTTTGTGTCTATTGCTTCAAAAGCATTTTCAGATAATTTGTGTGTTCTGAAGAAACTACAAGAGATATCTAACCCATACTTTCTGTGCAAGAGGGGCTTGTACATCTGCACAACATGTCTTTTAAAGTTTGAACCTATCCTATTGCATTTTTGAGTTATAGCAGTTTTTACTGTTTTATTGCTCCAAAAGCCTTTTTAGCCCATGAACAGTTGTTTGTGAGTTTCGAAAAAAGTGCAAGAGCTATTCGAACCCTTTTTGCTGGGCAAGTAGGACCTGTAAATCTACACAATATATAGTTTAAAGTTTGAGTCTATAATATTAGGTTTTGGATTTATGGCTGTTTTTGTGTCTATTGCTTCAAAAGCATTTTCAGATAATTTGTGTTTTCTGAAGAAACTACAAGAGATATCAAACCCATACTTTCTGTGCAAGAGGGGCTTGTACATCTGCACAACATGTCTTTTAAAGTTTGAACCTATCTTATTGCATTTTTGAGTTATAGCAGTTTTTACTGTTTTATTGCTCCAAAAGCCTTTTCAGCCCATGAACAGTTGTTTGTGAGTTTCGAAAAAAGTGCAAGAGCTATTCGAACCCTTTTTGCTGGGCAAGTAGGGCCTGTAAATCTACACAATATATAGTTTAAAGTTTGAGTCTATCATATTAGGTTTTGGATTTATAGCTGTTTTTGTGTCTATTGCTTCAAAAGCATTTTCAGATAATTTGTGTGTTCTGAAGAAACTACAAGAGATATCTAGCCCATACTTTCTGTGCAAGAGGGGCTTGTACATCTGCACAACATGTCTTTTAAAGTTTGAACCTATCTTATTGCATTTTTGAGTTATAGCAGTTTTTACTGTTTTATTGCTCCAAAAGCCTTTTCAGCCCATGAACAGTTGTTTGTGAGTTTCGAAAAAAGTGCAAGAGCTATTCGAACCCTTTTTGCTGGGCAAGTAGGACCTGTAAATCTACACAATATATAGTTTAAAGTTTGAGTCTATCATATTAGGTTTTGGATTTATGGCTGTTTTTGTGTCTATTGCTTCAAAAGCATTTTCAGATAATTTGTGTTTTCTGAAGAAACTACAAGAGATATCAAACCCATACTTTCTGTGCAAGAGGGGCTTGTAAATCTGCACAACATGTCTTTTAAAGTTTGAACCTATCTTATTGCATTTTAGAGTTATAGCAGTTTTTACTGTTTTATTGCTCCAAAAGCCTTTTCAGCCCATGAACAGTTGTTTGTGAGTTTCGAAAAAAGTGCAAGAGCTATTCGAACCCTTTTTGCTGGGCAAGTAGGACCTGTAAATCTACACAATATATAGTTTAAAGTTTGAGTCTATCATATTAGGTTTTGGATTTATGGCTGTTTTTGTGTCTATTGCTTCAAAAGCATTTTCAGATAATTTGTGTGTTCTGAAGAAACTACAAGAGATATCTAACCCATACTTTCTGTGCAAGAGGGGCTTGTACATCTGCACAACATGTCTTTTAAAGTTTGAACCTATCCTATTGCATTTTTGAGTTATAGCAGTTTTTACTGTTTTATTGCTCCAAAAGCCTTTTTAGCCCATGAACAGTTGTTTGTGAGTTTCGAAAAAAGTGCAAGAGCTATTCGAACCCTTTTTGCTGGGCAAGTAGGACCTGTAAATCTACACAATATATAGTTTAAAGTTTGAGTCTATAATATTAGGTTTTGGATTTATGGCTGTTTTTGTGTCTATTGCTTCAAAAGCATTTTCAGATAATTTGTGTTTTCTGAAGAAACTACAAGAGATATCAAACCCATACTTTCTGTGCAAGAGGGGCTTGTACATCTGCACAACATGTCTTTTAAAGTTTGAACCTATCTTATTGCATTTTTGAGTTATAGCAGTTTTTACTGTTTTATTGCTCCAAAAGCCTTTTCAGCCCATGAACAGTTGTTTGTGAGTTTCGAAAAAAGTGCAAGAGCTATTCGAACCCTTTTTGCTGGGCAAGTAGGGCCTGTAAATCTACACAATATATAGTTTAAAGTTTGAGTCTATCATATTAGGTTTTGGATTTATAGCTGTTTTTGTGTCTATTGCTTCAAAAGCATTTTCAGATAATTTGTGTGTTCTGAAGAAACTACAAGAGATATCAAACCCATACTTTCTGTGCAAGAGGGGCTTGTACATCTGCACAACATGTCTTTTAAAGTTTGAACCTATCTTATTGCATTTTTGAGTTATAGCAGTTTTTACTGTTTTATTGCTCCAAAAGCCTTTTCAGCCCATGAACAGTTTGTGAGTTTCGAAAAAAGTGCAAGAGCTATTCGAACCCTTTTTGCTGGGCAAGTAGGGCCTGTAAATCTACACAATATATAGTTTAAAGTTTGAGTCTATCATATTAGGTTTTGGATTTATAGCTGTTTTTGTGTCTATTGCTTCAAAAGCATTTTCAGATAATTTGTGTGTTCTGAAGAAACTACAAGAGATATCTAGCCCATACTTTCTGTGCAAGAGGGGCTTGTACATCTGCACAACATGTCTTTTAAAGTTTGAACCTATCTTATTGCATTTTTGAGTTATAGCAGTTTTTACTGTTTTATTGCTCCAAAAGCCTTTTCAGCCCATGAACAGTTGTTTGTGAGTTTCGAAAAAAGTGCAAGAGCTATTCGAACCCTTTTTGCTGGGCAAGTAGGACCTGTAAATCTACACAATATATAGTTTAAAGTTTGAGTCTATCATATTAGGTTTTGGATTTATGGCTGTTTTTGTGTCTATTGCTTCAAAAGCATTTTCAGATAATTTGTGTTTTCTGAAGAAACTACAAGAGATATCAAACCCATACTTTCTGTGCAAGAGGGGCTTGTAAATCTGCACAACATGTCTTTTAAAGTTTGAACCTATCTTATTGCATTTTTGAGTTATAGCAGTTTTTACTGTTTTATTGCTCCAAAAGCCTTTTCAGCCCATGAACAGTTGTTTGTGAGTTTCGAAAAAAGTGCAAGAGCTATTCGAACCCTTTTTGCTGGGCAAGTAGGACCTGTAAATCTACACAATATATAGTTTAAAGTTTGAGTCTATCATATTAGGTTTTGGATTTATGGCTGTTTTTGTGTCTATTGCTTCAAAAGTATTTTCAGATAATTTGTGTGTTCTGAAGAAACTACAAGAGATATCTAACCCATACTTTCTGTGCAAGAGGGGCTTGTACATCTGCACAACATGTCTTTTAAAGTTTGAACCTATCCTATTGCATTTTTGAGTTATAGCAGTTTTTACTGTTTTATTGCTCCAAAAGCCTTTTTAGCCCATGAACAGTTGTTTGTGAGTTTCGAAAAAAGTGCAAGAGCTATTCGAACCCTTTTTGCTGGGCAAGTAGGACCTGTAAATCTACACAATATATAGTTTAAAGTTTGAGTCTATAATATTAGGTTTTGGATTTATGGCTGTTTTTGTGTCTATTGCTTCAAAAGCATTTTCAGATAATTTGTGTTTTCTGAAGAAACTACAAGAGATATCAAACCCATACTTTCTGTGCAAGAGGGGCTTGTACATCTGCACAACATGTCTTTTAAAGTTTGAACCTATCTTATTGCATTTTTGAGTTATAGCAGTTTTTACTGTTTTATTGCTCCAAAAGCCTTTTCAGCCCATGAACAGTTGTTTGTGAGTTTCGAAAAAAGTGCAAGAGCTATTCGAACCCTTTTTGCTGGGCAAGTAGGACCTGTAAATCTACACAATATATAGTTTAAAGTTTGAGTCTATCATATTAGGTTTTGGATTTATAGCTGTTTTTGTGTCTATTGCTTCAAAAACATTTTCAGATAATTTGTGTGTTCTGAAGAAACTACAAGAGATATCTAGCCCATACTTTCTGTGCAAGAGGGGCTTGTACATCTGCACAACATGTCTTTTAAAGTTTGAACCTATCCTATTGCATTTTTGAGTTATAGCAGTTTTTACTGTTTTATTGCTCAGAAAAGCCTTTTCAGCCCATGAACAGTTGTTTGTGAGTTTCTAAAAAAGTGCAAGAGCTATTCGAACCCTTTTTGCTGGGCAAGTAGGACCTGTAAATCTACACAATATATAGTTTAAAGTTTGAGTCTATAATATTAGGTTTTGGATTTATGGCTGTTTTTGTGTCTATTGCTTCAAAAGCATTTTCAGATAATTTGTGTTTTCTGAAGAAACTACAAGAGATATCAAACCCATACTTTCTGTGCAAGAGGGGCTTGTACATCTGCACAACATGTCTTTTAAAGTTTGAACCTATCTTATTGCATTTTTGAGTTATAGCAGTTTTTACTGTTTTATTGCTCCAAAAGCCTTTTCAGCCCATGAACAGTTGTTTGTGAGTTTCGAAAAAAGTGCAAGAGCTATTCGAACCCTTTTTGCTGGGCAAGTAGGACCTGTAAATCTACACAATATATAGTTTAAGTTTGAGTCTATCATATTAGGTTTTGGATTTATGGCTGTTTTTGTGTCTATTGCTTCAAAAGCATTTTCATATAATTTGTGTTTTCTGAAGAAACTACAAGAGATATCAAACCCATACTTTCTGTGCAAGAGGGGCTTGTACATCTGCACAACATGTCTTTTAAAGTTTGAACCTATCTTATTGCATTTTTGATTTATAGCAGTTTTTACTGTTTTATTGCTCCAAAAGCCTTTTCAGCCCATGAACAGTTGTTTGTGAGTTTCGAAAAAAGTGCAAGAGCTATTCGAACCCTTTTTGCTGGGCAAGTAGGACCTGTAAATCTACACAATATATAGTTTAAAGTTTGAGTCTATCATATTAGGTTTTGGATTTATGGCTGTTTTTGTGTCTATTGCTTCAAAAGCATTTTCAGATAATTTGTGTTTTCTGAAGAAACTACAAGAGATATCAAACCCATACTTTCTGTGCAAGAGGGGCTTGTAAATCTGCACAACATGTCTTTTAAAGTTTGAACCTATCTTATTGCATTTTTGAGTTATAGCAGTTTTTACTGTTTTATTGCTCCAAAAGCCTTTTCAGCCCATGAACAGTTGTTTGTGAGTTTCGAAAAAAGTGCAAGAGCTATTCGAACCCTTTTTGCTGGGCAAGTAGGACCTGTAAATCTACACAATATATAGTTTAAAGTTTGAGTCTATCATATTAGGTTTTGGATTTATAGCTGTTTTTGTGTCTATTGCTTCAAAAGCATTTTCAGATAATTTGTGTGTTCTGAAGAAACTATAAGAGATATCTAACCCATACTTTCTGTGCAAGAGGGGCTTGTACATCTGCACAACATGTCTTTTAAAGTTTGAACCTATCCTATTGCATTTTTGAGTTATAGCAGTTTTTACTGTTTTATTGCTCCAAAAGCCTTTTCAGCCCATGAACAGTTGTTTGTGAGTTTCGAAAAAAGTGAAAGAGCTATTCGAACCCTTTTTGCTGGGCAAGTAGGACCTGTAAATCTACACAATATATAGTTTAAAGTTTGAGTCTATCATATTAGGTTTTGGATTTATGGCTGTTTTTGTGTCTATTGCTTCAAAAGCATTTTCAGATAATTTGTGTTTTCTGAAGAAACTACAAGAGATATCAAACCCATACTTTCTGTGCAAGAGGGGCTTGTACATCTGCACAACATGTCTTTTAAAGTTTGAACCTATCTTATTGCATTTTTGAGTTATAGCAGTTTTTACTGTTTTATTGCTCCAAAAGCCTTTTCAGCCCATGAACAGTTGTTTGTGAGTTTCGAAAAAAGTGCAAGAGCTATTCGAACCCTTTTTGCTGGGCAAGTAGGACCTGTAAATCTACACAATATATAGTTTAAAGTTTGAGTCTATCATATTAGGTTTTGGATTTATGGCTGTTTTTGTGTCTATTGCTTCAAAAGCATTTTCAGATAATTTTTGTTTTCTGAAGAAACTACAAGAGATATCAAACCCATACTTTCTGTGCAAGAGGGGCTTGTAAATCTGCACAACATGTCTTTTAAAGTTTGAACCTATCTTATTGCATTTTTGAGTTATAGCAGTTTTTACTGTTTTATTGCTCCAAAAGCCTTTTCAGCCCATGAACAGTTGTTTGTGAGTTTCGAAAAAAGTGCAAGAGCTATTCGAACCCTTTTTGCTGGGCAAGTAGGACCTGTAAATCTACACAATATATAGTTTAAAGTTTGAGTCTATCATATTAGGTTTTGGATTTATGGCTGTTTTTGTGTCTATTGCTTCAAAAGCATTTTCAGATAATTTGTGTTTTCTGAAGAAACTACAAGAGATATCAAACCCATACTTTCTGTGCAAGAGGGGCTTGTACATCTGCACAACATGTCTTTTAAAGTTTGAACCTATCTTATTGCATTTTTGAGTTATAGCAGTTTTTACTGTTTTATTGCTCCAAAAGCCTTTTCAGCCCATGAACAGTTGTTTGTGAGTTTCGAAAAAAGTGCAAGAGCTATTCGAACCCTTTTTGCTGGGCAAGTAGGGCCTGTAAATCTACACAATATATAGTTTAAAGTTTGAGTCTATCATATTAGGTTTTGGATTTATAGCTGTTTTTGTGTCTATTGCTTCAAAAGCATTTTCAGATAATTTGTGTGTTCTGAAGAAACTACAAGAGATATCTAGCCCATACTTTCTGTGCAAGAGGGGCTTGTACATCTGCACAACATGTCTTTTAAAGTTTGAACCTATCTTATTGCATTTTTGAGTTATAGCAGTTTTTACTGTTTTATTGCTCCAAAAGCCTTTTCAGCCCATGAACAGTTGTTTGTGAGTTTCGAAAAAAGTGCAAGAGCTATTCGAACCCTTTTTGCTGGGCAAGTAGGACCTGTAAATCTACACAATATATAGTTTAAAGTTTGAGTCTATCATATTAGGTTTTGGATTTATAGCTGTTTTTGTGTCTATTGCTTCAAAAGCATTTTCAGATAATTTGTGTGTTCTGAAGAAACTACAAGAGATATCTAACCCATACTTTCTGTGCAAGAGGGGCTTGTACATCTGCACAACATGTCTTTTAAAGTTTGAACCTATCTTATTGCATTTTTGAGTTATAGCAGTTTTTACTGTTTTATTGCTCCAAAAGCCTTTTCAGCCCATGAACAGTTGTTTGTGAGTTTCGAAAAAAGTGCAAGAGCTATTCGAACCCTTTTTGCTGGACAAGTAGGACCTGTAAATCTACACAATATATAGTTTAAAGTTTGAGTCTATCATATTAGGTTTTGGATTTATAGCTGTTTTTGTGTCTATTGCTTCAAAAGCATTTTCAGATAATTTGTGTGTTCTGAAGAAACTACAAGAGATATCTAACCCATACTTTCTGTGCAAGAGGGGCTTGTACATCTGCACAACATGTCTTTTAAAGTTTGAACCTATCCTATTGCATTTTTGAGTTATAGCAGTTTTTACTGTTTTATTGCTCCAAAAGCCTTTTCAGCCCATGAACAGTTGTTTGTGAGTTTCGAAAAAAGTGCAAGAGCTATTCGAACCCTTTTTGCTGGGCAAGTAGGACCTGTAAATCTACACAATATATAGTTTAAAGTTTGAGTCTATCATATTAGGTTTTGGATTTATAGCTGTTTTTGTGTCTATTGCTTCAAAAGCATTTTCAGATAATTTGTGTGTTCTGAAGAAACTACAAGAGATATCTAACCCATACTTTCTGTGCAAGAGGGGCTTGTACATCTGCACAACATGTCTTTTAAAGTTTGAACCTATCTTATTGCATTTTTGAGTTATAGCAGTTTTTACTGTTGTATTGCTCCAAAAGCCTTTTCAGCCCATGAACAGTTGTTTGTGAGTTTCGAAAAAAGTGCAAGAGCTATTCGAACCCTTTTTGCTGGGCAAGTAGGACCTGTAAATCTACACAATATATAGTTTAAAGTTTGAGTCTATCATATTAGGTTTTGGATTTATGGCTGTTTTTGTGTCTATTGCTTCAAAAGCATTTTCAGATAATTTGTGTTTTCTGAAGAAACTACAAGAGATATCAAACCCATACTTTCTGTGCAAGAGGGGCTTGTAAATCTGCACAACATGTCTTTTAAAGTTTGAACCTATCTTATTGCATTTTTGAGTTATAGCAGTTTTTACTGTTTTATTGCTCCAAAAGCCTTTTCAGCCCATGAACAGTTGTTTGTGAGTTTCGAAAAAAGTGCAAGAGCTATTCGAACCCTTTTTGCTGGGCAAGTAGGACCTGTAAATCTACACAATATATAGTTTAAAGTTTGAGTCTATCATATTAGGTTTTGGATTTATAGCTGTTTTTGTGTCTATTGCTTCAAAAGCATTTTCAGATAATTTGTGTGTTCTGAAGAAACTACAAGAGATATCGAACCCATACTTTCTGTGCAAGAGGGGCTTGTACATCTGCACAACATGTCTTTTAAAGTTTGAACCTATCTTATTGCATTTTTGAGTTATAGCAGTTTTTACTGTTTTATTGCTCCAAAAGCCTTTTCAGCCCATGAACAGTTGTTTGTGAGTTTCGAAAAAAGTGCAAGAGCTATTCGAACCCTTTTTGCTGGACAAGTAGGACCTGTAAATCTACACAATATATAGTTTAAAGTTTGAGTCTATCATATTAGGTTTTGGATTTATAGCTGTTTTTGTGTCTATTGCTTCAAAAGCATTTTCAGATAATTTGTGTGTTCTGAAGAAACTACAAGAGATATCTAACCCATACTTTCTGTGCAAGAGGGGCTTGTACATCTGCACAACATGTCTTTTAAAGTTTGAACCTATCCTATTGCATTTTTGGGTTATAGCAGTTTTTACTGTTTTATTGCTCCAAAAGCCTTTTCAGCCCATGAACAGTTGTTTGTGAGTTTCGAAAAAAGTGCAAGAGCTATTCGAACCCTTTTTGCTGGGCAAGTAGGACCTGTAAATCTACACAATATATAGTTTAAAGTTTGAGTCTATAATATTAGGTTTTGGATTTATGGCTGTTTTTGTGTCTATTGCTTCAAAAGCATTTTCAGATAATTTGTGTTTTCTGAAGAAACTACAAGAGATATCAAACCCATACTTTCTGTGCAAGAGGGGCTTGTACATCTGCACAACATGTCTTTTAAAGTTTGAACCTATCTTATTGCATTTTTGAGTTATAGCAGTTTTTACTGTTTTATTGCTCCAAAAGCCTTTTCAGCCCATGAACAGTTGTTTGTGAGTTTCGAAAAAAGTGCAAGAGCTATTCGAACCCTTTTTGCTGGGCAAGTAGGGCCTGTAAATCTACACAATATATAGTTTAAAGTTTGAGTCTATCATATTAGGTTTTGGATTTATAGCTGTTTTTGTGTCTATTGCTTCAAAAGCATTTTCAGATAATTTGTGTGTTCTGAAGAAACTACAAGAGATATCAAACCCATACTTTCTGTGCAAGAGGGGCTTGTACATCTGCACAACATGTCTTTTAAAGTTTGAACCTATCTTATTGCATTTTTGAGTTATAGCAGTTTTTACTGTTTTATTGCTCCAAAAGCCTTTTCAGCCCATGAACAGTTGTTTGTGAGTTTCGAAAAAAGTGCAAGAGCTATTCGAACCCTTTTTGCTGGGCAAGTAGGGCCTGTAAATCTACACAATATATAGTTTAAAGTTTGAGTCTATCATATTAGGTTTTGGATTTATAGCTGTTTTTGTGTCTATTGCTTCAAAAGCATTTTCAGATAATTTGTGTGTTCTGAAGAAACTACAAGAGATATCTAACCCATACTTTCTGTGCAAGAGGGGCTTGTACATCTGCACAACATGTCTTTTAAAGTTTGAACCTATCTTATTGCATTTTTGAGTTATAGCAGTTTTTACTGTTTTATTGCTCCAAAAGCCTTTTCAGCCCATGAACAGTTGTTTGTGAGTTTCGAAAAAAGTGCAAGAGCTATTCGAACCCTTTTTGCTGGGCAAGTAGGACCTGTAAATCTACACAATATATAGTTTAAAGTTTGAGTCTATCATATTAGGTTTTGGATTTATAGCTGTTTTTGTGTCTATTGCTTCAAAAACATTTTCAGATAATTTGTGTGTTCTGAAGAAACTACAAGAGATATCTAGCCCATACTTTCTGTGCAAGAGGGGCTTGTACATCTGCACAACATGTCTTTTAAAGTTTGAACCTATCCTATTGCATTTTTGAGTTATAGCAGTTTTTACTGTTTTATTGCTCCAAAAGCCTTTTCAGCCCATGAACAGTTGTTTGTGAGTTTCGAAAAAAGTGCAAGAGCTATTCGAACCCTTTTTGCTGGGCAAGTAGGACCTGTAAATCTACACAATATATAGTTTAAAGTTTGAGTCTATCATATTAGGTTTTGGATTTATGGCTGTTTTTGTGTCTATTGCTTCAAAAGCATTTTCAGATAATTTGTGTTTTCTGAAGAAACTACAAGAGATATCAAACCCATACTTTCTGTGCAAGAGGGGCTTGTACATCTGCACAACATGTCTTTTAAAGTTTGAACCTATCTTATTGCATTTTTGAGTTATAGCAGTTTTTACTGTTTTATTGCTCCAAAAGCCTTTTCAGCCCATGAACAGTTGTTTGTGAGTTTCGAAAAAAGTGCAAGAGCTATTCGAACCCTTTTTGCTGGGCAAGTAGGGCCTGTAAATCTACACAATATATAGTTTAAAGTTTGAGTCTATCATATTAGGTTTTGGATTTATAGCTGTTTTTGTGTCTATTGCTTCAAAAGCATTTTCAGATAATTTGTGTGTTCTGAAGAAACTACAAGAGATATCTAACCCATACTTTCTGTGCAAGAGGGGCTTGTACATCTGCACAACATGTCTTTTAAAGTTTGAACCTATCTTATTGCATTTTTGAGTTATAGCAGTTTTTACTGTTTTATTGCTCCAAAAGCCTTTTCAGCCCATGAACAGTTGTTTGTGAGTTTCGAAAAAAGTGCAAGAGCTATTCGAACCCTTTTTGCTGGGCAAGTAGGACCTGTAAATCTACACAATATATAGTTTAAAGTTTGAGTCTATCATATTAGGTTTTGGATTTATAGCTGTTTTTGTGTCTATTGCTTCAAAAACATTTTCAGATAATTTGTGTGTTCTGAAGAAACTACAAGAGATATCTAGCCCATACTTTCTGTGCAAGAGGGGCTTGTACATCTGCACAACATGTCTTTTAAAGTTTGAACCTATCCTATTGCATTTTTGAGTTATAGCAGTTTTTACTGTTTTATTGCTCCAAAAGCCTTTTCAGCCCATGAACAGTTGTTTGTGAGTTTCGAAAAAAGTGCAAGAGCTATTCGAACCCTTTTTGCTGGGCAAGTAGGACCTGTAAATCTACACAATATATAGTTTAAAGTTTGAGTCTATAATATTAGGTTTTGGATTTATGGCTGTTTTTGTGTCTATTGCTTCAAAAGCATTTTCAGATAATTTGTGTTTTCTGAAGAAACTACAAGAGATATCAAACCCATACTTTCTGTGCAAGAGGGGCTTGTACATCTGCACAACATGTCTTTTAAAGTTTGAACCTATCTTATTGCATTTTTGAGTTATAGCAGTTTTTACTGTTTTATTGCTCCAAAAGCCTTTTCAGCCCATGAACAGTTGTTTGTGAGTTTCGAAAAAAGTGCAAGAGCTATTCGAACCCTTTTTGCTGGGCAAGTAGGGCCTGTAAATCTACACAATATATAGTTTAAAGTTTGAGTCTATCATATTAGGTTTTGGATTTATAGCTGTTTTTGTGTCTATTGCTTCAAAAGCATTTTCAGATAATTTGTGTTTTCTGAAGAAACTACAAGAGATATCTAGCCCATACTTTCTGTGCAAGAGGGGCTTGTACATCTGCACAACATGTCTTTTAAAGTTTGAACCTATCTTATTGCATTTTTGAGTTATAGCAGTTTTTACTGTTTTATTGCTCCAAAAGCCTTTTCAGCCCATGAACAGTTGTTTGTGAGTTTCGAAAAAAGTGCAAGAGCTATTCGAACCCTTTTTGCTGGGCAAGTAGGACTTGTAAATCTACACAATATATAGTTTAAAGTTTGAGTCTATCATATTAGGTTTTGGATTTATAGCTGTTTTTGTGTCTATTGCTTCAAAAGCATTTTCAGATAATTTGTGTTTTCTGAAGAAACTACAAGAGATATCTAGCCCATACTTTCTGTGCAAGAGGGGCTTGTACATCTGCACAACATGTCTTTTAAAGTTTGAACCTATCTTATTGCATTTTTGAGTTATAGCAGTTTTTACTGTTTTATTGCTCCAAAAGCCTTTTCAGCCCATGAACAGTTGTTTGTGAGTTTCGAAAAAAGTGCAAGAGCTATTCGAACCCTTTTTGCTGGGCAAGTAGGACCTGTAAATCTACACAATATATAGTTTAAAGTTTGAGTCTATCATATTAGGTTTTGGATTTATGGCTGTTTTTGTGTCTATTGCTTCAAAAGCATTTTCATATAATTTGTGTTTTCTGAAGAAACTACAAGAGATATCAAACCCATACTTTCTGTGCAAGAGGGGCTTGTACATCTGCACAACATGTCTTTTAAAGTTTGAACCTATCTTATTGCATTTTTGAGTTATAGCAGTTTTTACTGTTTTATTGCTCCAAAAGCCTTTTCAGCCCATGAACAGTTGTTTGTGAGTTTCGAAAAAAGTGCAAGAGCTATTCGAACCCTTTTTGCTGGGCAAGTAGGACCTGTAAATCTACACAATATATAGTTTAAAGTTTGAGTCTATCATATTAGGTTTTGGATTTATAGCTGTTTTTGTGTCTATTGCTTCAAAAGCATTTTCAGATAATTTGTGTTTTCTGAAGAAACTACAAGAGATATCTAGCCCATACTTTCTGTGCAAGAGGGGCTTGTACATCTGCACAACATGTCTTTTAAAGTTTGAACCTATCTTATTGCATTTTTGAGTTATAGCAGTTTTTACTGTTTTATTGCTCCAAAAGCCTTTTCAGCCCATGAACAGTTGTTTGTGAGTTTCGAAAAAAGTGCAAGAGCTATTCGAACCCTTTTTGCTGGGCAAGTAGGGCCTGTAAATCTACACAATATATAGTTTAAAGTTTGAGTCTATCATATTAGGTTTTGGATTTATAGCTGTTTTTGTGTCTATTGCTTCAAAAGCATTTTCAGATAATTTGTGTGTTCTGAAGAAACTACAAGAGATATCTAGCCCATACTTTCTGTGCAAGAGGGGCTTGTACATCTGCACAACATGTCTTTTAAAGTTTGAACCTATCTTATTGCATTTTTGAGTTATAGCAGTTTTTACTGTTTTATTGCTCCAAAAGCCTTTTCAGCCCATGAACAGTTGTTTGTGAGTTTCGAAAAAAGTGCAAGAGCTATTCGAACCCTTTTTGCTGGGCAAGTAGGACCTGTAAATCTACACAATATATAGTTTAAAGTTTGAGTCTATCATATTAGGTTTTGGATTTATGGCTGTTTTTGTGTCTATTGCTTCAAAAGCATTTTCAGATAATTTGTGTTTTCTGAAGAAACTACAAGAGATATCAAACCCATACTTTCTGTGCAAGAGGGGCTTGTAAATCTGCACAACATGTCTTTTAAAGTTTGAACCTATCTTATTGCATTTTTGAGTTATAGCAGTTTTTACTGTTTTATTGCTCCAAAAGCCTTTTCAGCCCATGAACAGTTGTTTGTGAGTTTCGAAAAAAGTGCAAGAGCTATTCGAACCCTTTTTGCTGGGCAAATAGGACCTGTAAATCTACACAATATATAGTTTAAAGTTTGAGTCTATCATATTAGGTTTTGGATTTATAGCTGTTTTTGTGTCTATTGCTTCAAAAGAATTTTCAGATAATTTGTGTGTTCTGAAGAAACTATAAGAGATATCTAGCCCATACTTTCTGTGCAAGAGGGGCTTGTACATCTGCACAACATGTCTTTTAAAGTTTGAACCTATCTTATTGCATTTTTGAGTTATAGCAGTTTTTACTGTTTTATTGCTCCAAAAGCCTTTTCAGCCCATGAACAGTTGTTTGTGAGTTTCGAAAAAAGTGCAAGAGCTATTCGAACCCTTTTTGCTGGGCAAGTAGGACCTGTAAATCTACACAATATATTGTTTAAAGTTTGAGTCTATCATATTAGGTTTTGGATTTATAGCTGTTTTTGTGTCTATTGCTTCAAAAACATTTTCAGATAATTTGTGTGTTCTGAAGAAACTACAAGAGATATCTAGCCCATACTTTCTGTGCAAGAGGGGCTTGTACATCTGCACAACATGTCTTTTAAAGTTTGAACCTATCTTATTGCATTTTTGAGTTATAGCAGTTTTTACTGTTGTATTGCTCCAAAAGCCTTTTCAGCCCATGAACAGTTGTTTGTGAGTTTCGAAAAAAGTGCAAGAGCTATTCGAACCCTTTTTGCTGGGCAAGTAGGACCTGTAAATCTACACAATATATAGTTTAAAGTTTGAGTCTATCATATTAGGTTTTGGATTTATGGCTGTTTTTGTGTCTATTGCTTCAAAAGCATTTTCAGATAATTTGTGTTTTCTGAAGAAACTACAAGAGATATCAAACCCATACTTTCTGTGCAAGAGGGGCTTGTAAATCTGCACAACATGTCTTTTAAAGTTTGAACCTATCTTATTGCATTTTTGAGTTATAGCAGTTTTTACTGTTTTATTGCTCCAAAAGCCTTTTCAGCCCATGAACAGTTGTTTGTGAGTTTCGAAAAAAGTGCAAGAGCTATTCGAACCCTTTTTGCTGGGCAAGTAGGACCTGTAAATCTACACAATATATAGTTTAAAGTTTGAGTCTATCATATTAGGTTTTGGATTTATAGCTGTTTTTGTGTCTATTGCTTCAAAAGCATTTTCAGATAATTTGTGTGTTCTGAAGAAACTACAAGAGATATCTAACCCATACTTTCTGTGCAAGAGGGGCTTGTACATCTGCACAACATGTCTTTTAAAGTTTGAACCTATCCTATTGCATTTTTGAGTTATAGCAGTTTTTACTGTTTTATTGCTCCAAAAGCCTTTTCAGCCCATGAACAGTTGTTTGTGAGTTTCGAAAAAAGTGCAAGAGCTATTCGAACCCTTTTTGCTGGGCAAGTAGGACCTGTAAATCTACACAATATATAGTTTAAAGTTTGAGTCTATAATATTAGGTTTTGGATTTATGGCTGTTTTTGTGTCTATTGCTTCAAAAGCATTTTCAGATAATTTGTGTTTTCTGAAGAAACTACAAGAGATATCAAACCCATACTTTCTGTGCAAGAGGGGCTTGTACATCTGCATAACATGTCTTTTAAAGTTTGAACCTATCTTATTGCATTTTTGAGTTATAGCAGTTTTTACTGTTTTATTGCTCCAAAAGCCTTTTCAGCCCATGAACAGTTGTTTGTGAGTTTCGAAAAAAGTGCAAGAGCTATTCGAACCCTTTTTGCTGGGCAAGTAGGGCCTGTAAATCTACACAATATATAGTTTAAAGTTTGAGTCTATCATATTAGGTTTTGGATTTATAGCTGTTTTTGTGTCTATTGCTTCAAAAACATTTTCAGATAATTTGTGTGTTCTGAAGAAACTACAAGAGATATCTAGCCCATACTTTCTGTGCAAGAGGGGCTTGTACATCTGCACAACATGTCTTTTAAAGTTTGAACCTATCCTATTGCATTTTTGAGTTATAGCAGTTTTTACTGTTTTATTGCTCCAAAAGCCTTTTCAGCCCATGAACAGTTGTTTGTGAGTTTCGAAAAAAGTGCAAGAGCTATTCGAACCCTTTTTGCTGGGCAAGTAGGACCTGTAAATCTACACAATATATAGTTTAAAGTTTGAGTCTATAATATTAGGTTTTGGATTTATGGCTGTTTTTGTGTCTATTGCTTCAAAAGCATTTTCAGATAATTTGTGTTTTCTGAAGAAACTACAAGAGATATCAAACCCATACTTTCTGTGCAAGAGGGGCTTGTACATCTGCACAACATGTCTTTTAAAGTTTGAACCTATCTTATTGCATTTTTGAGTTATAGCAGTTTTTACTGTTTTATTGCTCCAAAAGCCTTTTCAGCCCATGAACAGTTGTTTGTGAGTTTCGAAAAAAGTGCAAGAGCTATTCGAACCCTTTTTGCTGGGCAAGTAGGGCCTGTAAATCTACACAATATATAGTTTAAAGTTTGAGTCTATCATATTAGGTTTTGGATTTATAGCTGTTTTTGTGTCTATTGCTTCAAAAGCATTTTCAGATAATTTGTGTGTTCTGAAGAAACTACAAGAGATATCTAGCCCATACTTTCTGTGCAAGAGGGGCTTGTACATCTGCACAACATGTCTTTTAAAGTTTGAACCTATCTTATTGCATTTTTGAGTTATAGCAGTTTTTACTGTTTTATTGCTCCAAAAGCCTTTTCAGCCCATGAACAGTTGTTTGTGAGTTTCGAAAAAAGTGCAAGAGCTATTCGAACCCTTTTTGCTGGGCAAGTAGGACCTGTAAATCTACACAATATATAGTTTAAAGTTTGAGTCTATCATATTAGGTTTTGGATTTATAGCTGTTTTTGTGTCTATTGCTTCAAAAGCATTTTCAGATAATTTGTGTGTTCTGAAGAAACTACAAGAGATATCTAACCCATACTTTCTGTGCAAGAGGGGCTTGTACATCTGCACAACATGTCTTTTAAAGTTTGAACCTATCCTATTGCATTTTTGAGTTATAGCAGTTTTTACTGTTTTATTGCTCCAAAAGCCTTTTCAGCCCACAAACAGTTGTTTGTGAGTTTCGAAAAAAGTGCAAGAGCTATTCGAACCCTTTTTGCTGGGCAAGTAGGACCTGTAAATCTACACAATATATAGTTTAAAGTTTGAGTCTATAATATTAGGTTTTGGATTTATGGCTGTTTTTGTGTCTATTGCTTCAAAAGCATTTTCAGATAATTTGTGTTTTCTGAAGAAACTACAAGAGATATCAAACCCATACTTTCTGTGCAAGAGGGGCTTGTACATCTGCACAACATGTCTTTTAAAGTTTGAACCTATCTTATTGCATTTTTGAGTTATAGCAGTTTTTACTGTTTTATTGCTCCAAAAGCCTTTTCAGCCCATGAACAGTTGTTTGTGAGTTTCGAAAAAAGTGCAAGAGCTATTCGAACCCTTTTTGCTGGGCAAGTAGGGCCTGTAAATCTACACAATATATAGTTTAAAGTTTGAGTCTATCATATTAGGTTTTGGATTTATAGCTGTTTTTGTGTCTATTGCTTCAAAAGCATTTTCAGATAATTTGTGTGTTCTGAAGAAACTACAAGAGATATCTAACCCATACTTTCTGTGCAAGAGGGGCTTGTACATCTGCACAACATGTCTTTTAAAGTTTGAACCTATCTTATTGCATTTTTGAGTTATAGCAGTTTTTACTGTTTTATTGCTCCAAAAGCCTTTTCAGCCCATGAACAGTTGTTTGTGAGTTTCGAAAAAAGTGCAAGAGCTATTCGAACCCTTTTTGCTGGGCAAGTAGGACCTGTAAATCTACACAATATATAGTTTAAAGTTTGAGTCTATCATATTAGGTTTTGGATTTATAGCTGTTTTTGTGTCTATTGCTTCAAAAACATTTTCAGATAATTTGTGTGTTCTGAAGAAACTACAAGAGATATCTAGCCCATACTTTCTGTGCAAGAGGGGCTTGTACATCTGCACAACATGTCTTTTAAAGTTTGAACCTATCCTATTGCATTTTTGAGTTATAGCAGTTTTTACTGTTTTATTGCTCCAAAAGCCTTTTCAGCCCATGAACAGTTGTTTGTGAGTTTCGAAAAAAGTGCAAGAGCTATTCGAACCCTTTTTGCTGGGCAAGTAGGACCTGTAAATCTACACAATATATAGTTTAAAGTTTGAGTCTATAATATTAGGTTTTGGATTTATGGCTGTTTTTGTGTCTATTGCTTCAAAAGCATTTTCAGATAATTTGTGTTTTCTGAAGAAACTACAAGAGATATCAAACCCATACTTTCTGTGCAAGAGGGGCTTGTACATCTGCACAACATGTCTTTTAAAGTTTGAACCTATCTTATTGCATTTTTGAGTTATAGCAGCTTTTACTGTTTTATTGCTCCAAAAGCCTTTTCAGCCCATGAACAGTTGTTTGTGAGTTTCGAAAAAAGTGCAAGAGCTATTCGAACCCTTTTTGCTGGGCAAGTAGGGCCTGTAAATCTACACAATATATAGTTTAAAGTTTGAGTCTATCATATTAGGTTTTGGATTTATAGCTGTTTTTGTGTCTATTGCTTCAAAAGCATTTTCAGATAATTTGTGTTTTCTGAAGAAACTACAAGAGATATCTAGCCCATACTTTCTGTGCAAGAGGGGCTTGTACATCTGCACAACATGTCTTTTAAAGTTTGAACCTATCTTATTGCATTTTTGAGTTATAGCAGTTTTTACTGTTTTATTGCTCCAAAAGCCTTTTCAGCCCATGAACAGTTGTTTGTGAGTTTCGAAAAAAGTGCAAGAGCTATTCGAACCCTTTTTGCTGGGCAAGTAGGACCTGTAAATCTACACAATATATAGTTTAAAGTTTGAGTCTATCATATTAGGTTTTGGATTTATAGCTGTTTTTGTGTCTATTGCTTCAAAAGCATTTTCAGATAATTTGTGTGTTCTGAAGAAACTATAAGAGATATCTAACCCATACTTTCTGTGCAAGAGGGGCTTGTACATCTGCACAACATGTCTTTTAAAGTTTGAACCTATCCTATTGCATTTTTGAGTTATAGCAGTTTTTACTGTTTTATTGCTCCAAAAGCCTTTTCAGCCCATGAACAGTTGTTTGTGAGTTTCGAAAAAAGTGCAAGAGCTATTCGAACCCTTTTTGCTGGGCAAGTAGGACCTGTAAATCTACACAATATATAGTTTAAAGTTTGAGTCTATCATATTAGGTTTTGGATTTATGGCTGTTTTTGTGTCTATTGCTTCAAAAGCATTTTCAGATAATTTGTGTTTTCTGAAGAAACTACAAGAGATATCAAACCCATACTTTCTGTGCAAGAGGGGCTTGTACATCTGCACAACATGTCTTTTAAAGTTTGAACCTATCTTATTGCATTTTTGAGTTATAGCAGTTTTTACTGTTTTATTGCTCCAAAAGCCTTTTCAGCCCATGAACAGTTGTTTGTGAGTTTCGAAAAAAGTGCAAGAGCTATTCGAACCCTTTTTGCTGGGCAAGTAGGACCTGTAAATCTACACAATATATAGTTTAAAGTTTGAGTCTATCATATTAGGTTTTGGATTTATGGCTGTTTTTGTGTCTATTGCTTCAAAAGCATTTTCATATAATTTGTGTTTTCTGAAGAAACTACAAGAGATATCAAACCCATACTTTCTGTGCAAGAGGGGCTTGTACATCTGCACAACATGTCTTTTAAAGTTTGAACCTATCTTATTGCATTTTTGAGTTATAGCAGTTTTTACTGTTTTATTGCTCCAAAAGCCTTTTCAGCCCATGAACAGTTGTTTGTGAGTTTCGAAAAAAGTGCAAGAGCTATTCGAACCCTTTTTGCTGGGCAAGTAGGACCTGTAAATCTACACAATATATAGTTTAAAGTTTGAGTCTATCATATTAGGTTTTGGATTTATAGCTGTTTTTGTGTCTATTGCTTCAAAAGCATTTTCAGATAATTTGTGTTTTCTGAAGAAACTACAAGAGATATCTAGCCCATACTTTCTGTGCAAGAGGGGCTTGTACATCTGCACAACATGTCTTTTAAAGTTTGAACCTATCTTATTGCATTTTTGAGTTATAGCAGTTTTTACTGTTTTATTGCTCCAAAAGCCTTTTCAGCCCATGAACAGTTGTTTGTGAGTTTCGAAAAAAGTGCAAGAGCTATTCGAACCCTTTTTGCTGGGCAAGTAGGGCCTGTAAATCTACACAATATATAGTTTAAAGTTTGAGTCTATCATATTAGGTTTTGGATTTATGGCTGTTTTTGTGTCTATTGCTTCAAAAGCATTTTCAGATAATTTGTGTTTTCTGAAGAAACTACAAGAGATATCAAACCCATACTTTCTGTGCAAGAGGGGCTTGTAAATCTGCACAACATGTCTTTTAAAGTTTGAACCTATCTTATTGCATTTTTGAGTTATAGCAGTTTTTACTGTTTTATTGCTCCAAAAGCCTTTTCAGCCCATGAACAGTTGTTTGTGAGTTTCGAAAAAAGTGCAAGAGCTATTCGAACCCTTTTTGCTGGGCAAGTAGGACCTGTAAATCTACACAATATATAGTTTAAAGTTTGAGTCTATCATATTAGGTTTTGGATTTATAGCTGTTTTTGTGTCTATTGCTTCAAAAGAATTTTCAGATAATTTGTGTGTTCTGAAGAAACTATAAGAGATATCTAGCCCATACTTTCTGTGCAAGAGGGGCTTGTACATCTGCACAACATGTCTTTTAAAGTTTGAACCTATCTTATTGCATTTTTGAGTTATAGCAGTTTTTACTGTTTTATTGCTCCAAAAGCCTTTTCAGCCCATGAACAGTTGTTTGTGAGTTTCGAAAAAAGTGCAAGAGCTATTCGAACCCTTTTTGCTGGGCAAGTAGGACCTGTAAATCTACACAATATATTGTTTAAAGTTTGAGTCTATCATATTAGGTTTTGGATTTATAGCTGTTTTTGTGTCTATTGCTTCAAAAACATTTTCAGATAATTTGTGTGTTCTGAAGAAACTACAAGAGATATCTAGCCCATACTTTCTGTGCAAGAGGGGCTTGTACATCTGCACAACATGTCTTTTAAAGTTTGAACCTATCCTATTGCATTTTTGAGTTATAGCAGTTTTTACTGTTTTATTGCTCCAAAAGCCTTTTCAGCCCATGAACAGTTGTTTGTGAGTTTCGAAAAAAGTGCAAGAGCTATTCGAACCCTTTTTGCTGGGCAAGTAGGACCTGTAAATCTACACAATATATAGTTTAAAGTTTGAGTCTATAATATTAGGTTTTGGATTTATGGCTGTTTTTGTGTCTATTGCTTCAAAAGCATTTTCAGATAATTTGTGTTTTCTGAAGAAACTACAAGAGATATCAAACCCATACTTTCTGTGCAAGAGGGGCTTGTACATCTGCACAACATGTCTTTTAAAGTTTGAACCTATCTTATTGCATTTTTGAGTTATAGCAGTTTTTACTGTTTTATTGCTCCAAAAGCCTTTTCAGCCCATGAACAGTTGTTTGTGAGTTTCGAAAAAAGTGCAAGAGCTATTCGAACCCTTTTTGCTGGGCAAGTAGGGCCTGTAAATCTACACAATATATAGTTTAAAGTTTGAGTCTATCATATTAGGTTTTGGATTTATAGCTGTTTTTGTGTCTATTGCTTCAAAAGCATTTTCAGATAATTTGTGTGTTCTGAAGAAACTACAAGAGATATCTAGCCCATACTTTCTGTGCAAGAGGGGCTTGTACATCTGCACAACATGTCTTTTAAAGTTTGAACCTATCTTATTGCATTTTTGAGTTATAGCAGTTTTTACTGTTTTATTGCTCCAAAAGCCTTTTCAGCCCATGAACAGTTGTTTGTGAGTTTCGAAAAAAGTGCAAGAGCTATTCGAACCCTTTTTGCTGGGCAAGTAGGACCTGTAAATCTACACAATATATAGTTTAAAGTTTGAGTCTATCATATTAGGTTTTGGATTTATGGCTGTTTTTGTGTCTATTGCTTCAAAAGCATTTTCAGATAATTTGTGTTTTCTGAAGAAACTACAAGAGATATCAAACCCATATTTTCTGTGCAAGAGGGGCTTGTAAATCTGCACAACATGTCTTTTAAAGTTTGAACCTATCTTATTGCATTTTTGAGTTATAGCAGTTTTTACTGTTTTATTGCTCCAAAAGCCTTTTCAGCCCATGAACAGTTGTTTGTGAGTTTCGAAAAAAGTGAAAGAGCTATTCGAACCCTTTTTGCTGGGCAAGTAGGACCTGTAAATCTACACAATATATAGTTTAAAGTTTGAGTCTATCATATTAGGTTTTGGATTTATGGCTGTTTTTGTGTCTATTGCTTCAAAAGCATTTTCAGATAATTTGTGTTTTCTGAAGAAACTACAAGAGATATCAAACCCATACTTTCTGTGCAAGAGGGGCTTGTACATCTGCACAACATGTCTTTTAAAGTTTGAACCTATCCTATTGCATTTTTGAGTTATAGCAGTTTTTACTGTTTTATTGCTCCAAAAGCCTTTTCAGCCCATGAACAGTTGTTTGTGAGTTTCGAAAAAAGTGCAAGAGCTATTCGAACCCTTTTTGCTGGGCAAGTAGGACCTGTAAATCTACACAATATATAGTTTAAAGTTTGAGTCTATCATATTAGGTTTTGGATTTATGGCTGTTTTTGTGTCTATTGCTTCAAAAGCATTTTCAGATAATTTGTGTGTTCTGAAGAAACTACAAGAGATATCTAACCCATACTTTCTGTGCAAGAGGGGCTTGTACATCTGCACAACATGTCTTTTAAAGTTTGAACCTATCCTATTGCATTTTTGAGTTATAGCAGTTTTTACTGTTTTATTGCTCCAAAAGCCTTTTCAGCCCATGAACAGTTGTTTGTGAGTTTCGAAAAAAGTGCAAGAGCTATTCGAACCCTTTTTGCTGGGCAAGTAGGACCTGTAAATCTACACAATATATAGTTTAAAGTTTGAGTCTATAATATTAGGTTTTGGATTTATGGCTGTTTTTGTGTCTATTGCTTCAAAAGCATTTTCAGATAATTTGTGTTTTCTGAAGAAACTACAAGAGATATCAAACCCATACTTTCTGTGCAAGAGGGGCTTGTACATCTGCACAACATGTCTTTTAAAGTTTGAACCTATCTTATTGCATTTTTGAGTTATAGCAGTTTTTACTGTTTTATTGCTCCAAAAGCCTTTTCAGCCCATGAACAGTTGTTTGTGAGTTTCGAAAAAAGTTCAAGAGCTATTCGAACCCTTTTTGCTGGGCAAGTAGGGCCTGTAAATCTACACAATATATAGTTTAAAGTTTGAGTCTATCATATTAGGTTTTGGATTTATAGCTGTTTTTGTGTCTATTGCTTCAAAAGCATTTTCAGATAATTTGTGTGTTCTGAAGAAACTACAAGAGATATCTAACCCATACTTTCTGTGCAAGAGGGGCTTGTACATCTGCACAACATGTCTTTTAAAGTTTGAACCTATCTTATTGCATTTTTGAGTTATAGCAGTTTTTACTGTTTTATTGCTCCAAAAGCCTTTTCAGCCCATGAACAGTTGTTTGTGAGTTTCGAAAAAAGTGCAAGAGCTATTCGAACCCTTTTTGCTGGGCAAGTAGGACCTGTAAATCTACACAATATATAGTTTAAAGTTTGAGTCTATCATATTAGGTTTTGGATTTATAGCTGTTTTTGTGTCTATTGCTTCAAAAACATTTTCAGATAATTTGTGTGTTCTGAAGAAACTACAAGAGATATCTAGCCCATACTTTCTGTGCAAGAGGGGCTTGTACATCTGCACAACATGTCTTTTAAAGTTTGAACCTATCCTATTGCATTTTTGAGTTATAGCAGTTTTTACTGTTTTATTGCTCCAAAAGCCTTTTCAGCCCATGAACAGTTGTTTGTGAGTTTCGAAAAAAGTGCAAGAGCTATTCGAACCCTTTTTGCTGGGCAAGTAGGACCTGTAAATCTACACAATATATAGTTTAAAGTTTGAGTCTATAATATTAGGTTTTGGATTTATGGCTGTTTTTGTGTCTATTGCTTCAAAAGCATTTTCAGATAATTTGTGTTTTCTGAAGAAACTACAAGAGATATCAAACCCATACTTTCTGTGCAAGAGGGGCTTGTACATCTGCACAACATGTCTTTTAAAGTTTGAACCTATCTTATTGCATTTTTGAGTTATAGCAGTTTTTACTGTTTTATTGCTCCAAAAGCCTTTTCAGCCCATGAACAGTTTGTGAGTTTCGAAAAAAGTGCAAGAGCTATTCGAACCCTTTTTGCTGGGCAAGTAGGGCCTGTAAATCTACACAATATATAGTTTAAAGTTTGAGTCTATCATATTAGGTTTTGGATTTATAGCTGTTTTTGTGTCTATTGCTTCAAAAGCATTTTCAGATAATTTGTGTGTTCTGAAGAAACTACAAGAGATATCTAGCCCATACTTTCTGTGCAAGAGGGGCTTGTACATCTGCACAACATGTCTTTTAAAGTTTGAACCTATCTTATTGCATTTTTGAGTTATAGCAGTTTTTACTGTTTTATTGCTCCAAAAGCCTTTTCAGCCCATGAACAGTTGTTTGTGAGTTTCGAAAAAAGTGCAAGAGCTATTCGAACCCTTTTTGCTGGGCAAGTAGGACCTGTAAATCTACACAATATATAGTTTAAAGTTTGAGTCTATCATATTAGGTTTTGGATTTATGGCTGTTTTTGTGTCTATTGCTTCAAAAGCATTTTCAGATAATTTGTGTTTTCTGAAGAAACTACAAGAGATATCAAACCCATACTTTCTGTGCAAGAGGGGCTTGTAAATCTGCACAACATGTCTTTTAAAGTTTGAACCTATCTTATTGCATTTTTGAGTTATAGCAGTTTTTACTGTTTTATTGCTCCAAAAGCCTTTTCAGCCCATGAACAGTTGTTTGTGAGTTTCGAAAAAAGTGCAAGAGCTATTCGAACCCTTTTTGCTGGGCAAGTAGGACCTGTAAATCTACACAATATATAGTTTAAAGTTTGAGTCTATCATATTAGGTTTTGGATTTATAGCTGTTTTTGTGTCTATTGCTTCAAAAGCATTTTCAGATAATTTGTGTGTTCTGAAGAAACTATAAGAGATATCTAGCCCATACTTTCTGTGCAAGAGGGGCTTGTACATCTGCACAACATGTCTTTTAAAGTTTGAACCTATCTTATTGCATTTTTGAGTTATAGCAGTTTTTACTGTTTTATTGCTCCAAAAGCCTTTTCAGCCCATGAACAGTTGTTTGTGAGTTTCGAAAAAAGTGCAAGAGCTATTCGAACCCTTTTTGCTGGGCAAGTAGGACCTGTAAATCTACACAATATATAGTTTAAAGTTTGAGTCTATCATATTAGGTTTTGGATTTATAGCTGTTTTTGTGTCTATTGCTTCAAAAACATTTTCAGATAATTTGTGTGTTCTGAAGAAACTACAAGAGATATCTAGCCCATACTTTCTGTGCAAGAGGGGCTTGTACATCTGCACAACATGTCTTTTAAAGTTTGAACCTATCCTATTGCATTTTTGAGTTATAGCAGTTTTTACTGTTTTATTGCTCCAAAAGCCTTTTCAGCCCATGAACAGTTGTTTGTGAGTTTCGAAAAAAGTGCAAGAGCTATTCGAACCCTTTTTGCTGGGCAAGTAGGACCTGTAAATCTACACAATATATAGTTTAAAGTTTGAGTCTATAATATTAGGTTTTGGATTTATGGCTGTTTTTGTGTCTATTGCTTCAAAAGCATTTTCAGATAATTTGTGTTTTCTGAAGAAACTACAAGAGATATCAAACCCATACTTTCTGTGCAAGAGGGGCTTGTACATCTGCACAACATGTCTTTTAAAGTTTGAACCTATCTTATTGCATTTTTGAGTTATAGCAGTTTTTACTGTTTTATTGCTCCAAAAGCCTTTTCAGCCCATGAACAGTTGTTTGTGAGTTTCGAAAAAAGTGCAAGAGCTATTCGAACCCTTTTTGCTGGGCAAGTAGGACCTGTAAATCTACACAATATATAGTTTAAAGTTTGAGTCTATCATATTAGGTTTTGGATTTATGGCTGTTTTTGTGTCTATTGCTTCAAAAGCATTTTCAGATAATTTTTGTTTTCTGAAGAAACTACAAGAGATATCAAACCCATACTTTCTGTGCAAGAGGGGCTTGTACATCTGCACAACATGTCTTTTAAAGTTTGAACCTATCTTATTGCATTTTTGAGTTATAGCAGTTTTTACTGTTTTATTGCTCCAAAAGCCTTTTCAGCCCATGAACAGTTGTTTGTGAGTTTCGAAAAAAGTGCAAGAGCTATTCGAACCCTTTTTGCTGGGCAAGTAGGACCTGTAAATCTACACAATATATAGTTTAAAGTTTGAGTCTATCATATTAGGTTTTGGATTTATGGCTGTTTTTGTGTCTATTGCTTCAAAAGCATTTTCAGATAATTTGTGTTTTCTGAAGAAACTACAAGAGATATCAAACCCATACTTTCTGTGCAAGAGGGGCTTGTACATCTGCACAACATGTCTTTTAAAGTTTGAACCTATCTTATTGCATTTTTGAGTTATAGCAGTTTTTACTGTTTTATTGCTCCAAAAGCCTTTTCAGCCCATGAACAGTTGTTTGTGAGTTTCGAAAAAAGTGCAAGAGCTATTCGAACCCTTTTTGCTGGGCAAGTAGGGCCTGTAAATCTACACAATATATAGTTTAAAGTTTGAGTCTATCATATTAGGTTTTGGATTTATAGCTGTTTTTGTGTCTATTGCTTCAAAAGCATTTTCAGATAATTTGTGTGTTCTGAAGAAACTACAAGAGATATCTAGCCCATACTTTCTGTGCAAGAGGGGCTTGTACATCTGCACAACATGTCTTTTAAAGTTTGAACCTATCTTATTGCATTTTTGAGTTATAGCAGTTTTTACTGTTTTATTGCTCCAAAAGCCTTTTCAGCCCATGAACAGTTGTTTGTGAGTTTCGAAAAAAGTGCAAGAGCTATTCGAACCCTTTTTGCTGGGCAAGTAGGACCTGTAAATCTACACAATATATAGTTTAAAGTTTGAGTCTATCATATTAGGTTTTGGATTTATAGCTGTTTTTGTGTCTATTGCTTCAAAAACATTTTAGATAATTTGTGTGTTCTGAAGAAACTACAAGAGATATCTAGCCCATACTTTCTGTGCAAGAGGGGCTTGTACATCTGCACAACATGTCTTTTAAAGTTTGAACCTATCCTATTGCATTTTTGAGTTATAGCAGTTTTTACTGTTTTATTGCTCCAAAAGCCTTTTCAGCCCATGAACAGTTGTTTGTGAGTTTCGAAAAAAGTGCAAGAGCTATTCGAACCCTTTTTGCTGGGCAAGTAGGACCTGTAAATCTACACAATATATAGTTTAAAGTTTGAGTCTATCATATTAGGTTTTGGATTTATGGCTGTTTTTGTGTCTATTGCTTCAAAAGCATTTTCAGATAATTTGTGTTTTCTGAAGAAACTACAAGAGATATCAAACCCATACTTTCTGTGCAAGAGGGGCTTGTACATCTGCACAACATGTCTTTTAAAGTTTGAACCTATCTTATTGCATTTTTGAGTTATAGCAGTTTTTACTGTTTTATTGCTCCAAAAGCCTTTTCAGCCCATGAACAGTTGTTTGTGAGTTTCGAAAAAAGTGCAAGAGCTATTCGAACCCTTTTTGCTGGGCAAGTAGGACCTGTAAATCTACACAATATATAGTTTAAAGTTTGAGTCTATCATATTAGGTTTTGGATTTATGGCTGTTTTTGTGTCTATTGCTTCAAAAGCATTTTCAGATAATTTTTGTTTTCTGAAGAAACTACAAGAGATATCAAACCCATACTTTCTGTGCAAGAGGGGCTTGTACATCTGCACAACATGTCTTTTAAAGTTTGAACCTATCTTATTGCATTTTTGAGTTATAGCAGTTTTTACTGTTTTATTGCTCCAAAAGCCTTTTCAGCCCATGAACAGTTGTTTGTGAGTTTCGAAAAAAGTGCAAGAGCTATTCGAACCCTTTTTGCTGGGCAAGTAGGACCTGTAAATCTACACAATATATAGTTTAAAGTTTGAGTCTATCATATTAGGTTTTGGATTTATGGCTGTTTTTGTGTCTATTGCTTCAAAAGCATTTTCAGATAATTTGTGTTTTCTGAAGAAACTACAAGAGATATCAAACCCATACTTTCTGTGCAAGAGGGGCTTGTACATCTGCACAACATGTCTTTTAAAGTTTGAACCTATCTTATTGCATTTTTGAGTTATAGCAGTTTTTACTGTTTTATTGCTCCAAAAGCCTTTTCAGCCCATGAACAGTTGTTTGTGAGTTTCGAAAAAAGTGCAAGAGCTATTCGAACCCTTTTTGCTGGGCAAGTAGGGCCTGTAAATCTACACAATATATAGTTTAAAGTTTGAGTCTATCATATTAGGTTTTGGATTTATAGCTGTTTTTGTGTCTATTGCTTCAAAAGCATTTTCAGATAATTTGTGTGTTCTGAAGAAACTACAAGAGATATCTAGCCCATACTTTCTGTGCAAGAGGGGCTTGTACATCTGCACAACATGTCTTTTAAAGTTTGAACCTATCTTATTGCATTTTTGAGTTATAGCAGTTTTTACTGTTTTATTGCTCCAAAAGCCTTTTCAGCCCATGAACAGTTGTTTGTGAGTTTCGAAAAAAGTGCAAGAGCTATTCGAACCCTTTTTGCTGGGCAAGTAGGACCTGTAAATCTACACAATATATAGTTTAAAGTTTGAGTCTATCATATTAGGTTTTGGATTTATAGCTGTTTTTGTGTCTATTGCTTCAAAAACATTTTCAGATAATTTGTGTGTTCTGAAGAAACTACAAGAGATATCTAGCCCATACTTTCTGTGCAAGAGGGGCTTGTACATCTGCACAACATGTCTTTTAAAGTTTGAACCTATCCTATTGCATTTTTGAGTTATAGCAGTTTTTACTGTTTTATTGCTCCAAAAGCCTTTTCAGCCCATGAACAGTTGTTTGTGAGTTTCGAAAAAAGTGCAAGAGCTATTCGAACCCTTTTTGCTGGGCAAGTAGGACCTGTAAATCTACACAATATATAGTTTAAAGTTTGAGTCTATAATATTAGGTTTTGGATTTATGGCTGTTTTTGTGTCTATTGCTTCAAAAGCATTTTCAGATAATTTGTGTTTTCTGAAGAAACTACAAGAGATATCAAACCCATACTTTCTGTGCAAGAGGGGCTTGTACATCTGCACAACATGTCTTTTAAAGTTTGAACCTATCTTATTGCATTTTTGAGTTATAGCAGTTTTTACTGTTTTATTGCTCCAAAAGCCTTTTCAGCCCATGAACAGTTGTTTGTGAGTTTCGAAAAAAGTGCAAGAGCTATTCGAACCCTTTTTGCTGGGCAAGTAGGACCTGTAAATCTACACAATATATAGTTTAAAGTTTGAGTCTATCATATTAGGTTTTGGATTTATGGCTGTTTTTGTGTCTATTGCTTCAAAAGCATTTTCAGATAATTTGTGTTTTCTGAAGAAACTACAAGAGATATCAAACCCATACTTTCTGTGCAAGAGGGGCTTGTAAATCTGCACAACATGTCTTTTAAAGTTTGAACCTATCTTATTGCATTTTTGAGTTATAGCAGTTTTTACTGTTTTATTGCTCCAAAAGCCTTTTCAGCCCATGAACAGTTGTTTGTGAGTTTCGAAAAAAGTGCAAGAGCTATTCAAACCCTTTTTGCTGGGCAAGTAGGACCTGTAAATCTACACAATATATAGTTTAAAGTTTGAGTCTATCATATTAGGTTTTGGATTTATAGCTGTTTTTGTGTCTATTGCTTCAAAAGCATTTTCAGATAATTTGTGTGTTCTGAAGAAACTATAAGAGATATCTAACCCATACTTTCTGTGCAAGAGGGGCTTGTACATCTGCACAACATGTCTTTTAAAGTTTGAACCTATCCTATTGCATTTTTGAGTTATAGCAGTTTTTACTGTTTTATTGCTCCAAAAGCCTTTTCAGCCCATGAACAGTTGTTTGTGAGTTTCGAAAAAAGTGCAAGAGCTATTCGAACCCTTTTTGCTGGGCAAGTAGGACCTGTAAATCTACACAATATATAGTTTAAAGTTTGAGTCTATCATATTAGGTTTTGGATTTATGGCTGTTTTTGTGTCTATTGCTTCAAAAGCATTTTCAGATAATTTGTGTTTTCTGAAGAAACTACAAGAGATATCAAACCCATACTTTCTGTGCAAGAGGGGCTTGTACATCTGCACAACATGTCTTTTAAAGTTTGAACCTATCTTATTGCATTTTTGAGTTATAGCAGTTTTTACTGTTTTATTGCTCCAAAAGCCTTTTCAGCCCATGAACAGTTGTTTGTGAGTTTCGAAAAAAGTGCAAGAGCTATTCGAACCCTTTTTGCTGGGCAAGTAGGACCTGTAAATCTACACAATATATAGTTTAAAGTTTGAGTCTATCATATTAGGTTTTGGATTTATGGCTGTTTTTGTGTCTATTGCTTCAAAAGCATTTTCAGATAATTTTTGTTTTCTGAAGAAACTACAAGAGATATCAAACCCATACTTTCTGTGCAAGAGGGGCTTGTACATCTGCACAACATGTCTTTTAAAGTTTGAACCTATCTTATTGCATTTTTGAGTTATAGCAGTTTTTACTGTTTTATTGCTCCAAAAGCCTTTTCAGCCCATGAACAGTTGTTTGTGAGTTTCGAAAAAAGTGCAAGAGCTATTCGAACCCTTTTTGCTGGGCAAGTAGGACCTGTAAATCTACACAATATATAGTTTAAAGTTTGAGTCTATCATATTAGGTTTTGGATTTATGGCTGTTTTTGTGTCTATTGCTTCAAAAGCATTTTCAGATAATTTGTGTTTTCTGAAGAAACTACAAGAGATATCAAACCCATACTTTCTGTGCAAGAGGGGCTTGTACATCTGCACAACATGTCTTTTAAAGTTTGAACCTATCTTATTGCATTTTTGAGTTATAGCAGTTTTTACTGTTTTATTGCTCCAAAAGCCTTTTCAGCCCATGAACAGTTGTTTGTGAGTTTCGAAAAAAGTGCAAGAGCTATTCGAACCCTTTTTGCTGGGCAAGTAGGGCCTGTAAATCTACACAATATATAGTTTAAAGTTTGAGTCTATCATATTAGGTTTTGGATTTATAGCTGTTTTTGTGTCTATTGCTTCAAAAGCATTTTCAGATAATTTGTGTGTTCTGAAGAAACTACAAGAGATATCTAGCCCATACTTTCTGTGCAAGAGGGGCTTGTACATCTGCACAACATGTCTTTTAAAGTTTGAACCTATCTTATTGCATTTTTGAGTTATAGCAGTTTTTACTGTTTTATTGCTCCAAAAGCCTTTTCAGCCCATGAACAGTTGTTTGTGAGTTTCGAAAAAAGTGCAAGAGCTATTCGAACCCTTTTTGCTGGGCAAGTAGGACCTGTAAATCTACACAATATATAGTTTAAAGTTTGAGTCTATCATATTAGGTTTTGGATTTATAGCTGTTTTTGTGTCTATTGCTTCAAAAGCATTTTCAGATAATTTGTGTGTTCTGAAGAAACTACAAGAGATATCTAACCCATACTTTCTGTGCAAGAGGGGCTTGTACATCTGCACAACATGTCTTTTAAAGTTTGAACCTATCTTATTGCATTTTTGAGTTATAGCAGTTTTTACTGTTTTATTGCTCCAAAAGCCTTTTCAGCCCATGAACAGTTGTTTGTGAGTTTCGAAAAAAGTGCAAGAGCTATTCGAACCCTTTTTGCTGGACAAGTAGGACCTGTAAATCTACACAATATATAGTTTAAAGTTTGAGTCTATCATATTAGGTTTTGGATTTATAGCTGTTTTTGTGTCTATTGCTTCAAAAGCATTTTCAGATAATTTGTGTGTTCTGAAGAAACTACAAGAGATATCTAACCCATACTTTCTGTGCAAGAGGGGCTTGTACATCTGCACAACATGTCTTTTAAAGTTTGAACCTATCCTATTGCATTTTTGAGTTATAGCAGTTTTTACTGTTTTATTGCTCCAAAAGCCTTTTCAGCCCATGAACAGTTGTTTGTGAGTTTCGAAAAAAGTGCAAGAGCTATTCGAACCCTTTTTGCTGGGCAAGTAGGACCTGTAAATCTACACAATATATAGTTTAAAGTTTGAGTCTATCATATTAGGTTTTGGATTTATAGCTGTTTTTGTGTCTATTGCTTCAAAAGCATTTTCAGATAATTTGTGTGTTCTGAAGAAACTACAAGAGATATCTAACCCATACTTTCTGTGCAAGAGGGGCTTGTACATCTGCACAACATGTCTTTTAAAGTTTGAACCTATCTTATTGCATTTTTGAGTTATAGCAGTTTTTACTGTTTTATTGCTCCAAAAGCCTTTTCAGCCCATGAACAGTTGTTTGTGAGTTTCGAAAAAAGTGCAAGAGCTATTCGAACCCTTTTTGCTGGGCAAGTAGGACCTGTAAATCTACACAATATATAGTTTAAAGTTTGAGTCTATCATATTAGGTTTTGGATTTATGGCTGTTTTTGTGTCTATTGCTTCAAAAGCATTTTCAGATAATTTGTGTTTTCTGAAGAAACTACAAGAGATATCAAACCCATACTTTCTGTGCAAGAGGGGCTTGTAAATCTGCACAACATGTCTTTTAAAGTTTGAACCTATCTTATTGCATTTTTGAGTTATAGCAGTTTTTACTGTTTTATTGCTCCAAAAGCCTTTTCAGCCCATGAACAGTTGTTTGTGAGTTTCGAAAAAAGTGCAAGAGCTATTCGAACCCTTTTTGCTGGGCAAGTAGGACCTGTAAATCTACACAATATATAGTTTAAAGTTTGAGTCTATCATATTAGGTTTTGGATTTATAGCTGTTTTTGTGTCTATTGCTTCAAAAGCATTTTCAGATAATTTGTGTGTTCTGAAGAAACTACAAGAGATATCTAACCCATACTTTCTGTGCAAGAGGGGCTTGTACATCTGCACAACATGTCTTTTAAAGTTTGAACCTATCTTATTGCATTTTTGAGTTATAGCAGTTTTTACTGTTTTATTGCTCCAAAAGCCTTTTCAGCCCATGAACAGTTGTTTGTGAGTTTCGAAAAAAGTGCAAGAGCTATTCGAACCCTTTTTGCTGGACAAGTAGGACCTGTAAATCTACACAATATATAGTTTAAAGTTTGAGTCTATCATATTAGGTTTTGGATTTATAGCTGTTTTTGTGTCTATTGCTTCAAAAGCATTTTCAGATAATTTGTGTGTTCTGAAGAAACTACAAGAGATATCTAACCCATACTTTCTGTGCAAGAGGGGCTTGTACATCTGCACAACATGTCTTTTAAAGTTTGAACCTATCCTATTGCATTTTTGAGTTATAGCAGTTTTTACTGTTTTATTGCTCCAAAAGCCTTTTCAGCCCATGAACAGTTGTTTGTGAGTTTCGAAAAAAGTGCAAGAGCTATTCGAACCCTTTTTGCTGGGCAAGTAGGACCTGTAAATCTACACAATATATAGTTTAAAGTTTGAGTCTATAATATTAGGTTTTGGATTTATGGCTGTTTTTGTGTCTATTGCTTCAAAAGCATTTTCAGATAATTTGTGTTTTCTGAAGAAACTACAAGAGATATCAAACCCATACTTTCTGTGCAAGAGGGGCTTGTACATCTGCACAACATGTCTTTTAAAGTTTGAACCTATCTTATTGCATTTTTGAGTTATAGCAGTTTTTACTGTTTTATTGCTCCAAAAGCCTTTTCAGCCCATGAACAGTTGTTTGTGAGTTTCGAAAAAAGTGCAAGAGCTATTCGAACCCTTTTTGCTGGGCAAGTAGGGCCTGTAAATCTACACAATATATAGTTTAAAGTTTGAGTCTATCATATTAGGTTTTGGATTTATAGCTGTTTTTGTGTCTATTGCTTCAAAAGCATTTTCAGATAATTTGTGTGTTCTGAAGAAACTACAAGAGATATCTAACCCATACTTTCTGTGCAAGAGGGGCTTGTACATCTGCACAACATGTCTTTTAAAGTTTGAACCTATCTTATTGCATTTTTGAGTTATAGCAGTTTTTACTGTTTTATTGCTCCAAAAGCCTTTTCAGCCCATGAACAGTTGTTTGTGAGTTTCGAAAAAAGTGCAAGAGCTATTCGAACCCTTTTTGCTGGGCAAGTAGGACCTGTAAATCTACACAATATATAGTTTAAAGTTTGAGTCTATCATATTAGGTTTTGGATTTATAGCTGTTTTTGTGTCTATTGCTTCAAAAACATTTTCAGATAATTTGTGTGTTCTGAAGAAACTACAAGAGATATCTAGCCCATACTTTCTGTGCAAGAGGGGCTTGTACATCTGCACAACATGTCTTTTAAAGTTTGAACCTATCCTATTGCATTTTTGAGTTATAGCAGTTTTTACTGTTTTATTGCTCCAAAAGCCTTTTCAGCCCATGAACAGTTGTTTGTGAGTTTCGAAAAAAGTGCAAGAGCTATTCGAACCCTTTTTGCTGGGCAAGTAGGACCTGTAAATCTACACAATATATAGTTTAAAGTTTGAGTCTATAATATTAGGTTTTGGATTTATGGCTGTTTTTGTGTCTATTGCTTCAAAAGCATTTTCAGATAATTTGTGTTTTCTGAAGAAACTACAAGAGATATCAAACCCATACTTTCTGTGCAAGAGGGGCTTGTACATCTGCACAACATGTCTTTTAAAGTTTGAACCTATCTTATTGCATTTTTGAGTTATAGCAGTTTTTACTGTTTTATTGCTCCAAAAGCCTTTTCAGCCCATGAACAGTTGTTTGTGAGTTTCGAAAAAAGTGCAAGAGCTATTCGAACCCTTTTTGCTGGGCAAGTAGGGCCTGTAAATCTACACAATATATAGTTTAAAGTTTGAGTCTATCATATTAGGTTTTGGATTTATAGCTGTTTTTGTGTCTATTGCTTCAAAAGCATTTTCAGATAATTTGTGTGTTCTGAAGAAACTACAAGAGATATCTAGCCCATACTTTCTGTGCAAGAGGGGCTTGTACATCTGCACAACATGTCTTTTAAAGTTTGAACCTATCTTATTGCATTTTTGAGTTATAGCAGTTTTTACTGTTTTATTGCTCCAAAAGCCTTTTCAGCCCATGAACAGTTGTTTGTGAGTTTCGAAAAAAGTGCAAGAGCTATTCGAACCCTTTTTGCTGGGCAAGTAGGACCTGTAAATCTACACAATATATAGTTTAAAGTTTGAGTCTATCATATTAGGTTTTGGATTTATAGCTGTTTTTGTGTCTATTGCTTCAAAAGCATTTTCAGATAATTTGTGTGTTCTGAAGAAACTACAAGAGATATCTAACCCATACTTTCTGTGCAAGAGGGGCTTGTACATCTGCACAACATGTCTTTTAAAGTTTGAACCTATCTTATTGCATTTTTGAGTTATAGCAGTTTTTACTGTTTTATTGCTCCAAAAGCCTTTTCAGCCCATGAACAGTTGTTTGTGAGTTTCGAAAAAAGTGCAAGAGCTATTCGAACCCTTTTTGCTGGACAAGTAGGACCTGTAAATCTACACAATATATAGTTTAAAGTTTGAGTCTATCATATTAGGTTTTGGATTTATAGCTGTTTTTGTGTCTATTGCTTCAAAAGCATTTTCAGATAATTTGTGTGTTCTGAAGAAACTACAAGAGATATCTAACCCATACTTTCTGTGCAAGAGGGGCTTGTACATCTGCACAACATGTCTTTTAAAGTTTGAACCTATCCTATTGCATTTTTGAGTTATAGCAGTTTTTACTGTTTTATTGCTCCAAAAGCCTTTTCAGCCCATGAACAGTTGTTTGTGAGTTTCGAAAAAAGTGCAAGAGCTATTCGAACCCTTTTTGCTGGGCAAGTAGGACCTGTAAATCTACACAATATATAGTTTAAAGTTTGAGTCTATCATATTAGGTTTTGGATTTATAGCTGTTTTTGTGTCTATTGCTTCAAAAGCATTTTCAGATAATTTGTGTGTTCTGAAGAAACTACAAGAGATATCTAACCCATACTTTCTGTGCAAGAGGGGCTTGTACATCTGCACAACATGTCTTTTAAAGTTTGAACCTATCTTATTGCATTTTTGAGTTATAGCAGTTTTTACTGTTTTATTGCTCCAAAAGCCTTTTCAGCCCATGAACAGTTGTTTGTGAGTTTCGAAAAAAGTGCAAGAGCTATTCGAACCCTTTTTGCTGGACAAGTAGGACCTGTAAATCTACACAATATATAGTTTAAAGTTTGAGTCTATCATATTAGGTTTTGGATTTATAGCTGTTTTTGTGTCTATTGCTTCAAAAGCATTTTCAGATAATTTGTGTGTTCTGAAGAAACTACAAGAGATATCTAACCCATACTTTCTGTGCAAGAGGGGCTTGTACATCTGCACAACATGTCTTTTAAAGTTTGAACCTATCCTATTGCATTTTTGAGTTATAGCAGTTTTTACTGTTTTATTGCTCCAAAAGCCTTTTCAGCCCATGAACAGTTGTTTGTGAGTTTCGAAAAAAGTGCAAGAGCTATTCGAACCCTTTTTGCTGGGCAAGTAGGACCTGTAAATCTACACAATATATAGTTTAAAGTTTGAGTCTATAATATTAGGTTTTGGATTTATGGCTGTTTTTGTGTCTATTGCTTCAAAAGCATTTTCAGATAATTTGTGTTTTCTGAAGAAACTACAAGAGATATCAAACCCATACTTTCTGTGCAAGAGGGGCTTGTACATCTGCACAACATGTCTTTTAAAGTTTGAACCTATCTTATTGCATTTTTGAGTTATAGCAGTTTTTACTGTTTTATTGCTCCAAAAGCCTTTTCAGCCCATGAACAGTTGTTTGTGAGTTTCGAAAAAAGTGCAAGAGCTATTCGAACCCTTTTTGCTGGGCAAGTAGGGCCTGTAAATCTACACAATATATAGTTTAAAGTTTGAGTCTATCATATTAGGTTTTGGATTTATAGCTGTTTTTGTGTCTATTGCTTCAAAAGCATTTTCAGATAATTTGTGTGTTCTGAAGAAACTACAAGAGATATCTAACCCATACTTTCTGTGCAAGAGGGGCTTGTACATCTGCACAACATGTCTTTTAAAGTTTGAACCTATCTTATTGCATTTTTGAGTTATAGCAGTTTTTACTGTTTTATTGCTCCAAAAGCCTTTTCAGCCCATGAACAGTTGTTTGTGAGTTTCGAAAAAAGTGCAAGAGCTATTCGAACCCTTTTTGCTGGGCAAGTAGGACCTGTAAATCTACACAATATATAGTTTAAAGTTTGAGTCTATCATATTAGGTTTTGGATTTATAGCTGTTTTTGTGTCTATTGCTTCAAAAACATTTTCAGATAATTTGTGTGTTCTGAAGAAACTACAAGAGATATCTAGCCCATACTTTCTGTGCAAGAGGGGCTTGTACATCTGCACAACATGTCTTTTAAAGTTTGAACCTATCCTATTGCATTTTTGAGTTATAGCAGTTTTTACTGTTTTATTGCTCCAAAAGCCTTTTCAGCCCATGAACAGTTGTTTGTGAGTTTCGAAAAAAGTGCAAGAGCTATTCGAACCCTTTTTGCTGGGCAAGTAGGACCTGTAAATCTACACAATATATAGTTTAAAGTTTGAGTCTATAATATTAGGTTTTGGATTTATGGCTGTTTTTGTGTCTATTGCTTCAAAAGCATTTTCAGATAATTTGTGTTTTCTGAAGAAACTACAAGAGATATCAAACCCATACTTTCTGTGCAAGAGGGGCTTGTACATCTGCACAACATGTCTTTTAAAGTTTGAACCTATCTTATTGCATTTTTGAGTTATAGCAGTTTTTACTGTTTTATTGCTCCAAAAGCCTTTTCAGCCCATGAACAGTTGTTTGTGAGTTTCGAAAAAAGTGCAAGAGCTATTCGAACCCTTTTTGCTGGGCAAGTAGGGCCTGTAAATCTACACAATATATAGTTTAAAGTTTGAGTCTATCATATTAGGTTTTGGATTTATAGCTGTTTTTGTGTCTATTGCTTCAAAAGCATTTTCAGATAATTTGTGTGTTCTGAAGAAACTACAAGAGATATCTAGCCCATACTTTCTGTGCAAGAGGGGCTTGTACATCTGCACAACATGTCTTTTAAAGTTTGAACCTATCTTATTGCATTTTTGAGTTATAGCAGTTTTTACTGTTTTATTGCTCCAAAAGCCTTTTCAGCCCATGAACAGTTGTTTGTGAGTTTCGAAAAAAGTGCAAGAGCTATTCGAACCCTTTTTGCTGGGCAAGTAGGACCTGTAAATCTACACAATATATAGTTTAAAGTTTGAGTCTATCATATTAGGTTTTGGATTTATAGCTGTTTTTGTGTCTATTGCTTCAAAAACATTTTCAGATAATTTGTGTGTTCTGAAGAAACTACAAGAGATATCTAGCCCATACTTTCTGTGCAAGAGGGGCTTGTACATCTGCACAACATGTCTTTTAAAGTTTGAACCTATCCTATTGCATTTTTGAGTTATAGCAGTTTTTACTGTTTTATTGCTCCAAAAGCCTTTTCAGCCCATGAACAGTTGTTTGTGAGTTTCGAAAAAAGTGCAAGAGCTATTCGAACCCTTTTTGCTGGGCAAGTAGGACCTGTAAATCTACACAATATATAGTTTAAAGTTTGAGTCTATAATATTAGGTTTTGGATTTATGGCTGTTTTTGTGTCTATTGCTTCAAAAGCATTTTCAGATAATTTGTGTTTTCTGAAGAAACTACAAGAGATATCAAACCCATACTTTCTGTGCAAGAGGGGCTTGTACATCTGCACAACATGTCTTTTAAAGTTTGAACCTATCTTATTGCATTTTTGAGTTATAGCAGTTTTTACTGTTTTATTGCTCCAAAAGCCTTTTCAGCCCATGAACAGTTGTTTGTGAGTTTCGAAAAAAGTGCAAGAGCTATTCGAACCCTTTTTGCTGGGCAAGTAGGACCTGTAAATCTACACAATATATAGTTTAAAGTTTGAGTCTATCATATTAGGTTTTGGATTTATAGCTGTTTTTGTGTCTATTGCTTCAAAAGCATTTTCAGATAATTTGTGTGTTCTGAAGAAACTACAAGAGATATCTAACCCATACTTTCTGTGCAAGAGGGGCTTGTACATCTGCACAACATGTCTTTTAAAGTTTGAACCTATCTTATTGCATTTTTGAGTTATAGCAGTTTTTACTGTTTTATTGCTCCAAAAGCCTTTTCAGCCCATGAACAGTTGTTTGTGAGTTTCGAAAAAAGTGCAAGAGCTATTCGAACCCTTTTTGCTGGACAAGTAGGACCTGTAAATCTACACAATATATAGTTTAAAGTTTGAGTCTATCATATTAGGTTTTGGATTTATAGCTGTTTTTGTGTCTATTGCGAAAAAAGTGCAAGAGCTATTCGAACCCTTTTTGCTGGGCAAGTAGGACCTGTAAATCTACACAATATATAGTTTAAAGTTTGAGTCTATAATATTAGGTTTTGGATTTATGGCTGTTTTTGTGTCTATTGCTTCAAAAGCATTTTCAGATAATTTGTGTTTTCTGAAGAAACTACAAGAGATATCAAACCCATACTTTCTGTGCAAGAGGGGCTTGTACATCTGCACAACATGTCTTTTAAAGTTTGAACCTATCTTATTGCATTTTTGAGTTATAGCAGTTTTTACTGTTTTATTGCTCCAAAAGCCTTTTCAGCCCATGAACAGTTGTTTGTGAGTTTCGAAAAAAGTGCAAGAGCTATTCGAACCCTTTTTGCTGGGCAAGTAGGGCCTGTAAATCTACACAATATATAGTTTAAAGTTTGAGTCTATCATATTAGGTTTTGGATTTATAGCTGTTTTTGTGTCTATTGCTTCAAAAGCATTTTCAGATAATTTGTGTGTTCTGAAGAAACTACAAGAGATATCTAACCCATACTTTCTGTGCAAGAGGGGCTTGTACATCTGCACAACATGTCTTTTAAAGTTTGAACCTATCTTATTGCATTTTTGAGTTATAGCAGTTTTTACTGTTTTATTGCTCCAAAAGCCTTTTCAGCCCATGAACAGTTGTTTGTGAGTTTCGAAAAAAGTGCAAGAGCTATTCGAACCCTTTTTGCTGGGCAAGTAGGACCTGTAAATCTACACAATATATAGTTTAAAGTTTGAGTCTATCATATTAGGTTTTGGATTTATAGCTGTTTTTGTGTCTATTGCTTCAAAAACATTTTCAGATAATTTGTGTGTTCTGAAGAAACTACAAGAGATATCTAGCCCATACTTTCTGTGCTAGAGGGGCTTGTACATCTGCACAACATGTCTTTTAAAGTTTGAACCTATCCTATTGCATTTTTGAGTTATAGCAGTTTTTACTGTTTTATTGCTCCAAAAGCCTTTTCAGCCCATGAATAGTTGTTTGTGAGTTTCGAAAAAAGTGCAAGAGCTATTCGAACCCTTTTTGCTGGGCAAGTAGGACCTGTAAATCTACACAATATATAGTTTAAAGTTTGAGTCTATAATATTAGGTTTTGGATTTATGGCTGTTTTTGTGTCTATTGCTTCAAAAGCATTTTCAGATAATTTGTGTTTTCTGAAGAAACTACAAGAGATATCAAACCCATACTTTCTGTGCAAGAGGGGCTTGTACATCTGCACAACATGTCTTTTAAAGTTTGAACCTATCTTATTGCATTTTTGAGTTATAGCAGTTTTTACTGTTTTATTGCTCCAAAAGCCTTTTCAGCCCATGAACAGTTGTTTGTGAGTTTCGAAAAAAGTGCAAGAGCTATTCGAACCCTTTTTGCTGGGCAAGTAGGGCCTGTAAATCTACACAATATATAGTTTAAAGTTTGAGTCTATCATATTAGGTTTTGGATTTATAGCTGTTTTTGTGTCTATTGCTTCAAAAGCATTTTCAGATAATTTGTGTGTTCTGAAGAAACTACAAGAGATATCTAGCCCATACTTTCTGTGCAAGAGGGGCTTGTACATCTGCACAACATGTCTTTTAAAGTTTGAACCTATCTTATTGCATTTTTGAGTTATAGCAGTTTTTACTGTTTTATTGCTCCAAAAGCCTTTTCAGCCCATGAACAGTTGTTTGTGAGTTTCGAAAAAAGTGCAAGAGCTATTCGAACCCTTTTTGCTGGGCAAGTAGGACCTGTAAATCTACACAATATATAGTTTAAAGTTTGAGTCTATCATATTAGGTTTTGGATTTATTGCTGTTTTTGTGTCTATTGCTTCAAAAGCATTTTCAGATAATTTGTGTTTTCTGAAGAAACTACAAGAGATATCTAACCCATACTTTCTGTGCAAGAGGGGCTTGTACATCTGCACAACATGTCTTTTAAAGTTTGAACCTATCTTATTGCATTTTTGAGTTATAGCAGTTTTTACTGTTTTATTGCTCCAAAAGCCTTTTCAGCCCATGAACAGTTGTTTGTGAGTTTCGAAAAAAGTGCAAGAGCTATTCGAACCCTTTTTGCTGGACAAGTAGGACCTGTAAATCTACACAATATATAGTTTAAAGTTTGAGTCTATCATATTAGGTTTTGGATTTATAGCTGTTTTTGTGTCTATTGCTTCAAAAGCATTTTCAGATAATTTGTGTGTTCTGAAGAAACTACAAGAGATATCTAACCCATACTTTCTGTGCAAGAGGGGCTTGTACATCTGCACAACATGTCTTTTAAAGTTTGAACCTATCCTATTGCATTTTTGAGTTATAGCAGTTTTTACTGTTTTATTGCTCCAAAAGCCTTTTCAGCCCATGAACAGTTGTTTGTGAGTTTCGAAAAAAGTGCAAGAGCTATTCGAACCCTTTTTGCTGGGCAAGTAGGACCTGTAAATCTACACAATATATAGTTTAAAGTTTGAGTCTATAATATTAGGTTTTGGATTTATGGCTGTTTTTGTGTCTATTGCTTCAAAAGCATTTTCAGATAATTTGTGTTTTCTGAAGAAACTACAAGAGATATCAAACCCATACTTTCTGTGCAAGAGGATCTTGTACATCTGCACAACATGTCTTTTAAAGTTTGAACCTATCTTATTGCATTTTTGAGTTATAGCAGTTTTTACTGTTTTATTGCTCCAAAAGCCTTTTCAGCCCATGAACAGTTGTTTGTGAGTTTCGAAAAAAGTGCAAGAGCTATTCGAACCCTTTTTGCTGGGCAAGTAGGGCCTGTAAATCTACACAATATATAGTTTAAAGTTTGAGTCTATCATATTAGGTTTTGGATTTATAGCTGTTTTTGTGTCTATTGCTTCAAAAGCATTTTCAGATAATTTGTGTCTTCTGAAGAAACTACAAGAGATATCTAACCCATACTTTCTGTGCAAGAGGGGCTTGTACATCTGCACAACATGTCTTTTAAAGTTTGAACCTATCTTATTGCATTTTTGAGTTATAGCAGTTTTTACTGTTTTATTGCTCCAAAAGCCTTTTCAGCCCATGAACAGTTGTTTGTGAGTTTCGAAAAAAGTGCAAGAGCTATTCGAACCCTTTTTGCTGGGCAAGTAGGACCTGTAAATCTACACAATATATAGTTTAAAGTTTGAGTCTATCATATTAGGTTTTGGATTTATAGCTGTTTTTGTGTCTATTGCTTCAAAAACATTTTCAGATAATTTGTGTGTTCTGAAGAAACTACAAGAGATATCTAGCCCATACTTTCTGTGCAAGAGGGGCTTGTACATCTGCACAACATGTCTTTTAAAGTTTGAACCTATCCTATTGCATTTTTGAGTTATAGCAGTTTTTACTGTTTTATTGCTCCAAAAGCCTTTTCAGCCCATGAACAGTTGTTTGTGAGTTTCGAAAAAAGTGCAAGAGCTATTCGAACCCTTTTTGCTGGGCAAGTAGGACCTGTAAATCTACACAATATATAGTTTAAAGTTTGAGTCTATAATATTAGGTTTTGGATTTATGGCTGTTTTTGTGTCTATTGCTTCAAAAGCATTTTCAGATAATTTGTGTTTTCTGAAGAAACTACAAGAGATATCAAACCCATACTTTCTGTGCAAGAGGGGCTTGTAAATCTGCACAACATGTCTTTTAAAGTTTGAACCTATCTTATTGCATTTTTGAGTTATAGCAGTTTTTACTGTTTTATTGCTCCAAAAGCCTTTTCAGCCCATGAACAGTTGTTTGTGAGTTTCGAAAAAAGTGCAAGAGCTATTCGAACCCTTTTTGCTGGGCAAGTAGGGCCTGTAAATCTACACAATATATAGTTTAAAGTTTGAGTCTATCATATTAGGTTTTGGATTTATAGCTGTTTTTGTGTCTATTGCTTCAAAAGCATTTTCAGATAATTTGTGTGTTCTGAAGAAACTACAAGAGATATCTAGCCCATACTTTCTGTGCAAGAGGGGCTTGTACATCTGCACAACATGTCTTTTAAAGTTTGAACCTATCTTATTGCATTTTTGAGTTATAGCAGTTTTTACTGTTTTATTGCTCCAAAAGCCTTTTCAGCCCATGAACAGTTGTTTGTGAGTTTCGAAAAAAGTGCAAGAGCTATTCGAACCCTTTTTGCTGGGCAAGTAGGACCTGTAAATCTACACAATATATAGTTTAAAGTTTGAGTCTATCATATTAGGTTTTGGATTTATAGCTGTTTTTGTGTCTATTGCTTTAAAAACATTTTCAGATAATTTGTGTGTTCTGAAGAAACTACAAGAGATATCTAGCCCATACTTTCTGTGCAAGAGGGGCTTGTACATCTGCACAACATGTCTTTTAAAGTTTGAACCTATCCTATTGCATTTTTGAGTTATAGCAGTTTTTACTGTTTTATTGCTCCAAAAGCCTTTTCAGCCCATGAACAGTTGTTTGTGAGTTTCGAAAAAAGTGCAAGAGCTATTCGAACCCTTTTTGCTGGGCAAGTAGGACCTGTAAATCTACACAATATATAGTTTAAAGTTTGAGTCTATAATATTAGGTTTTGGATTTATGGCTGTTTTTGTGTCTATTGCTTCAAAAGCATTTTCAGATAATTTGTGTTTTCTGAAGAAACTACAAGAGATATCAAACCCATACTTTCTGTGCAAGAGGGGCTTGTACATCTGCACAACATGTCTTTTAAAGTTTGAACCTATCTTATTGCATTTTTGAGTTATAGCAGTTTTTACTGTTTTATTGCTCCAAAAGCCTTTTCAGCCCATGAACAGTTGTTTGTGAGTTTCGAAAAAAGTGCAAGAGCTATTCGAACCCTTTTTGCTGGGCAAGTAGGGCCTGTAAATCTACACAATATATAGTTTAAAGTTTGAGTCTATCATATTAGGTTTTGGATTTATAGCTGTTTTTGTGTCTATTGCTTCAAAAGCATTTTCAGATAATTTGTGTGTTCTGAAGAAACTACAAGAGATATCTAGCCCATACTTTCTGTGCAAGAGGGGCTTGTACATCTGCACAACATGTCTTTTAAAGTTTGAACCTATCTTATTGCATTTTTGAGTTATAGCAGTTTTTACTGTTTTATTGCTCCAAAAGCCTTTTCAGCCCATGAACAGTTGTTTGTGAGTTTCGAAAAAAGTGCAAGAGCTATTCGAACCCTTTTTGCTGGGCAAGTAGGACCTGTAAATCTACACAATATATAGTTTAAAGTTTGAGTCTATCATATTAGGTTTTGGATTTATAGCTGTTTTTGTGTCTATTGCTTTAAAAACATTTTCAGATAATTTGTGTGTTCTGAAGAAACTACAAGAGATATCTAGCCCATACTTTCTGTGCAAGAGGGGCTTGTACATCTGCACAACATGTCTTTTAAAGTTTGAACCTATCCTATTGCATTTTTGAGTTATAGCAGTTTTTACTGTTTTATTGCTCCAAAAGCCTTTTCAGCCCATGAACAGTTGTTTGTGAGTTTCGAAAAAAGTGCAAGAGCTATTCGAACCCTTTTTGCTGGGCAAGTAGGACCTGTAAATCTACACAATATATAGTTTAAAGTTTGAGTCTATCATATTAGGTTTTGGATTTATGGCTGTTTTTGTGTCTATTGCTTCAAAAGCATTTTCAGATAATTTGTGTTTTCTGAAGAAACTACAAGAGATATCAAACCCATACTTTCTGTGCAAGAGGGGCTTGTACATCTGCACAACATGTCTTTTAAAGTTTGAACCTATCTTATTGCATTTTTGAGTTATAGCAGTTTTTACTGTTTTATTGCTCCAAAAGCCTTTTCAGCCCATGAACAGTTGTTTGTGAGTTTCGAAAAAAGTGCAAGAGCTATTCGAACCCTTTTTGCTGGGCAAGTAGGGCCTGTAAATCTACACAATATATAGTTTAAAGTTTGAGTCTATCATATTAGGTTTTGGATTTATAGCTGTTTTTGTGTCTATTGCTTCAAAAGCATTTTCAGATAATTTGTGTGTTCTGAAGAAACTACAAGAGATATCTAGCCCATACTTTCTGTGCAAGAGGGGCTTGTACATCTGCACAACATGTCTTTTAAAGTTTGAACCTATCTTATTGCATTTTTGAGTTATAGCAGTTTTTACTGTTTTATTGCTCCAAAAGCCTTTTCAGCCCATGAACAGTTGTTTGTGAGTTTCGAAAAAAGTGCAAGAGCTATTCGAACCCTTTTTGCTGGGCAAGTAGGACCTGTAAATCTACACAATATATAGTTTAAAGTTTGAGTCTATCATATTAGGTTTTGGATTTATGGCTGTTTTTGTGTCTATTGCTTCAAAAGCATTTTCAGATAATTTGTGTTTTCTGAAGAAACTACAAGGGATATCAAACCCATACTTTCTGTGCAAGAGGGGCTTGTAAATCTGCACAACATGTCTTTTAAAGTTTGAACCTATCTTATTGCATTTTTGAGTTATAGCAGTTTTTACTGTTTTATTGCTCCAAAAGCCTTTTCAGCCCATGAACAGTTGTTTGTGAGTTTCGAAAAAAGTGCAAGAGCTATTCGAACCCTTTTTGCTGGGCAAGTAGGACCTGTAAATCTACACAATATATAGTTTAAAGTTTGAGTCTATCATATTAGGTTTTGGATTTATAGCTGTTTTTGTGTCTATTGCTTCAAAAGCATTTTCAGATAATTTGTGTGTTCTGAAGAAACTATAAGAGATATCTAACCCATACTTTCTGTGCAAGAGGGGCTTGTACATCTGCACAACATGTCTTTTAAAGTTTGAACCTATCCTATTGCATTTTTGAGTTATAGCAGTTTTTACTGTTTTATTGCTCCAAAAGCCTTTTCAGCCCATGAACAGTTGTTTGTGAGTTTCGAAAAAAGTGAAAGAGCTATTCGAACCCTTTTTGCTGGGCAAGTAGGACCTGTAAATCTACACAATATATAGTTTAAAGTTTGAGTCTATCATATTAGGTTTTGGATTTATGGCTGTTTTTGTGTCTATTGCTTCAAAAGCATTTTCAGATAATTTGTGTTTTCTGAAGAAACTACAAGAGATATCAAACCCATACTTTCTGTGCAAGAGGGGCTTGTAAATCTGCACAACATGTCTTTTAAAGTTTGAACCTATCTTATTGCATTTTTGAGTTATAGCAGTTTTTACTGTTTTATTGCTCCAAAAGCCTTTTCAGCCCATGAACAGTTGTTTGTGAGTTTCGAAAAAAGTGCAAGAGCTATTCGAACCCTTTTTGCTGGGCAAGTAGGACCTGTAAATCTACACAATATATAGTTTAAAGTTTGAGTCTATCATATTAGGTTTTGGATTTATAGCTGTTTTTGTGTCTATTGCTTCAAAAGCATTTTCAGATAATTTGTGTGTTCTGAAGAAACTATAAGAGATATCTAACCCATACTTTCTGTGCAAGAGGGGCTTGTACATCTGCACAACATGTCTTTTAAAGTTTGAACCTATCCTATTGCATTTTTGAGTTATAGCAGTTTTTACTGTTTTATTGCTCCAAAAGCCTTTTCAGCCCATGAACAGTTGTTTGTGAGTTTCGAAAAAAGTGAAAGAGCTATTCGAACCCTTTTTGCTGGGCAAGTAGGACCTGTAAATCTACACAATATATAGTTTAAAGTTTGAGTCTATCATATTAGGTTTTGGATTTATGGCTGTTTTTGTGTCTATTGCTTCAAAAGCATTTTCAGATAATTTGTGTTTTCTGAAGAAACTACAAGAGATATCTAGCCCATACTTTCTGTGCAAGAGGGGCTTGTACATCTGCACAACATGTCTTTTAAAGTTTGAACCTATCTTATTGCATTTTTGAGTTATAGCAGTTTTTACTGTTTTATTGCTCCAAAAGCCTTTTCAGCCCATGAACAGTTGTTTGTGAGTTTCGAAAAAAGTGCAAGAGCTATTCGAACCCTTTTTGCTGGGCAAGTAGGACCTGTAAATCTACACAATATATAGTTTAAAGTTTGAGTCTATCATATTAGGTTTTGGATTTATAGCTGTTTTTGTGTCTATTGCTTCAAAAGCATTTTCAGATAATTTGTGTGTTCTGAAGAAACTACAAGATATATCTAACCCATACTTTCTGTGCAAGAGGGGCTTGTACATCTGCACAACATGTCTTTTAAAGTTTGAACCTATCCTATTGCATTTTTGAGTTATAGCAGTTTTTACTGTTTTATTGCTCCAAAAGCCTTTTCAGCCCATGAACAGTTGTTTGTGAGTTTCGAAAAAAGTGCAAGAGCTATTCGAACCCTTTTTGCTGGGCAAGTAGGACCTGTAAATCTACACAATATATAGTTTAAAGTTTGAGTCTATAATATTAGGTTTTGGATTTATGGCTGTTTTTGTGTCTATTGCTTCAAAAGCATTTTCAGATAATTTGTGTTTTTTGAAGAAACTACAAGAGATATCAAACCCATACTTTCTGTGCAAGAGGGGCTTGTACATCTGCACAACATGTCTTTTAAAGTTTGAACCTATCTTATTGCATTTTTGAGTTATAGCAGTTTTTACTGTTTTATTGCTCCAAAAGCCTTTTCAGCCCATGAACAGTTGTTTGTGAGTTTCGAAAAAAGTGCAAGAGCTATTCGAACCCTTTTTGCTGGGCAAGTAGGGCCTGTAAATCTACACAATATATAGTTTAAAGTTTGAGTCTATCATATTAGGTTTTGGATTTATAGCTGTTTTTGTGTCTATTGCTTCAAAAGCATTTTCAGATAATTTGTGTGTTCTGAAGAAACTACAAGAGATATCTAACCCATACTTTCTGTGCAAGAGGGGCTTGTACATCTGCACAACATGTCTTTTAAAGTTTGAACCTATCTTATTGCATTTTTGAGTTATAGCAGTTTTTACTGTTTTATTGCTCCAAAAGCCTTTTCAGCCCATGAACAGTTGTTTGTGAGTTTCGAAAAAAGTGCAAGAGCTATTCGAACCCTTTTTGCTGGGCAAGTAGGGCCTGTAAATCTACACAATATATAGTTTAAAGTTTGAGTCTATCATATTAGGTTTTGGATTTATAGCTGTTTTTGTGTCTATTGCTTCAAAAGCATTTTCAGATAATTTGTGTGTTCTGAAGAAACTACAAGAGATATCTAACCCATACTTTCTGTGCAAGAGGGGCTTGTACATCTGCACAACATGTCTTTTAAAGTTTGAACCTATCTTATTGCATTTTTGAGTTATAGCAGTTTTTACTGTTTTATTGCTCCAAAAGCCTTTTCAGCCCATGAACAGTTGTTTGTGAGTTTCGAAAAAAGTGCAAGAGCTATTCGAACCCTTTTTGCTGGGCAAGTAGGACCTGTAAATCTACACAATATATAGTTTAAAGTTTGAGTCTATCATATTAGGTTTTGGATTTATAGCTGTTTTTGTGTCTATTGCTTCAAAAACATTTTCAGATAATTTGTGTGTTCTGAAGAAACTACAAGAGATATCTAGCCCATACTTTCTGTGCAAGAGGGGCTTGTACATCTGCACAACATGTCTTTTAAAGTTTGAACCTATCCTATTGCATTTTTGAGTTATAGCAGTTTTTACTGTTTTATTGCTCCAAAAGCCTTTTCAGCCCATGAACAGTTGTTTGTGAGTTTCGAAAAAAGTGCAAGAGCTATTCGAACCCTTTTTGCTGGGCAAGTAGGACCTGTAAATCTACACAATATATAGTTTAAAGTTTGAGTCTATAATATTAGGTTTTGGATTTATGGCTGTTTTTGTGTCTATTGCTTCAAAAGCATTTTCAGATAATTTGTGTTTTCTGAAGAAACTACAAGAGATATCAAACCCATACTTTCTGTGCAAGAGGGGCTTGTACATCTGCACAACATGTCTTTTAAAGTTTGAACCTATCTTATTGCATTTTTGAGTTATAGCAGTTTTTACTGTTTTATTGCTCCAAAAGCCTTTTCAGCCCATGAACAGTTGTTTGTGAGTTTCGAAAAAAGTGCAAGAGCTATTCGAACCCTTTTTGCTGGGCAAGTAGGGCCTGTAAATCTACACAATATATAGTTTAAAGTTTGAGTCTATCATATTAGGTTTTGGATTTATAGCTGTTTTTGTGTCTATTGCTTCAAAAGCATTTTCAGATAATTTGTGTGTTCTGAAGAAACTACAAGAGATATCTAGCCCATACTTTCTGTGCAAGAGGGGCTTGTAAATCTGCACAACATGTCTTTTAAAGTTTGAACCTATCTTATTGCATTTTTGAGTTATAGCAGTTTTTACTGTTTTATTGCTCCAAAAGCCTTTCAGCCCATGAACAGTTGTTTGTGAGTTTCGAAAAAAGTGCAAGAGCTATTCGAACCCTTTTTGCCGGGCAAGTAGGACCTGTAAATCTACACAATATATAGTTTAAAGTTTGAGTCTATCATATTAGGTTTTGGATTTATAGCTGTTTTTGTGTCTATTGCTTCAAAAGCATTTTCAGATAATTTGTGTGTTCTGAAGAAACTATAAGAGATATCTAGCCCATACTTTCTGTGCAAGAGGGGCTTGTACATCTGCACAACATGTCTTTTAAAGTTTGAACCTATCTTATTGCATTTTTGAGTTATAGCAGTTTTTACTGTTTTATTGCTCCAAAAGCCTTTTCAGCCCATGAACAGTTGTTTGTGAGTTTCGAAAAAAGTGCAAGAGCTATTCGAACCCTTTTTGCTGGGTAAGTAGGGCCTGTAAATCTACACAATATATAGTTTAAAGTTTGAGTCTATCATATTAGGTTTTGGATTTATAGCTGTTTTTGTGTCTATTGCTTCAAAAGCATTTTCAGATAATTTGTGTGTTCTGAAGAAACTATAAGAGATATCTAACCCATACTTTCTGTGCAAGAGGGGCTTGTACATCTGCACAACATGTCTTTTAAAGTTTGAACCTATCCTATTGCATTTTTGAGTTATAGCAGTTTTTACTGTTTTATTGCTCCAAAAGCCTTTTCAGCCCATGAACAGTTGTTTGTGAGTTTCGAAAAAAGTGAAAGAGCTATTCGAACCCTTTTTGCTGGGCAAGTAGGACCTGTAAATCTACACAATATATAGTTTAAAGTTTGAGTCTATCATATTAGGTTTTGGATTTATGGCTGTTTTTGTGTCTATTGCTTCAAAAGCATTTTCAGATAATTTGTGTTTTCTGAAGAAACTACAAGAGATATCAAACCCATACTTTCTGTGCAAGAGGGGCTTGTACATCTGCACAACATGTCTTTTAAAGTTTGAACCTATCTTATTGCATTTTTGAGTTATAGCAGTTTTTACTGTTTTATTGCTCCAAAAGCCTTTTCAGCCCATGAACAGTTGTTTGTGAGTTTCGAAAAAAGTGCAAGAGCTATTCGAACCCTTTTTGCTGGGCAAGTAGGACCTGTAAATTTACACAATATATAGTTTAAAGTTTGAGTCTATCATATTAGGTTTTGGATTTATAGCTGTTTTTGTGTCTATTGCTTAGAAAGCATTTTCAGATAATTTGTGTGTTCTGAAGAAACTATAAGAGATATCTAACCCATACTTTCTGTGCAAGAGGGGCTTGTACATCTGCACAACATGTCTTTTAAAGTTTGAACCTATCCTATTGCATTTTTGAGTTATAGCAGTTTTTACTGTTTTATTGCTCCAAAAGCCTTTTCAGCCCATGAACAGTTGTTTGTGAGTTTCGAAAAAAGTGAAAGAGCTATTCGAACCCTTTTTGCTGGGCAAGTAGGACCTGTAAATCTACACAATATATAGTTTAAAGTTTGAGTCTATCATATTAGGTTTTGGATTTATGGCTGTTTTTGTGTCTATTGCTTCAAAAGCATTTTCAGATAATTTGTGTTTTCTGAAGAAACTACAAGAGATATCAAACTCATACTTTCTGTGCAAGAGGGGCTTGTAAATCTGCACAACATGTCTTTTAAAGTTTGAACCTATCTTATTGCATTTTTGAGTTATAGCAGTTTTTACTGTTTTATTGCTCCAAAAGCCTTTTCAGCCCATGAACAGTTGTTTGTGAGTTTCGAAAAAAGTGCAAGAGCTATTCGAACCCTTTTTGCTGGGCAAGTAGGACCTGTAAATCTACACAATATATAGTTTAAAGTTTGAGTCTATCATATTAGGTTTTGGATTTATGGCTGTTTTTGTGTCTATTGCTTCAAAAGCATTTTCAGATAATTTGTGTTTTCTGAAGAAACTACAAGAGATATCAAACCCATACTTTCTGTGCAAAAGGGGCTTGTACATCTGCACAACATGTCTTTTAAAGTTTGAACCTATCTTATTGCATTTTTGAGTTATAGCAGTTTTTACTGTTTTATTGCTCCAAAAGCCTTTTCAGCCCATGAACAGTTGTTTGTGAGTTTCGAAAAAAGTGCAAGAGCTATTCGAACCCTTTTTGCTGGGCAAGTAGGACCTGTAAATCTACACAATATATAGTTTAAAGTTTGAGTCTATCATATTAGGTTTTGGATTTATGGCTGTTTTTGTGTCTATTGCTTCAAAAGCATTTTCATATAATTTGTGTTTTCTGAAGAAACTACAAGAGATATCAAACCCATACTTTCTGTGCAAGAGGGGCTTGTACGTCTGCACAACATGTCTTTTAAAGTTTGAACCTATCTTATTGCATTTTTGAGTTATAGCAGTTTTTACTGTTTTATTGCTCCAAAAGCCTTTTCAGCCCATGAACAGTTGTTTGTGAGTTTCGAAAAAAGTGCAAGAGCTATTCGAACCCTTTTTGCTGGGCAAGTAGGACCTGTAAATCTACAAAATATATATGTTAAAGTTTGAGTCTATCATATTAGGTTTTGGATTTATAGCTGTTTTTGTGTCTATTGCTTCAAAAGCATTTTCAGATAATTTGTGTTTTCTGAAGAAACTACAAGAGATATCTAGCCCATACTTTCTGTGCAAGAGGGGCTTGTACATCTGCACAACATGTCTTTTAAAGTTTGAACCTATCTTATTGCATTTTTGAGTTATAGCAGTTTTTACTGTTTTATTGCTCCAAAAGCCTTTTCAGCCCATGAACAGTTGTTTGTGAGTTTCGAAAAAAGTGCAAGAGCTATTCGAACCCTTTTTGCTGGGCAAGTAGGACCTGTAAATCTACACAATATATAGTTTAAAGTTTGAGTCTATAATATTAGGTTTTGGATTTATAGCTGTTTTTGTGTCTATTTGCTTCAAAAGCATTTTCAGATAATTTGTGTGTTCTGAAGAAACTACAAGAGATATCTAACCCATACTTTCTGTGCAAGAGGGGCTTGTACATCTGCACAACATGTCTTTTAAAGTTTGAACCTATCTTATTGCATTTTTGAGTTATAGCAGTTTTTACTGTTTTATTGCTCCAAAAGCCTTTTCAGCCCATGAACAGTTGTTTGTGAGTTTCGAAAAAAGTGCAAGAGCTATTCGAACCCTTTTTGCTGGACAAGTAGGACCTGTAAATCTACACAATATATAGTTTAAAGTTTGAGTCTATCATATTAGGTTTTGGATTTATAGCTGTTTTTGTGTCTATTGCTTCAAAAGCATTTTCAGATAATTTGTGTGTTCTGAAGAAACTACAAGAGATATCTAGCCCATACTTTCTGTGCAAGAGGGGCTTGTACATCTGCACAACATGTCTTTTAAAGTTTGAACCTATCTTATTGCATTTTTGAGTTATAGCAGTTTTTACTGTTTTATTGCTCCAAAAGCCTTTTCAGCCCATGAACAGTTGTTTGTGAGTTTCGAAAAAAGTGCAAGAGCTATTCGAACCCTTTTTGCTGGGCAAGTAGGGCCTGTAAATCTACACAATATATAGTTTAAAGTTTGAGTCTATCATATTAGGTTTTGGATTTATAGCTGTTTTTGTGTCTATTGCTTCAAAAGCATTTTCAGATAATTTGTGTTTTCTGAAGAAACTACAAGAGATATGAAACCCATACTTTCTGTGCAAGAGGGGCTTGTAAATCTGCACAACATGTCTTTTAAAGTTTGAACCTATCTTATTGCATTTTTGAGTTATAGCAGTTTTTACTGTTTTATTGCTCCAAAAGCCTTTTCAGCCCATGAACAGTTGTTTGTGAGTTTCGAAAAAAGTGCAAGAGCTATTCGAACCCTTTTTGCTGGGCAAGTAGGACCTGTAAATCTACACAATATATAGTTTAAAGTTTGAGTCTATCATATTAGGTTTTGGATTTATAGCTGTTTTTGTGTCTATTGCTTCAAAAGCATTTTCAGATAATTTGTGTGTTCTGAAGAAACTATAAGAGATATCTAGCCCATACTTTCTGTGCAAGAGGGGCTTGTACATCTGCACAACATGTCTTTTAAAGTTTGAACCTATCTTATTGCATTTTTGAGTTATAGCAGTTTTTACTGTTTTATTGCTCCAAAAGCCTTTTCAGCCCATGAACAGTTGTTTGTGAGTTTCGAAAAAAGTGCAAGAGCTATTCGAACCCTTTTTGCTGGGCAAGTAGGGCCTGTAAATCTACACAATATATAGTTTAAAGTTTGAGTCTATCATATTAGGTTTTGGATTTATAGCTGTTTTTGTGTCTATTGCTTCAAAAGCATTTTCAGATAATTTGTGTGTTCTGAAGAAACTACAAGAGATATCTAGCCCATACTTTCTGTGCAAGAGGGGCTTGTAAATCTGCACAACATGTCTTTTAAAGTTTGAACCTATCTTATTGCATTTTTGAGTTATAGCAGTTTTTACTGTTTTATTGCTCCAAAAGCCTTTCAGCCCATGAACAGTTGTTTGTGAGTTTCGAAAAAAGTGCAAGAGCTATTCGAACCCTTTTTGCTGGGCAAGTAGGACCTGTAAATCTACACAATATATAGTTTAAAGTTTGAGTCTATCATATTAGGTTTTGGATTTATAGCTGTTTTTGTGTCTATTGCTTCAAAAGCATTTTCAGATAATTTGTGTGTTCTGAAGAAACTATAAGAGATATCTAGCCCATACTTTCTGTGCAAGAGGGGCTTGTACATCTGCACAACATGTCTTTTAAAGTTTGAACCTATCTTATTGCATTTTTGAGTTATAGCAGTTTTTACTGTTTTATTGCTCCAAAAGCCTTTTCAGCCCATGAACAGTTGTTTGTGAGTTTCGAAAAAAGTGCAAGAGCTATTCGAACCCTTTTTGCTGGGTAAGTAGGGCCTGTAAATCTACACAATATATAGTTTAAAGTTTGAGTCTATCATATTAGGTTTTGGATTTATAGCTGTTTTTGTGTCTATTTCTTCAAAAGCATTTTCAGATAATTTGTGTGTTCTGAAGAAACTATAAGAGATATCTAACCCATACTTTCTGTGCAAGAGGGGCTTGTACATCTGCACAACATGTCTTTTAAAGTTTGAACCTATCCTATTGCATTTTTGAGTTATAGCAGTTTTTACTGTTTTATTGCTCCAAAAGCCTTTTCAGCCCATGAACAGTTGTTTGTGAGTTTCGAAAAAAGTGAAAGAGCTATTCGAACCCTTTTTGCTGGGCAAGTAGGACCTGTAAATCTACACAATATATAGTTTAAAGTTTGAGTCTATCATATTAGGTTTTGGATTTATGGCTGTTTTTGTGTCTATTGCTTCAAAAGCATTTTCAGATAATTTGTGTTTTCTGAAGAAACTACAAGAGATATCAAACCCATACTTTCTGTGCAAGAGGGGCTTGTACATCTGCACAACATGTCTTTTAAAGTTTGAACCTATCTTATTGCATTTTTGAGTTATAGCAGTTTTTACTGTTTTATTGCTCCAAAAGCCTTTTCAGCCCATGAACAGTTGTTTGTGAGTTTCGAAAAAAGTGCAAGAGCTATTCGAACCCTTTTTGCTGGGCAAGTAGGACCTGTAAATCTACACAATATATAGTTTAAAGTTTGAGTCTATCATATTAGGTTTTGGATTTATGGCTGTTTTTGTGTCTATTGCTTCAAAAGCATTTTCATATAATTTGTGTTTTCTGAAGAAACTACAAGAGATATCAAACCCATACTTTCTGTGCAAGAGGGGCTTGTACATCTGCACAACATGTCTTTTAAAGTTTGAACCTATCTTATTGCATTTTTGAGTTATAGCAGTTTTTACTGTTTTATTGCTCCAAAAGCCATTTCAGCCCATGAACAGTTGTTTGTGAGTTTCGAAAAAAGTGCAAGAGCTATTCGAACCCTTTTTGCTGGGCAAGTAGGACCTGTAAATCTACACAATATATAGTTTAAAGTTTGAGTCTATCATATTAGGTTTTGGATTTATGGCTGTTTTTGTGTCTATTGCTTCAAAAGCATTTTCAGATAATTTGTGTTTTCTGAAGAAACTACAAGAGATATCAAACCCATACTTTCTGTGCAAGAGGGGCTTGTAAATCTGCACAACATGTCTTTTAAAGTTTGAACCTATCTTATTGCATTTTTGAGTTATAGCAGTTTTTACTGTTTTATTGCTCCAAAAGCCTTTTCAGCCCATGAACAGTTGTTTGTGAGTTTCGAAAAAAGTGCAAGAGCTATTCGAACCCTTTTTGCTGGGCAAGTAGGACCTGTAAATTTACACAATATATAGTTTAAAGTTTGAGTCTATCATATTAGGTTTTGGATTTATAGCTGTTTTTGTGTCTATTGCTTCAAAAGCATTTTCAGATAATTTGTGTGTTCTGAAGAAACTATAAGAGATATCTAACCCATACTTTCTGTGCAAGAGGGGCTTGTACATCTGCACAACATGTCTTTTAAAGTTTGAACCTATCCTATTGCATTTTTGAGTTATAGCAGTTTTTACTGTTTTATTGCTCCAAAAGCCTTTTCAGCCCATGAACAGTTGTTTGTGAGTTTCGAAAAAAGTGAAAGAGCTATTCGAACCCTTTTTGCTGGGCAAGTAGGACCTGTAAATCTACACAATATATAGTTTAAAGTTTGAGTCTATCATATTAGGTTTTGGATTTATGGCTGTTTTTGTGTCTATTGCTTCAAAAGCATTTTCAGATAATTTGTGTTTTCTGAAGAAACTACAAGAGATATCAAACCCATACTTTCTGTGCAAGAGGGGCTTGTACATCTGCACAACATGTCTTTTAAAGTTTGAACCTATCTTATTGCATTTTTGAGTTATAGCAGTTTTTACTGTTTTATTGCTCCAAAAGCCTTTTCAGCCCATGAACAGTTGTTTGTGAGTTTCGAAAAAAGTGCAAGAGCTATTCGAACCCTTTTTGCTGGGCAAGTAGGACCTGTAAATCTACACAATATATAGTTTAAAGTTTGAGTCTATCATATTAGGTTTTGGATTTATGGCTGTTTTTGTGTCTATTGCTTCAAAAGCATTTTCAGATAATTTGTGTTTTCTGAAGAAACTACAAGAGATATCAAACCCATACTTTCTGTGCTAAAGGGGCTTGTACATCTGCACAACATGTCTTTTAAAGTTTGAACCTATCTTATTGCATTTTTGAGTTATAGCAGTTTTTACTGTTTTATTGCTCCAAAAGCCTTTTCAGCCCATGAACAGTTGTTTGTGAGTTTCGAAAAAAGTGCAAGAGCTATTCGAACCCTTTTTGCTGGGCAAGTAGGACCTGTAAATCTACACAATATATAGTTTAAAGTTTGAGTCTATCATATTAGGTTTTGGATTTATGGCTGTTTTTGTGTCTATTGCTTCAAAAGCATTTTCATATAATTTGTGTTTTCTGAAGAAACTACAAGAGATATCAAACCCATACTTTCTGTGCAAGAGGGGCTTGTACGTCTGCACAACATGTCTTTTAAAGTTTGAACCTATCTTATTGCATTTTTGAGTTATAGCAGTTTTTACTGTTTTATTGCTCCAAAAGCCTTTTCAGCCCATGAACAGTTGTTTGTGAGTTTCGAAAAAAGTGCAAGAGCTATTCGAACCCTTTTTGCTGGGCAAGTAGGACCTGTAAATCTACAAAATATATATGTTAAAGTTTGAGTCTATCATATTAGGTTTTGGATTTATAGCTGTTTTTGTGTCTATTGCTTCAAAAGCATTTTCAGATAATTTGTGTTTTCTGAAGAAACTACAAGAGATATCTAGCCCATACTTTCTGTGCAAGAGGGGCTTGTACATCTGCACAACATGTCTTTTAAAGTTTGAACCTATCTTATTGCATTTTTGAGTTATAGCAGTTTTTACTGTTTTATTGCTCCAAAAGCCTTTTCAGCCCATGAACAGTTGTTTGTGAGTTTCGAAAAAAGTGCAAGAGCTATTCGAACCCTTTTTGCTGGGCAAGTAGGACCTGTAAATCTACACAATATATAGTTTAAAGTTTGAGTCTATAATATTAGGTTTTGGATTTATAGCTGTTTTTGTGTCTATTTGCTTCAAAAGCATTTTCAGATAATTTGTGTGTTCTGAAGAAACTACAAGAGATATCTAACCCATACTTTCTGTGCAAGAGGGGCTTGTACATCTGCACAACATGTCTTTTAAAGTTTGAACCTATCTTATTGCATTTTTGAGTTATAGCAGTTTTTACTGTTTTATTGCTCCAAAAGCCTTTTCAGCCCATGAACAGTTGTTTGTGAGTTTCGAAAAAAGTGCAAGAGCTATTCGAACCCTTTTTGCTGGACAAGTAGGACCTGTAAATCTACACAATATATAGTTTAAAGTTTGAGTCTATCATATTAGGTTTTGGATTTATAGCTGTTTTTGTGTCTATTGCTTCAAAAGCATTTTCAGATAATTTGTGTGTTCTGAAGAAACTACAAGAGATATCTAGCCCATACTTTCTGTGCAAGAGGGGCTTGTACATCTGCACAACATGTCTTTTAAAGTTTGAACCTATCTTATTGCATTTTTGAGTTATAGCAGTTTTTACTGTTTTATTGCTCCAAAAGCCTTTTCAGCCCATGAACAGTTGTTTGTGAGTTTCGAAAAAAGTGCAAGAGCTATTCGAACCCTTTTTGCTGGGCAAGTAGGGCCTGTAAATCTACACAATATATAGTTTAAAGTTTGAGTCTATCATATTAGGTTTTGGATTTATAGCTGTTTTTGTGTCTATTGCTTCAAAAGCATTTTCAGATAATTTGTGTTTTCTGAAGAAACTACAAGAGATATGAAACCCATACTTTCTGTGCAAGAGGGGCTTGTAAATCTGCACAACATGTCTTTTAAAGTTTGAACCTATCTTATTGCATTTTTGAGTTATAGCAGTTTTTACTGTTTTATTGCTCCAAAAGCCTTTTCAGCCCATGAACAGTTGTTTGTGAGTTTCGAAAAAAGTGCAAGAGCTATTCGAACCCTTTTTGCTGGGCAAGTAGGACCTGTAAATCTACACAATATATAGTTTAAAGTTTGAGTCTATCATATTAGGTTTTGGATTTATAGCTGTTTTTGTGTCTATTGCTTCAAAAGCATTTTCAGATAATTTGTGTGTTCTGAAGAAACTATAAGAGATATCTAGCCCATACTTTCTGTGCAAGAGGGGCTTGTACATCTGCACAACATGTCTTTTAAAGTTTGAACCTATCTTATTGCATTTTTGAGTTATAGCAGTTTTTACTGTTTTATTGCTCCAAAAGCCATTTCAGCCCATGAACAGTTGTTTGTGAGTTTCGAAAAAAGTGCAAGAGCTATTCGAACCCTTTTTGCTGGGCAAGTAGGACCTGTAAATCTACACAATATATAGTTTAAAGTTTGAGTCTATCATATTAGGTTTTGGATTTATAGCTGTTTTTGTGTATATTGCTTCAAAAACATTTTCAGATAATTTGTGTGTTCTGAAGAAACTACAAGAGATATCTAGCCCATACTTTCTGTGCAAGAGGGGCTTGTACATCTGCACAACATGTCTTTTAAAGTTTGAACCTATCCTATTGCATTTTTGAGTTATAGCAGTTTTTACTGTTTTATTGCTCCAAAAGCCTTTTCAGCCCATGAACAGTTGTTTGTGAGTTTCGAAAAAAGTGCAAGAGCTATTCGAACCCTTTTTGCTGGGCAAGTAGGACCTGTAAATCTACACAATATATAGTTTAAAGTTTGAGTCTATCATATTAGGTTTTGGATTTATGGCTGTTTTTGTGTCTATTGCTTCAAAAGCATTTTCAGATAATTTGTGTTTTCTGAAGAAACTTCAAGAGATATCAAACCCATACTTTCTGTGCAAGAGGGGCTTGTAAATCTGCACAACATGTCTTTTAAAGTTTGAACCTATCTTATTGCATTTTTGAGTTATAGCAGTTTTTACTGTTTTATTGCTCCAAAAGCCTTTTCAGCCCATGAACAGTTGTTTGTGAGTTTCGAAAAAAGTGCAAGAGCTATTCGAACCCTTTTTGCTGGGCAAGTAGGACCTGTAAATCTACACAATATATAGTTTAAAGTTTGAGTCTATCATATTAGGTTTTGGATTTATAGCTGTTTTTGTGTCTATTGCTTCAAAAGCATTTTCAGATAATTTGTGTGTTCTGAAGAAACTATAAGAGATATCTAACCCATACTTTCTGTGCAAGAGGGGCTTGTACATCTGCACAACATGTCTTTTAAAGTTTGAACCTATCCTATTGCATTTTTGAGTTATAGCAGTTTTTACTGTTTTATTGCTCCAAAAGCCTTTTCAGCCCATGAACAGTTGTTTGTGAGTTTCGAAAAAAGTGCAAGAGCTATTCGAACCCTTTTTGCTGGGCAAGTAGGACCTGTAAATCTACACAATATATAGTTTAAAGTTTGAGTCTATCATATTAGGTTTTGGATTTATGGCTGTTTTTGTGTCTATTGCTTCAAAAGCATTTTCAGATAATTTGTGTTTTCTGAAGAAACTACAAGAGATATCAAACCCATACTTTCTGTGCAAGAGGGGCTTGTACATCTGCACAACATGTCTTTTAAAGTTTGAACCTATCTTATTGCATTTTTGAGTTATAGCAGTTTTTACTGTTTTATTGCTCCAAAAGCCTTTTCAGCCCATGAACAGTTGTTTGTGAGTTTCGAAAAAAGTGCAAGAGCTATTCGAACCCTTTTTGCTGGGCAAGTAGGACCTGTAAATCTACACAATATATAGTTTAAAGTTTGAGTCTATCATATTAGGTTTTGGATTTATGGCTGTTTTTGTGTCTATTGCTTCAAAAGCATTTTCAGATAATTTGTGTTTTCTGAAGAAACTACAAGAGATATCAAACCCATACTTTCTGTGCAAGAGGGGCTTGTACATCTGCACAACATGTCTTTTAAAGTTTGAACCTATCTTATTGCATTTTTGAGTTATAGCAGTTTTTACTGTTTTGTTGCTCCAAAAGCCTTTTCAGCCCATGAACAGTTGTTTGTGAGTTTCGAAAAAAGTGCAAGAGCTATTCGAACCCTTTTTGCTGGGCAAGTAGGACCTGTAAATCTACACAATATATAGTTTAAAGTTTGAGTCTATCATATTAGGTTTTGGATTTATGGCTGTTTTTGTGTCTATTGCTTCAAAAGCATTTTCATATAATTTGTGTTTTCTGAAGAAACTACAAGAGATATCAAACCCATACTTTCTGTGCAAGAGGGGCTTGTACATCTGCACAACATGTCTTTTAAAGTTTGAACCTATCTTATTGCATTTTTGAGTTATAGCAGTTTTTACTGTTTTATTGCTCCAAAAGCCTTTTCAGCCCATGAACAGTTGTTTGTGAGTTTCGAAAAAAGTGCAAGAGCTATTCGAACCCTTTTTGCTGGGCAAGTAGGACCTGTAAATCTACACAATATATAGTTTAAAGTTTGAGTCTATCATATTAGGTTTTGGATTTATAGCTGTTTTTGTGTCTATTGCTTCAAAAGCATTTTCAGATAATTTGTGTTTTCTGAAGAAACTACACGAGATATCTAGCCCATACTTTCTGTGCAAGAGGGGCTTGTACATCTGCACAACATGTCTTTTAAAGTTTGAACCTATCTTATTGCATTTTTGAGTTATAGCAGTTTTTACTGTTTTATTGCTCCAAAAGCCTTTTCAGCCCATGAACAGTTGTTTGTGAGTTTCGAAAAAAGTGCAAGAGCTATTCGAACCCTTTTTGCTGGACAAGTAGGACCTGTAAATCTACACAATATATAGTTTAAAGTTTGAGTCTATCATATTAGGTTTTGGATTTATAGCTGTTTTTGTGTCTATTGCTTCAAAAGCATTTTCAGATAATTTGTGTGTTCTGAAGAAACTACAAGAGATATCTAACCCATACTTTCTGTGCAAGAGGGGCTTGTACATCTGCACAACATGTCTTTTAAAGTTTGAACCTATCCTATTGCATTTTTGAGTTATAGCAGTTTTTACTGTTTTATTGCTCCAAAAGCCTTTTCAGCCCATGAACAGTTGTTTGTGAGTTTCGAAAAAAGTGAAAGAGCTATTCGAACCCTTTTTGCTGGGCAAGTAGGACCTGTAAATCTACACAATATATAGTTTAAAGTTTGAGTCTATCATATTAGGTTTTGGATTTATGGCTGTTTTTGTTTCTATTGCTTCAAAAGCATTTTCAGATAATTTGTGTTTTCTGAAGAAACTACAAGAGATATCAAACCCATACTTTCTGTGCAAGAGGGGCTTGTACATCTGCACAACATGTCTTTTAAAGTTTGAACCTATCTTATTGCATTTTTGAGTTATAGCAGTTTTTACTGTTTTATTGCTCCAAAAGCCTTTTCAGCCCATGAACAGTTGTTTGTGAGTTTCGAAAAAAGTGCAAGAGCTATTCTAACCCTTTTTGCTGGGCAAGTAGGACCTGTAAATCTACACAATATATAGTTTAAAGTTTGAGTCTATCATATTAGGTTTTGGATTTATAGCTGTTTTTGTGTCTATTGCTTCAAAAACATTTTCAGATAATTTTTGTGTTCTGAAGAAACTACAAGAGATATCTAGCCCATACTTTCTGTGCAAGAGGGGCTTGTACATCTGCACAACATGTCTTTTAAAGTTTGAACCTATCCTATTGCATTTTTGAGTTATAGCAGTTTTTACTGTTTTATTGCTCCAAAAGCCTTTTCAGCCCATGAACAGTTGTTTGTGAGTTTCGAAAAAAGTGCAAGAGCTATTCGAACCCTTTTTGCTGGGCAAGTAGGACCTGTAAATCTACACAATATATAGTTTAAAGTTTGAGTCTATAATATTAGGTTTTGGATTTATGGCTGTTTTTGTGTCTATTGCTTCAAAAGCATTTTCAGATAATTTGTGTTTTCTGAAGAAACTACAAGAGATATCAAACCCATACTTTCTGTGCAAGAGGGGCTTGTACATCTGCACAACATGTCTTTTAAAGTTTGAACCTATCTTATTGTATTTTTGAGTTATAGCAGTTTTTACTGTTTTATTGCTCCAAAAGCCTTTTCAGCCCATGAACAGTTGTTTGTGAGTTTCGAAAAAAGTGCAAGAGCTATTCGAACCCTTTTTGCTGGGCAAGTAGGGCCTGTAAATCTACACAATATATAGTTTAAAGTTTGAGTCTATCATATTAGGTTTTGGATTTATAGCTGTTTTTGTGTCTATTGCTTCAAAAGCATTTTCAGATAATTTGTGTGTTCTGAAGAAACTACAAGAGATATCTAGCCCATACTTTCTGTGCAAGAGGGGCTTGTACATCTGCACAACATGTCTTTTAAAGTTTGAACCTATCTTATTGCATTTTTGAGTTATAGCAGTTTTTACTATTTTATTGCTCCAAAAGCCTTTTCAGCCCATGAACAGTTGTTTGTGAGTTTCGAAAAAAGTGCAAGAGCTATTCGAACCCTTTTTGCTGGGCAAGTAGGACCTGTAAATCTACACAATATATAGTTTAAAGTTTGAGTCTATCATATTAGGTTTTGGATTTATAGCTGTTTTTGTGTCTATTGCTTCAAAAGCATTTTCAGATAATTTGTGTGTTCTGAAGAAACTATAAGAGATATCTAGCCCATACTTTCTGTGCAAGAGGGGCTTGTACATCTGCACAACATGTCTTTTAAAGTTTGAACCTATCCTATTGCATTTTTGAGTTATAGCAGTTTTTACTGTTTTATTGCTCCAAAAGCCTTTTCAGCCCATGAACAGTTGTTTGTGAGTTTCGAAAAAAGTGAAAGAGCTATTCGAACCCTTTTTGCTGGGCAAGTAGGACCTGTAAATCTACACAATATATAGTTTAAAGTTTGAGTCTATCATATTAGGTTTTGGATTTATGGCTGTTTTTGTGTCTATTGCTTCAAAAGCATTTTCAGATAATTTGTGTTTTCTGAAGAAACTACAAGAGATATCAAACCCATACTTTCTGTGCAAGAGGGGCTTGTACATCTGCACAACATGTCTTTTAAAGTTTGAACCTATCTTATTGCATTTTTGAGTTATAGCAGTTTTTACTATTTTATTGCTCCAAAAGCCTTTTCAGCCCATGAACAGTTGTTTGTGAGTTTCGAAAAAAGTGCAAGAGCTATTCGAACCCTTTTTGCTGGGCAAGTAGGACCTGTAAATCTACACAATATATAGTTTAAAGTTTGAGTCTATCATATTAGGTTTTGGATTTATAGCTGTTTTTGTGTCTATTGCTTCAAAAGCATTTTCAGATAATTTGTGTGTTCTGAAGAAACTATAAGAGATATCTAGCCCATACTTTCTGTGCAAGAGGGGCTTGTACATCTGCACAACATGTCTTTTAAAGTTTGAACCTATCCTATTGCATTTTTGAGTTATAGCAGTTTTTACTGTTTTATTGCTCCAAAAGCCTTTTCAGCCCATGAACAGTTGTTTGTGAGTTTCGAAAAAAGTGAAAGAGCTATTCGAACCCTTTTTGCTGGGCAAGTAGGACCTGTAAATCTACACAATATATAGTTTAAAGTTTGAGTCTATCATATTAGGTTTTGGATTTATGGCTGTTTTTGTGTCTATTGCTTCAAAAGCATTTTCAGATAATTTGTGTTTTCTGAAGAAACTACAAGAGATATCAAACCCATACTTTCTGTGCAAGAGGGGCTTGTACATCTGCACAACATGTCTTTTAAAGTTTGAACCTATCTTATTGCATTTTTGAGTTATAGCAGTTTTTACTGTTTTATTGCTCCAAAAGCCTTTTCAGCCCATGAACAGTTGTTTGTGAGTTTCGAAAAAAGTGCAAGAGCTATTCGAACCCTTTTTGCTGGGCAAGTAGGACCTGTTAATCTACACAATATATAGTTTAAAGTTTGAGTCTATCATATTAGGTTTTGGATTTATGGCTGTTTTTGTGTCTATTGCTTCAAAAGCATTTTCAGATAATTTGTGTTTTCTGAAGAAACTACAAGAGATATCAAACCCATACTTTCTGTGCAAGAGGGGCTTGTAAATCTGCACAACATGTCTTTTAAAGTTTGAACCTATCTTATTGCATTTTTGAGTTATAGCAGTTTTTACTGTTTTATTGCTCCAAAAGCCTTTTCAGCCCATGAACAGTTGTTTGTGAGTTTCGAAAAAAGTGCAAGAGCTATTCGAACCCTTTTTGCTGGGCAAGTAGGACCTGTAAATTTACACAATATATAGTTTAAAGTTTGAGTCTATCATATTAGGTTTTGGATTTATAGCTGTTTTTGTGTCTATTGCTTCAAAAGCATTTTCAGATAATTTGTGTGTTCTGAAGAAACTATAAGAGATATCTAACCCATACTTTCTGTGCAAGAGGGGCTTGTACATCTGCACAACATGTCTTTTAAAGTTTGAACCTATCCTATTGCATTTTTGAGTTATAGCAGTTTTTACTGTTTTATTGCTCCAAAAGCCTTTTCAGCCCATGAACAGTTGTTTGTGAGTTTCGAAAAAAGTGCAAGAGCTATTCGAACCCTTTTTGCTGGGCAAGTAGGACCTGTAAATCTACACAATATATAGTTTAAAGTTTGAGTCTATCATATTAGGTTTTGGATTTATGGCTGTTTTTGTGTCTATTGCTTCAAAAGCATTTTCAGATAATTTGTGTTTTCTGAAGAAACTACAAGAGATATCAAACCCATACTTTCTGTGCAAGAGGGGCTTGTACATCTGCACAACATGTCTTTTAAAGTTTGAACCTATCTTATTGCATTTTTGAGTTATAGCAGTTTTTACTGTTTTATTGCTCCAAAAGCCTTTTCAGCCCATGAACAGTTGTTTGTGAGTTTCGAAAAAAGTGCAAGAGCTATTCGAACCCTTTTTGCTGGGCAAGTAGGACCTGTAAATCTACACAATATATAGTTTAAAGTTTGAGTCTATAATATTAGGTTTTGGATTTATGGCTGTTTTTGTGTCTATTGCTTCAAAAGCATTTTCAGATAATTTGTGTTTTCTGAAGAAACTACAAGAGATATCAAACCCATACTTTCTGTGCAAGAGGGGCTTGTACATCTGCACAACATGTCTTTTAAAGTTTGAACCTATCTTATTGCATTTTTGAGTTATAGCAGTTTTTACTGTTTTATTGCTCCAAAAGCCTTTTCAGCCCATGAACAGTTGTTTGTGAGTTTCGAAAAAAGTGCAAGAGCTATTCGAACCCTTTTTGCTGGGCAAGTAGGGCCTGTAAATCTACACAATATATAGTTTAAAGTTTGAGTCTATCATATTAGGTTTTGGATTTATAGCTGTTTTTGTGTCTATTGCTTCAAAAGCATTTTCAGATAATTTGTGTGTTCTGAAGAAACTACAAGAGATATCTAGCCCATACTTTCTGTGCAAGAGGGGCTTGTACATCTGCACAACATGTCTTTTAAAGTTTGAACCTATCTTATTGCATTTTTGAGTTATAGCAGTTTTTACTGTTTTATTGCTCCAAAAGCCTTTTCAGCCCATGAACAGTTGTTTGTGAGTTTCGAAAAAAGTGCAAGAGCTATTCGAACCCTTTTTGCTGGGCAAGTAGGACCTGTAAATCTACACAATATATAGTTTAAAGTTTGAGTCTATCATATTAGGTTTTGGATTTATGGCTGTTTTTGTGTCTATTGCTTCAAAAGCATTTTCAGATAATTTGTGTTTTCTGAAGAAACTACAAGAGATATCAAACCCATACTTTCTGTGCAAGAGGGGCTTGTACATCTGCACAACATGTCTTTTAAAGTTTGAACCTATCTTATTGCATTTTTGAGTTATAGCAGTTTTTACTGTTTTATTGCTCCAAAAGCCTTTTCAGCCCATGAACAGTTGTTTGTGAGTTTCGAAAAAAGTGCAAGAGCTATTCGAACCCTTTTTGCTGGGCAAGTAGGACCTGTAAATCTACACAATATATAGTTTAAAGTTTGAGTCTATCATATTAGGTTTTGGATTTATAGCTGTTTTTGTGTCTATTGCTTCAAAAGCATTTTCAGATAATTTGTGTGTTCTGAAGAAACTATAAGAGATATCTAACCCATACTTTCTGTGCAAGAGGGGCTTGTACATCTGCACAACATGTCTTTTAAAGTTTGAACCTATCCTATTGCATTTTTGAGTTATAGCAGTTTTTACTGTTTTATTGCTCCAAAAGCCTTTTCAGCCCATGAACAGTTGTTTGTGAGTTTCGAAAAAAGTGCAAGAGCTATTCGAACCCTTTTTGCTGGGCAAGTAGGACCTGTAAATCTACACAATATATAGTTTAAAGTTTGAGTCTATCATATTAGGTTTTGGATTTATGGCTGTTTTTGTGTCTATTGCTTCAAAAGCATTTTCAGATAATTTGTGTTTTCTGAAGAAACTACAAGAGATATCAAACCCATACTTTCTGTGCAAGAGGGGCTTGTACATCTGCACAACATGTCTTTTAAAGTTTGAACCTATCTTATTGCATTTTTGAGTTATAGCAGTTTTTACTGTTTTATTGCTCCAAAAGCCTTTTCAGCCCATGAACAGTTGTTTGTGAGTTTCGAAAAAAGTGCAAGAGCTATTCGAACCCTTTTTGCTGGGCAAGTAGGACCTGTAAATCTACACAATATATAGTTTAAAGTTTGAGTCTATCATATTAGGTTTTGGATTTATAGCTGTTTTTGTGTCTATTGCTTCAAAAGCATTTTCAGATAATTTGTGTGTTCTGAAGAAACTATAAGAGATATCTAACCCATACTTTCTGTGCAAGAGGGGCTTGTACATCTGCACAACATGTCTTTTAAAGTTTGAACCTATCCTATTGCATTTTTGAGTTATAGCAGTTTTTACTGTTTTATTGCTCCAAAAGCCTTTTCAGCCCATGAACAGTTGTTTGTGAGTTTCGAAAAAAGTGCAAGAGCTATTCGAACCCTTTTTGCTGGGCAAGTAGGACCTGTAAATCTACACAATATATAGTTTAAAGTTTGAGTCTATCATATTAGGTTTTGGATTTATGGCTGTTTTTGTGTCTATTGCTTCAAAAGCATTTTCAGATAATTTGTGTTTTCTGAAGAAACTACAAGAGATATCAAACCCATACTTTCTGTGCAAGAGGGGCTTGTACATCTGCACAACATGTCTTTTAAAGTTTGAACCTATCTTATTGCATTTTTGAGTTATAGCAGTTTTTACTGTTTTATTGCTCCAAAAGCCTTTTCAGCCCATGAACAGTTGTTTGTGAGTTTCGAAAAAAGTGCAAGAGCTATTCGAACCCTTTTTGCTGGGCAAGTAGGACCTGTAAATCTACACAATATATAGTTTAAAGTTTGAGTCTATAATATTAGGTTTTGGATTTATGGCTGTTTTTGTGTCTATTGCTTCAAAAGCATTTTCAGATAATTTGTGTTTTCTGAAGAAACTACAAGAGATATCAAACCCATACTTTCTGTGCAAGAGGGGCTTGTACATCTGCACAACATGTCTTTTAAAGTTTGAACCTATCTTATTGCATTTTTGAGTTATAGCAGTTTTTACTGTTTTATTGCTCCAAAAGCCTTTTCAGCCCATGAACAGTTGTTTGTGAGTTTCGAAAAAAGTGCAAGAGCTATTCGAACCCTTTTTGCTGGGCAAGTAGGGCCTGTAAATCTACACAATATATAGTTTAAAGTTTGAGTCTATCATATTAGGTTTTGGATTTATAGCTGTTTTTGTGTCTATTGCTTCAAAAGCATTTTCAGATAATTTGTGTGTTCTGAAGAAACTACAAGAGATATCTAGCCCATACTTTCTGTGCAAGAGGGGCTTGTACATCTGCACAACATGTCTTTTAAAGTTTGAACCTATCTTATTGCATTTTTGAGTTATAGCAGTTTTTACTGTTTTATTGCTCCAAAAGCCTTTTCAGCCCATGAACAGTTGTTTGTGAGTTTCGAAAAAAGTGCAAGAGCTATTCGAACCCTTTTTGCTGGGCAAGTAGGACCTGTAAATCTACACAATATATAGTTTAAAGTTTGAGTCTATCATATTAGGTTTTGGATTTATGGCTGTTTTTGTGTCTATTGCTTCAAAAGCATTTTCAGATAATTTGTGTTTTCTGAAGAAACTACAAGAGATATCAAACCCATACTTTCTGTGCAAGAGGGGCTTGTACATCTGCACAACATGTCTTTTAAAGTTTGAACCTATCTTATTGCATTTTTGAGTTATAGCAGTTTTTACTGTTTTATTGCTCCAAAAGCCTTTTCAGCCCATGAACAGTTGTTTGTGAGTTTCGAAAAAAGTGCAAGAGCTATTCGAACCCTTTTTGCTGGGCAAGTAGGACCTGTAAATCTACACAATATATAGTTTAAAGTTTGAGTCTATCATATTAGGTTTTGGATTTATAGCTGTTTTTGTGTCTATTGCTTCAAAAGCATTTTCAGATAATTTGTGTGTTCTGAAGAAACTATAAGAGATATCTAACCCATACTTTCTGTGCAAGAGGGGCTTGTACATCTGCACAACATGTCTTTTAAAGTTTGAACCTATCCTATTGCATTTTTGAGTTATAGCAGTTTTTACTGTTTTATTGCTCCAAAAGCCTTTTCAGCCCATGAACAGTTGTTTGTGAGTTTCGAAAAAAGTGCAAGAGCTATTCGAACCCTTTTTGCTGGGCAAGTAGGACCTGTAAATCTACACAATATATAGTTTAAAGTTTGAGTCTATCATATTAGGTTTTGGATTTATGGCTGTTTTTGTGTCTATTGCTTCAAAAGCATTTTCAGATAATTTGTGTTTTCTGAAGAAACTACAAGAGATATCAAACCCATACTTTCTGTGCAAGAGGGGCTTGTACATCTGCACAACATGTCTTTTAAAGTTTGAACCTATCTTATTGCATTTTTGAGTTATAGCAGTTTTTACTGTTTTATTGCTCCAAAAGCCTTTTCAGCCCATGAACAGTTGTTTGTGAGTTTCGAAAAAAGTGCAAGAGCTATTCGAACCCTTTTTGCTGGGCAAGTAGGACCTGTAAATCTACACAATATATAGTTTAAAGTTTGAGTCTATCATATTAGGTTTTGGATTTATGGCTGTTTTTGTGTCTATTGCTTCAAAAGCATTTTCAGATAATTTGTGTTTTCTGAAGAAACTACAAGAGATATCAAACCCATACTTTCTGTGCAAGAGGGGCTTGTACATCTGCACAACATGTCTTTTAAAGTTTGAACCTATCTTATTGCATTTTTGAGTTATAGCAGTTTTTACTGTTTTGTTGCTCCAAAAGCCTTTTCAGCCCATGAACAGTTGTTTGTGAGTTTCGAAAAAAGTGCAAGAGCTATTCGAACCCTTTTTGCTGGGCAAGTAGGACCTGTAAATCTACACAATATATAGTTTAAAGTTTGAGTCTATCATATTAGGTTTTGGATTTATGGCTGTTTTTGTGTCTATTGCTTCAAAAGCATTTTCATATAATTTGTGTTTTCTGAAGAAACTACAAGAGATATCAAACCCATACTTTCTGTGCAAGAGGGGCTTGTACATCTGCACAACATGTCTTTTAAAGTTTGAACCTATCTTATTGCATTTTTGAGTTATAGCAGTTTTTACTGTTTTATTGCTCCAAAAGCCTTTTCAGCCCATGAACAGTTGTTTGTGAGTTTCGAAAAAAGTGCAAGAGCTATTCGAACCCTTTTTGCTGGGCAAGTAGGACCTGTAAATCTACACAATATATAGTTTAAAGTTTGAGTCTATCATATTAGGTTTTGGATTTATAGCTGTTTTTGTGTCTATTGCTTCAAAAGCATTTTCAGATAATTTGTGTTTTCTGAAGAAACTACACGAGATATCTAGCCCATACTTTCTGTGCAAGAGGGGCTTGTACATCTGCACAACATGTCTTTTAAAGTTTGAACCTATCTTATTGCATTTTTGAGTTATAGCAGTTTTTACTGTTTTATTGCTCCAAAAGCCTTTTCAGCCCATGAACAGTTGTTTGTGAGTTTCGAAAAAAGTGCAAGAGCTATTCGAACCCTTTTTGCTGGACAAGTAGGACCTGTAAATCTACACAATATATAGTTTAAAGTTTGAGTCTATCATATTAGGTTTTGGATTTATAGCTGTTTTTGTGTCTATTGCTTCAAAAGCATTTTCAGATAATTTGTGTGTTCTGAAGAAACTACAAGAGATATCTAACCCATACTTTCTGTGCAAGAGGGGCTTGTACATCTGCACAACATGTCTTTTAAAGTTTGAACCTATCCTATTGCATTTTTGAGTTATAGCAGTTTTTACTGTTTTATTGCTCCAAAAGCCTTTTCAGCCCATGAACAGTTGTTTGTGAGTTTCGAAAAAAGTGAAAGAGCTATTCGAACCCTTTTTGCTGGGCAAGTAGGACCTGTAAATCTACACAATATATAGTTTAAAGTTTGAGTCTATCATATTAGGTTTTGGATTTATGGCTGTTTTTGTGTCTATTGCTTCAAAAGCATTTTCAGATAATTTGTGTTTTCTGAAGAAACTACAAGAGATATCAAACCCATACTTTCTGTGCAAGAGGGGCTTGTACATCTGCACAACATGTCTTTTAAAGTTTGAACCTATCTTATTGCATTTTTGAGTTATAGCAGTTTTTACTGTTTTATTGCTCCAAAAGCCTTTTCAGCCCATGAACAGTTGTTTGTGAGTTTCGAAAAAAGTGCAAGAGCTATTCTAACCCTTTTTGCTGGGCAAGTAGGACCTGTAAATCTACACAATATATAGTTTAAAGTTTGAGTCTATCATATTAGGTTTTGGATTTATAGCTGTTTTTGTGTCTATTGCTTCAAAAACATTTTCAGATAATTTTTGTGTTCTGAAGAAACTACAAGAGATATCTAGCCCATACTTTCTGTGCAAGAGGGGCTTGTACATCTGCACAACATGTCTTTTAAAGTTTGAACCTATCCTATTGCATTTTTGAGTTATAGCAGTTTTTACTGTTTTATTGCTCCAAAAGCCTTTTCAGCCCATGAACAGTTGTTTGTGAGTTTCGAAAAAAGTGCAAGAGCTATTCGAACCCTTTTTGCTGGGCAAGTAGGACCTGTAAATCTACACAATATATAGTTTAAAGTTTGAGTCTATAATATTAGGTTTTGGATTTATGACTGTTTTTGTGTCTATTGCTTCAAAAGCATTTTCAGATAATTTGTGTTTTCTGAAGAAACTACAAGAGATATCAAACCCATACTTTCTGTGCAAGAGGGGCTTGTACATCTGCACAACATGTCTTTTAAAGTTTGAACCTATCTTATTGTATTTTTGAGTTATAGCAGTTTTTACTGTTTTATTGCTCCAAAAGCCTTTTCAGCCCATGAACAGTTGTTTGTGAGTTTCGAAAAAAGTGCAAGAGCTATTCGAACCCTTTTTGCTGGGCAAGTAGGGCCTGTAAATCTACACAATATATAGTTTAAAGTTTGAGTCTATCATATTAGGTTTTGGATTTATAGCTGTTTTTGTGTCTATTGCTTCAAAAGCATTTTCAGATAATTTGTGTGTTCTGAAGAAACTACAAGAGATATCTAGCCCATACTTTCTGTGCAAGAGGGGCTTGTACATCTGCACAACATGTCTTTTAAAGTTTGAACCTATCTTATTGTATTTTTGAGTTATAGCAGTTTTTACTATTTTATTGCTCCAAAAGCCTTTTCAGCCCATGAACAGTTGTTTGTGAGTTTCGAAAAAAGTGCAAGAGCTATTCGAACCCTTTTTGCTGGGCAAGTAGGACCTGTAAATCTACACAATATATAGTTTAAAGTTTGAGTCTATCATATTAGGTTTTGGATTTATAGCTGTTTTTGTGTCTATTGCTTCAAAAGCATTTTCAGATAATTTGTGTGTTCTGAAGAAACTATAAGAGATATCTAGCCCATACTTTCTGTGCAAGAGGGGCTTGTACATCTGCACAACATGTCTTTTAAAGTTTGAACCTATCCTATTGCATTTTTGAGTTATAGCAGTTTTTACTGTTTTATTGCTCCAAAAGCCTTTTCAGCCCATGAACAGTTGTTTGTGAGTTTCGAAAAAAGTGAAAGAGCTATTCGAACCCTTTTTGCTGGGCAAGTAGGACCTGTAAATCTACACAATATATAGTTTAAAGTTTGAGTCTATCATATTAGGTTTTGGATTTATGGCTGTTTTTGTGTCTATTGCTTCAAAAGCATTTTCAGATAATTTGTGTTTTCTGAAGAAACTACAAGAGATATCAAACCCATACTTTCTGTGCAAGAGGGGCTTGTACATCTGCACAACATGTCTTTTAAAGTTTGAACCTATCTTATTGCATTTTTGAGTCATAGCAGTTTTTACTGTTTTATTGCTCCAAAAGCCTTTTCAGCCCATGAACAGTTGTTTGTGAGTTTCGAAAAAAGTGCAAGAGCTATTCTAACCCTTTTTGCTGGGCAAGTAGGACCTGTAAATCTACACAATATATAGTTTAAAGTTTGAGTCTATCATATTAGGTTTTGGATTTATAGCTGTTTTTGTGTCTATTGCTTCAAAAACATTTTCAGATAATTTTTGTGTTCTGAAGAAACTACAAGAGATATCTAGCCCATACTTTCTGTGCAAGAGGGGCTTGTACATCTGCACAACATGTCTTTTAAAGTTTGAACCTATCCTATTGCATTTTTGAGTTATAGCAGTTTTTACTGTTTTATTGCTCCAAAAGCCTTTTCAGCCCATGAACAGTTGTTTGTGAGTTTCGAAAAAAGTGCAAGAGCTATTCGAACCCTTTTTGCTGGGCAAGTAGGACCTGTAAATCTACACAATATATAGTTTAAAGTTTGAGTCTATAATATTAGGTTTTGGATTTATGGCTGTTTTTGTGTCTATTGCTTCAAAAGCATTTTCAGATAATTTGTGTTTTCTGAAGAAACTACAAGAGATATCAAACCCATACTTTCTGTGCAAGAGGGGCTTGTACATCTGCACAACATGTCTTTTAAAGTTTGAACCTATCTTATTGTATTTTTGAGTTATAGCAGTTTTTACTGTTTTATTGCTCCAAAAGCCTTTTCAGCCCATGAACAGTTGTTTGTGAGTTTCGAAAAAAGTGCAAGAGCTATTCGAACCCTTTTTGCTGGGCAAGTAGGGCCTGTAAATCTACACAATATATAGTTTAAAGTTTGAGTCTATCATATTAGGTTTTGGATTTATAGCTGTTTTTGTGTCTATTGCTTCAAAAGCATTTTCAGATAATTTGTGTGTTCTGAAGAAACTACAAGAGATATCTAGCCCATACTTTCTGTGCAAGAGGGGCTTGTACATCTGCACAACATGTCTTTTAAAGTTTGAACCTATCTTATTGCATTTTTGAGTTATAGCAGTTTTTACTATTTTATTGCTCCAAAAGCCTTTTCAGCCCATGAACAGTTGTTTGTGAGTTTCGAAAAAAGTGCAAGAGCTATTCGAACCCTTTTTGCTGGGCAAGTAGGACCTGTAAATCTACACAATATATAGTTTAAAGTTTGAGTCTATCATATTAGGTTTTGGATTTATAGCTGTTTTTGTGTCTATTGCTTCAAAAGCATTTTCAGATAATTTGTGTGTTCTGAAGAAACTATAAGAGATATCTAGCCCATACTTTCTGTGCAAGAGGGGCTTGTACATCTGCACAACATGTCTTTTAAAGTTTGAACCTATCCTATTGCATTTTTGAGTTATAGCAGTTTTTACTGTTTTATTGCTCCAAAAGCCTTTTCAGCCCATGAACAGTTGTTTGTGAGTTTCGAAAAAAGTGAAAGAGCTATTCGAACCCTTTTTGCTGGGCAAGTAGGACCTGTAAATCTACACAATATATAGTTTAAAGTTTGAGTCTATCATATTAGGTTTTGGATTTATGGCTGTTTTTGTGTCTATTGCTTCAAAAGCATTTTCAGATAATTTGTGTTTTCTGAAGAAACTACAAGAGATATCAAACCCATACTTTCTGTGCAAGAGGGGCTTGTACATCTGCACAACATGTCTTTTAAAGTTTGAACCTATCTTATTGCATTTTTGAGTCATAGCAGTTTTTACTGTTTTATTGCTCCAAAAGCCTTTTCAGCCCATGAACAGTTGTTTGTGAGTTTCCAAAAAAGGGCAAGAGCTATTCGAACCCTTTTTGCTGGGCAAGTAGGACCTGTAAATCTACACAATATATAGTTTAAAGTTTGAGTCTATCATATTAGGTTTTGGATTTATGGCTGTTTTTGTGTCTATTGCTTCAAAAGCATTTTCAGATAATTTGTGTTTTCTGAAGAAACTACAAGAGATATCAAACCCATACTTTCTGTGCAAGAGGGGCTTGTACATCTGCACAACATGTCTTTTAAAGTTTGAACCTATCTTATTGCATTTTTGAGTTATAGCAGTTTTTACTGTTTTATTGCTCCAAAAGCCTTTTCAGCCCATGAACAGTTGTTTGTGAGTTTCGAAAAAAGTGCAAGAGCTATTCGAACCCTTTTTGCTGGGCAAGTAGGACCTGTAAATCTACACAATATATAGTTTAAAGTTTGAGTCTATCATATTAGGTTTTGGATTTATAGCTGTTTTTGTGTCTATTGCTTCAAAAGCATTTTCAGATAATTTGTGTTTTCTGAAGAAACTACAAGAGATATCTAGCCCATACTTTCTGTGCAAGAGGGGCTTGTACATCTGCACAACATGTCTTTTAAAGTTTGAACCTATCTTATTGCATTTTTGAGTTATAGCAGTTTTTACTGTTTTATTGCTCCAAAAGCCTTTTCAGCCCATGAACAGTTGTTTGTGAGTTTCGAAAAAAGTGCAAGAGCTATTCGAACCCTTTTTGCTGGGCAAGTAGGACCTGTAAATCTACACAATATATAGTTTAAAGTTTGAGTCTATCATATTAGGTTTTGGATTTATAGCTGTTTTTGTGTCCATTGCTTCAAAAGCATTTTCAGATAATTTGTGTGTTCTGAAGAAACTACAAGAGATATCTAACCCATACTTTCTGTGCAAGAGGGGCTTGTACATCTGCACAACATGTCTTTTAAAGTTTGAACCTATCTTATTGCATTTTTGAGTTATAGCAGTTTTTACTGTTTTATTGCTCCAAAAGCCTTTTCAGCCCATGAACAGTTGTTTGTGAGTTTCGAAAAAAGTGCAAGAGCTATTCGAACCCTTTTTGCTGGACAAGTAGGACCTGTAAATCTACACAATATATAGTTTAAAGTTTGAGTCTATCATATTAGGTTTTGGATTTATAGCTGTTTTTGTGTCTATTGCTTCAAAAGCATTTTCAGATAATTTGTGTGTTCTGAAGAAACTACAAGAGATATGTAACCCATACTTTCTGTGCAAGAGGGGCTTGTACATCTGCACAACATGTCTTTTAAAGTTTGAACCTATCCTATTGCATTTTTGAGTTATAGCAGTTTTTACTGTTTTATTGCTCCAAAAGCCTTTTCAGCCCATGAACAGTTGTTTGTGAGTTTCGAAAAAAGTGCAAGAGCTATTCGAACCCTTTTTGCTGGACAAGTAGGACCTGTAAATCTACACAATATATAGTTTAAAGTTTGAGTCTATCATATTAGGTTTTGGATTTATAGCTGTTTTTGTGTCTATTGCTTCAAAAGCATTTTCAGATAATTTGTGTGTTCTGAAGAAACTACAAGAGATATCTAACCCATACTTTCTGTGCAAGAGGGGCTTGTACATCTGCACAACATGTCTTTTAAAGTTTGAACCTATCTTATTGCATTTTTGAGTTATAGCAGTTTTTACTGTTTTATTGCTCCAAAAGCCTTTTCAGCCCATGAACAGTTGTTTGTGAGTTTCGAAAAAAGTGCAAGAGCTATTCGAACCCTTTTTGCTGGGCAAGTAGGACCTGTAAATCTACACAATATATAGTTTAAAGTTTGAGTCTATAATATTAGGTTTTGGATTTATGGCTGTTTTTGTGTCTATTGCTTCAAAAGCATTTTCAGATAATTTGTGTTTTCTGAAGAAACTACAAGAGATATCAAACCCATACTTTCTGTGCAAGAGGGGCTTGTACATCTGCACAACATGTCTTTTAAAGTTTGAACCTATCTTATTGCATTTTTGAGTTATAGCAGTTTTTACTGTTTTATTGCTCCAAAAGCCTTTTCAGCCCATGAACAGTTGTTTGTGAGTTTCGAAAAAAGTGCAAGAGCTATTCGAACCCTTTTTGCTGGGCAAGTAGGACCTGTAAATCTACACAATAATATAGTTTAAAGTTTGAGTCTATCATATTAGGTTTTGGATTTATGGCTGTTTTTGTGTCTATTGCTTCAAAAGCATTTTCAGATAATTTGTGTTTTCTGAAGAAACTACAAGAGATATCAAACCCATACTTTCTGTGCAAGAGGGGCTTGTAAATCTGCACAACATGTCTTTTAAAGTTTGAACCTATCTTATTGCATTTTTGAGTTATAGCAGTTTTTACTGTTTTATTGCTCCAAAAGCCTTTTCAGCCCATGAACAGTTGTTTGTGAGTTTCGAAAAAAGTGCAAGAGCTATTCGAACCCTTTTTGCTGGGCAAGTAGGACCTGTAAATCTACACAATATATAGTTTAAAGTTTGAGTCTATCATATTAGGTTTTGGATTTATAGCTGTTTTTGTGTCTATTGCTTCAAAAGCATTTTCATATAATTTGTGTGTTCTGAAGAAACTATAAGAGATATCTAACCCATACTTTCTGTGCAAGAGGGGCTTGTACATCTGCACAACATGTCTTTTAAAGTTTGAACCTATCCTTTTGCATTTTTGAGTTATAGCAGTTTTTACTGTTTTATTGCTCCAAAAGCCTTTTCAGCCCATGAACAGTTGTTTGTGAGTTTCGAAAAAAGTGAAAGAGCTATTCGAACCCTTTTTGCTGGGCAAGTAGGACCTGTAAATCTACACAATATATAGTTTAAAGTTTGAGTCTATCATATTAGGTTTTGGATTTATGGCTGTTTTTGTGTCTATTGCTTCAAAAGCATTTTCAGATAATTTGTGTTTTCTGAAGAAACTACAAGAGATATCAAACCCATACTTTCTGTGCAAGAGGGGCTTGTACATCTGCACAACATGTCTTTTAAAGTTTGAACCTATCTTATTGCATTTTTGAGTTATAGCAGTTTTTACTGTTTTATTGCTCCAAAAGCCTTTTCAGCCCATGAACAGTTGTTTGTGAGTTTCGAAAAAAGTGCAAGAGCTATTCGAACCCTTTTTGCTGGGCAAGTAGGACCTGTAAATCTACACAATATATAGTTTAAAGTTTGAGTCTATCATATTAGGTTTTGGATTTATAGCTGTTTTTGTGTCTATTGCTTCAAAAGCATTTTCAGATAATTTGTGTGTTCTGAAGAAACTATAAGAGATATCTAGCCCATACTTTCTGTGCAAGAGGGGCTTGTACATCTGCACAACATGTCTTTTAAAGTTTGAACCTATCTTATTGCATTTTTGAGTTATAGCAGTTTTTACTGTTTTATTGCTCCAAAAGCCATTTCAGCCCATGAACAGTTGTTTGTGAGTTTCGAAAAAAGTGCAAGAGCTATTCGAACCCTTTTTGCTGGGCAAGTAGGACCTGTAAATCTACACAATATATAGTTTAAAGTTTGAGTCTATCATATTAGGTTTTGGATTTATAGCTGTTTTTGTGTATATTGCTTCAAAAACATTTTCAGATAATTTGTGTGTTCTGAAGAAACTACAAGAGATATCTAGCCCATACTTTCTGTGCAAGAGGGGCTTGTACATCTGCACAACATGTCTTTTAAAGTTTGAACCTATCCTATTGCATTTTTGAGTTATAGCAGTTTTTACTGTTTTATTGCTCCAAAAGCCTTTTCAGCCCATGAACAGTTGTTTGTGAGTTTCGAAAAAAGTGCAAGAGCTATTCGAACCCTTTTTGCTGGGCAAGTAGGACCTGTAAATCTACACAATATATAGTTTAAAGTTTGAGTCTATAATATTAGGTTTTGGATTTATGGCTGTTTTTGTGTCTATTGCTTCAAAAGCATTTTCAGATAATTTGTGTTTTCTGAAGAAACTACAAGAGATATCAAACCCATACTTTCTGTGCAAGAGGGGCTTGTACATCTGAACAACATGTCTTTTAAAGTTTGAACCTATCTTATTGCATTTTTGAGTTATAGCAGTTTTTACTGTTTTATTGCCCCAAAAGCCTTTTCAGCCCATGAACAGTTGTTTGTGAGTTTCGAAAAAAGTGCAAGAGCTATTCGAACCCTTTTTGCTGGGCAAGTAGGGCCTGTAAATCTACACAATATATAGTTTAAAGTTTGAGTCTATCATATTAGGTTTTGGATTTATAGCTGTTTTTGTGTCTATTGCTTCAAAAGCATTTTCAGATAATTTGTGTGTTCTGAAGAAACTACAAGAGATATCTAGCCCATACTTTCTGTGCAAGAGGGGCTTGTACATCTGCACAACATGTCTTTTAAAGTTTGAACCTATCTTATTGCATTTTTGAGTTATAGCAGTTTTTACTGTTTTATTGCTCCAAAAGCCTTTTCAGCCCATGAACAGTTGTTTGTGAGTTTCGAAAAAAGTGCAAGAGCTATTCGAACCCTTTTTGCTGGGCAAGTAGGACCTGTAAATCTACACAATATATAGTTTAAAGTTTGAGTCTATCATATTAGGTTTTGGATTTATGGCTGTTTTTGTGTCTATTGCTTCAAAAGGATTTTCAGATAATTTGTGTTTTCTGAAGAAACTACAAGAGATATCAAACCCATACTTTCTGTGCAAGAGGGGCTTGTAAATCTGCACAACATGTCTTTTAAAGTTTGAACCTATCTTATTGCATTTTTGAGTTATAGCAGTTTTTACTGTTTTATTGCTCCAAAAGCCTTTTCAGCCCATGAACAGTTGTTTGTGAGTTTCGAAAAAAGTGCAAGAGCTATTCGAACCCTTTTTGCTGGGCAAGTAGGACCTGTAAATCTACACAATATATAGTTTAAAGTTTGAGTCTATCATATTAGGTTTTGGATTTATAGCTGTTTTTGTGTATATTGCTTCAAAAACATTTTCAGATAATTTGTGTGTTCTGAAGAAACTACAAGAGATATCTAGCCCATACTTTCTGTGCAAGAGGGGCTTGTACATCTGCACAACATGTCTTTTAAAGTTTGAACCTATCCTATTGCATTTTTGAGTTATAGCAGTTTTTACTGTTTTATTGCTCCAAAAGCCTTTTCAGCCCATGAACAGTTGTTTGTGAGTTTCGAAAAAAGTGCAAGAGCTATTCGAACCCTTTTTGCTGGGCAAGTAGGACCTGTAAATCTACACAATATATAGTTTAAAGTTTGAGTCTATAATATTAGGTTTTGGATTTATGGCTGTTTTTGTGTCTATTGCTTCAAAAGCATTTTCAGATAATTTGTGTTTTCTGAAGAAACTACAAGAGATATCAAACCCATACTTTCTGTGCAAGAGGGGCTTGTACATCTGAACAACATGTCTTTTAAAGTTTGAACCTATCTTATTGCATTTTTGAGTTATAGCAGTTTTTACTGTTTTATTGCCCCAAAAGCCTTTTCAGCCCATGAACAGTTGTTTGTGAGTTTCGAAAAAAGTGCAAGAGCTATTCGAACCCTTTTTGCTGGGCAAGTAGGGCCTGTAAATCTACACAATATATAGTTTAAAGTTTGAGTCTATCATATTAGGTTTTGGATTTATAGCTGTTTTTGTGTCTATTGCTTCAAAAGCATTTTCAGATAATTTGTGTGTTCTGAAGAAACTACAAGAGATATCTAGCCCATACTTTCTGTGCAAGAGGGGCTTGTACATCTGCACAACATGTCTTTTAAAGTTTGAACCTATCTTATTGCATTTTTGAGTTATAGCAGTTTTTACTGTTTTATTGCTCCAAAAGCCTTTTCAGCCCATGAACAGTTGTTTGTGAGTTTCGAAAAAAGTGCAAGAGCTATTCGAACCCTTTTTGCTGGGCAAGTAGGACCTGTAAATCTACACAATATATAGTTTAAAGTTTGAGTCTATCATATTAGGTTTTGGATTTATGGCTGTTTTTGTGTCTATTGCTTCAAAAGGATTTTCAGATAATTTGTGTTTTCTGAAGAAACTACAAGAGATATCAAACCCATACTTTCTGTGCAAGAGGGGCTTGTAAATCTGCACAACATGTCTTTTAAAGTTTGAACCTATCTTATTGCATTTTTGAGTTATAGCAGTTTTTACTGTTTTATTGCTCCAAAAGCCTTTTCAGCCCATGAACAGTTGTTTGTGAGTTTCGAAAAAAGTGCAAGAGCTATTCGAACCCTTTTTGCTGGGCAAGTAGGACCTGTAAATCTACACAATATATAGTTTAAAGTTTGAGTCTATCATATTAGGTTTTGGATTTATAGCTGTTTTTGTGTCTATTGCTTCAAAAGCATTTTCAGATAATTTGTGTGTTCTGAAGAAACTATAAGAGATATCTAACCCATACTTTCTGTGCAAGAGGGGCTTGTACATCTGCACAACATGTCTTTTAAAGTTTGAACCTATCCTATTGCATTTTTGAGTTATAGCAGTTTTTACTGTTTTATTGCTCCAAAAGCCTTTTCAGCCCATGAACAGTTGTTTGTGAGTTAAGAAAAAAGTGCAAGAGCTATTCGAACCCTTTTTGCTGGGCAAGTAGGACCTGTAAATCTACACAATATATAGTTTAAAGTTTGAGTCTATCATATTAGGTTTTGGATTTATGGCTGTTTTTGTGTCTATTGCTTCAAAAGCATTTTCAGATAATTTGTGTTTTCTGAAGAAACTACAAGAGATATCAAACCCATACTTTCTGTGCAAGAGGGGCTTGTACATCTGCACAACATGTCTTTTAAAGTTTGAACCTATCTTATTGCATTTTTGAGTTATAGCAGTTTTTACTGTTTTATTGCTCCAAAAGCCTTTTCAGCCCATGAACAGTTGTTTGTGAGTTTCGAAAAAAGTGCAAGAGCTATTCGAACCCTTTTTGCTGGGCAAGTAGGACCTGTAAATCTACACAATATATAGTTTAAAGTTTGAGTCTATCATATTAGGTTTTGGATTTATGGCTGTTTTTGTGTCTATTGCTTCAAAAGCATTTTCAGATAATTTGTGTTTTCTGAAGAAACTACAAGAGATATCAAACCCATACTTTCTGTGCAAGAGGGGCTTGTACATCTGCACAACATGTCTTTTAAAGTTTGAACCTATCTTATTGCATTTTTGAGTTATAGCAGTTTTTACTGTTTTGTTGCTCCAAAAGCCTTTTCAGCCCATGAACAGTTGTTTGTGAGTTTCGAAAAAAGTGCAAGAGCTATTCGAACCCTTTTTGCTGGGCAAGTAGGACCTGTAAATCTACACAATATATAGTTTAAAGTTTGAGTCTATCATATTAGGTTTTGGATTTATGGCTGTTTTTGTGTCTATTGCTTCAAAAGCATTTTCATATAATTTGTGTTTTCTGAAGAAACTACAAGAGATATCAAACCCATACTTTCTGTGCAAGAGGGGCTTGTACATCTGCACAACATGTCTTTTAAAGTTTGAACCTATCTTATTGCATTTTTGAGTTATAGCAGTTTTTACTGTTTTATTGCTCCAAAAGCCTTTTCAGCCCATGAACAGTTGTTTGTGAGTTTCGAAAAAAGTGCAAGAGCTATTCGAACCTTTTTTGCTGGACAAGTAGGACCTGTAAATCTACACAATATATAGTTTAAAGTTTGAGTCTATCATATTAGGTTTTGGATTTATAGCTGTTTTTGTGTCTATTGCTTCAAAAGCATTTTCAGATAATTTGTGTGTTCTGAAGAAACTACAAGAGATATCTAACCCATACTTTCTGTGCAAGAGGGGCTTGTACATCTGCACAACATGTCTTTTAAAGTTTGAACCTATCCTATTGCATTTTTGAGTTATAGCAGTTTTTACTGTTTTATTGCTCCAAAAGCCTTTTCAGCCCATGAACAGTTGTTTGTGAGTTTCGAAAAAAGTGAAAGAGCTATTCGAACCCTTTTTGCTGGGCAAGTAGGACCTGTAAATCTACACAATATATAGTTTAAAGTTTGAGTCTATCATATTAGGTTTTGGATTTATGGCTGTTTTTGTGTCTATTGCTTCAAAAGCATTTTCAGATAATTTGTGTTTTCTGAAGAAACTACAAGAGATATCAAACCCATACTTTCTGTGCAAGAGGGGCTTGTACATCTGCACAACATGTCTTTTAAAGTTTGAACCTATCTTATTGCATTTTTGAGTTATAGCAGTTTTTACTGTTTTATTGCTCCAAAAGCCTTTTCAGCCCATGAACAGTTGTTTGTGAGTTTCGAAAAAAGTGCAAGAGCTATTCTAACCCTTTTTGCTGGGCAAGTAGGACCTGTAAATCTACACAATATATAGTTTAAAGTTTGAGTCTATCATATTAGGTTTTGGATTTATAGCTGTTTTTGTGTCTATTGCTTCAAAAACATTTTCAGATAATTTTTGTGTTCTGAAGAAACTACAAGAGATATCTAGCCCATACTTTCTGTGCAAGAGGGGCTTGTACATCTGCACAACATGTCTTTTAAAGTTTGAACCTATCCTATTGCATTTTTGAGTTATAGCAGTTTTTACTGTTTTATTGCTCCAAAAGCCTTTTCAGCCCATGAACAGTTGTTTGTGAGTTTCGAAAAAAGTGCAAGAGCTATTCGAACCCTTTTTGCTGGGCAAGTAGGACCTGTAAATCTACACAATATATAGTTTAAAGTTTGAGTCTATAATATTAGGTTTTGGATTTATGGCTGTTTTTGTGTCTATTGCTTCAAAAGCATTTTCAGATAATTTGTGTTTTCTGAAGAAACTACAAGAGATATCAAACCCATACTTTCTGTGCAAGAGGGGCTTGTACATCTGCACAACATGTCTTTTAAAGTTTGAACCTATCTTATTGTATTTTTGAGTTATAGCAGTTTTTACTGTTTTATTGCTCCAAAAGCCTTTTCAGCCCATGAACAGTTGTTTGTGAGTTTCGAAAAAAGTGCAAGAGCTATTCGAACCCTTTTTGCTGGGCAAGTAGGGCCTGTAAATCTACACAATATATAGTTTAAAGTTTGAGTCTATCATATTAGGTTTTGGATTTATAGCTGTTTTTGTGTCTATTGCTTCAAAAGCATTTTCAGATAATTTGTGTGTTCTGAAGAAACTACAAGAGATATCTAGCCCATACTTTCTGTGCAAGAGGGGCTTGTACATCTGCACAACATGTCTTTTAAAGTTTGAACCTATCTTATTGCATTTTTGAGTTATAGCAGTTTTTACTATTTTATTGCTCCAAAAGCCTTTTCAGCCCATGAACAGTTGTTTGTGAGTTTCGAAAAAAGTGCAAGAGCTATTCGAACCCTTTTTGCTGGGCAAGTAGGACCTGTAAATCTACACAATATATAGTTTAAAGTTTGAGTCTATCATATTAGGTTTTGGATTTATAGCTGTTTTTGTGTCTATTGCTTCAAAAGCATTTTCAGATAATTTGTGTGTTCTGAAGAAACTATAAGAGATATCTAGCCCATACTTTCTGTGCAAGAGGGGCTTGTACATCTGCACAACATGTCTTTTAAAGTTTGCACCTATCCTATTGCATTTTTGAGTTATAGCAGTTTTTACTGTTTTATTGCTCCAAAAGCCTTTTCAGCCCATGAACAGTTGTTTGTGAGTTTCGAAAAAAGTGAAAGAGCTATTCGAACCCTTTTTGCTGGGCAAGTAGGACCTGTAAATCTACACAATATATAGTTTAAAGTTTGAGTCTATCATATTAGGTTTTGGATTTATGGCTGTTTTTGTGTCTATTGCTTCAAAAGCATTTTCAGATAATTTGTGTTTTCTGAAGAAACTACAAGAGATATCAAACCCATACTTTCTGTGCAAGAGGGGCTTGTACATCTGCACAACATGTCTTTTAAAGTTTGAACCTATCTTATTGCATTTTTGAGTCATAGCAGTTTTTACTGTTTTATTGCTCCAAAAGCCTTTTCAGCCCATGAACAGTTGTTTGTGAGTTTCCAAAAAAGGGCAAGAGCTATTCGAACCCTTTTTGCTGGGCAAGTAGGACCTGTAAATCTACACAATATATAGTTTAAAGTTTGAGTCTATCATATTAGGTTTTGGATTTATGGCTGTTTTTGTGTCTATTGCTTCAAAAGCATTTTCAGATAATTTGTGTTTTCTGAAGAAACTACAAGAGATATCAAACCCATACTTTCTGTGCAAGAGGGGCTTGTACATCTGCACAACATGTCTTTTAAAGTTTGAACCTATCTTATTGCATTTTTGAGTTATAGCAGTTTTTACTGTTTTATTGCTCCAAAAGCCTTTTCAGCCCATGAACAGTTGTTTGTGAGTTTCGAAAAAAGTGCAAGAGCTATTCGAACCCTTTTTGCTGGGCAAGTAGGACCTGTAAATCTACACAATATATAGTTTAAAGTTTGAGTCTATCATATTAGGTTTTGGATTTATAGCTGTTTTTGTGTCTATTGCTTCAAAAGCATTTTCAGATAATTTGTGTTTTCTGAAGAAACTACAAGAGATATCTAGCCCATACTTTCTGTGCAAGAGGGGCTTGTACATCTGCACAACATGTCTTTTAAAGTTTGAACCTATCTTATTGCATTTTTGAGTTATAGCAGTTTTTACTGTTTTATTGCTCCAAAAGCCTTTTCAGCCCATGAACAGTTGTTTGTGAGTTTCGAAAAAAGTGCAAGAGCTATTCGAACCCTTTTTGCTGGGCAAGTAGGACCTGTAAATCTACACAATATATAGTTTAAAGTTTGAGTCTATCATATTAGGTTTTGGATTTATAGCTGTTTTTGTGTCCATTGCTTCAAAAGCATTTTCAGATAATTTGTGTGTTCTGAAGAAACTACAAGAGATATCTAACCCATACTTTCTGTGCAAGAGGGGCTTGTACATCTGCACAACATGTCTTTTAAAGTTTGAACCTATCTTATTGCATTTTTGAGTTATAGCAGTTTTTACTGTTTTATTGCTCCAAAAGCCTTTTCAGCCCATGAACAGTTGTTTGTGAGTTTCGAAAAAAGTGCAAGAGCTATTCGAACCCTTTTTGCTGGACAAGTAGGACCTGTAAATCTACACAATATATAGTTTAAAGTTTGAGTCTATCATATTAGGTTTTGGATTTATAGCTGTTTTTGTGTCTATTGCTTCAAAAGCATTTTCAGATAATTTGTGTGTTCTGAAGAAACTACAAGAGATATGTAACCCATACTTTCTGTGCAAGAGGGGCTTGTACATCTGCACAACATGTCTTTTAAAGTTTGAACCTATCCTATTGCATTTTTGAGTTATAGCAGTTTTTACTGTTTTTTTGCTCCAAAAGCCTTTTCAGCCCATGAACAGTTGTTTGTGAGTTTCGAAAAAAGTGCAAGAGCTATTCGAACCCTTTTTGCTGGACAAGTAGGACCTGTAAATCTACACAATATATAGTTTAAAGTTTGAGTCTATCATATTAGGTTTTGGATTTATAGCTGTTTTTGTGTCTATTGCTTCAAAAGCATTTTCAGATAATTTGTGTGTTCTGAAGAAACTACAAGAGATATCTAACCCATACTTTCTGTGCAAGAGGGGCTTGTACATCTGCACAACATGTCTTTTAAAGTTTGAACCTATCTTATTGCATTTTTGAGTTATAGCAGTTTTTACTGTTTTATTGCTCCAAAAGCCTTTTCAGCCCATGAACAGTTGTTTGTGAGTTTCGAAAAAAGTGCAAGAGCTATTCGAACCCTTTTTGCTGGGCAAGTAGGACCTGTAAATCTACACAATATATAGTTTAAAGTTTGAGTCTATAATATTAGGTTTTGGATTTATGGCTGTTTTTGTGTCTATTGCTTCAAAAGCATTTTCAGATAATTTGTGTTTTCTGAAGAAACTACAAGAGATATCAAACCCATACTTTCTGTGCAAGAGGGGCTTGTACATCTGCACAACATGTCTTTTAAAGTTTGAACCTATCTTATTGCATTTTTGAGTTATAGCAGTTTTTACTGTTTTATTGCTCCAAAAGCCTTTTCAGCCCATGAACAGTTGTTTGTGAGTTTCGAAAAAAGTGCAAGAGCTATTCGAACCCTTTTTGCTGGGCAAGTAGGGCGTGTAAATCTACACAATATATAGTTTAAAGTTTGAGTCTATCATATTAGGTTTTGGATTTATAGCTGTTTTTGTGTATATTGCTTCAAAAGCATTTTCAGATAATTTGTGTGTTCTGAAGAAACTACAAGAGATATCTAGCCCATACTTTCTGTGCAAGAGGGGCTTGTACATCTGCACAACATGTCTTTTAAAGTTTGAACCTATCTTATTGCATTTTTGAGTTATAGCAGTTTTTACTGTTTTATTGCTCCAAAAGCCTTTTCAGCCCATGAACAGTTGTTTGTGAGTTTCGAAAAAAGTGCAAGAGCTATTCGAACCCTTTTTGCTGGGCAAGTAGGACCTGTAAATCTACACAATATATAGTTTAAAGTTTGAGTCTATCATATTAGGTTTTGGATTTATAGCTGTTTTTGTGTCTATTGCTTCAAAAACATTTTCAGATAATTTGTGTGTTCTGAAGAAACTACAAGAGATATCTAGCCCATACTTTCTGTGCAAGAGGGGCTTGTACATCTGCACAACATGTCTTTTAAAGTTTGAACCTATCCTATTGCATTTTTGAGTTATAGCAGTTTTTACTGTTTTATTGCTCCAAAAGCCTTTTCAGCCCATGAACAGTTGTTTGTGAGTTTCGAAAAAAGTGCAAGAGCTATTCGAACCCTTTTTGCTGGGCAAGTAGGACCTGTAAATCTACACAATATATAGTTTAAAGTTTGAGTCTATAATATTAGGTTTTGGATTTATGGCTGTTTTTGTGTCTATTGCTTCAAAAGCATTTTCAGATAATTTGTGTTTTCTGAAGAAACTACAAGAGATATCAAACCCATACTTTCTGTGCAAGAGGGGCTTGTACATCTGCACAACATGTCTTTTAAAGTTTGAACCTATCTTATTGCATTTTTGAGTTATAGCAGTTTTTACTGTTTTATTGCTCCAAAAGCCTTTTCAGCCCATGAACAGTTGTTTGTGAGTTTCGAAAAAAGTGCAAGAGCTATTCGAACCCTTTTTGCTGGGCAAGTAGGGCCTGTAAATCTACACAATATATAGTTTAAAGTTTGAGTCTATCATATTAGGTTTTGGATTTATAGCTGTTTTTGTGTCTATTGCTTCAAAAGCATTTTCAGATAATTTGTGTGTTCTGAAGAAACTACAAGAGATATCAAACCCATACTTTCTGTGCAAGAGGGGCTTGTAGATCTGCACAACATGTCTTTTAAAGTTTGAACCTATCTTATTGCATTTTTGAGTTATAGCAGTTTTTACTGTTTTATTGCTCCAAAAGCCTTTTCAGCCCATGAACAGTTGTTTGTGAGTTTCGAAAAAAGTGCAAGAGCTATTCGAACCCTTTTTGCTGGGCAAGTAGGGCGTGTAAATCTACACAATATATAGTTTAAAGTTTGAGTCTATCATATTAGGTTTTGGATTTATAGCTGTTTTTGTGTCTATTGCTTCAAAAGCATTTTCAGATAATTTGTGTGTTCTGAAGAAACTACAAGAGATATCAAACCCATACTTTCTGTGCAAGAGGGGCTTGTACATCTGCACAACATGTCTTTTAAAGTTTGAACCTATCTTATTGCATTTTTGAGTTATAGCAGTTTTTACTGTTTTATTGCTCCAAAAGCCTTTTCAGCCCATGAACAGTTGTTTGTGAGTTTCGAAAAAAGTGCAAGAGCTATTCGAACCCTTTTTGCTGGGCAAGTAGGGCGTGTAAATCTACACAATATATAGTTTAAAGTTTGAGTCTATCATATTAGGTTTTGGATTTATAGCTGTTTTTGTGTATATTGCTTCAAAAGCATTTTCAGATAATTTGTGTGTTCTGAAGAAACTACAAGAGATATCTAGCCCATACTTTCTGTGCAAGAGGGGCTTGTACATCTGCACAACATGTCTTTTAAAGTTTGAACCTATCTTATTGCATTTTTGAGTTATAGCAGTTTTTACTGTTTTATTGCTCCAGAAGCCTTTTCAGCCCATGAACAGTTGTTTGTGATTTTCGAAAAAAGTGCAAGAGCTATTCGAACCATTTTTGCTGGGCAAGTAGGACCTGTAAATCTACACAATATATAGTTTAAAGTTTGAGTCTATCATATTAGGTTTTGGATTTATGGCTGTTTTTGTGTCTATTGCTTCAAAAGCATTTTCAGATAATTTGTGTTTTCTGAAGAAACTACAAGAGATATCAAACCCATACTTTCTGTGCAAGAGGGGCTTGTAAATCTGCACAACATGTCTTTTAAAGTTTGAACCTATCTTATTGCATTTTTGAGTTATAGCAGTTTTTACTGTTTTATTGCTCCAAAAGCCTTTTCAGCCCATGAACAGTTGTTTGTGAGTTTCGAAAAAAGTGCAAGAGCTATTCGAACCCTTTTTGCTGGGCAAGTAGGACCTGTAAATCTACACAATATATAGTTTAAAGTTTGAGTCTATCATATTAGGTTTTGGATTTATAGCTGTTTTTGTGTCTATTGCTTCAAAAGCATTTTCAGATAATTTGTGTGTTCTGAAGAAACTACAAGAGATATCTAACCCATACTTTCTGTGCAAGAGGGGCTTGTACATCTGCACAACATGTCTTTTAAAGTTTGAACCTATCCTATTGCATTTTTGAGTTATAGCAGTTTTTACTGTTTTATTGCTCCAAAAGCCTTTTCAGCCCATGAACAGTTGTTTGTGAGTTTCGAAAAAAGTGAAAGAGCTATTCGAACCCTTTTTGCTGGGCAAGTAGGACCTGTAAATCTACACAATATATAGTTTAAAGTTAGAGTCTATCATATTAGGTTTTGGATTTATGGCTGTTTTTGTGTCTATTGCTTCAAAAGCATTTTCAGATAATTTGTGTTTTCTGAAGAAACTACAAGAGATATCAAACCCATACTTTCTGTGCAAGAGGGGCTTGTACATCTGCACAACATGTCTTTTAAAGTTTGAACCTATCTTATTGCATTTTTGAGTTATAGCAGTTTTTACTGTTTTATTGCTCCAAAAGCCTTTTCAGCCCATGAACAGTTGTTTGTGAGTTTCGAAAAAAGTGCAAGAGCTATTCTAACCCTTTTTGCTGGGCAAGTAGGACCTGTAAATCTACACAATATATAGTTTAAAGTTTGAGTCTATCATATTAGGTTTTGGATTTATAGCTGTTTTTGTGTCTATTGCTTCAAAAACATTTTCAGATAATTTTTGTGTTCTGAAGAAACTACAAGAGATATCTAGCCCATACTTTCTGTGCAAGAGGGGCTTGTACATCTGCACAACATGTCTTTTAAAGTTTGAACCTATCCTATTGCATTTTTGAGTTATAGCAGTTTTTACTGTTTTATTGCTCCAAAAGCCTTTTCAGCCCATGAACAGTTGTTTGTGAGTTTCGAAAAAAGTGCAAGAGCTATTCGAACCCTTTTTGCTGGGCAAGTAGGACCTGTAAATCTACACAATATATAGTTTAAAGTTTGAGTCTATAATATTAGGTTTTGGATTTATGGCTGTTTTTGTGTCTATTGCTTCAAAAGCATTTTCAGATAATTTGTGTTTTCTGAAGAAACTACAAGAGATATCAAACCCATACTTTCTGTGCAAGAGGGGCTTGTACATCTGCACAACATGTCTTTTAAAGTTTGAACCTATCTTATTGTATTTTTGAGTTATAGCAGTTTTTACTGTTTTATTGCTCCAAAAGCCTTTTCAGCCCATGAACAGTTGTTTGTGAGTTTCGAAAAAAGTGCAAGAGCTATTCGAACCCTTTTTGCTGGGCAAGTAGGGCCTGTAAATCTACACAATATATAGTTTAAAGTTTGAGTCTATCATATTAGGTTTTGGATTTATAGCTGTTTTTGTGTCTATTGCTTCAAAAGCATTTTCAGATAATTTGTGTGTTCTGAAGAAACTACAAGAGATATCTAGCCCATACTTTCTGTGCAAGAGGGGCTTGTACATCTGCACAACATGTCTTTTAAAGTTTGAACCTATCTTATTGCATTTTTGAGTTATAGCAGTTTTTACTATTTTATTGCTCCAAAAGCCTTTTCAGCCCATGAACAGTTGTTTGTGAGTTTCGAAAAAAGTGCAAGAGCTATTCGAACCCTTTTTGCTGGGCAAGTAGGACCTGTAAATCTACACAATATATAGTTTAAAGTTTGAGTCTATCATATTAGGTTTTGGATTTATAGCTGTTTTTGTGTCTATTGCTTCAAAAGCATTTTCAGATAATTTGTGTGTTCTGAAGAAACTATAAGAGATATCTAGCCCATACTTTCTGTGCAAGAGGGGCTTGTACATCTGCACAACATGTCTTTTAAAGTTTGAACCTATCCTATTGCATTTTTGAGTTATAGCAGTTTTTACTGTTTTATTGCTCCAAAAGCCTTTTCAGCCCATGAACAGTTGTTTGTGAGTTTCGAAAAAAGTGAAAGAGCTATTCGAACCCTTTTTGCTGGGCAAGTAGGACCTGTAAATCTACACAATATATAGTTTAAAGTTTGAGTCTATCATATTAGGTTTTGGATTTATGGCTGTTTTTGTGTCTATTGCTTCAAAAGCATTTTCAGATAATTTGTGTTTTCTGAAGAAACTACAAGAGATATCAAACCCATACTTTCTGTGCAAGAGGGGCTTGTACATCTGCACAACATGTCTTTTAAAGTTTGAACCTATCTTATTGCATTTTTGAGTCATAGCAGTTTTTACTGTTTTATTGCTCCAAAAGCCTTTTCAGCCCATGAACAGTTGTTTGTGAGTTTCCAAAAAAGGGCAAGAGCTATTCGAACCCTTTTTGCTGGGCAAGTAGGACCTGTAAATCTACACAATATATAGTTTAAAGTTTGAGTCTATCATATTAGGTTTTGGATTTATGGCTGTTTTTGTGTCTATTGCTTCAAAAGCATTTTCAGATAATTTGTGTTTTCTGAAGAAACTACAAGAGATATCAAACCCATACTTTCTGTGCAAGAGGGGCTTGTACATCTGCACAACATGTCTTTTAAAGTTTGAACCTATCTTATTGCATTTTTGAGTTATAGCAGTTTTTACTGTTTTATTGCTCCAAAAGCCTTTTCAGCCCATGAACAGTTGTTTGTGAGTTTCGAAAAAAGTGCAAGAGCTATTCGAACCCTTTTTGCTGGGCAAGTAGGACCTGTAAATCTACACAATATATAGTTTAAAGTTTGAGTCTATCATATTAGGTTTTGGATTTATAGCTGTTTTTGTGTCTATTGCTTCAAAAGCATTTTCAGATAATTTGTGTTTTCTGAAGAAACTACAAGAGATATCTAGCCCATACTTTCTGTGCAAGAGGGGCTTGTACATCTGCACAACATGTCTTTTAAAGTTTGAACCTATCTTATTGCATTTTTGAGTTATAGCAGTTTTTACTGTTTTATTGCTCCAAAAGCCTTTTCAGCCCATGAACAGTTGTTTGTGAGTTTCGAAAAAAGTGCAAGAGCTATTCGAACCCTTTTTGCTGGGCAAGTAGGACCTGTAAATCTACACAATATATAGTTTAAAGTTTGAGTCTATCATATTAGGTTTTGGATTTATAGCTGTTTTTGTGTCCATTGCTTCAAAAGCATTTTCAGATAATTTGTGTGTTCTGAAGAAACTACAAGAGATATCTAACCCATACTTTCTGTGCAAGAGGGGCTTGTACATCTGCACAACATGTCTTTTAAAGTTTGAACCTATCTTATTGCATTTTTGAGTTATAGCAGTTTTTACTGTTTTATAGCTCCAAAAGCCTTTTCAGCCCATGAACAGTTGTTTGTGAGTTTCGAAAAAAGTGCAAGAGCTATTCGAACCCTTTTTGCTGGACAAGTAGGACCTGTAAATCTACACAATATATAGTTTAAAGTTTGAGTCTATCATATTAGGTTTTGGATTTATAGCTGTTTTTGTGTCTATTGCTTCAAAAGCATTTTCAGATAATTTGTGTGTTCTGAAGAAACTACAAGAGATATGTAACCCATACTTTCTGTGCAAGAGGGGCTTGTACATCTGCACAACATGTCTTTTAAAGTTTGAACCTATCCTATTGCATTTTTGAGTTATAGCAGTTTTTACTGTTTTTTTGCTCCAAAAGCCTTTTCAGCCCATGAACAGTTGTTTGTGAGTTTCGAAAAAAGTGCAAGAGCTATTCGAACCCTTTTTGCTGGACAAGTAGGACCTGTAAATCTACACAATATATAGTTTAAAGTTTGAGTCTATCATATTAGGTTTTGGATTTATAGCTGTTTTTGTGTCTATTGCTTCAAAAGCATTTTCAGATAATTTGTGTGTTCTGAAGAAACTACAAGAGATATCTAACCCATACTTTCTGTGCAAGAGGGGCTTGTACATCTGCACAACATGTCTTTTAAAGTTTGAACCTATCTTATTGCATTTTTGAGTTATAGCAGTTTTTACTGTTTTATTGCTCCAAAAGCCTTTTCAGCCCATGAACAGTTGTTTGTGAGTTTCGAAAAAAGTGCAAGAGCTATTCGAACCCTTTTTGCTGGGCAAGTAGGACCTGTAAATCTACACAATATATAGTTTAAAGTTTGAGTCTATAATATTAGGTTTTGGATTTATGGCTGTTTTTGTGTCTATTGCTTCAAAAGCATTTTCAGATAATTTGTGTTTTCTGAAGAAACTACAAGAGATATCAAACCCATACTTTCTGTGCAAGAGGGGCTTGTACATCTGCACAACATGTCTTTTAAAGTTTGAACCTATCTTATTGCATTTTTGAGTTATAGCAGTTTTTACTGTTTTATTGCTCCAAAAGCCTTTTCAGCCCATGAACAGTTGTTTGTGAGTTTCGAAAAAAGTGCAAGAGCTATTCGAACCCTTTTTGCTGGGCAAGTAGGGCCTGTAAATCTACACAATATATAGTTTAAAGTTTGAGTCTATCATATTAGGTTTTGGATTTATAGCTGTTTTTGTGTATATTGCTTCAAAAGCATTTTCAGATAATTTGTGTGTTCTGAAGAAACTACAAGAGATATCTAGCCCATACTTTCTGTGCAAGAGGGGCTTGTACATCTGCACAACATGTCTTTTAAAGTTTGAACCTATCTTATTGCATTTTTGAGTTATAGCAGTTTTTACTGTTTTATTGCTCCAAAAGCCTTTTCAGCCCATGAACAGTTGTTTGTGAGTTTCGAAAAAAGTGCAAGAGCTATTCGAACCCTTTTTGCTGGGCAAGTAGGACCTGTAAATCTACACAATATATAGTTTAAAGTTTGAGTCTATCATATTAGGTTTTGGATTTATAGCTGTTTTTGTGTCTATTGCTTCAAAAACATTTTCAGATAATTTGTGTGTTCTGAAGAAACTACAAGAGATATCTAGCCCATACTTTCTGTGCAAGAGGGGCTTGTACATCTGCACAACATGTCTTTTAAAGTTTGAACCTATCCTATTGCATTTTTGAGTTATAGCAGTTTTTACTGTTTTATTGCTCCAAAAGCCTTTTCAGCCCATGAACAGTTGTTTGTGAGTTTCGAAAAAAGTGCAAGAGCTATTCGAACCCTTTTTGCTGGGCAAGTAGGACCTGTAAATCTACACAATATATAGTTTAAAGTTTGAGTCTATAATATTAGGTTTTGGATTTATGGCTGTTTTTGTGTCTATTGCTTCAAAAGCATTTTCAGATAATTTGTGTTTTCTGAAGAAACTACAAGAGATATCAAACCCATACTTTCTGTGCAAGAGGGGCTTGTACATCTGCACAACATGTCTTTTAAAGTTTGAACCTATCTTATTGCATTTTTGAGTTATAGCAGTTTTTACTGTTTTATTGCTCCAAAAGCCTTTTCAGCCCATGAACAGTTGTTTGTGAGTTTCGAAAAAAGTGCAAGAGCTATTCGAACCCTTTTTGCTGGGCAAGTAGGGCCTGTAAATCTACACAATATATAGTTTAAAGTTTGAGTCTATCATATTAGGTTTTGGATTTATAGCTGTTTTTGTGTATATTGCTTCAAAAGCATTTTCAGATAATTTGTGTGTTCTGAAGAAACTACAAGAGATATCTAGCCCATACTTTCTGTGCAAGAGGGGCTTGTACATCTGCACAACATGTCTTTTAAAGTTTGAACCTATCTTATTGCATTTTTGAGTTATAGCAGTTTTTACTGTTTTATTGCTCCAGAAGCCTTTTCAGCCCATGAACAGTTGTTTGTGATTTTCGAAAAAAGTGCAAGAGCTATTCGAACCCTTTTTGCTGGGCAAGTAGGACCTGTAAATCTACACAATATATAGTTTAAAGTTTGAGTCTATCATATTAGGTTTTGGATTTATGGCTGTTTTTGTGTCTATTGCTTCAAAAGCATTTTCAGATAATTTGTGTTTTCTGAAGAAACTACAAGAGATATCAAACCCATACTTTCTGTGCAAGAGGGGCTTGTAAATCTGCACAACATGTCTTTTAAAGTTTGAACCTATCTTATTGCATTTTTGAGTTATAGCAGTTTTTACTGTTTTATTGCTCCAAAAGCCTTTTCAGCCCATGAACAGTTGTTTGTGAGTTTCGAAAAAAGTGCAAGAGCTATTCGAACCCTTTTTGCTGGGCAAGTAGGACCTGTAAATCTACACAATATATAGTTTAAAGTTTGAGTCTATAATATTAGGTTTTGGATTTATGGCTGTTTTTGTGTCTATTGCTTCAAAAGCATTTTCAGATAATTTGTGTTTTCTGAAGAAACTACAAGAGATATCAAACCCATACTTTCTGTGCAAGAGGGGCTTGTACATCTGCACAACATGTCTTTTAAAGTTTGAACCTATCTTATTGCATTTTTGAGTTATAGCAGTTTTTACTGTTTTATTGCTCCAAAAGCCTTTTCAGCCCATGAACAGTTGTTTGTGAGTTTCGAAAAAAGTGCAAGAGCTATTCGAACCCTTTTTGCTGGGCAAGTAGGACCTGTAAATCTACACAATAATATAGTTTAAAGTTTGAGTCTATCATATTAGGTTTTGGATTTATGGCTGTTTTTGTGTCTATTGCTTCAAAAGCATTTTCAGATAATTTGTGTTTTCTGAAGAAACTACAAGAGATATCAAACCCATACTTTCTGTGCAAGAGGGGCTTGTAAATCTGCACAACATGTCTTTTAAAGTTTGAACCTATCTTATTGCATTTTTGAGTTATAGCAGTTTTTACTGTTTTATTGCTCCAAAAGCCTTTTCAGCCCATGAACAGTTGTTTGTGAGTTTCGAAAAAAGTGCAAGAGCTATTCGAACCCTTTTTGCTGGGCAAGTAGGACCTGTAAATCTACACAATATATAGTTTAAAGTTTGAGTCTATCATATTAGGTTTTGGATTTATAGCTGTTTTTGTGTCTATTGCTTCAAAAGCATTTTCATATAATTTGTGTGTTCTGAAGAAACTATAAGAGATATCTAACCCATACTTTCTGTGCAAGAGGGGCTTGTACATCTGCACAACATGTCTTTTAAAGTTTGAACCTATCCTATTGCATTTTTGAGTTATAGCAGTTTTTACTGTTTTATTGCTCCAAAAGCCTTTTCAGCCCATGAACAGTTGTTTGTGAGTTTCGAAAAAAGTGAAAGAGCTATTCGAACCCTTTTTGCTGGGCAAGTAGGACCTGTAAATCTACACAATATATAGTTTAAAGTTTGAGTCTATCATATTAGGTTTTGGATTTATGGCTGTTTTTGTGTCTATTGCTTCAAAAGCATTTTCAGATAATTTGTGTTTTCTGAAGAAACTACAAGAGATATCAAACCCATACTTTCTGTGCAAGAGGGGCTTGTACATCTGCACAACATGTCTTTTAAAGTTTGAACCTATCTTATTGCATTTTTGAGTTATAGCAGTTTTTACTGTTTTATTGCTCCAAAAGCCTTTTCAGCCCATGAACAGTTGTTTGTGAGTTTCGAAAAAAGTGCAAGAGCTATTCGAACCCTTTTTGCTGGGCAAGTAGGACCTGTAAATCTACACAATAAATAGTTTAAAGTTTGAGTCTATCATATTAGGTTTTGGATTTATAGCTGTTTTTGTGTCTATTGCTTCAAAAGCATTTTCAGATAATTTGTGTGTTCTGAAGAAACTACAAGAGATATCTAACCCATACTTTCTGTGCAAGAGGGGCTTGTACATCTGCACAACATGTCTTTTAAAGTTTGAACCTATCTTATTGCATTTTTGAGTTATAGCAGTTTTTACTGTTTTATTGCTCCAAAAGCCATTTCAGCCCATGAACAGTTGTTTGTGAGTTTCGAAAAAAGTGCAAGAGCTATTCGAACCCTTTTTGCTGGGCAAGTAGGACCTGTAAATCTACACAATATATAGTTTAAAGTTTGAGTCTATCATATTAGGTTTTGGATTTATAGCTGTTTTTGTGTATATTGCTTCAAAAACATTTTCAGATAATTTGTGTGTTCTGAAGAAACTACAAGAGATATCTAGCCCATACTTTCTGTGCAAGAGGGGCTTGTACATCTGCACAACATGTCTTTTAAAGTTTGAACCTATCCTATTGCATTTTTGAGTTATAGCAGTTTTTACTGTTTTATTGCTCCAAAAGCCTTTTCAGCCCATGAACAGTTGTTTGTGAGTTTCGAAAAAAGTGCAAGAGCTATTCGAACCCTTTTTGCTGGGCAAGTAGGACCTGTAAATCTACACAATATATAGTTTAAAGTTTGAGTCTATAATATTAGGTTTTGGATTTATGGCTGTTTTTGTGTCTATTGCTTCAAAAGCATTTTCAGATAATTTGTGTTTTCTGAAGAAACTACAAGAGATATCAAACCCATACTTTCTGTGCAAGAGGGGCTTGTACATCTGCACAACATGTCTTTTAAAGTTTGAACCTATCTTATTGCATTTTTGAGTTATAGCAGTTTTTACTGTTTTATTGCCCCAAAAGCCTTTTCAGCCCATGAACAGTTGTTTGTGAGTTTCGAAAAAAGTGCAAGAGCTATTCGAACCCTTTTTGCTGGGCAAGTAGGGCCTGTAAATCTACACAATATATAGTTTAAAGTTTGAGTCTATCATATTAGGTTTTGGATTTATAGCTGTTTTTGTGTCTATTGCTTCAAAAGCATTTTCAGATAATTTGTGTGTTCTGAAGAAACTACAAGAGATATCTAGCCCATACTTTCTGTGCAAGAGGGGCTTGTACATCTGCACAACATGTCTTTTAAAGTTTGAACCTATCTTATTGCATTTTTGAGTTATAGCAGTTTTTACTGTTTTATTGCTCCAAAAGCCTTTTCAGCCCATGAACAGTTGTTTGTGAGTTTCGAAAAAAGTGCAAGAGCTATTCGAACCCTTTTTGCTGGGCAAGTAGGACCTGTAAATCTACACAATATATAGTTTAAAGTTTGAGTCTATCATATTAGGTTTTGGATTTATGGCTGTTTTTGTGTCTATTGCTTCAAAAGGATTTTCAGATAATTTGTGTTTTCTGAAGAAACTACAAGAGATATCAAACCCATACTTTCTGTGCAAGAGGGGCTTGTAAATCTGCACAACATGTCTTTTAAAGTTTGAACCTATCTTATTGCATTTTTGAGTTATAGCAGTTTTTACTGTTTTATTGCTCCAAAAGCCTTTTCAGCCCATGAACAGTTGTTTGTGAGTTTCGAAAAAAGTGCAAGAGCTATTCGAACCCTTTTTGCTGGGCAAGTAGGACCTGTAAATCTACACAATATATAGTTTAAAGTTTGAGTCTATCATATTAGGTTTTGGATTTATAGCTGTTTTTGTGTCTATTGCTTCAAAAGCATTTTCAGATAATTTGTGTGTTCTGAAGAAACTATAAGAGATATCTAACCCATACTTTCTGTGCAAGAGGGGCTTGTACATCTGCACAACATGTCTTTTAAAGTTTGAACCTATCCTATTGCATTTTTGAGTTATAGCAGTTTTTACTGTTTTATTGCTCCAAAAGCCTTTTCAGCCCATGAACAGTTGTTTGTGAGTTAAGAAAAAAGTGCAAGAGCTATTCGAACCCTTTTTGCTGGGCAAGTAGGACCTGTAAATCTACACAATATATAGTTTAAAGTTTGAGTCTATCATATTAGGTTTTGGATTTATGGCTGTTTTTGTGTCTATTGCTTCAAAAGCATTTTCAGATAATTTGTGTTTTCTGAAGAAACTACAAGAGATATCAAACCCATACTTTCTGTGCAAGAGGGGCTTGTACATCTGCACAACATGTCTTTTAAAGTTTGAACCTATCTTATTGCATTTTTGAGTTATAGCAGTTTTTACTGTTTTATTGCTCCAAAAGCCTTTTCAGCCCATGAACAGTTGTTTGTGAGTTTCGAAAAAAGTGCAAGAGCTATTCGAACCCTTTTTGCTGGGCAAGTAGGACCTGTAAATCTACACAATATATAGTTTAAAGTTTGAGTCTATCATATTAGGTTTTGGATTTATGGCTGTTTTTGTGTCTATTGCTTCAAAAGCATTTTCAGATAATTTGTGTTTTCTGAAGAAACTACAAGAGATATCAAACCCATACTTTCTGTGCAAGAGGGGCTTGTACATCTGCACAACATGTCTTTTAAAGTTTGAACCTATCTTATTGCATTTTTGAGTTATAGCAGTTTTTACTGTTTTGTTGCTCCAAAAGCCTTTTCAGCCCATGAACAGTTGTTTGTGAGTTTCGAAAAAAGTGCAAGAGCTATTCGAACCCTTTTTGCTGGGCAAGTAGGACCTGTAAATCTACACAATATATAGTTTAAAGTTTGAGTCTATCATATTAGGTTTTGGATTTATGGCTGTTTTTGTGTCTATTGCTTCAAAAGCATTTTCATATAATTTGTGTTTTCTGAAGAAACTACAAGAGATATCAAACCCATACTTTCTGTGCAAGAGGGGCTTGTACATCTGCACAACATGTCTTTTAAAGTTTGAACCTATCTTATTGCATTTTTGAGTTATAGCAGTTTTTACTGTTTTATTGCTCCAAAAGCCTTTTCAGCCCATGAACAGTTGTTTGTGAGTTTCGAAAAAAGTGCAAGAGCTATTCGAACCTTTTTTGCTGGACAAGTAGGACCTGTAAATCTACACAATATATAGTTTAAAGTTTGAGTCTATCATATTAGGTTTTGGATTTATAGCTGTTTTTGTGTCTATTGCTTCAAAAGCATTTTCAGATAATTTGTGTGTTCTGAAGAAACTACAAGAGATATCTAACCCATACTTTCTGTGCAAGAGGGGCTTGTACATCTGCACAACATGTCTTTTAAAGTTTGAACCTATCCTATTGCATTTTTGAGTTATAGCAGTTTTTACTGTTTTATTGCTCCAAAAGCCTTTTCAGCCCATGAACAGTTGTTTGTGAGTTTCGAAAAAAGTGAAAGAGCTATTCGAACCCTTTTTGCTGGGCAAGTAGGACCTGTAAATCTACACAATATATAGTTTAAAGTTTGAGTCTATCATATTAGGTTTTGGATTTATGGCTGTTTTTGTGTCTATTGCTTCAAAAGCATTTTCAGATAATTTGTGTTTTCTGAAGAAACTACAAGAGATATCAAACCCATACTTTCTGTGCAAGAGGGGCTTGTACATCTGCACAACATGTCTTTTAAAGTTTGAACCTATCTTATTGCATTTTTGAGTTATAGCAGTTTTTACTGTTTTATTGCTCCAAAAGCCTTTTCAGCCCATGAACAGTTGTTTGTGAGTTTCGAAAAAAGTGCAAGAGCTATTCTAACCCTTTTTGCTGGGCAAGTAGGACCTGTAAATCTACACAATATATAGTTTAAAGTTTGAGTCTATCATATTAGGTTTTGGATTTATAGCTGTTTTTGTGTCTATTGCTTCAAAAACATTTTCAGATAATTTTTGTGTTCTGAAGAAACTACAAGAGATATCTAGCCCATACTTTCTGTGCAAGAGGGGCTTGTACATCTGCACAACATGTCTTTTAAAGTTTGAACCTATCCTATTGCATTTTTGAGTTATAGCAGTTTTTACTGTTTTATTGCTCCAAAAGCCTTTTCAGCCCATGAACAGTTGTTTGTGAGTTTCGAAAAAAGTGCAAGAGCTATTCGAACCCTTTTTGCTGGGCAAGTAGGACCTGTAAATCTACACAATATATAGTTTAAAGTTTGAGTCTATAATATTAGGTTTTGGATTTATGGCTGTTTTTGTGTCTATTGCTTCAAAAGCATTTTCAGATAATTTGTGTTTTCTGAAGAAACTACAAGAGATATCAAACCCATACTTTCTGTGCAAGAGGGGCTTGTACATCTGCACAACATGTCTTTTAAAGTTTGAACCTATCTTATTGTATTTTTGAGTTATAGCAGTTTTTACTGTTTTATTGCTCCAAAAGCCTTTTCAGCCCATGAACAGTTGTTTGTGAGTTTCGAAAAAAGTGCAAGAGCTATTCGAACCCTTTTTGCTGGGCAAGTAGGGCCTGTAAATCTACACAATATATAGTTTAAAGTTTGAGTCTATCATATTAGGTTTTGGATTTATAGCTGTTTTTGTGTCTATTGCTTCAAAAGCATTTTCAGATAATTTGTGTGTTCTGAAGAAACTACAAGAGATATCTAGCCCATACTTTCTGTGCAAGAGGGGCTTGTACATCTGCACAACATGTCTTTTAAAGTTTGAACCTATCTTATTGCATTTTTGAGTTATAGCAGTTTTTACTATTTTATTGCTCCAAAAGCCTTTTCAGCCCATGAACAGTTGTTTGTGAGTTTCGAAAAAAGTGCAAGAGCTATTCGAACCCTTTTTGCTGGGCAAGTAGGACCTGTAAATCTACACAATATATAGTTTAAAGTTTGAGTCTATCATATTAGGTTTTGGATTTATAGCTGTTTTTGTGTCTATTGCTTCAAAAGCATTTTCAGATAATTTGTGTGTTCTGAAGAAACTATAAGAGATATCTAGCCCATACTTTCTGTGCAAGAGGGGCTTGTACATCTGCACAACATGTCTTTTAAAGTTTGCACCTATCCTATTGCATTTTTGAGTTATAGCAGTTTTTACTGTTTTATTGCTCCAAAAGCCTTTTCAGCCCATGAACAGTTGTTTGTGAGTTTCGAAAAAAGTGAAAGAGCTATTCGAACCCTTTTTGCTGGGCAAGTAGGACCTGTAAATCTACACAATATATAGTTTAAAGTTTGAGTCTATCATATTAGGTTTTGGATTTATGGCTGTTTTTGTGTCTATTGCTTCAAAAGCATTTTCAGATAATTTGTGTTTTCTGAAGAAACTACAAGAGATATCAAACCCATACTTTCTGTGCAAGAGGGGCTTGTACATCTGCACAACATGTCTTTTAAAGTTTGAACCTATCTTATTGCATTTTTGAGTCATAGCAGTTTTTACTGTTTTATTGCTCCAAAAGCCTTTTCAGCCCATGAACAGTTGTTTGTGAGTTTCCAAAAAAGGGCAAGAGCTATTCGAACCCTTTTTGCTGGGCAAGTAGGACCTGTAAATCTACACAATATATAGTTTAAAGTTTGAGTCTATCATATTAGGTTTTGGATTTATGGCTGTTTTTGTGTCTATTGCTTCAAAAGCATTTTCAGATAATTTGTGTTTTCTGAAGAAACTACAAGAGATATCAAACCCATACTTTCTGTGCAAGAGGGGCTTGTACATCTGCACAACATGTCTTTTAAAGTTTGAACCTATCTTATTGCATTTTTGAGTTATAGCAGTTTTTACTGTTTTATTGCTCCAAAAGCCTTTTCAGCCCATGAACAGTTGTTTGTGAGTTTCGAAAAAAGTGCAAGAGCTATTCGAACCCTTTTTGCTGGGCAAGTAGGACCTGTAAATCTACACAATATATAGTTTAAAGTTTGAGTCTATCATATTAGGTTTTGGATTTATAGCTGTTTTTGTGTCTATTGCTTCAAAAGCATTTTCAGATAATTTGTGTTTTCTGAAGAAACTACAAGAGATATCTAGCCCATACTTTCTGTGCAAGAGGGGCTTGTACATCTGCACAACATGTCTTTTAAAGTTTGAACCTATCTTATTGCATTTTTGAGTTATAGCAGTTTTTACTGTTTTATTGCTCCAAAAGCCTTTTCAGCCCATGAACAGTTGTTTGTGAGTTTCGAAAAAAGTGCAAGAGCTATTCGAACCCTTTTTGCTGGGCAAGTAGGACCTGTAAATCTACACAATATATAGTTTAAAGTTTGAGTCTATCATATTAGGTTTTGGATTTATAGCTGTTTTTGTGTCCATTGCTTCAAAAGCATTTTCAGATAATTTGTGTGTTCTGAAGAAACTACAAGAGATATCTAACCCATACTTTCTGTGCAAGAGGGGCTTGTACATCTGCACAACATGTCTTTTAAAGTTTGAACCTATCTTATTGCATTTTTGAGTTATAGCAGTTTTTACTGTTTTATTGCTCCAAAAGCCTTTTCAGCCCATGAACAGTTGTTTGTGAGTTTCGAAAAAAGTGCAAGAGCTATTCGAACCCTTTTTGCTGGACAAGTAGGACCTGTAAATCTACACAATATATAGTTTAAAGTTTGAGTCTATCATATTAGGTTTTGGATTTATAGCTGTTTTTGTGTCTATTGCTTCAAAAGCATTTTCAGATAATTTGTGTGTTCTGAAGAAACTACAAGAGATATGTAACCCATACTTTCTGTGCAAGAGGGGCTTGTACATCTGCACAACATGTCTTTTAAAGTTTGAACCTATCCTATTGCATTTTTGAGTTATAGCAGTTTTTACTGTTTTTTTGCTCCAAAAGCCTTTTCAGCCCATGAACAGTTGTTTGTGAGTTTCGAAAAAAGTGCAAGAGCTATTCGAACCCTTTTTGCTGGACAAGTAGGACCTGTAAATCTACACAATATATAGTTTAAAGTTTGAGTCTATCATATTAGGTTTTGGATTTATAGCTGTTTTTGTGTCTATTGCTTCAAAAGCATTTTCAGATAATTTGTGTGTTCTGAAGAAACTACAAGAGATATCTAACCCATACTTTCTGTGCAAGAGGGGCTTGTACATCTGCACAACATGTCTTTTAAAGTTTGAACCTATCTTATTGCATTTTTGAGTTATAGCAGTTTTTACTGTTTTATTGCTCCAAAAGCCTTTTCAGCCCATGAACAGTTGTTTGTGAGTTTCGAAAAAAGTGCAAGAGCTATTCGAACCCTTTTTGCTGGGCAAGTAGGACCTGTAAATCTACACAATATATAGTTTAAAGTTTGAGTCTATAATATTAGGTTTTGGATTTATGGCTGTTTTTGTGTCTATTGCTTCAAAAGCATTTTCAGATAATTTGTGTTTTCTGAAGAAACTACAAGAGATATCAAACCCATACTTTCTGTGCAAGAGGGGCTTGTACATCTGCACAACATGTCTTTTAAAGTTTGAACCTATCTTATTGCATTTTTGAGTTATAGCAGTTTTTACTGTTTTATTGCTCCAAAAGCCTTTTCAGCCCATGAACAGTTGTTTGTGAGTTTCGAAAAAAGTGCAAGAGCTATTCGAACCCTTTTTGCTGGGCAAGTAGGGCGTGTAAATCTACACAATATATAGTTTAAAGTTTGAGTCTATCATATTAGGTTTTGGATTTATAGCTGTTTTTGTGTATATTGCTTCAAAAGCATTTTCAGATAATTTGTGTGTTCTGAAGAAACTACAAGAGATATCTAGCCCATACTTTCTGTGCAAGAGGGGCTTGTACATCTGCACAACATGTCTTTTAAAGTTTGAACCTATCTTATTGCATTTTTGAGTTATAGCAGTTTTTACTGTTTTATTGCTCCAAAAGCCTTTTCAGCCCATGAACAGTTGTTTGTGAGTTTCGAAAAAAGTGCATAAGCTATTCGAACCCTTTTTGCTGGGCAAGTAGGACCTGTAAATCTACACAATATATAGTTTAAAGTTTGAGTCTATCATATTAGGTTTTGGATTTATAGCTGTTTTTGTGTCTATTGCTTCAAAAACATTTTCAGATAATTTGTGTGTTCTGAAGAAACTACAAGAGATATCTAGCCCATACTTTCTGTGCAAGAGGGGCTTGTACATCTGCACAACATGTCTTTTAAAGTTTGAACCTATCCTATTGCATTTTTGAGTTATAGCAGTTTTTACTGTTTTATTGCTCCAAAAGCCTTTTCAGCCCATGAACAGTTGTTTGTGAGTTTCGAAAAAAGTGCAAGAGCTATTCGAACCCTTTTTGCTGGGCAAGTAGGACCTGTAAATCTACACAATATATAGTTTAAAGTTTGAGTCTATAATATTAGGTTTTGGATTTATGGCTGTTTTTGTGTCTATTGCTTCAAAAGCATTTTCAGATAATTTGTGTTTTCTGAAGAAACTACAAGAGATATCAAACCCATACTTTCTGTGCAAGAGGGGCTTGTACATCTGCACAACATGTCTTTTAAAGTTTGAACCTATCTTATTGCATTTTTGAGTTATAGCAGTTTTTACTGTTTTATTGCTCCAAAAGCCTTTTCAGCCCATGAACAGTTGTTTGTGAGTTTCGAAAAAAGTGCAAGAGCTATTCGAACCCTTTTTGCTGGGCAAGTAGGGCCTGTAAATCTACACAATATATAGTTTAAAGTTTGAGTCTATCATATTAGGTTTTGGATTTATAGCTGTTTTTGTGTCTATTGCTTCAAAAGCATTTTCAGATAATTTGTGTGTTCTGAAGAAACTACAAGAGATATCAAACCCATACTTTCTGTGCAAGAGGGGCTTGTAGATCTGCACAACATGTCTTTTAAAGTTTGAACCTATCTTATTGCATTTTTGAGTTATAGCAGTTTTTACTGTTTTATTGCTCCAAAAGCCTTTTCAGCCCATGAACAGTTGTTTGTGAGTTTCGAAAAAAGTGCAAGAGCTATTCGAACCCTTTTTGCTGGGCAAGTAGGGCGTGTAAATCTACACAATATATAGTTTAAAGTTTGAGTCTATCATATTAGGTTTTGGATTTATAGCTGTTTTTGTGTCTATTGCTTCAAAAGCATTTTCAGATAATTTGTGTGTTCTGAAGAAACTACAAGAGATATCAAACCCATACTTTCTGTGCAAGAGGGGCTTGTACATCTGCACAACATGTCTTTTAAAGTTTGAACCTATCTTATTGCATTTTTGAGTTATAGCAGTTTTTACTGTTTTATTGCTCCAAAAGCCTTTTCAGCCCATGAACAGTTGTTTGTGAGTTTCGAAAAAAGTGCAAGAGCTATTCGAACCCTTTTTGCTGGGCAAGTAGGGCGTGTAAATCTACACAATATATAGTTTAAAGTTTGAGTCTATCATATTAGGTTTTGGATTTATAGCTGTTTTTGTGTATATTGCTTCAAAAGCATTTTCAGATAATTTGTGTGTTCTGAAGAAACTACAAGAGATATCTAGCCCATACTTTCTGTGCAAGAGGGGCTTGTACATCTGCACAACATGTCTTTTAAAGTTTGAACCTATCTTATTGCATTTTTGAGTTATAGCAGTTTTTACTGTTTTATTGCTCCAGAAGCCTTTTCAGCCCATGAACAGTTGTTTGTGATTTTCGAAAAAAGTGCAAGAGCTATTCGAACCATTTTTGCTGGGCAAGTAGGACCTGTAAATCTACACAATATATAGTTTAAAGTTTGAGTCTATCATATTAGGTTTTGGATTTATGGCTGTTTTTGTGTCTATTGCTTCAAAAGCATTTTCAGATAATTTGTGTTTTCTGAAGAAACTACAAGAGATATCAAACCCATACTTTCTGTGCAAGAGGGGCTTGTAAATCTGCACAACATGTCTTTTAAAGTTTGAACCTATCTTATTGCATTTTTGAGTTATAGCAGTTTTTACTGTTTTATTGCTCCAAAAGCCTTTTCAGCCCATGAACAGTTGTTTGTGAGTTTCGAAAAAAGTGCAAGAGCTATTCGAACCCTTTTTGCTGGGCAAGTAGGACCTGTAAATCTACACAATATATAGTTTAAAGTTTGAGTCTATCATATTAGGTTTTGGATTTATAGCTGTTTTTGTGTCTATTGCTTCAAAAGCATTTTCAGATAATTTGTGTGTTCTGAAGAAACTACAAGAGATATCTAACCCATACTTTCTGTGCAAGAGGGGCTTGTACATCTGCACAACATGTCTTTTAAAGTTTGAACCTATCCTATTGCATTTTTGAGTTATAGCAGTTTTTACTGTTTTATTGCTCCAAAAGCCTTTTCAGCCCATGAACAGTTGTTTGTGAGTTTCGAAAAAAGTGAAAGAGCTATTCGAACCCTTTTTGCTGGGCAAGTAGGACCTGTAAATCTACACAATATATAGTTTAAAGTTAGAGTCTATCATATTAGGTTTTGGATTTATGGCTGTTTTTGTGTCTATTGCTTCAAAAGCATTTTCAGATAATTTGTGTTTTCTGAAGAAACTACAAGAGATATCAAACCCATACTTTCTGTGCAAGAGGGGCTTGTACATCTGCACAACATGTCTTTTAAAGTTTGAACCTATCTTATTGCATTTTTGAGTTATAGCAGTTTTTACTGTTTTATTGCTCCAAAAGCCTTTTCAGCCCATGAACAGTTGTTTGTGAGTTTCGAAAAAAGTGCAAGAGCTATTCTAACCCTTTTTGCTGGGCAAGTAGGACCTGTAAATCTACACAATATATAGTTTAAAGTTTGAGTCTATCATATTAGGTTTTGGATTTATAGCTGTTTTTGTGTCTATTGCTTCAAAAACATTTTCAGATAATTTTTGTGTTCTGAAGAAACTACAAGAGATATCTAGCCCATACTTTCTGTGCAAGAGGGGCTTGTACATCTGCACAACATGTCTTTTAAAGTTTGAACCTATCCTATTGCATTTTTGAGTTATAGCAGTTTTTACTGTTTTATTGCTCCAAAAGCCTTTTCAGCCCATGAACAGTTGTTTGTGAGTTTCGAAAAAAGTGCAAGAGCTATTCGAACCCTTTTTGCTGGGCAAGTAGGACCTGTAAATCTACACAATATATAGTTTAAAGTTTGAGTCTATAATATTAGGTTTTGGATTTATGGCTGTTTTTGTGTCTATTGCTTCAAAAGCATTTTCAGATAATTTGTGTTTTCTGAAGAAACTACAAGAGATATCAAACCCATACTTTCTGTGCAAGAGGGGCTTGTACATCTGCACAACATGTCTTTTAAAGTTTGAACCTATCTTATTGTATTTTTGAGTTATAGCAGTTTTTACTGTTTTATTGCTCCAAAAGCCTTTTCAGCCCATGAACAGTTGTTTGTGAGTTTCGAAAAAAGTGCAAGAGCTATTCGAACCCTTTTTGCTGGGCAAGTAGGGCCTGTAAATCTACACAATATATAGTTTAAAGTTTGAGTCTATCATATTAGGTTTTGGATTTATAGCTGTTTTTGTGTCTATTGCTTCAAAAGCATTTTCAGATAATTTGTGTGTTCTGAAGAAACTACAAGAGATATCTAGCCCATACTTTCTGTGCAAGAGGGGCTTGTACATCTGCACAACATGTCTTTTAAAGTTTGAACCTATCTTATTGCATTTTTGAGTTATAGCAGTTTTTACTATTTTATTGCTCCAAAAGCCTTTTCAGCCCATGAACAGTTGTTTGTGAGTTTCGAAAAAAGTGCAAGAGCTATTCGAACCCTTTTTGCTGGGCAAGTAGGACCTGTAAATCTACACAATATATAGTTTAAAGTTTGAGTCTATCATATTAGGTTTTGGATTTATAGCTGTTTTTGTGTCCATTGCTTCAAAAGCATTTTCAGATAATTTGTGTGTTCTGAAGAAACTACAAGAGATATCTAACCCATACTTTCTGTGCAAGAGGGGCTTGTACATCTGCACAACATGTCTTTTAAAGTTTGAACCTATCTTATTGTATTTTTGAGTTATAGCAGTTTTTACTGTTTTATTGCTCCAAAAGCCTTTTCAGCCCATGAACAGTTGTTTGTGAGTTTCGAAAAAAGTGCAAGAGCTATTCGAACCCTTTTTGCTGGACAAGTAGGACCTGTAAATCTACACAATATATAGTTTAAAGTTTGAGTCTATCATATTAGGTTTTGGATTTATAGCTGTTTTTGTGTCTATTGCTTCAAAAGCATTTTCAGATAATTTGTGTGTTCTGAAGAAACTACAAGAGATATGTAACCCATACTTTCTGTGCAAGAGGGGCTTGTACATCTGCACAACATGTCTTTTAAAGTTTGAACCTATCCTATTGCATTTTTGAGTTATAGCAGTTTTTACTGTTTTTTTGCTCCAAAAGCCTTTTCAGCCCATGAACAGTTGTTTGTGAGTTTCGAAAAAAGTGCAAGAGCTATTCGAACCCTTTTTGCTGGACAAGTAGGACCTGTAAATCTACACAATATATAGTTTAAAGTTTGAGTCTATCATATTAGGTTTTGGATTTATAGCTGTTTTTGTGTCTATTGCTTCAAAAGCATTTTCAGATAATTTGTGTGTTCTGAAGAAACTACAAGAGATATCTAACCCATACTTTCTGTGCAAGAGGGGCTTGTACATCTGCACAACATGTCTTTTAAAGTTTGAACCTATCTTATTGCATTTTTGAGTTATAGCAGTTTTTACTGTTTTATTGCTCCAAAAGCCTTTTCAGCCCATGAACAGTTGTTTGTGAGTTTCGAAAAAAGTGCAAGAGCTATTCGAACCCTTTTTGCTGGGCAAGTAGGACCTGTAAATCTACACAATATATAGTTTAAAGTTTGAGTCTATAATATTAGGTTTTGGATTTATGGCTGTTTTTGTGTCTATTGCTTCAAAAGCATTTTCAGATAATTTGTGTTTTCTGAAGAAACTACAAGAGATATCAAACCCATACTTTCTGTGCAAGAGGGGCTTGTACATCTGCACAACATGTCTTTTAAAGTTTGAACCTATCTTATTGCATTTTTGAGTTATAGCAGTTTTTACTGTTTTATTGCTCCAAAAGCCTTTTCAGCCCATGAACAGTTGTTTGTGAGTTTCGAAAAAAGTGCAAGAGCTATTCGAACCCTTTTTGCTGGGCAAGTAGGGCCTGTAAATCTACACAATATATAGTTTAAAGTTTGAGTCTATCATATTAGGTTTTGGATTTATAGCTGTTTTTGTGTATATTGCTTCAAAAGCATTTTCAGATAATTTGTGTGTTCTGAAGAAACTACAAGAGATATCTAGCCCATACTTTCTGTGCAAGAGGGGCTTGTACATCTGCACAACATGTCTTTTAAAGTTTGAACCTATCTTATTGCATTTTTGAGTTATAGCAGTTTTTACTGTTTTATTGCTCCAAAAGCCTTTTCAGCCCATGAACAGTTGTTTGTGAGTTTCGAAAAAAGTGCAAGAGCTATTCGAACCCTTTTTGCTGGGCAAGTAGGACCTGTAAATCTACACAATATATAGTTTAAAGTTTGAGTCTATCATATTAGGTTTTGGATTTATAGCTGTTTTTGTGTCTATTGCTTCAAAAACATTTTCAGATAATTTGTGTGTTCTGAAGAAACTACAAGAGATATCTAGCCCATACTTTCTGTGCAAGAGGGGCTTGTACATCTGCACAACATGTCTTTTAAAGTTTGAACCTATCCTATTGCATTTTTGAGTTATAGCAGTTTTTACTGTTTTATTGCTCCAAAAGCCTTTTCAGCCCATGAACAGTTGTTTGTGAGTTTCGAAAAAAGTGCAAGAGCTATTCGAACCCTTTTTGCTGGGCAAGTAGGACCTGTAAATCTACACAATATATAGTTTAAAGTTTGAGTCTATAATATTAGGTTTTGGATTTATGGCTGTTTTTGTGTCTATTGCTTCAAAAGCATTTTCAGATAATTTGTGTTTTCTGAAGAAACTACAAGAGATATCAAACCCATACTTTCTGTGCAAGAGGGGCTTGTACATCTGCACAACATGTCTTTTAAAGTTTGAACCTATCTTATTGCATTTTTGAGTTATAGCAGTTTTTACTGTTTTATTGCTCCAAAAGCCTTTTCAGCCCATGAACAGTTGTTTGTGAGTTTCGAAAAAAGTGCAAGAGCTATTCGAACCCTTTTTGCTGGGCAAGTAGGGCCTGTAAATCTACACAATATATAGTTTAAAGTTTGAGTCTATCATATTAGGTTTTGGATTTATAGCTGTTTTTGTGTATATTGCTTCAAAAGCATTTTCAGATAATTTGTGTGTTCTGAAGAAACTACAAGAGATATCTAGCCCATACTTTCTGTGCAAGAGGGGCTTGTACATCTGCACAACATGTCTTTTAAAGTTTGAACCTATCTTATTGCATTTTTGAGTTATAGCAGTTTTTACTGTTTTATTGCTCCAAAAGCCTTTTCAGCCCATGAACAGTTGTTTGTGAGTTTCGAAAAAAGTGCAAGAGCTATTCGAACCCTTTTTGCTGGGCAAGTAGGACCTGTAAATCTACACAATATATAGTTTAAAGTTTGAGTCTATCATATTAGGTTTTGGATTTATAGCTGTTTTTGTGTCTATTGCTTCAAAAACATTTTCAGATAATTTGTGTGTTCTGAAGAAACTACAAGAGATATCTAGCCCATACTTTCTGTGCAAGAGGGGCTTGTACATCTGCACAACATGTCTTTTAAAGTTTGAACCTATCCTATTGCATTTTTGAGTTATAGCAGTTTTTACTGTTTTATTGCTCCAAAAGCCTTTTCAGCCCATGAACAGTTGTTTGTGAGTTTCGAAAAAAGTGCAAGAGCTATTCGAACCCTTTTTGCTGGGCAAGTAGGACCTGTAAATCTACACAATATATAGTTTAAAGTTTGAGTCTATAATATTAGGTTTTGGATTTATGGCTGTTTTTGTGTCTATTGCTTCAAAAGCATTTTCAGATAATTTGTGTTTTCTGAAGAAACTACAAGAGATATCAAACCCATACTTTCTGTGCAAGAGGGGCTTGTACATCTGCACAACATGTCTTTTAAAGTTTGAACCTATCTTATTGCATTTTTGAGTTATAGCAGTTTTTACTGTTTTATTGCTCCAAAAGCCTTTTCAGCCCATGAACAGTTGTTTGTGAGTTTCGAAAAAAGTGCAAGAGCTATTCGAACCCTTTTTGCTGGGCAAGTAGGGCCTGTAAATCTACACAATATATAGTTTAAAGTTTGAGTCTATCATATTAGGTTTTGGATTTATAGCTGTTTTTGTGTATATTGCTTCAAAAGCATTTTCAGATAATTTGTGTGTTCTGAAGAAACTACAAGAGATATCTAGCCCATACTTTCTGTGCAAGAGGGGCTTGTACATCTGCACAACATGTCTTTTAAAGTTTGAACCTATCTTATTGCATTTTTGAGTTATAGCAGTTTTTACTGTTTTATTGCTCCAGAAGCCTTTTCAGCCCATGAACAGTTGTTTGTGATTTTCGAAAAAAGTGCAAGAGCTATTCGAACCCTTTTTGCTGGGCAAGTAGGACCTGTAAATCTACACAATATATAGTTTAAAGTTTGAGTCTATCATATTAGGTTTTGGATTTATGGCTGTTTTTGTGTCTATTGCTTCAAAAGCATTTTCAGATAATTTGTGTTTTCTGAAGAAACTACAAGAGATATCAAACCCATACTTTCTGTGCAAGAGGGGCTTGTAAATCTGCACAACATGTCTTTTAAAGTTTGAACCTATCTTATTGCATTTTTGAGTTATAGCAGTTTTTACTGTTTTATTGCTCCAAAAGCCTTTTCAGCCCATGAACAGTTGTTTGTGAGTTTCGAAAAAAGTGCAAGAGCTATTCGAACCCTTTTTGCTGGGCAAGTAGGACCTGTAAATCTACACAATATATAGTTTAAAGTTTGAGTCTATCATATTAGGTTTTGGATTTATAGCTGTTTTTGTGTCTATTGCTTCAAAAGCATTTTCAGATAATTTGTGTGTTCTGAAGAAACTATAAGAGATATCTAGCCCATACTTTCTGTGCAAGAGGGGCTTGTACATCTGCACAACATGTCTTTTAAAGTTTGAACCTATCTTATTGCATTTTTGAGTTATAGCAGTTTTTACTGTTTTATTGCTCCAAAAGCCTTTTCAGCCCATGAACAGTTGTTTGTGAGTTTCGAAAAAAGTGCAAGAGCTATTCGAACCCTTTTTGCTGGGCAAGTAGGGCCTGTAAATCTACACAATATATAGTTTAAAGTTTGAGTCTATCATATTAGGTTTTGGATTTATAGCTGTTTTTGTGTCTATTGCTTCAAAAGCATTTTCAGATAATTTGTGTGTTCTGAAGAAACTACAAGAGATATCTAGCCCATACTTTCTGTGCAAGAGGGGCTTGTACATCTGCACAACATGTCTTTTAAAGTTTGAACCTATCTTATTGCATTTTTGAGTTATAGCAGTTTTTACTGTTTTATTGCTCCAAAAGCCTTTTCAGCCCATGAACAGTTGTTTGTGAGTTTCGAAAAAAGTGCAAGAGCTATTCGAACCCTTTTTGCTGGGCAAGTAGGACCTGTAAATCTACACAATATATAGTTTAAAGTTTGAGTCTATCATATTAGGTTTTGGATTTATAGCTGTTTTTGTGTCTATTGCTTCAAAAGCATTTTCAGATAATTTGTGTGTTCTGAAGAAACTACAAGAGATATCTAGCCCATACTTTCTGTGCAAGAGGGGCTTGTACATCTGCACAACATGTCTTTTAAAGTTTGAACCTATCTTATTGCATTTTTGAGTTATAGCAGTTTTTACTGTTTTATTGCTCCAAAAGCCTTTTCAGCCCATGAACAGTTGTTTGTGAGTTTCGAAAAAAGTGCAAGAGCTATTCGAACCCTTTTTGCTGGGCAAGTAGGACCTGTAAATCTACACAATATATAGTTTAAAGTTTGAGTCTATCATATTAGGTTTTGGATTTATAGCTGTTTTTGTGTCTATTGCTTCAAAAACATTTTCAGATAATTTGTGTGTTCTGAAGAAACTACAAGAGATATCTAGCCCATACTTTCTGTGCAAGAGGGGCTTGTACATCTGCACAACATGTCTTTTAAAGTTTGAACCTATCCTATTGCATTTTTGAGTTATAGCAGTTTTTACTGTTTTATTGCTCCAAAAGCCTTTTCAGCCCATGAACAGTTGTTTGTGAGTTTCGAAAAAAGTGCAAGAGCTATTCGAACCCTTTTTGCTGGGCAAGTAGGACCTGTAAATCTACACAATATATAGTTTAAAGTTTGAGTCTATAATATTAGGTTTTGGATTTATGGCTGTTTTTGTGTCTATTGCTTCAAAAGCATTTTCAGATAATTTGTGTTTTCTGAAGAAACTACAAGAGATATCAAACCCATACTTTCTGTGCAAGAGGGGCTTGTACATCTGCACAACATGTCTTTTAAAGTTTGAACCTATCTTATTGCATTTTTGAGTTATAGCAGTTTTTACTGTTTTATTGCTCCAAAAGCCTTTTCAGCCCATGAACAGTTGTTTGTGAGTTTCGAAAAAAGTGCAAGAGCTATTCGAACCCTTTTTGCTGGGCAAGTAGGGCCTGTAAATCTACACAATATATAGTTTAAAGTTTGAGTCTATCATATTAGGTTTTGGATTTATAGCTGTTTTTGTGTATATTGCTTCAAAAGCATTTTCAGATAATTTGTGTGTTCTGAAGAAACTACAAGAGATATCTAGCCCATACTTTCTGTGCAAGAGGGGCTTGTACATCTGCACAACATGTCTTTTAAAGTTTGAACCTATCTTATTGCATTTTTGAGTTATAGCAGTTTTTACTGTTTTATTGCTCCAGAAGCCTTTTCAGCCCATGAACAGTTGTTTGTGATTTTCGAAAAAAGTGCAAGAGCTATTCGAACCCTTTTTGCTGGGCAAGTAGGACCTGTAAATCTACACAATATATAGTTTAAAGTTTGAGTCTATCATATTAGGTTTTGGATTTATGGCTGTTTTTGTGTCTATTGCTTCAAAAGCATTTTCAGATAATTTGTGTTTTCTGAAGAAACTACAAGAGATATCAAACCCATACTTTCTGTGCAAGAGGGGCTTGTAAATCTGCACAACATGTCTTTTAAAGTTTGAACCTATCTTATTGCATTTTTGAGTTATAGCAGTTTTTACTGTTTTATTGCTCCAAAAGCCTTTTCAGCCCATGAACAGTTGTTTGTGAGTTTCGAAAAAAGTGCAAGAGCTATTCGAACCCTTTTTGCTGGGCAAGTAGGACCTGTAAATCTACACAATATATAGTTTAAAGTTTGAGTCTATCATATTAGGTTTTGGATTTATAGCTGTTTTTGTGTCTATTGCTTCAAAAGCATTTTCAGATAATTTGTGTGTTCTGAAGAAACTATAAGAGATATCTAGCCCATACTTTCTGTGCAAGAGGGGCTTGTACATCTGCACAACATGTCTTTTAAAGTTTGAACCTATCTTATTGCATTTTTGAGTTATAGCAGTTTTTACTGTTTTATTGCTCCAAAAGCCTTTTCAGCCCATGAACAGTTGTTTGTGAGTTTCGAAAAAAGTGCAAGAGCTATTCGAACCCTTTTTGCTGGGCAAGTAGGGCCTGTAAATCTACACAATATATAGTTTAAAGTTTGAGTCTATCATATTAGGTTTTGGATTTATAGCTGTTTTTGTGTCTATTGCTTCAAAAGCATTTTCAGATAATTTGTGTGTTCTGAAGAAACTACAAGAGATATCTAGCCCATACTTTCTGTGCAAGAGGGGCTTGTACATCTGCACAACATGTCTTTTAAAGTTTGAACCTATCTTATTGCATTTTTGAGTTATAGCAGTTTTTACTGTTTTATTGCTCCAAAAGCCTTTTCAGCCCATGAACAGTTGTTTGTGAGTTTCGAAAAAAGTGCAAGAGCTATTCGAACCCTTTTTGCTGGGCAAGTAGGACCTGTAAATCTACACAATATATAGTTTAAAGTTTGAGTCTATCATATTAGGTTTTGGATTTATAGCTGTTTTTGTGTCTATTGCTTCAAAAGCATTTTCAGATAATTTGTGTGTTCTGAAGAAACTATAAGAGATATCTAGCCCATACTTTCTGTGCAAGAGGGGCTTGTACATCTGCACAACATGTCTTTTAAAGTTTGAACCTATCTTATTGCATTTTTGAGTTATAGCAGTTTTTACTGTTTTATTGCTCCAAAAGCCATTTCAGCCCATGAACAGTTGTTTGTGAGTTTCGAAAAAAGTGCAAGAGCTATTCAAACCTTTTTTGCTGGGCAAGTAGGACCTGTAAATCTACACAATATATAGTTTAAAGTTTGAGTCTATCATATTAGGTTTTGGATTTATAGCTGTTTTTGTGTATATTGCTTCAAAAACATTTTCAGATAATTTGTGTGTTCTGAAGAAACTACAAGAGATATCTAGCCCATACTTTCTGTGCAAGAGGGGCTTGCACATCTGCACAACATGTCTTTTAAAGTTTGAACCTATCTTATTGCATTTTTGAGTTATAGCAGTTTTTACTGTTTTATTGCTCCAAAAGCCTTTTCAGCCCATGAACAGTTGTTTGTGAGTTTCGAAAAAAGTGCAAGAGCTATTCGAACCCTTTTTGCTGGACAAGTAGGACCTGTAAATCTACACAATATATAGTTTAAAGTTTGAGTCTATCATATTAGGTTTTGGATTTATGGCTGTTTTTGTGTCTATTGCTTCAAAAGCATTTTCAGATAATTTGTGTTTTCTGAAGAAACTACAAGAGATATCAAACCCATACTTTCTGTGCAAGAGGGGCTTGTACAACTGCACAACATGTCTTTTAAAGTTTGAACCTATCGTATTGCATTTTTGAGTTATAGCAGTTTTTACTGTTTTATTGCTCCAAAAGCCTTTTCAGCCCATGAACAGTTGTTTGTGAGTTTCGAAAAAAGTGAAAGAGCTATTCGAACCCTTTTTGCTGGGCAAGTAGGGCCTGTAAATCTACACAATATATAGTTTAAAGTTTGAGTCTATCATATTAGGTTTTGGATTTATAGCTGTTTTTGTGTCTATTGCTTCAAAAGCATTTTCAGATAATTTGTGTGTTCTGAAGAAACTACAAGAGATATCTAGCCCATACTTTCTGTGCAAGAGGGGCTTGTACATCTGCACAACATCTCTTTTAAAGTTTGAACCTATCTTATTGCATTTTTGAGTTATAGCAGTTTTTACTGTTTTATTGCTCCAAAAGCCTTTTCAGCCCATGAACAGTTGTTTGTGAGTTTCGAAAAAAGTGCAAGAGCTATTCGAACCCTTTTTGCTGGGCAAGTAGGACCTGTAAATCTACACAATATATAGTTTAAAGTTTGAGTCTATCATATTAGGTTTTGGATTTATGGCTGTTTTTGTGTCTATTGCTTCAAAAGCATTTTCAGATAATTTGTGTTTTCTGAAGAAACTACAAGAGATATCAAACCCATACTTTCTGTGCAAGAGGGGCTTGTAAATCTGCACAACATGTCTTTTAAAGTTTGAACCTATCTTATTGCATTTTTGAGTTATAGCAGTTTTTACTGTTTTATTGCTCCAAAAGCCTTTTCAGCCCATGAACAGTTTTTTGTGAGTTTCGAAAAAAGTGCAAGAGCTATTCGAACCCTTTTTGCTGGGCAAGTAGGACCTGTAAATCTACACAATATATAGTTTAAAGTTTGAGTCTATCATATTAGGTTTTGGATTTATAGCTGTTTTTGTGTCTATTGCTTCAAAAGCATTTTCAGATAATTTGTGTGTTCTGAAGAAACTATAAGAGATATCTAGCCCATACTTTCTGTGCAAGAGGGGCTTGTACATCTGCACAAAATGTCTTTTAAAGTTTGATCCTATCCTATTGCATTTTTGAGTTATAGCAGTTTTTACTGTTTTATTGCTCCAAAAGCCTTTTCAGCCCATGAACAGTTGTTTGTGAGTTTCGAAAAAAGTGAAAGAGCTATTCGAACCCTTTTTGCTGGGCAAGTAGGACCTGTAAATCTACACAATATATAGTTTAAAGTTTGAGTCTATCATATTAGGTTTTGGATTTATGGCTGTTTTTGTGTCTATTGCTTCAAAAGCATTTTCAGATAATTTGTGTTTTCTGAAGAAACTACAAGAGATATCAAACCCATACTTTCTGTGCAAGAGGGGCTTGTACATCTGCACAACATGTCTTTTAAAGTTTGAACCTATCTTATTGCATTTTTGAGTTATAGCAGTTTTTACTGTTTTATTGCTCCAAAAGCCTTTTCAGCCCATGAACAGTTGTTTGTGAGTTTCGAAAAAAGGGCAAGAGCTATTCGAACCCTTTTTGCTGGGCAAGTAGGACCTGTAAATCTACACAATATATAGTTTAAAGTTTGAGTCTATCATATTAGGTTTTGGATTTATGGCTGTTTTTGTGTCTATTGCTTCAAAAGCATTTTCAGATAATTTGTGTTTTCTGAAGAAACTACAAGAGATATCAAACCCATACTTTCTGTGCAAGAGGGGCTTGTACATCTGCACAACATGTCTTTTAAAGTTTGAACCTATCTTATTGCATTTTTGAGTTATAGCAGTTTTTACTGTTTTATTGCTCCAAAAGCCTTTTCAGCCCATGAACAGTTGTTTGTGAGTTTCGAAAAAAGTGCAAGAGCTATTCGAACCCTTTTTGCTGGGCAAGTAGGACCTGTAAATCTACACAATATATAGTTTAAAGTTTGAGTCTATCATATTAGGTTTTGGATTTATAGCTGTTTTTGTGTCTATTGCTTCAAAAGCATTTTCAGATAATTTGTGTTTTCTGAAGAAACTACAAGAGATATCTAGCCCATACTTTCTGTGCAAGAGGGGCTTGTACATCTGCACAACATGTCTTTTAAAGTTTGAACCTATCTTATTGCATTTTTGAGTTATAGCAGTTTTTACTGTTTTATTGCTCCAAAAGCCTTTTCAGCCCATGAAGAGTTGTTTGTGAGTTTCGAAAAAAGTGCAAGAGCTATTCGAACCCTTTTTGCTGGGCAAGTAGGACCTGTAAATCTACACAATATATAGTTTAAAGTTTGAGTCTATCATATTAGGTTTTGGATTTATAGCTGTTTTTGTGTCTATTGCTTCAAAAGCATTTTCAGATAATTTGTGTGTTCTGAAGAAACTACAAGAGATATCTAACCCATACTTTCTGTGCAAGAGGGGCTTGTACATCTGCACAACATGTCTTTTAAAGTTTGAACCTATCTTATTGCATTTTTGAGTTATAGCAGTTTTTACTGTTTTATTGCTCCAAAAGCCTTTTCAGCCCATGAACAGTTGTTTGTGAGTTTCGAAAAAAGTGCAAGAGCTATTCTAACCCTTTTTGCTGGACAAGTAGGACCTGTAAATCTACACAATATATAGTTTAAAGTTTGAGTCTATCATATTAGGTTTTGGATTTATAGCTGTTTTTGTGTCTATTGCTTCAAAAGCATTTTCAGATAATTTGTGTGTTCTGAAGAAACTACAAGAGATATGTAACCCATACTTTCTGTGCAAGAGGGGCTTGTACATCTGCACAACATGTCTTTTAAAATTTGAACCTATCCTATTGCATTTTTGAGTTATAGCAGTTTTTACTGTTTTATTGCTCCAAAAGCCTTTTCAGCCCATGAACAGTTGTTTGTGAGTTTCGAAAAAAGTGCAAGAGCTATTCGAACCCTTTTTGCTGGACAAGTAGGACCTGTAAATCTACACAATATATAGTTTAAAGTTTGAGTCTATCATATTAGGTTTTGGATTTATAGCTGTTTTTGTGTCTATTGCTTCAAAAGCATTTTCAGATAATTTGTGTGTTCTGAAGAAACTACAAGAGATATCTAACCCATACTTTCTGTGCAAGAGGGGCTTGTACATCTGCACAACATGTCTTTTAAAGTTTGAACCTATCTTATTGCATTTTTGAGTTATAGCAGTTTTTACTGTTTTATTGCTCCAAAAGCCTTTTCAGCCCATGAACAGTTGTTTGTGAGTTTCGAAAAAAGTGCAAGAGCTATTCGAACCCTTTTTGCTGGACAAGTAGGACCTGTAAATCTACACAATATATAGTTTAAAGTTTGAGTCTATCATATTAGGTTTTGGATTTATAGCTGTTTTTGTGTCTATTGCTTCAAAAGCATTTTCAGATAATTTGTGTTTTCTGAAGAAACTACAAGAGATATCAAACCCATACTTTCTGTGCAAGAGGGGCTTGTACATCTGTACAACATGTCTTTTAAAGTTTGAACCTATCTTATTGCATTTTTGAGTTATAGCAGTTTTTACTGTTTTATTGCTCCAAAAGCCTTTTCAGCCCATGAACAGTTGTTTGTGAGTTTCGAAAAAAGTGCAAGAGCTATTCGAACCCTTTTTGCTGGACAAGTAGGACCTGTAAATCTACACAATATATAGTTTAAAGTTTGAGTCTATCATATTAGGTTTTGGATTTATAGCTGTTTTTGTGTCTATTGCTTCAAAAGCATTTTCAGATAATTTGTGTGTTCTGAAGAAACTACAAGAGATATGTAACCCATACTTTCTGTGCAAGAGGGGCTTGTACATCTGCACAACATGTCTTTTAAAGTTTGAACCTATCTTATTGCATTTTTGAGTTATAGCAGTTTTTACTGTTTTATTGCTCCAAAAGCCTTTTCAGCCCATGAACAGTTGTTTGTGAGTTTCGAAAAAAGTGCAAGAGCTATTCGAACCCTTTTTGCTGGGCAAGTAGGGCCTGTAAATCTACACAATATATAGTTTAAAGTTTGAGTCTATCATATTAGGTTTTGGATTTATAGCTGTTTTTGTGTCTATTGCTTCAAAAGCATTTTCAGATAATTTGTGTGTTCTGAAGAAACTACAAGAGATATCTAGCCCATACTTTCTGTGCAAGAGGGGCTTGTACATCTGCACAACATGTCTTTTAAAGTTTGAACCTATCTTATTGCATTTTTGAGTTATAGCAGTTTTTTACTGTTTTATTGCTCCAAAAGCCTTTTCAGCCCATGAACAGTTGTTTGTGAGTTTCGAAAAAAGTGCAAGAGCTATTCGAACCCTTTTTGCTGGGCAAGTAGGGCCTGTAAATCTACACAATATATAGTTTAAAGTTTGAGTCTATCATATTAGGTTTTGGATTTATAGCTGTTTTTGTGTCTATTGCTTCAAAAGCATTTTCAGATAATTTGTGTGTTCTGAAGAAACTACAAGAGATATCTAGCCCATACTTTCTGTGCAAGAGGGGCTTGTACATCTGCACAACATGTCTTTTAAAGTTTGAACCTATCTTATTGCATTTTTGAGTTATAGCAGTTTTTACTGTTTTATTGCTCCAAAAGCCTTTTCAGCCCATGAACAGTTGTTTGTGAGTTTCGAAAAAAGTGCAAGAGCTATTCGAACCCTTTTTGCTGGGCAAGTAGGGCCTGTAAATCTACACAATATATAGTTTAAAGTTTGAGTCTATCATATTAGGTTTTGGATTTATAGCTGTTTTTGTGTCTATTGCTTCAAAAGCATTTTCAGATAATTTGTGTGTTCTGAAGAAACTACAAGAGATATCTAACCCATACTTTCTGTGCAAGAGGGGCTTGTACATCTGCACAACATGTCTTTTAAAGTTTGAACCTATCTTATTGCATTTTTGAGTTATAGCAGTTTTTACTGTTTTATTGCTCCAAAAGCCTTTTCAGCCCATGAACAGTTGTTTGTGAGTTTCGAAAAAAGTGCAAGAGCTATTCGAACCCTTTTTGCTGGACAAGTAGGACCTGTAAATCTACACAATATATAGTTTAAAGTTTGAGTCTATCATATTAGGTTTTGGATTTATAGCTGTTTTTGTGTCTATTGCTTCAAAAGCATTTTCAGATAATTTGTGTTTTCTGAAGAAACTACAAGAGATATCAAACCCATACTTTCTGTGCAAGAGGGGCTTGTACATCTGCACAACATGTCTTTTAAAGTTTGAACCTATCTTATTGCATTTTTGAGTTATAGCAGTTTTTACTGTTTTATTGCTCCAAAAGCCTTTTCAGCCCATGAACAGTTGTTTGTGAGTTTCGAAAAAAGTGCAAGAGCTATTCGAACCCTTTTTGCTGGGCAAGTAGGACCTGTAAATCTACACAATATATAGTTTAAAGTTTGAGTCTATCATATTAGGTTTTGGATTTATAGCTGTTTTTGTGTCTATTGCTTCAAAAACATTTTCAGATAATTTGTGTGTTCTGAAGAAACTACAAGAGATATCTAGCCCATACTTTCTGTGCAAGAGGGGCTTGTACATCTGCACAACATGTCTTTTAAAGTTTGAACCTATCCTATTGCATTTTTGAGTTATAGCAGTTTTTACTGTTTTATTGCTCCAAAAGCCTTTTCAGCCCATGAACAGTTGTTTGTGAGTTTCGAAAAAAGTGCAAGAGCTATTCGAACCCTTTTTGCTGGGCAAGTAGGACCTGTAAATCTACACAATATATAGTTTAAAGTTTGAGTCTATAATATTAGGTTTTGGATTTATGGCTGTTTTTGTGTCTATTGCTTCAAAAGCATTTTCAGATAATTTGTGTTTTCTGAAGAAACTACAAGAGATATCAAACCCATACTTTCTGTGCAAGAGGGGCTTGTACATCTGCACAACATGTCTTTTAAAGTTTGAACCTATCTTATTGCATTTTTGAGTTATAGCAGTTTTTACTGTTTTATTGCTCCAAAAGCCTTTTCAGCCCATGAACAGTTGTTTGTGAGTTTCGAAAAAAGTGCAAGAGCTATTCGAACCCTTTTTGCTGGGCAAGTAGGACCTGTAAATCTACACAATATATAGTTTAAAGTTTGAGTCTATCATATTAGGTTTTGGATTTATGGCTGTTTTTGTGTCTATTGCTTCAAAAGCATTTTCAGATAATTTGTGTTTTCTGAAGAAACTACAAGAGATATCAAACCCATACTTTCTGTGCAAGAGGGGCTTAAACATCTGCACAACATGTCTTTTAAAGTTTGAACCTATCTTATTGCATTTTTGAGTTATAGCAGTTTTTACTGTTTTATTGCTCCAAAAGCCTTTTCAGCCCATGAACAGTTGTTTGTGAGTTTCGAAAAAAGTGCAAGAGCTATTCGAACCCTTTTTGCTGGGCAAGTAGGACCTGTAAATCTACACAATATATAGTTTAAAGTTTGAGTCTATCATATTAGGTTTTGGATTTATAGCTGTTTTTGTGTCTATTGCTTCAAAAGCATTTTCAGATAATTTGTGTTTTCTGAAGAAACTACAAGAGATATCTAGCCCATACTTTCTGTGCAAGAGGGGCTTGTACATCTGCACAACATGTCTTTTAAAGTTTGAACCTATCTTATTGCATTTTTGAGTTATAGCAGTTTTTACTGTTTTATTGCTCCAAAAGCCTTTTCAGCCCATGAAGAGTTGTTTGTGAGTTTCGAAAAAAGTGCAAGAGCTATTCGAACCCTTTTTGCTGGGCAAGTAGGACCTGTAAATCTACACAATATATAGTTTAAAGTTTGAGTCTATCATATTAGGTTTTGGATTTATAGCTGTTTTTGTGTCTATTGCTTCAAAAGCATTTTCAGATAATTTGTGTGTTCTGAAGAAACTACAAGAGATTTCTAACCCATACTTTCTGTGCAAGAGGGGCTTGTACATCTGCACAACATGTCTTTTAAAGTTTGAACCTATCTTATTGCATTTTTGAGTTATAGCAGTTTTTACTGTTTTATTGCTCCAAAAGCCTTTTCAGCCCATGAACAGTTGTTTGTGAGTTTCGAAAAAAGTGCAAGAGCTATTCGAACCCTTTTTGCTGGACAAGTAGGACCTGTAAATCTACACAATATATAGTTTAAAGTTTGAGTCTATCATATTAGGTTTTGGATTTATAGCTGTTTTTGTGTCTATTGCTTCAAAAGCATTTTCAGATAATTTGTGTGTTCTGAAGAAACTACAAGAGATATGTAACCCATACTTTCTGTGCAAGAGGGGCTTGTACATCTGCACAACATGTCTTTTAAAGTTTGAACCTATCCTATTGCATTTTTGAGTTATAGCAGTTTTTACTGTTTTATTGCTCCAAAAGCCTTTTCAGCCCATGAACAGTTGTTTGTGAGTTTCGAAAAAAGTGCAAGAGCTATTCGAACCCTTTTTGCTGGACAAGTAGGACCTGTAAATCTACACAATATATAGTTTAAAGTTTGAGTCTATCATATTAGGTTTTGGATTTATAGCTGTTTTTGTGTCTATTGCTTCAAAAGCATTTTCAGATAATTTGTGTGTTCTGAAGAAACTACAAGAGATATCTAACCCATACTTTCTGTGCAAGAGGGGCTTGTACATCTGCACAACATGTCTTTTAAAGTTTGAACCTATCTTATTGCATTTTTGAGTTATAGCAGTTTTTACTGTTTTATTGCTCCAAAAGCCTTTTCAGCCCATGAACAGTTGTTTGTGAGTTTCGAAAAAAGTGCAAGAGCTATTCGAACCCTTTTTGCTGGACAAGTAGGACCTGTAAATCTACACAATATATAGTTTAAAGTTTGAGTCTATCATATTAGGTTTTGGATTTATAGCTGTTTTTGTGTCTATTGCTTCAAAAGCATTTTCAGATAATTTGTGTTTTCTGAAGAAACTACAAGAGATATCAAACCCATACTTTCTGTGCAAGAGGGGCTTGTACATCTGTACAACATGTCTTTTAAAGTTTGAACCTATCTTATTGCATTTTTGAGTTATAGCAGTTTTTACTGTTTTATTGCTCCAAAAGCCTTTTCAGCCCATGAACAGTTGTTTGTGAGTTTCGAAAAAAGTGCAAGAGCTATTCGAACCCTTTTTGCTGGACAAGTAGGACCTGTAAATCTACACAATATATAGTTTAAAGTTTGAGTCTATCATATTAGGTTTTGGATTTATAGCTGTTTTTGTGTCTATTGCTTCAAAAGCATTTTCAGATAATTTGTGTGTTCTGAAGAAACTACAAGAGATATGTAACCCATACTTTCTGTGCAAGAGGGGCTTGTACATCTGCACAACATGTCTTTTAAAGTTTGAACCTATCTTATTGCATTTTTGAGTTATAGCAGTTTTTACTGTTTTATTGCTCCAAAAGCCTTTTCAGCCCATGAACAGTTGTTTGTGAGTTTCGAAAAAAGTGCAAGAGCTATTCGAACCCTTTTTGCTGGGCAAGTAGGGCCTGTAAATCTACACAATATATAGTTTAAAGTTTGAGTCTATCATATTAGGTTTTGGATTTATAGCTGTTTTTGTGTCTATTGCTTCAAAAACATTTTCAGATAATTTGTGTGTTCTGAAGAAACTACAAGAGATATCTAGCCCATACTTTCTGTGCAAGAGGGGCTTGTACATCTGCACAACATGTCTTTTAAAGTTTGAACCTATCCTATTGCATTTTTGAGTTATAGCAGTTTTTACTGTTTTATTGCTCCAAAAGCCTTTTCAGCCCATGAACAGTTGTTTGTGAGTTTCGAAAAAAGTGCAAGAGCTATTCGAACCCTTTTTGCTGGGCAAGTAGGACCTGTAAATCTACACAATATATAGTTTAAAGTTTGAGTCTATAATATTAGGTTTTGGATTTATGGCTGTTTTTGTGTCTATTGCTTCAAAAGCATTTTCAGATAATTTGTGTTTTCTGAAGAAACTACAAGAGATATCAAACCCATACTTTCTGTGCAAGAGGGGCTTGTACATCTGCACAACATGTCTTTTAAAGTTTGAACCTATCTTATTGCATTTTTGAGTTATAGCAGTTTTTACTGTTTTATTGCTCCAAAAGCCTTTTCAGCCCATGAACAGTTGTTTGTGAGTTTCGAAAAAAGTGCAAGAGCTATTCGAACCCTTTTTGCTGGGCAAGTAGGACCTGTAAATCTACACAATATATAGTTTAAAGTTTGAGTCTATCATATTAGGTTTTGGATTTATGGCTGTTTTTGTGTCTATTGCTTCAAAAGCATTTTCAGATAATTTGTGTTTTCTGAAGAAACTACAAGAGATATCAAACCCATACTTTCTGTGCAAGAGGGGCTTGTACATCTGCACAACATGTCTTTTAAAGTTTGAACCTATCTTATTGCATTTTTGAGTTATAGCAGTTTTTACTGTTTTATTGCTCCAAAAGCCTTTTCAGCCCATGAACAGTTGTTTGTGAGTTTCGAAAAAAGTGCAAGAGCTATTCGAACCCTTTTTGCTGGGCAAGTAGGACCTGTAAATCTACACAATATATAGTTTAAAGTTTGAGTCTATCATATTAGGTTTTGGATTTATAGCTGTTTTTGTGTCTATTGCTTCAAAAGCATTTTCAGATAATTTGTGTTTTCTGAAGAAACTACAAGAGATATCTAGCCCATACTTTCTGTGCAAGAGGGGCTTGTACATCTGCACAACATGTCTTTTAAAGTTTGAACCTATCTTATTGCATTTTTGAGTTATAGCAGTTTTTACTGTTTTATTGCTCCAAAAGCCTTTTCAGCCCATGAAGAGTTGTTTGTGAGTTTCGAAAAAAGTGCAAGAGCTATTCGAACCCTTTTTGCTGGGCAAGTAGGACCTGTAAATCTACACAATATATAGTTTAAAGTTTGAGTCTATCATATTAGGTTTTGGATTTATAGCTGTTTTTGTGTCTATTGCTTCAAAAGCATTTTCAGATAATTTGTGTGTTCTGAAGAAACTACAAGAGATTTCTAACCCATACTTTCTGTGCAAGAGGGGCTTGTACATCTGCACAACATGTCTTTTAAAGTTTGAACCTATCTTATTGCATTTTTGAGTTATAGCAGTTTTTACTGTTTTATTGCTCCAAAAGCCTTTTCAGCCCATGAACAGTTGTTTGTGAGTTTCGAAAAAAGTGCAAGAGCTATTCGAACCCTTTTTGCTGGACAAGTAGGACCTGTAAATCTACACAATATATAGTTTAAAGTTTGAGTCTATCATATTAGGTTTTGGATTTATAGCTGTTTTTGTGTCTATTGCTTCAAAAGCATTTTCAGATAATTTGTGTGTTCTGAAGAAACTACAAGAGATATGTAACCCATACTTTCTGTGCAAGAGGGGCTTGTACATCTGCACAACATGTCTTTTAAAGTTTGAACCTATCCTATTGCATTTTTGAGTTATAGCAGTTTTTACTGTTTTATTGCTCCAAAAGCCTTTTCAGCCCATGAACAGTTGTTTGTGAGTTTCGAAAAAAGTGCAAGAGCTATTCGAACCCTTTTTGCTGGACAAGTAGGACCTGTAAATCTACACAATATATAGTTTAAAGTTTGAGTCTATCATATTAGGTTTTGGATTTATAGCTGTTTTTGTGTCTATTGCTTCAAAAGCATTTTCAGATAATTTGTGTGTTCTGAAGAAACTACAAGAGATATCTAACCCATACTTTCTGTGCAAGAGGGGCTTGTACATCTGCACAACATGTCTTTTAAAGTTTGAACCTATCTTATTGCATTTTTGAGTTATAGCAGTTTTTACTGTTTTATTGCTCCAAAAGCCTTTTCAGCCCATGAACAGTTGTTTGTGAGTTTCGAAAAAAGTGCAAGAGCTATTCGAACCCTTTTTGCTGGACAAGTAGGACCTGTAAATCTACACAATATATAGTTTAAAGTTTGAGTCTATCATATTAGGTTTTGGATTTATAGCTGTTTTTGTGTCTATTGCTTCAAAAGCATTTTCAGATAATTTGTGTTTTCTGAAGAAACTACAAGAGATATCAAACCCATACTTTCTGTGCAAGAGGGGCTTGTACATCTGTACAACATGTCTTTTAAAGTTTGAACCTATCTTATTGCATTTTTGAGTTATAGCAGTTTTTACTGTTTTATTGCTCCAAAAGCCTTTTCAGCCCATGAACAGTTGTTTGTGAGTTTCGAACAAAGTGCAAGAGCTATTCGAACCCTTTTTGCTGGACAAGTAGGACCTGTAAATCTACACAATATATAGTTTAAAGTTTGAGTCTATCATATTAGGTTTTGGATTTATAGCTGTTTTTGTGTCTATTGCTTCAAAAGCATTTTCAGATAATTTGTGTGTTCTGAAGAAACTACAAGAGATATGTAACCCATACTTTCTGTGCAAGAGGGGCTTGTACATCTGCACAACATGTCTTTTAAAGTTTGAACCTATCTTATTGCATTTTTGAGTTATAGCAGTTTTTACTGTTTTATTGCTCCAAAAGCCTTTTCAGCCCATGAACAGTTGTTTGTGAGTTTCGAAAAAAGTGCAAGAGCTATTCGAACCCTTTTTGCTGGGCAAGTAGGGCCTGTAAATCTACACAATATATAGTTTAAAGTTTGAGTCTATCATATTAGGTTTTGGATTTATAGCTGTTTTTGTGTCTATTGCTTCAAAAGCATTTTCAGATAATTTGTGTGTTCTGAAGAAACTACAAGAGATATCTAGCCCATACTTTCTGTGCAAGAGGGGCTTGTACATCTGCACAACATGTCTTTTAAAGTTTGAACCTATCTTATTGCATTTTTGAGTTATAGCAGTTTTTACTGTTTTATTGCTCCAAAAGCCTTTTCAGCCCATGAACAGTTGTTTGTGAGTTTCGAAAAAAGTGCAAGAGCTATTCGAACCCTTTTTGCTGGGCAAGTAGGGCCTGTAAATCTACACAATATATAGTTTAAAGTTTGAGTCTATCATATTAGGTTTTGGATTTATAGCTGTTTTTGTGTCTATTGCTTCAAAAGCATTTTCAGATAATTTGTGTGTTCTGAAGAAACTACAAGAGATATCTAGCCCATACTTTCTGTGCAAGAGGGGCTTGTACATCTGCACAACATGTCTTTTAAAGTTTGAACCTATCTTATTGCATTTTTGAGTTATAGCAGTTTTTACTGTTTTATTGCTCCAAAAGCCTTTTCAGCCCATGAACAGTTGTTTGTGAGTTTCGAAAAAAGTGCAAGAGCTATTCGAACCCTTTTTGCTGGGCAAGTAGGGCCTGTAAATCTACACAATATATAGTTTAAAGTTTGAGTCTATCATATTAGGTTTTGGATTTATAGCTGTTTTTGTGTCTATTGCTTCAAAAGCATTTTCAGATAATTTGTGTGTTCTGAATAAACTACAAGAGATATCTAACCCATACTTTCTGTGCAAGAGGGGCTTGTACATCTGCACAACATGTCTTTTAAAGTTTGAACCTATCTTATTGCATTTTTGAGTTATAGCAGTTTTTACTGTTTTATTGCTCCAAAAGCCTTTTCAGCCCATGAACAGTTGTTTGTGAGTTTCGAAAAAAGTGCAAGAGCTATTCGAACCCTTTTTGCTGGACAAGTAGGACCTGTAAATCTACACAATATATAGTTTAAAGTTTGAGTCTATCATATTAGGTTTTGGATTTATAGCTGTTTTTGTGTCTATTGCTTCAAAAGCATTTTCAGATAATTTGTGTTTTCTGAAGAAACTACAAGAGATATCAAACCCATACTTTCTGTGCAAGAGGGGCTTGTACATCTGCACAACATGTCTTTTAAAGTTTGAACCTATCTTATTGCATTTTTGAGTTATAGCAGTTTTTACTGTTTTATTGCTCCAAAAGCCTTTTCAGCCCATGAACAGTTGTTTGTGAGTTTCGAAAAAAGTGCAAGAGCTATTCGAACCCTTTTTGCTGGGCAAGTAGGACCTGTAAATCTACACAATATATAGTTTAAAGTTTGAGTCTATCATATTAGGTTTTGGATTTATAGCTGTTTTTGTGTCTATTGCTTCAAAAACATTTTCAGATAATTTTTGTGTTCTGAAGAAACTACAAGAGATATCTAGCCCATACTTTCTGTGCAAGAGGGGCTTGTACATCTGCACAACATGTCTTTTAAAGTTTGAACCTATCCTATTGCATTTTTGAGTTATAGCAGTTTTTACTGTTTTATTGCTCCAAAAGCCTTTTCAGCCCATGAACAGTTGTTTGTGAGTTTCGAAAAAAGTGCAAGAGCTATTCGAACCCTTTTTGCTGGGCAAGTAGGACCTGTAAATCTACACAATATATAGTTTAAAGTTTGAGTCTATAATATTAGGTTTTGGATTTATGGCTGTTTTTGTGTCTATTGCTTCAAAAGCATTTTCAGATAATTTGTGTTTTCTGAAGAAACTACAAGAGATATCAAACCCATACTTTCTGTGCAAGAGGGGCTTGTACATCTGCACAACATGTCTTTTAAAGTTTGAACCTATCTTATTGCATTTTTGAGTTATAGCAGTTTTTACTGTTTTATTGCTCCAAAAGCCTTTTCAGCCCATGAACAGTTGTTTGTGAGTTTCGAAAAAAGTGCAAGAGCTATTCGAACCCTTTTTGCTGGGCAAGTAGGGCCTGTAAATCTACACAATATATAGTTTAAAGTTTGAGTCTATCATATTAGGTTTTGGATTTATCGCCGTTTTTGTGTCTATTGCTTCAAAAGCATTTTCAGATAATTTGTGTGTTCTGAAGAAACTACAAGAGATATCTAGCCCATACTTTCTGTGCAAGAGGGGCTTGTACATCTGCACAACATGTCTTTTAAAGTTTGAACCTATCTTATTGCATTTTTGAGTTATAGCAGTTTTTACTGTTTTATTGCTCCAAAAGCCTTTTCAGCCCATGAACAGTTGTTTGTGAGTTTCGAAAAAAGTGCAAGAGCTATTCGAACCCTTTTTGCTGGGCAAGTAGGGCCTGTAAATCTACACAATATATAGTTTAAAGTTTGAGTGTATCATATTAGGTTTTGGATTTATAGCTGTTTTTGTGTCTATTGCTTCAAAAGCATTTTCAGATAATTTGTGTGTTCTGAAGAAACTACAAGAGATATCTAGCCCATACTTTCTGTGCAAGAGGGGCTTGTACATCTGCACAACATGTCTTTTAAAGTTTGAACCTATCTTATTGCATTTTTGAGTTATAGCAGTTTTTACTGTTTTATTGCTCCAAAAGCCTTTTCAGCCCATGAACAGTTTTTTGTGAGTTTCGAAAAAAGTGCAAGAGCTATTCGAACCCTTTTTGCTGGGCAAGTAGGACCTGTAAATCTACACAATATATAGTTTAAAGTTTGAGTCTATCATATTAGGTTTTGGATTTATAGCTGTTTTTGTGTCTATTGCTTCAAAAGCATTTTCAGATAATTTGTGTGTTCTGAAGAAACTATAAGAGATATCTAGCCCATACTTTCTGTGCAAGAGGGGCTTGTACATCTGCACAACATGTCTTTTAAAGTTTGACCCTATCTTATTGCATTTTTGAGTTATAGCAGTTTTTACTGTTTTATTGCTCCAAAAGCCTTTTCAGCCCATGAACAGTCGTTTGTGAGTTTCGAAAAAAGTGCAAGAGCTATTCGAACCCTTTTTGCTGGACAAGTAGGACCTGTAAATCTACACAATATATAGTTTAAAGTTTGAGTCTATCATATTAGGTTTTGGATTTATAGCTGTTTTTGTGTCTATTGCTTCAAAAGCATTTTCAGATAATTTGTGTGTTCTGAAGAAACTACAAGAGATATCTAACCCATACTTTCTGTGCAAGAGGGGCTTGTACATCTGCACAACATGTCTTTTAAAGTTTGAACCTATCTTATTGCATTTTTGAGTTATAGCAGTTTTTACTGTTTTATTGCTCCAAAAGCCTTTTCAGCCCATGAACAGTTGTTTGTGAGTTTCGAAAAAAGTGCAAGAGCTATTCGAACCCTTTTTGCTGGACAAGTAGGACCTGTAAATCTACACAATATATAGTTTAAAGTTTGAGTCTATCATATTAGGTTTTGGATTTATGGCTGTTTTTGTGTCTATTGCTTCAAAAGCATTTTCAGATAATTTGTGTTTTCTGAAGAAACTACAAGAGATATCAAACCCATACTTTCTGTGCAAGAGGGGCTTGTACATCTGCACAACATGTCTTTTAAAGTTTGAACCTATCTTATTGCATTTTTGAGTTATAGCAGTTTTTACTGTTTTATTGCTCCAAAAGCCTTTTCAGCCCATGAACAGTTGTTTGTGAGTTTCGAAAAAAGTGCAAGAGCTATTCGAACCCTTTTTGCTGGGCAAGTAGGACCTGTAAATCTACACAATATATAGTTTAAAGTTTGAGTCTATCATATTAGGTTTTGGATTTATAGCTGTTTTTGTGTCTATTGCTTCAAAAGCATTTTCAGATAATTTGTGTGTTCTGAAGAAACTACAAGAGATATCTAACCCATACTTTCTGTGCAAGAGGGGCTTGTACATCTGCACAACATGTCTTTTAAAGTTTGAACCTATCTTATTGCATTTTTGAGTTATAGCAGTTTTTACTGTTTTATTGCTCCAAAAGCCTTTTCAGCCCATGAACAGTTGTTTGTGAGTTTCGAAAAAAGTGCAAGAGCTATTCGAACCCTTTTTGCTGGACAAGTAGGACCTGTAAATCTACACAATATATAGTTTAAAGTTTGAGTCTATCATATTAGGTTTTGGATTTATAGCTGTTTTTGTGTCTATTGCTTCAAAAGCATTTTCAGATAATTTGTGTGTTCTGAAGAAACTACAAGAGATATCTAACCCATACTTTCTGTGCAAGAGGGGCTTGTACATCTGCACAACATGTCTTTTAAAGTTTGAACCTATCTTATTGCATTTTTGAGTTATAGCAGTTTTTACTGTTTTATTGCTCCAAAAGCCTTTTCAGCCCATGAACAGTTGTTTGTGAGTTTCGAAAAAAGTGCAAGAGCTATTCGAACCCTTTTTGCTGGGCAAGTAGGGCCTGTAAATCTACACAATATATAGTTTAAAGTTTGAGTCTATCATATTAGGTTTTGGATTTATAGCTGTTTTTGTGTCTATTGCTTCAAAAGCATTTTCAGATAATTTGTGTGTTCTGAAGAAACTACAAGAGATATCTAGCCCATACTTTCTGTGCAAGAGGGGCTTGTACATCTGCACAACATGTCTTTTAAAGTTTGAACCTATCTTATTGCATTTTTGAGTTATAGCAGTTTTTACTGTTTTATTGCTCCAAAAGCCTTTTCAGCCCATGAACAGTTGTTTGTGAGTTTCGAAAAAAGTGCAAGAGCTATTCGAACCCTTTTTGCTGGGCAAGTAGGGCCTGTAAATCTACACAATATATAGTTTAAAGTTTGAGTCTATCATATTAGGTTTTGGATTTATAGCTGTTTTTGTGTCTATTGCTTCAAAAGCATTTTCAGATAATTTGTGTGTTCTGAAGAAACTACAAGAGATATCTAGCCCATACTTTCTGTGCAAGAGGGGCTTGTACATCTGCACAACATGTCTTTTAAAGTTTGAACCTATCTTATTGCATTTTTGAGTTATAGCAGTTTTTACTGTTTTATTGCTCCAAAAGCCTTTTCAGCCCATGAACAGTCGTTTGTGAGTTTCGAAAAAAGTGCAAGAGCTATTCGAACCCTTTTTGCTGGACAAGTAGGACCTGTAAATCTACACAATATATAGTTTAAAGTTTGAGTCTATCATATTAGGTTTTGGATTTATAGCTGTTTTTGTGTCTATTGCTTCAAAAGCATTTTCAGATAATTTGTGTGTTCTGAAGAAACTACAAGAGATATCTAACCCATACTTTCTGTGCAAGAGGGGCTTGTACATCTGCACAACATGTCTTTTAAAGTTTGAACCTATCTTATTGCATTTTTGAGTTATAGCAGTTTTTACTGTTTTATTGCTCCAAAAGCCTTTTCAGCCCATGAACAGTTGTTTGTGAGTTTCGAAAAAAGTGCAAGAGCTATTCGAACCCTTTTTGCTGGACAAGTAGGACCTGTAAATCTACACAATATATAGTTTAAAGTTTGAGTCTATCATATTAGGTTTTGGATTTATGGCTGTTTTTGTGTCTATTGCTTCAAAAGCATTTTCAGATAATTTGTGTTTTCTGAAGAAACTACAAGAGATATCAAACCCATACTTTCTGTGCAAGAGGGGCTTGTACATCTGCACAACATGTCTTTTAAAGTTTGAACCTATCTTATTGCATTTTTGAGTTATAGCAGTTTTTACTGTTTTATTGCTCCAAAAGCCTTTTCAGCCCATGAACAGTTGTTTGTGAGTTTCGAAAAAAGTGCAAGAGCTATTCGAACCCTTTTTGCTGGGCAAGTAGGACCTGTAAATCTACACAATATATAGTTTAAAGTTTGAGTCTATCATATTAGGTTTTGGATTTATAGCTGTTTTTGTGTCTATTGCTTCAAAAGCATTTTCAGATAATTTGTGTGTTCTGAAGAAACTACAAGAGATATCTAACCCATACTTTCTGTGCAAGAGGGGCTTGTACATCTGCACAACATGTCTTTTAAAGTTTGAACCTATCTTATTGCATTTTTGAGTTATAGCAGTTTTTACTGTTTTATTGCTCCAAAAGCCTTTTCAGCCCATGAACAGTTGTTTGTGAGTTTCGAAAAAAGTGCAAGAGCTATTCGAACCCTTTTTGCTGGACAAGTAGGACCTGTAAATCTACACAATATATAGTTTAAAGTTTGAGTCTATCATATTAGGTTTTGGATTTATAGCTGTTTTTGTGTCTATTGCTTCAAAAGCATTTTCAGATAATTTGTGTGTTCTGAAGAAACTACAAGAGATATCTAACCCATACTTTCTGTGCAAGAGGGGCTTGTACATCTGCACAACATGTCTTTTAAAGTTTGAACCTATCTTATTGCATTTTTGAGTTATAGCAGTTTTTACTGTTTTATTGCTCCAAAAGCCTTTTCAGCCCATGAACAGTTGTTTGTGAGTTTCGAAAAAAGTGCAAGAGCTATTCGAACCCTTTTTGCTGGGCAAGTAGGGCCTGTAAATCTACACAATATATAGTTTAAAGTTTGAGTCTATCATATTAGGTTTTGGATTTATAGCTGTTTTTGTGTCTATTGCTTCAAAAGCATTTTCAGATAATTTGTGTGTTCTGAAGAAACTACAAGAGATATCTAGCCCATACTTTCTGTGCAAGAGGGGCTTGTACATCTGCACAACATGTCTTTTAAAGTTTGAACCTATCTTATTGCATTTTTGAGTTATAGCAGTTTTTACTGTTTTATTGCTCCAAAAGCCTTTTCAGCCCATGAACAGTTGTTTGTGAGTTTCGAAAAAAGTGCAAGAGCTATTCGAACCCTTTTTGCTGGGCAAGTAGGGCCTGTAAATCTACACAATATATAGTTTAAAGTTTGAGTCTATCATATTAGGTTTTGGATTTATAGCTGTTTTTGTGTCTATTGCTTCAAAAGCATTTTCAGATAATTTGTGTGTTTTGAAGAAACTACAAGAGATATCTAGCCCATACTTTCTGTGCAAGAGGGGCTTGTACATCTGCACAACATGTCTTTTAAAGTTTGAACCTATCTTATTGCATTTTTGAGTTATAGCAGTTTTTACTGTTTTATTGCTCCAAAAGCCTTTTCAGCCCATGAACAGTTTTTTGTGAGTTTCGAAAAAAGTGCAAGAGCTATTCGAACCCTTTTTGCTGGGCAAGTAGGACCTGTAAATCTACACAATATATAGTTTAAAGTTTGAGTCTATCATATTAGGTTTTGGATTTATAGCTGTTTTTGTGTCTATTGCTTCAAAAGCATATTCAGATAATTTGTGTGTTCTGAAGAAACTATAAGAGATATCTAGCCCATACTTTCTGTGCAAGAGGGGCTTGTACATCTGCACAACATGTCTTTTAAAGTTTGACCCTATCTTATTGCATTTTTGAGTTATAGCAGTTTTTACTGTTTTATTGCTCCAAAAGCCTTTTCAGCCCATGAACAGTCGTTTGTGAGTTTCGAAAAAAGTGCAAGAGCTATTCGAACCCTTTTTGCTGGACAAGTAGGACCTGTAAATCTACACAATATATAGTTTAAAGTTTGAGTCTATCATATTAGGTTTTGGATTTATAGCTGTTTTTGTGTCTATTGCTTCAAAAGCATTTTCAGATAATTTGTGTGTTCTGAAGAAACTACAAGAGATATCTAACCCATACTTTCTGTGCAAGAGGGGCTTGTACATCTGCACAACATGTCTTTTAAAGTTTGAACCTATCTTATTGCATTTTTGAGTTATAGCAGTTTTTACTGTTTTATTGCTCCAAAAGCCTTTTCAGCCCATGAACAGTTGTTTGTGAGTTTCGAAAAAAGTGCAAGAGCTATTCGAACCCTTTTTGCTGGGTAAGTAGGACCTGTAAATCTACACAATATATAGTTTAAAGTTTGAGTCTATCATATTAGGTTTTGGATTTATAGCTGTTTTTGTGTCTATTGCTTCAAAAACATTTTCAGATAATTTGTGTGTTCTGAAGAAACTACAAGAGATATCTAGCCCATACTTTCTGTGCAAGAGGGGCTTGTCCATCTGCACAACATGTCTTTTAAAGTTTGAACCTATCCTATTGCATTTTTGAGTTATAGCAGTTTTTACTGTTTTATTGCTCCAAAAGCCTTTTCAGCCCATGAACAGTTGTTTGTGAGTTTCGAAAAAAGTGCAAGAGCTATTCGAACCCTTTTTGCTGGGCAAGTAGGACCTGTAAATCTACACAATATATAGTTTAAAGTTTGAGTCTATAATATTAGGTTTTGGATTTATGGCTGTTTTTGTGTCTATTGCTTCAAAAGCATTTTCAGATAATTTGTGTTTTCTGAAGAAACTACAAGAGATATCAAACCCATACTTTCTGTGCAAGAGGGGCTTGTACATCTGCACAACATGTCTTTTAAAGTTTGAACCTATCTTATTGCATTTTTGAGTTATAGCAGTTTTTACTGTTTTATTGCTCCAAAAGCCTTTTCAGCCCATGAACAGTTGTTTGTGAGTTTCGAAAAAAGTGCAAGAGCTATTCGAACCCTTTTTGCTGGGCAAGTAGGGCCTGTAAATCTACACAATATATAGTTTAAAGTTTGAGTCTATCATATTAGGTTTTGGATTTATAGCTGTTTTTGTGTCTATTGCTTCAAAAGCATTTTCAGATAATTTGTGTGTTCTGAAGAAACTACAAGAGATATCTAGCCCATACTTTCTGTGCAAGAGGGGCTTGTACATCTGCACAACATGTCTTTTAAAGTTTGAACCTATCTTATTGCATTTTTGAGTTATAGCAGTTTTTACTGTTTTATTGCTCCAAAAGCCTTTTCAGCCCATGAACAGTTGTTTGTGAGTTTCGAAAAAAGTGCAAGAGCTATTCGAACCCTTTTTGCTGGGCAAGTAGGACCTGTAAATCTACACAATATATAGTTTAAAGTTTGAGTCTATCATATTAGGTTTTGGATTTATAGCTGTTTTTGTGTCTATTGCTTCAAAAACATTTTCAGATAATTTGTGTGTTCTGAAGAAACTACAAGAGATATCTAGCCCATACTTTCTGTGCAAGAGGGGCTTGTACATCTGCACAACATGTCTTTTAAAGTTTGAACCTATCCTATTGCATTTTTGAGTTATAGCAGTTTTTACTGTTTTATTGCTCCAAAAGCCTTTTCAGCCCATGAACAGTTGTTTGTGAGTTTCGAAAAAAGTGCAAGAGCTATTCGAACCCTTTTTGCTGGGCAAGTAGGACCTGTAAATCTACACAATATATAGTTTAAAGTTTGAGTCTATAATATTAGGTTTTGGATTTATGGCTGTTTTTGTGTCTATTGCTTCAAAAGCATTTTCAGATAATTTGTGTTTTCTGAAGAAACTACAAGAGATATCAAACCCATACTTTCTGTGCAAGAGGGGCTTGTACATCTGCACAACATGTCTTTTAAAGTTTGAACCTATCTTATTGCATTTTTGAGTTATAGCAGTTTTTACTGTTTTATTGCTCCAAAAGCCTTTTCAGCCCATGAACAGTTGTTTGTGAGTTTCGAAAAAAGTGCAAGAGCTATTCGAACCCTTTTTGCTGGGCAAGTAGGGCCTGTAAATCTACACAATATATAGTTTAAAGTTTGAGTCTATCATATTAGGTTTTGGATTTATAGCTGTTTTTGTGTCTATTGCTTCAAAAGCATTTTCAGATAATTTGTGTGTTCTGAAGAAACTACAAGAGATATCTAGCCCATACTTTCTGTGCAAGAGGGGCTTGTACATCTGCACAACATGTATTTTAAAGTTTGAACCTATCTTATTGCATTTTTGAGTTATAGCAGTTTTTACTGTTTTATTGCTCCAAAAGCCTTTTCAGCCCATGAACAGTTGTTTGTGAGTTTCGAAAAAAGTGAAAGAGCTATTCGAACCCTTTTTGCTGGGCAAGTAGGACCTGTAAATCTACACAATATATAGTTTAAAGTTTGAGTCTATCATATTAGGTTTTGGATTTATGGCTGTTTTTGTGTCTATTGCTTCAAAAGCATTTTCATATAATTTGTGTTTTCTGAAGAAACTACAAGAGATATCAAACCCATACTTTCTGTGCAAGAGGGGCTTGTACATCTGCACAACATGTCTTTTAAAGTTTGAACCTATCTTATTGCATTTTTGAGTTATAGCAGTTTTTACTGTTTTATTGCTCCAAAAGCCTTTTCAGCCCATGAACAGTTGTTTGTGAGTTTCGAAAAAAGTGCAAGAGCTATTCGAACCCTTTTTGCTGGGCAAGTAGGACCTGTAAATCTACACAATATATAGTTTAAAGTTTGAGTCTATCATATTAGGTTTTGGATTTATAGCTGTTTTTGTGTCTATTGCTTCAAAAGCATTTTCAGATAATTTGTGTTTTCTGAAGAAACTACAAGAGATATCTAGCCCATACATTCTGTGCAAGAGGGACTTGTACATCTGCACAACATGTCTTTTAAAGTTTGAACCTATCTTATTGCATTTTTGAGTTATAGCAGTTTTTACTGTTTTATTGCTCCAAAAGCCTTTTCAGCCCATGAACAGTTGTTTGTGAGTTTCGAAAAAAGTGCAAGAGCTATTCGAACCCTTTTTGCTGGGCAAGTAGGACCTGTAAATCTACACAATATATAGTTTAAAGTTTGAGTCTATCATATTAGGTTTTGGATTTATAGCTGTTTTTGTGTCTATTGCTTCAAAAGCATTTTCAGATAATTTGTGTGTTCTGAAGAAACTACAAGAGATATCTAACCCATACTTTCTGTGCAAGAGGGGCTTGTACATCTGCACAACATGTCTTTTAAAGTTTGAACCTATCTTATTGCATTTTTGAGTTATAGCAGTTTTTACTGTTTTATTGCTCCAAAAGCCTTTTCAGCCCATGAACAGTTGTTTGTGAGTTTCGAAAAAAGTGCAAGAGCTATTCGAACCCTTTTTGCTGGGCAAGTAGGGCCTGTAAATCTACACAATATATAGTTTAAAGTTTGAGTCTATCATATTAGGTTTTGGATTTATAGCTGTTTTTGTGTCTATTGCTTCAAAAGCATTTTCAGATAATTTGTGTGTTCTGAAGAAACTACAAGAGATATCTAGCCCATACTTTCTGTGCAAGAGGGGCTTGTACATCTGCACAACATGTCTTTTAAAGTTTGAACCTATCTTATTGCATTTTTGAGTTATAGCAGTTTTTACTGTTTTATTGCTCCAAAAGCCTTTTCAGCCCATGAACAGTTGTTTGTGAGTTTCGAAAAAAGTGCAAGAGCTATTCGAACCCTTTTTGCTGGGCAAGTAGGACCTGTAAATCTACACAATATATAGTTTAAAGTTTGAGTCTATCATATTAGGTTTTGGATTTATAGCTGTTTTTGTGTCTATTGCTTCAAAAACATTTTCAGATAATTTGTGTGTTCTGAAGAAACTACAAGAGATATCTAGCCCATACTTTCTGTGCAAGAGGGGCTTGTACATCTGCACAACATGTCTTTTAAAGTTTGAACCTATCCTATTGCATTTTTGAGTTATAGCAGTTTTTACTGTTTTATTGCTCCAAAAGCCTTTTCAGCCCATGAACAGTTGTTTGTGAGTTTCGAAAAAAGTGCAAGAGCTATTCGAACCCTTTTTGCTGGGCAAGTAGGACCTGTAAATCTACACAATATATAGTTTAAAGTTTGAGTCTATAATATTAGGTTTTGGATTTATGGCTGTTTTTGTGTCTATTGCTTCAAAAGCATTTTCAGATAATTTGTGTTTTCTGAAGAAACTACAAGAGATATCAAACCCATACTTTCTGTGCAAGAGGGGCTTGTACATCTGCACAACATGTCTTTTAAAGTTTGAACCTATCTTATTGCATTTTTGAGTTATAGCAGTTTTTACTGTTTTATTGCTCCAAAAGCCTTTTCAGCCCATGAACAGTTGTTTGTGAGTTTCGAAAAAAGTGCAAGAGCTATTCGAACCCTTTTTGCTGGGCAAGTAGGGCCTGTAAATCTACACAATATATAGTTTAAAGTTTGAGTCTATCATATTAGGTTTTGGATTTATAGCTGTTTTTGTGTCTATTGCTTCAAAAGCATTTTCAGATAATTTGTGTGTTCTGAAGAAACTACAAGAGATATCTAGCCCATACTTTCTGTGCAAGAGGGGCTTGTACATCTGCACAACATGTATTTTAAAGTTTGAACCTATCTTATTGCATTTTTGAGTTATAGCAGTTTTTACTGTTTTATTGCTCCAAAAGCCTTTTCAGCCCATGAACAGTTGTTTGTGAGTTTCGAAAAAAGTGAAAGAGCTATTCGAACCCTTTTTGCTGGGCAAGTAGGACCTGTAAATCTACACAATATATAGTTTAAAGTTTGAGTCTATCATATTAGGTTTTGGATTTATGGCTGTTTTTGTGTCTATTGCTTCAAAAGCATTTTCATATAATTTGTGTTTTCTGAAGAAACTACAAGAGATATCAAACCCATACTTTCTGTGCAAGAGGGGCTTGTACATCTGCACAACATGTCTTTTAAAGTTTGAACCTATCTTATTGCATTTTTGAGTTATAGCAGTTTTTACTGTTTTATTGCTCCAAAAGCCTTTTCAGCCCATGAACAGTTGTTTGTGAGTTTCGAAAAAAGTGCAAGAGCTATTCGAACCCTTTTTGCTGGGCAAGTAGGACCTGTAAATCTACACAATATATAGTTTAAAGTTTGAGTCTATCATATTAGGTTTTGGATTTATAGCTGTTTTTGTGTCTATTGCTTCAAAAGCATTTTCAGATAATTTGTGTTTTCTGAAGAAACTACAAGAGATATCTAGCCCATACATTCTGTGCAAGAGGGACTTGTACATCTGCACAACATGTCTTTTAAAGTTTGAACCTATCTTATTGCATTTTTGAGTTATAGCAGTTTTTACTGTTTTATTGCTCCAAAAGCCTTTTCAGCCCATGAACAGTTGTTTGTGAGTTTCGAAAAAAGTGCAAGAGCTATTCGAACCCTTTTTGCTGGGCAAGTAGGACCTGTAAATCTACACAATATATAGTTTAAAGTTTGAGTCTATCATATTAGGTTTTGGATTTATAGCTGTTTTTGTGTCTATTGCTTCAAAAGCATTTTCAGATAATTTGTGTGTTCTGAAGAAACTACAAGAGATATCTAACCCATACTTTCTGTGCAAGAGGGGCTTGTACATCTGCACAACATGTCTTTTAAAGTTTGAACCTATCTTATTGCATTTTTGAGTTATAGCAGTTTTTACTGTTTTATTGCTCCAAAAGCCTTTTCAGCCCATGAACAGTTGTTTGTGAGTTTCGAAAAAAGTGCAAGAGCTATTCGAACCCTTTTTGCTGGACAAGTAGGACCTGTAAATCTACACAATATATAGTTTAAAGTTTGAGTCTATCATATTAGGTTTTGGATTTATAGCTGTTTTTGTGTCTATTGCTTCAAAAGCATTTTCAGATAATTTGTGTGTTCTGAAGAAACTACAAGAGATATCTAACCCATACTTTCTGTGCAAGAGGGGCTTGTACATCTGCACAACATGTCTTTTAAAGTTTGAACCTATCCTATTGCATTTTTGAGTTATAGCAGTTTTTACTGTTTTATTGCTCCAAAAGCCTTTTCAGCCCATGAACAGTTGTTTGTGAGTTTCGAAAAAAGTGAAAGAGCTATTCGAACCCTTTTTGCTGGGCAAGTAGGACCTGTAAATCTACACAATATATAGTTTAAAGTTTGAGTCTATCATATTAGGTTTTGGATTTATGGCTGTTTTTGTGTCTATTGCTTCAAAAGCATTTTCAGATAATTTGTGTTTTCTGAAGAAACTACAAGAGATATCAAACCCATACTTTCTGTGCAAGAGGGGCTTGTACATCTGCACAACATGTCTTTTAAAGTTTGAACCTATCTTATTGCATTTTTGAGTTATAGCAGTTTTTACTGTTTTATTGCTCCAAAAGCCTTTTCAGCCCATGAACAGTTGTTTGTGAGTTTCGAAAAAAGTGCAAGAGCTATTCTAACCCTTTTTGCTGGGCAAGTAGGACCTGTAAATCTACACAATATATAGTTTAAAGTTTGAGTCTATCATATTAGGTTTTGGATTTATAGCTGTTTTTGTGTCTATTGCTTCAAAAACATTTTCAGATAATTTGTGTGTTCTGAAGAAACTACAAGAGATATCTAGCCCATACTTTCTGTGCAAGAGGGGCTTGTACATCTGCACAACATGTCTTTTAAAGTTTGAACCTATCCTATTGCATTTTTGAGTTATAGCAGTTTTTACTGTTTTATTGCTCCAAAAGCCTTTTCAGCCCATGAACAGTTGTTTGTGAGTTTCGAAAAAAGTGAAAGAGCTATTCGAACCCTTTTTGCTGGGCAAGTAGGACCTGTAAATCTACACAATATATAGTTTAAAGTTTGAGTCTATCATATTAGGTTTTGGATTTATGGCTGTTTTTGTGTCTATTGCTTCAAAAGCATTTTCAGATAATTTGTGTTTTCTGAAGAAACTACAAGAGATATCAAACCCATACTTTCTGTGCAAGAGGGGCTTGTACATCTGCACAACATGTCTTTTAAAGTTTGAACCTATCTTATTGCATTTTTGAGTTATAGCAGTTTTTACTGTTTTATTGCTCCAAAAGCCTTTTCAGCCCATGAACAGTTGTTTGTGAGTTTCGAAAAAAGTGCAAGAGCTATTCGAACCCTTTTTGCTGGGCAAGTAGGACCTGTAAATCTACACAATATATAGTTTAAAGTTTGAGTCTATCATATTAGGTTTTGGATTTATAGCTGTTTTTGTGTCTATTGCTTCAAAAACATTTTCAGATAATTTGTGTGTTCTGAAGAAACTACAAGAGATATCTAGCCCATACTTTCTGTGCAAGAGGGGCTTGTACATCTGCACAACATGTCTTTTAAAGTTTGAACCTATCCTATTGCATTTTTGAGTTATAGCAGTTTTTACTGTTTTATTGCTCCAAAAGCCTTTTCAGCCCATGAACAGTTGTTTGTGAGTTTCGAAAAAAGTGCAAGAGCTATTCGAACCCTTTTTGCTGGGCAAGTAGGACCTGTAAATCTACACAATATATAGTTTAAAGTTTGAGTCTATAATATTAGGTTTTGGATTTATGGCTGTTTTTGTGTCTATTGCTTCAAAAGCATTTTCAGATAATTTGTGTTTTCTGAAGAAACTACAAGAGATATCAAACCCATACTTTCTGTGCAAGAGGGGCTTGTACATCTGCACAACATGTCTTTTAAAGTTTGAACCTATCTTATTGCATTTTTGAGTTATAGCAGTTTTTACTGTTTTATTGCTCCAAAAGCCTTTTCAGCCCATGAACAGTTGTTTGTGAGTTTCGAAAAAAGTGCAAGAGCTATTCGAACCCTTTTTGCTGGGCAAGTAGGGCCTGTAAATCTACACAATATATAGTTTAAAGTTTGAGTCTATCATATTAGGTTTTGGATTTATAGCTGTTTTTGTGTCTATTGCTTCAAAAGCATTTTCAGATAATTTGTGTGTTCTGAAGAAACTACAAGAGATATCTAGCCCATACTTTCTGTGCAAGAGGGGCTTGTACATCTGCACAACATGTCTTTTAAAGTTTGAACCTATCTTATTGCATTTTTGAGTTATAGCAGTTTTTACTGTTTTATTGCTCCAAAAGCCTTTTCAGCCCATGAACAGTTGTTTGTGAGTTTCGAAAAAAGTGAAAGAGCTATTCGAACCCTTTTTGCTGGGCAAGTAGGACCTGTAAATCTACACAATATATAGTTTAAAGTTTGAGTCTATCATATTAGGTTTTGGATTTATGGCTGTTTTTGTGTCTATTGCTTCAAAAGCATTTTCATATAATTTGTGTTTTCTGAAGAAACTACAAGAGATATCAAACCCATACTTTCTGTGCAAGAGGGGCTTGTACATCTGCACAACATGTCTTTTAAAGTTTGAACCTATCTTATTGCATTTTTGAGTTATAGCAGTTTTTACTGTTTTATTGCTCCAAAAGCCTTTTCAGCCCATGAACAGTTGTTTGTGAGTTTCGAAAAAAGTGCAAGAGCTATTCGAACCCTTTTTGCTGGGCAAGTAGGACCTGTAAATCTACACAATATATAGTTTAAAGTTTGAGTCTATCATATTAGGTTTTGGATTTATAGCTGTTTTTGTGTCTATTGCTTCAAAAACATTTTCAGATAATTTGTGTGTTCTGAAGAAACTACAAGAGATATCTAGCCCATACTTTCTGTGCAAGAGGGGCTTGTACATCTGCACAACATGTCTTTTAAAGTTTGAACCTATCCTATTGCATTTTTGAGTTATAGCAGTTTTTACTGTTTTATTGCTCCAAAAGCCTTTTCAGCCCATGAACAGTTGTTTGTGAGTTTCGAAAAAAGTGCAAGAGCTATTCGAACCCTTTTTGCTGGGCAAGTAGGACCTGTAAATCTACACAATATATAGTTTAAAGTTTGAGTCTATAATATTAGGTTTTGGATTTATGGCTGTTTTTGTGTCTATTGCTTCAAAAGCATTTTCAGATAATTTGTGTTTTCTGAAGAAACTACAAGAGATATCAAACCCATACTTTCTGTGCAAGAGGGGCTTGTACATCTGCACAACATGTCTTTTAAAGTTTGAACCTATCTTATTGCATTTTTGAGTTATAGCAGTTTTTACTGTTTTATTGCTCCAAAAGCCTTTTCAGCCCATGAACAGTTGTTTGTGAGTTTCGAAAAAAGTGCAAGAGCTATTCGAACCCTTTTTGCTGGGCAAGTAGGGCCTGTAAATCTACACAATATATAGTTTAAAGTTTGAGTCTATCATATTAGGTTTTGGATTTATAGCTGTTTTTGTGTCTATTGCTTCAAAAGCATTTTCAGATAATTTGTGTGTTCTGAAGAAACTACAAGAGATATCTAGCCCATACTTTCTGTGCAAGAGGGGCTTGTACATCTGCACAACATGTCTTTTAAAGTTTGAACCTATCTTATTGCATTTTTGAGTTATAGCAGTTTTTACTGTTTTATTGCTCCAAAAGCCTTTTCAGCCCATGAACAGTTGTTTGTGAGTTTCGAAAAAAGTGAAAGAGCTATTCGAACCCTTTTTGCTGGGCAAGTAGGACCTGTAAATCTACAAAATATATAGTTTAAAGTTTGAGTCTATCATATTAGGTTTTGGATTTATGGCTGTTTTTGTGTCTATTGCTTCAAAAGCATTTTCATATAATTTGTGTTTTTTGAAGAAACTACAAGAGATATCAAACCCATACTTTCTGTGCAAGAGGGGCTTGTACATCTGCACAACATGTCTTTTAAAGTTTGAACCTATCTTATTGCATTTTTGAGTTATAGCAGTTTTTACTGTTTTATTGCTCCAAAAGCCTTTTCAGCCCATGAACAGTTGTTTGTGAGTTTCGAAAAAAGTGCAAGAGCTATTCAAACCCTTTTTGCTGGGCAAGTAGGACCTGTAAATCTACACAATATATAGTTTAAAGTTTGAGTCTATCATATTAGGTTTTGGATTTATAGCTGTTTTTGTGTCTATTGCTTCAAAAGCATTTTCAGATAATTTGTGTTTTCTGAAGAAACTACAAGAGATATCTAGCCCATACATTCTGTGCAAGAGGGACTTGTACATCTGCACAACATGTCTTTTAAAGTTTGAACCTATCTTATTGCATTTTTGAGTTATAGCAGTTTTTACTGTTTTATTGCTCCAAAAGCCTTTTCAGCCCATGAACAGTTGTTTGTGAGTTTCGAAAAAAGTGCAAGAGCTATTCGAACCCTTTTTGCTGGGCAAGTAGGACCTGTAAATCTACACAATATATAGTTTAAAGTTTGAGTCTATCATATTAGGTTTTGGATTTATAGCTGTTTTTGTGTCTATTGCTTCAAAAGCATTTTCAGATAATTTGTGTGTTCTGAAGAAACTACAAGAGATATCTAACCCATACTTTCTGTGCAAGAGGGGCTTGTACATCTGCACAACATGTCTTTTAAAGTTTGAACCTATCTTATTGCATTTTTGAGTTATAGCAGTTTTTACTGTTTTATTGCTCCAAAAGCCTTTTCAGCCCATGAACAGTTGTTTGTGAGTTTCGAAAAAAGTGCAAGAGCTATTCGAACCCTTTTTGCTGGACAAGTAGGACCTGTAAATCTACACAATATATAGTTTAAAGTTTGAGTCTATCATATTAGGTTTTGGATTTATAGCTGTTTTTGTGTCTATTGCTTCAAAAGCATTTTCAGATAATTTGTGTGTTCTGAAGAAACTACAAGAGATATCTAACCCATACTTTCTGTGCAAGAGGGGCTTGTACATCTGCACAACATGTCTTTTAAAGTTTGAACCTATCCTATTGCATTTTTGAGTTATAGCAGTTTTTACTGTTTTATTGCTCCAAAAGCCTTTTCAGCCCATGAACAGTTGTTTGTGAGTTTCGAAAAAAGTGAAAGAGCTATTCGAACCCTTTTTGCTGGGCAAGTAGGACCTGTAAATCTACACAATATATAGTTTAAAGTTTGAGTCTATCATATTAGGTTTTGGATTTATGGCTGTTTTTGTGTCTATTGCTTCAAAAGCATTTTCAGATAATTTGTGTTTTCTGAAGAAACTACAAGAGATATCAAACCCATACTTTCTGTGCAAGAGGGGCTTGTACATCTGCACAACATGTCTTTTAAAGTTTGAACCTATCTTATTGCATTTTTGAGTTATAGCAGTTTTTACTGTTTTATTGCTCCAAAAGCCTTTTCAGCCCATGAACAGTTGTTTGTGAGTTTCGAAAAAAGTGCAAGAGCTATTCTAACCCTTTTTGCTGGGCAAGTAGGACCTGTAAATCTACACAATATATAGTTTAAAGTTTGAGTCTATCATATTAGGTTTTGGATTTATAGCTGTTTTTGTGTCTATTGCTTCAAAAACATTTTCAGATAATTTGTGTGTTCTGAAGAAACTACAAGAGATATCTAGCCCATACTTTCTGTGCAAGAGGGGCTTGTACATCTGCACAACATGTCTTTTAAAGTTTGAACCTATCCTATTGCATTTTTGAGTTATAGCAGTTTTTACTGTTTTATTGCTCCAAAAGCCTTTTCAGCCCATGAACAGTTGTTTGTGAGTTTCGAAAAAAGTGAAAGAGCTATTCGAACCCTTTTTGCTGGGCAAGTAGGACCTGTAAATCTACACAATATATAGTTTAAAGTTTGAGTCTATCATATTAGGTTTTGGATTTATGGCTGTTTTTGTGTCTATTGCTTCAAAAGCATTTTCAGATAATTTGTGTTTTCTGAAGAAACTACAAGAGATATCAAACCCATACTTTCTGTGCAAGAGGGGCTTGTACATCTGCACAACATGTCTTTTAAAGTTTGAACCTATCTTATTGCATTTTTGAGTTATAGCAGTTTTTACTGTTTTATTGCTCCAAAAGCCTTTTCAGCCCATGAACAGTTGTTTGTGAGTTTCGAAAAAAGTGCAAGAGCTATTCGAACCCTTTTTGCTGGGCAAGTAGGACCTGTAAATCTACACAATATATAGTTTAAAGTTTGAGTCTATCATATTAGGTTTTGGATTTATAGCTGTTTTTGTGTCTATTGCTTCAAAAACATTTTCAGATAATTTGTGTGTTCTGAAGAAACTACAAGAGATATCTAGCCCATACTTTCTGTGCAAGAGGGGCTTGTACATCTGCACAACATGTCTTTTAAAGTTTGAACCTATCCTATTGCATTTTTGAGTTATAGCAGTTTTTACTGTTTTATTGCTCCAAAAGCCTTTTCAGCCCATGAACAGTTGTTTGTGAGTTTCGAAAAAAGTGCAAGAGCTATTCGAACCCTTTTTGCTGGGCAAGTAGGACCTGTAAATCTACACAATATATAGTTTAAAGTTTGAGTCTATAATATTAGGTTTTGGATTTATGGCTGTTTTTGTGTCTATTGCTTCAAAAGCATTTTCAGATAATTTGTGTTTTCTGAAGAAACTACAAGAGATATCAAACCCATACTTTCTGTGCAAGAGGGGCTTGTACATCTGCACAACATGTCTTTTAAAGTTTGAACCTATCTTATTGCATTTTTGAGTTATAGCAGTTTTTACTGTTTTATTGCTCCAAAAGCCTTTTCAGCCCATGAACAGTTGTTTGTAAGTTTCGAAAAAAGTGCAAGAGCTATTCGAACCCTTTTTGCTGGGCAAGTAGGGCCTGTAAATCTACACAATATATAGTTTAAAGTTTGAGTCTATCATATTAGGTTTTGGATTTATAGCTGTTTTTGTGTCTATTGCTTCAAAAGCATTTTCAGATAATTTGTGTGTTCTGAAGAAACTACAAGAGATATCTAGCCCATACTTTCTGTGCAAGAGGGGCTTGTACATCTGCACAACATGTCTTTTAAAGTTTGAACCTATCTTATTGCATTTTTGAGTTATAGCAGTTTTTACTGTTTTATTGCTCCAAAAGCCTTTTCAGCCCATGAACAGTTGTTTGTGAGTTTCGAAAAAAGTGAAAGAGCTATTCGAACCCTTTTTGCTGGGCAAGTAGGACCTGTAAATCTACACAATATATAGTTTAAAGTTTGAGTCTATCATATTAGGTTTTGGATTTATGGCTGTTTTTGTGTCTATTGCTTCAAAAGCATTTTCATATAATTTGTGTTTTCTGAAGAAACTACAAGAGATATCAAACCCATACTTTCTGTGCAAGAGGGGCTTGTACATCTGCACAACATGTCTTTTAAAGTTTGAACCTATCTTATTGCATTTTTGAGTTATAGCAGTTTTTACTGTTTTATTGCTCCAAAAGCCTTTTCAGCCCATGAACAGTTGTTTGTGAGTTTCGAAAAAAGTGCAAGAGCTATTCGAACCCTTTTTGCTGGGCAAGTAGGACCTGTAAATCTACACAATATATAGTTTAAAGTTTGAGTCTATCATATTAGGTTTTGGATTTATAGCTGTTTTTGTGTCTATTGCTTCAAAAACATTTTCAGATAATTTGTGTGTTCTGAAGAAACTACAAGAGATATCTAGCCCATACTTTCTGTGCAAGAGGGGCTTGTACATCTGCACAACATGTCTTTTAAAGTTTGAACCTATCCTATTGCATTTTTGAGTTATAGCAGTTTTTACTGTTTTATTGCTCCAAAAGCCTTTTCAGCCCATGAACAGTTGTTTGTGAGTTTCGAAAAAAGTGCAAGAGCTATTCGAACCCTTTTTGCTGGGCAAGTAGGACCTGTAAATCTACACAATATATAGTTTAAAGTTTGAGTCTATAATATTAGGTTTTGGATTTATGGCTGTTTTTGTGTCTATTGCTTCAAAAGCATTTTCAGATAATTTGTGTTTTCTGAAGAAACTACAAGAGATATCAAACCCATACTTTCTGTGCAAGAGGGGCTTGTACATCTGCACAACATGTCTTTTAAAGTTTGAACCTATCCTATTGCATTTTTGAGTTATAGCAGTTTTTACTGTTTTATTGCTCCAAAAGCCTTTTCAGCCCATGAACAGTTGTTTGTGAGTTTCGAAAAAAGTGCAAGAGCTATTCGAACCCTTTTTGCTGGGCAAGTAGGACCTGTAAATCTACACAATATATAGTTTAAAGTTTGAGTCTATAATATTAGGTTTTGGATTTATGGCTGTTTTTGTGTCTATTGCTTCAAAAGCATTTTCAGATAATTTGTGTTTTCTGAAGAAACTACAAGAGATATCAAACCCATACTTTCTGTGCAAGAGGGGCTTGTACATCTGCACAACATGTCTTTTAAAGTTTGAACCTATCTTATTGCATTTTTGAGTTATAGCAGTTTTTACTGTTTTATTGCTCCAAAAGCCTTTTCAGCCCATGAACAGTTGTTTGTAAGTTTCGAAAAAAGTGCAAGAGCTATTCGAACCCTTTTTGCTGGGCAAGTAGGGCCTGTAAATCTACACAATATATAGTTTAAAGTTTGAGTCTATCATATTAGGTTTTGGATTTATAGCTGTTTTTGTGTCTATTGCTTCAAAAGCATTTTCAGATAATTTGTGTGTTCTGAAGAAACTACAAGAGATATCTAGCCCATACTTTCTGTGCAAGAGGGGCTTGTACATCTGCACAACATGTCTTTTAAAGTTTGAACCTATCTTATTGCATTTTTGAGTTATAGCAGTTTTTACTGTTTTATTGCTCCAAAAGCCTTTTCAGCCCATGAACAGTTGTTTGTGAGTTTCGAAAAAAGTGCAAGAGCTATTCGAACCCTTTTTGCTGGACAAGTAGGACCTGTAAATCTACACAATATATAGTTTAAAGTTTGAGTCTATCATATTAGGTTTTGGATTTATAGCTGTTTTTGTGTCTATTGCTTCAAAAGCATTTTCAGATAATTTGTGTTTTCTGAAGAAACTACAAGAGATATCAAACCCATACTTTCTGTGCAAGAGGGGCTTGTACATCTGCACAACATGTCTTTTAAAGTTTGAACCTATCTTATTGCATTTTTGAGTTATAGCAGTTTTTACTGTTTTATTGCTCCAAAAGCCTTTTCAGCCCATGAACAGTTGTTTGTGAGTTTCGAAAAAAGTGCAAGAGCTATTCGAACCCTTTTTGCTGGGCAAGTAGGACCTGTAAATCTACACAATATATAGTTTAAAGTTTGAGTCTATCATATTAGGTTTTGGATTTATAGCTGTTTTTGTGTCTATTGCTTCAAAAACATTTTCAGATAATTTGTGTGTTCTGAAGAAACTACAAGAGATATCTAGCCCATACTTTCTGTGCAAGAGGGGCTTGTACATCTGCACAACATGTCTTTTAAAGTTTGAACCTATCCTATTGCATTTTTGAGTTATAGCAGTTTTTACTGTTTTATTGCTCCAAAAGCCTTTTCAGCCCATGAACAGTTGTTTGTGAGTTTCGAAAAAAGTGCAAGAGCTATTCGAACCCTTTTTGCTGGGCAAGTAGGACCTGTAAATCTACACAATATATAGTTTAAAGTTTGAGTCTATAATATTAGGTTTTGGATTTATGGCTGTTTTTGTGTCTATTGCTTCAAAAGCATTTTCAGATAATTTGTGTTTTCTGAAGAAACTACAAGAGATATCAAACCCATACTTTCTGTGCAAGAGGGGCTTGTACATCTGCACAACATGTCTTTTAAAGTTTGAACCTATCTTATTGCATTTTTGAGTTATAGCAGTTTTTACTGTTTTATTGCTCCAAAAGCCTTTTCAGCCCATGAACAGTTGTTTGTGAGTTTCGAAAAAAGTGCAAGAGCTATTCGAACCCTTTTTGCTGGGCAAGTAGGGCCTGTAAATCTACACAATATATAGTTTAAAGTTTGAGTCTATCATATTAGGTTTTGGATTTATAGCTGTTTTTGTGTCTATTGCTTCAAAAGCATTTTCAGATAATTTGTGTGTTCTGAAGAAACTACAAGAGATATCTAGCCCATACTTTCTGTGCAAGAGGGGCTTGTACATCTGCACAACATGTCTTTTAAAGTTTGAACCTATCTTATTGCATTTTTGAGTTATAGCAGTTTTTACTGTTTTATTGCTCCAAAAGCCTTTTCAGCCCATGAACAGTTGTTTGTGAGTTTCGAAAAAAGTGAAAGAGCTATTCGAACCCTTTTTGCTGGGCAAGTAGGACCTGTAAATCTACACAATATATAGTTTAAAGTTTGAGTCTATCATATTAGGTTTTGGATTTATGGCTGTTTTTGTGTCTATTGCTTCAAAAGCATTTTCATATAATTTGTGTTTTCTGAAGAAACTACAAGAGATATCAAACCCATACTTTCTGTGCAAGAGGGGCTTGTACATCTGCACAACATGTCTTTTAAAGTTTGAACCTATCTTATTGCATTTTTGAGTTATAGCAGTTTTTACTGTTTTATTGCTCCAAAAGCCTTTTCAGCCCATGAACAGTTGTTTGTGAGTTTCGAAAAAAGTGCAAGAGCTATTCGAACCCTTTTTGCTGGGCAAGTAGGACCTGTAAATCTACACAATATATAGTTTAAAGTTTGAGTCTATCATATTAGGTTTTGGATTTATAGCTGTTTTTGTGTCTATTGCTTCAAAAGCATTTTCAGATAATTTGTGTTTTCTGAAGAAACTACAAGAGATATCTAGCCCATACATTCTGTGCAAGAGGGACTTGTACATCTGCACAACATGTCTTTTAAAGTTTGAACCTATCTTATTGCATTTTTGAGTTATAGCAGTTTTTACTGTTTTATTGCTCCAAAAGCCTTTTCAGCCCATGAACAGTTGTTTGTGAGTTTCGAAAAAAGTGCAAGAGCTATTCGAACCCTTTTTGCTGGGCAAGTAGGACCTGTAAATCTACACAATATATAGTTTAAAGTTTGAGTCTATCATATTAGGTTTTGGATTTATAGCTGTTTTTGTGTCTATTGCTTCAAAAGCATTTTCAGATAATTTGTGTGTTCTGAAGAAACTACAAGAGATATCTAACCCATACTTTCTGTGCAAGAGGGGCTTGTACATCTGCACAACATGTCTTTTAAAGTTTGAACCTATCCTATTGCATTTTTGAGTTATAGCAGTTTTTACTGTTTTATTGCTCCAAAAGCCTTTTCAGCCCATGAACAGTTGTTTGTGAGTTTCGAAAAAAGTGAAAGAGCTATTCGAACCCTTTTTGCTGGGCAAGTAGGACCTGTAAATCTACACAATATATAGTTTAAAGTTTGAGTCTATCATATTAGGTTTTGGATTTATGGCTGTTTTTGTGTCTATTGCTTCAAAAGCATTTTCAGATAATTTGTGTTTTCTGAAGAAACTACAAGAGATATCAAACCCATACTTTCTGTGCAAGAGGGGCTTGTACATCTGCACAACATGTCTTTTAAAGTTTGAACCTATCTTATTGCATTTTTGAGTTATAGCAGTTTTTACTGTTTTATTGCTCCAAAAGCCTTTTCAGCCCATGAACAGTTGTTTGTGAGTTTCGAAAAAAGTGCAAGAGCTATTCGAACCCTTTTTGCTGGGCAAGTAGGACCTGTAAATCTACACAATATATAGTTTAAAGTTTGAGTCTATCATATTAGGTTTTGGATTTATGGCTGTTTTTGTGTCTATTGCTTCAAAAGCATTTTCAGATAATTTGTGTTTTCTGAAGAAACTACAAGAGATATCAAACCCATACTTTCTGTGCAAGAGGGGCTTGTACATCTGCACAACATGTCTTTTAAAGTTTGAACCTATCTTATTGCATTTTTGAGTTATAGCAGTTTTTACTGTTTTATTGCTCCAAAAGCCTTTTCAGCCCATGAACAGTTGTTTGTGAGTTTCGAAAAAAGTGCAAGAGCTATTCGAACCCTTTTTGCTGGGCAAGTAGGACCTGTAAATCTACACAATATATAGTTTAAAGTTTGAGTCTATCATATTAGGTTTTGGATTTATAGCTGTTTTTGTGTCTATTGCTTCAAAAACATTTTCAGATAATTTGTGTGTTCTGAAGAAACTACAAGAGATATCTAGCCCATACTTTCTGTGCAAGAGGGGCTTGTACATCTGCACAACATGTCTTTTAAAGTTTGAACCTATCCTATTGCATTTTTGAGTTATAGCAGTTTTTACTGTTTTATTGCTCCAAAAGCCTTTTCAGCCCATGAACAGTTGTTTGTGAGTTTCGAAAAAAGTGCAAGAGCTATTCGAACCCTTTTTGCTGGGCAAGTAGGACCTGTAAATCTACACAATATATAGTTTAAAGTTTGAGTCTATAATATTAGGTTTTGGATTTATGGCTGTTTTTGTGTCTATTGCTTCAAAAGCATTTTCAGATAATTTGTGTTTTCTGAAGAAACTACAAGAGATATCAAACCCATACTTTCTGTGCAAGAGGGGCTTGTACATCTGCACAACATGTCTTTTAAAGTTTGAACCTATCTTATTGCATTTTTGAGTTATAGCAGTTTTTACTGTTTTATTGCTCCAAAAGCCTTTTCAGCCCATGAACAGTTGTTTGTGAGTTTCGAAAAAAGTGCAAGAGCTATTCGAACCCTTTTTGCTGGGCAAGTAGGGCCTGTAAATCTACAAAATATATAGTTTAAAGTTTGAGTCTATCATATTAAGTTTTGGATTTATAGCTGTTTTTGTGTCTATTGCTTCAAAAGCATTTTCAGATAATTTGTGTGTTCTGAAGAAACTACAAGAGATATCTAGCCCATACTTTCTGTGCAAGAGGGGCTTGTACATCTGCACAACATGTCTTTTAAAGTTTGAACCTATCTTATTGCATTTTTGAGTTATAGCAATTTTTACTGTTTTATTGCTCCAAAAGCCTTTTCAGCCCATGAACAGTTGTTTGTGAGTTTCGAAAAAAGTGAAAGAGCTATTCGAACCCTTTTTGCTGGGCAAGTTGGACCTGTAAATCTACACAATATATAGTTTAAAGTTTGAGTCTATCATATTAGGTTTTGGATTTATGGCTGTTTTTGTGTCTATTGCTTCAAAAGCATTTTCATATAATTTGTGTTTTCTGAAGAAACTACAAGAGATATCAAACCCATACTTTCTGTGCAAGAGGGGCTTGTACATCTGCACAACATGTCTTTTAAAGTTTGAACCTATCTTATTGCATTTTTGAGTTATAGCAGTTTTTACTGTTTTATTGCTCCAAAAGCCTTTTCAGCCCATGAACAGTTGTTTGTGAGTTTCGAAAAAAGTGCAAGAGCTATTCGAACCCTTTTTGCTGGGGAAGTAGGACCTGTAAATCTACACAATATATAGTTTAAAGTTTGAGTCTATCATATTAGGTTTTGGATTTATAGCTGTTTTTGTGTCTATTGCTTCAAAAACATTTTCAGATAATTTGTGTGTTCTGAAGAAACTACAAGAGATATCTAGCCCATACTTTCTGTGCAAGAGGGGCTTGTACATCTGCACAACATGTCTTTTAAAGTTTGAACCTATCCTATTGCATTTTTGAGTTATAGCAGTTTTTACTGTTTTATTGCTCCAAAAGCCTTTTCAGCCCATGAACAGTTGTTTGTGAGTTTCGAAAAAAGTGCAAGAGCTATTCGAACCCTTTTTGCTGGGCAAGTAGGACCTGTAAATCTACACAATATATAGTTTAAAGTTTGAGTCTATAATATTAGGTTTTGGATTTATGGCTGTTTTTGTGTCTATTGCTTCAAAAGCATTTTCAGATAATTTGTGTTTTCTGAAGAAACTACAAGAGATATCAAACCCATACTTTCTGTGCAAGAGGGGCTTGTACATCTGCACAACATGTCTTTTAAAGTTTGAACCTATCTTATTGCATTTTTGAGTTATAGCAGTTTTTACTGTTTTATTGCTCCAAAAGCCTTTTCAGCCCATGAACAGTTGTTTGTGAGTTTCGAAAAAAGTGCAAGAGCTATTCGAACCCTTTTTGCTGGGCAAGTAGGGCCTGTAAATCTACACAATATATAGTTTAAAGTTTGAGTCTATCATATTAGGTTTTGGATTTATAGCTGTTTTTGTGTCTATTGCTTCAAAAGCATTTTCAGATAATTTGTGTGTTCTGAAGAAACTACAAGAGATATCTAGCCCATACTTTCTGTGCAAGAGGGGCTTGTACATCTGCACAACATGTCTTTTAAAGTTTGAACCTATCTTATTGCATTTTTGAGTTATAGCAGTTTTTACTGTTTTATTGCTCCAAAAGCCTTTTCAGCCCATGAACAGTTGTTTGTGAGTTTCGAAAAAAGTGCAAGAGCTATTCGAACCCTTTTTGCTGGGCAAGTAGGACCTGTAAATCTACACAATATATAGTTTAAAGTTTGAGTCTATCATATTAGGTTTTGGATTTATGGCTGTTTTTGTGTCTATTGCTTCAAAAGCATTTTCAGATAATTTGTGTTTTCTGAAGAAACTACAAGAGATATCAAACCCATACTTTCTGTGCAAGAGGGGCTTGTACATCTGCACAACATGTCTTTTAAAGTTTGAACCTATCTTATTGCATTTTTGAGTTATAGCAGTTTTTACTGTTTTATTGCTCCAAAAGCCTTTTCAGCCCATGAACAGTTGTTTGTGAGTTTCGAAAAAAGTGCAAGAGCTATTCGAACCCTTTTTGCTGGGCAAGTAGGACCTGTAAATCTACACAATATATAGTTTAAAGTTTGAGTCTATCATATTAGGTTTTGGATTTATAGCTGTTTTTGTGTCTATTGCTTCAAAAACATTTTCAGATAATTTGTGTGTTCTGAAGAAACTACAAGAGATATCTAGCCCATACTTTCTGTGCAAGAGGGGCTTGTACATCTGCACAACATGTCTTTTAAAGTTTGAACCTATCCTATTGCATTTTTGAGTTATAGCAGTTTTTACTGTTTTATTGCTCCAAAAGCCTTTTCAGCCCATGAACAGTTGTTTGTGAGTTTCGAAAAAAGTGCAAGAGCTATTCGAACCCTTTTTGCTGGGCAAGTAGGACCTGTAAATCTACACAATATATAGTTTAAAGTTTGAGTCTATAATATTAGGTTTTGGATTTATGGCTGTTTTTGTGTCTATTGCTTCAAAAGCATTTTCAGATAATTTGTGTTTTCTGAAGAAACTACAAGAGATATCAAACCCATACTTTCTGTGCAAGAGGGGCTTGTACATCTGCACAACATGTCTTTTAAAGTTTGAACCTATCTTATTGCATTTTTGAGTTATAGCAGTTTTTACTGTTTTATTGCTCCAAAAGCCTTTTCAGCCCATGAACAGTTGTTTGTGAGTTTCGAAAAAAGTGCAAGAGCTATTCGAACCCTTTTTGCTGGGCAAGTAGGGCCTGTAAATCTACACAATATATAGTTTAAAGTTTGAGTCTATCATATTAGGTTTTGGATTTATAGCTGTTTTTGTGTCTATTGCTTCAAAAGCATTTTCAGATAATTTGTGTGTTCTGAAGAAACTACAAGAGATATCTAGCCCATACTTTCTGTGCAAGAGGGGCTTGTACATCTGCACAACATGTCTTTTAAAGTTTGAACCTATCTTATTGCATTTTTGAGTTATAGCAGTTTTTACTGTTTTATTGCTCCAAAAGCCTTTTCAGCCCATGAACAGTTGTTTGTGAGTTTCGAAAAAAGTGAAAGAGCTATTCGAACCCTTTTTGCTGGGCAAGTAGGACCTGTAAATCTACACAATATATAGTTTAAAGTTTGAGTCTATCATATTAGGTTTTGGATTTATGGCTGTTTTTGTGTCTATTGCTTCAAAAGCATTTTCATATAATTTGTGTTTTCTGAAGAAACTACAAGAGATATCAAACCCATACTTTCTGTGCAAGAGGGGCTTGTACATCTGCACAACATGTCTTTTAAAGTTTGAACCTATCTTATTGCATTTTTGAGTTATAGCAGTTTTTACTGTTTTATTGCTCCAAAAGCCTTTTCAGCCCATGAACAGTTGTTTGTGAGTTTCGAAAAAAGTGCAAGAGCTATTCGAACCCTTTTTGCTGGGCAAGTAGGACCTGTAAATCTACACAATATATAGTTTAAAGTTTGAGTCTATCATATTAGGTTTTGGATTTATAGCTGTTTTTGTGTCTATTGCTTCAAAAACATTTTCAGATAATTTGTGTGTTCTGAAGAAACTACAAGAGATATCTAGCCCATACTTTCTGTGCAAGAGGGGCTTGTACATCTGCACAACATGTCTTTTAAAGTTTGAACCTATCCTATTGCATTTTTGAGTTATAGCAGTTTTTACTGTTTTATTGCTCCAAAAGCCTTTTCAGCCCATGAACAGTTGTTTGTGAGTTTCGAAAAAAGTGCAAGAGCTATTCGAACCCTTTTTGCTGGGCAAGTAGGACCTGTAAATCTACACAATATATAGTTTAAAGTTTGAGTCTATAATATTAGGTTTTGGATTTATGGCTGTTTTTGTGTCTATTGCTTCAAAAGCATTTTCAGATAATTTGTGTTTTCTGAAGAAACTACAAGAGATATCAAACCCATACTTTCTGTGCAAGAGGGGCTTGTACATCTGCACAACATGTCTTTTAAAGTTTGAACCTATCTTATTGCATTTTTGAGTTATAGCAGTTTTTACTGTTTTATTGCTCCAAAAGCCTTTTCAGCCCATGAACAGTTGTTTGTGAGTTTCGAAAAAAGTGCAAGAGCTATTCGAACCCTTTTTGCTGGGCAAGTAGGGCCTGTAAATCTACACAATATATAGTTTAAAGTTTGAGTCTATCATATTAGGTTTTGGATTTATAGCTGTTTTTGTGTCTATTGCTTCAAAAGCATTTTCAGATAATTTGTGTGTTCTGAAGAAACTACAAGAGATATCTAGCCCATACTTTCTGTGCAAGAGGGGCTTGTACATCTGCACAACATGTCTTTTAAAGTTTGAACCTATCTTATTGCATTTTTGAGTTATAGCAGTTTTTACTGTTTTATTGCTCCAAAAGCCTTTTCAGCCCATGAACAGTTGTTTGTGAGTTTCGAAAAAAGTGAAAGAGCTATTCGAACCCTTTTTGCTGGGCAAGTAGGACCTGTAAATCTACACAATATATAGTTTAAAGTTTGAGTCTATCATATTAGGTTTTGGATTTATGGCTGTTTTTGTGTCTATTGCTTCAAAAGCATTTTCATATAATTTGTGTTTTCTGAAGAAACTACAAGAGATATCAAACCCATACTTTCTGTGCAAGAGGGGCTTGTACATCTGCACAACATGTCTTTTAAAGTTTGAACCTATCTTATTGCATTTTTGAGTTATAGCAGTTTTTACTGTTTTATTGCTCCAAAAGCCTTTTCAGCCCATGAACAGTTGTTTGTGAGTTTCGAAAAAAGTGCAAGAGCTATTCAAACCCTTTTTGCTGGGCAAGTAGGACCTGTAAATCTACACAATATATAGTTTAAAGTTTGAGTCTATCATATTAGGTTTTGGATTTATAGCTGTTTTTGTGTCTATTGCTTCAAAAGCATTTTCAGATAATTTGTGTTTTCTGAAGAAACTACAAGAGATATCTAGCCCATACATTCTGTGCAAGAGGGACTTGTACATCTGCACAACATGTCTTTTAAAGTTTGAACCTATCTTATTGCATTTTTGAGTTATAGCAGTTTTTACTGTTTTATTGCTCCAAAAGCCTTTTCAGCCCATGAACAGTTGTTTGTGAGTTTCGAAAAAAGTGCAAGAGCTATTCGAACCCTTTTTGCTGGGCAAGTAGGACCTGTAAATCTACACAATATATAGTTTAAAGTTTGAGTCTATCATATTAGGTTTTGGATTTATAGCTGTTTTTGTGTCTATTGCTTCAAAAGCATTTTCAGATAATTTGTGTGTTCTGAAGAAACTACAAGAGATATCTAACCCATACTTTCTGTGCAAGAGGGGCTTGTACATCTGCACAACATGTCTTTTAAAGTTTGAACCTATCTTATTGCATTTTTGAGTTATAGCAGTTTTTACTGTTTTATTGCTCCAAAAGCCTTTTCAGCCCATGAACAGTTGTTTGTGAGTTTCGAAAAAAGTGCAAGAGCTATTCGAACCCTTTTTGCTGGACAAGTAGGACCTGTAAATCTACACAATATATAGTTTAAAGTTTGAGTCTATCATATTAGGTTTTGGATTTATAGCTGTTTTTGTGTCTATTGCTTCAAAAGCATTTTCAGATAATTTGTGTGTTCTGAAGAAACTACAAGAGATATCTAACCCATACTTTCTGTGCAAGAGGGGCTTGTACATCTGCACAACATGTCTTTTAAAGTTTGAACCTATCCTATTGCATTTTTGAGTTATAGCAGTTTTCACTGTTTTATTGCTCCAAAAGCCTTTTCAGCCCATGAACAGTTGTTTGTGAGTTTCGAAAAAAGTGAAAGAGCTATTCGAACCCTTTTTGCTGGGCAAGTAGGACCTGTAAATCTACACAATATATAGTTTAAAGTTTGAGTCTATCATATTAGGTTTTGGATTTATGGCTGTTTTTGTGTCTATTGCTTCAAAAGCATTTTCAGATAATTTGTGTTTTCTGAAGAAACTACAAGAGATATCAAACCCATACTTTCTGTGCAAGAGGGGCTTGTACATCTGCACAACATGTCTTTTAAAGTTTGAACCTATCTTATTGCATTTTTGAGTTATAGCAGTTTTTACTGTTTTATTGCTCCAAAAGCCTTTTCAGCCCATGAACAGTTGTTTGTGAGTTTCGAAAAAAGTGCAAGAGCTATTCTAACCCTTTTTGCTGGGCAAGTAGGACCTGTAAATCTACACAATATATAGTTTAAAGTTTGAGTCTATCATATTAGGTTTTGGATTTATAGCTGTTTTTGTGTCTATTGCTTCAAAAACATTTTCAGATAATTTGTGTGTTCTGAAGAAACTACAAGAGATATCTAGCCCATACTTTCTGTGCAAGAGGGGCTTGTACATCTGCACAACATGTCTTTTAAAGTTTGAACCTATCTTATTGCATTTTTGAGTTATAGCAGTTTTTACTGTTTTATTGCTCCAAAAGCCTTTTCAGCCCATGAACAGTTGTTTGTGAGTTTCGAAAAAAGTGAAAGAGCTATTCGAACCCTTTTTGCTGGGCAAGTAGGACCTGTAAATCTACACAATATATAGTTTAAAGTTTGAGTCTATCATATTAGGTTTTGGATTTATGGCTGTTTTTGTGTCTATTGCTTCAAAAGCATTTTCATATAATTTGTGTTTTCTGAAGAAACTACAAGAGATATCAAACCCATACTTTCTGTGCAAGAGGGGCTTGTACATCTGCACAACATGTCTTTTAAAGTTTGAACCTATCTTATTGCATTTTTGAGTTATAGCAGTTTTTACTGTTTTATTGCTCCAAAAGCCTTTTCAGCCCATGAACAGTTGTTTGTGAGTTTCGAAAAAAGTGCAAGAGCTATTCGAACCCTTTTTGCTGGGCAAGTAGGACCTGTAAATCTACACAATATATAGTTTAAAGTTTGAGTCTATCATATTAGGTTTTGGATTTATAGCTGTTTTTGTGTCTATTGCTTCAAAAACATTTTCAGATAATTTGTGTGTTCTGAAGAAACTACAAGAGATATCTAGCCCATACTTTCTGTGCAAGAGGGGCTTGTACATCTGCACAACATGTCTTTTAAAGTTTGAACCTATCCTATTGCATTTTTGAGTTATAGCAGTTTTTACTGTTTTATTGCTCCAAAAGCCTTTTCAGCCCATGAACAGTTGTTTGTGAGTTTCGAAAAAAGTGCAAGAGCTATTCGAACCCTTTTTGCTGGGCAAGTAGGACCTGTAAATCTACACAATATATAGTTTAAAGTTTGAGTCTATAATATTAGGTTTTGGATTTATGGCTGTTTTTGTGTCTATTGCTTCAAAAGCATTTTCAGATAATTTGTGTTTTCTGAAGAAACTACAAGAGATATCAAACCCATACTTTCTGTGCAAGAGGGGCTTGTACATCTGCACAACATGTCTTTTAAAGTTTGAACCTATCCTATTGCATTTTTGAGTTATAGCAGTTTTTACTGTTTTATTGCTCCAAAAGCCTTTTCAGCCCATGAACAGTTGTTTGTGAGTTTCGAAAAAAGTGCAAGAGCTATTCGAACCCTTTTTGCTGGGCAAGTAGGACCTGTAAATCTACACAATATATAGTTTAAAGTTTGAGTCTATAATATTAGGTTTTGGATTTATGGCTGTTTTTGTGTCTATTGCTTCAAAAGCATTTTCAGATAATTTGTGTTTTCTGAAGAAACTACAAGAGATATCAAACCCATACTTTCTGTGCAAGAGGGGCTTGTACATCTGCACAACATGTCTTTTAAAGTTTGAACCTATCTTATTGCATTTTTGAGTTATAGCAGTTTTTACTGTTTTATTGCTCCAAAAGCCTTTTCAGCCCATGAACAGTTGTTTGTAAGTTTCGAAAAAAGTGCAAGAGCTATTCGAACCCTTTTTGCTGGGCAAGTAGGGCCTGTAAATCTACACAATATATAGTTTAAAGTTTGAGTCTATCATATTAGGTTTTGGATTTATAGCTGTTTTTGTGTCTATTGCTTCAAAAGCATTTTCAGATAATTTGTGTGTTCTGAAGAAACTACAAGAGATATCTAGCCCATACTTTCTGTGCAAGAGGGGCTTGTACATCTGCACAACATGTCTTTTAAAGTTTGAACCTATCTTATTGCATTTTTGAGTTATAGCAGTTTTTACTGTTTTATTGCTCCAAAAGCCTTTTCAGCCCATGAACAGTTGTTTGTGAGTTTCGAAAAAAGTGCAAGAGCTATTCGAACCCTTTTTGCTGGACAAGTAGGACCTGTAAATCTACACAATATATAGTTTAAAGTTTGAGTCTATCATATTAGGTTTTGGATTTATAGCTGTTTTTGTGTCTATTGCTTCAAAAGCATTTTCAGATAATTTGTGTTTTCTGAAGAAACTACAAGAGATATCAAACCCATACTTTCTGTGCAAGAGGGGCTTGTACATCTGCACAACATGTCTTTTAAAGTTTGAACCTATCTTATTGCATTTTTGAGTTATAGCAGTTTTTACTGTTTTATTGCTCCAAAAGCCTTTTCAGCCCATGAACAGTTGTTTGTGAGTTTCGAAAAAAGTGCAAGAGCTATTCGAACCCTTTTTGCTGGGCAAGTAGGACCTGTAAATCTACACAATATATAGTTTAAAGTTTGAGTCTATCATATTAGGTTTTGGATTTATAGCTGTTTTTGTGTATATTGCTTCAAAAACATTTTCAGATAATTTGTGTGTTCTGAAGAAACTACAAGAGATATCTAGCCCATACTTTCTGTGCAAGAGGGGCTTGTACATCTGCACAACATGTCTTTTAAAGTTTGAACCTATCCTATTGCATTTTTGAGTTATAGCAGTTTTTACTGTTTTATTGCTCCAAAAGCCTTTTCAGCCCATGAACAGTTGTTTGTGAGTTTCGAAAAAAGTGCAAGAGCTATTCGAACCCTTTTTGCTGGGCAAGTAGGACCTGTAAATCTACACAATATATAGTTTAAAGTTTGAGTCTATAATATTAGGTTTTGGATTTATGGCTGTTTTTGTGTCTATTGCTTCAAAAGCATTTTCAGATAATTTGTGTTTTCTGAAGAAACTACAAGAGATATCAAACCCATACTTTCTGTGCAAGAGGGGCTTGTACATCTGCACAACATGTCTTTTAAAGTTTGAACCTATCTTATTGCATTTTTGAGTTATAGCAGTTTTTACTGTTTTATTGCTCCAAAAGCCTTTTCAGCCCATGAACAGTTGTTTGTGAGTTTCGAAAAAAGTGCAAGAGCTATTCGAACCCTTTTTGCTGGGCAAGTAGGGCCTGTAAATCTACACAATATATAGTTTAAAGTTTGAGTCTATCATATTAGGTTTTGGATTTATAGCTGTTTTTGTGTCTATTGCTTCAAAAGCATTTTCAGATAATTTGTGTGTTCTGAAGAAACTACAAGAGATATCTAGCCCATACTTTCTGTGCAAGAGGGGCTTGTACATCTGCACAACATGTCTTTTAAAGTTTGAACCTATCTTATTGCATTTTTGAGTTATAGCAGTTTTTACTGTTTTATTGCTCCAAAAGCCTTTTCAGCCCATGAACAGTTGTTTGTGAGTTTCGAAAAAAGTGAAAGAGCTATTCGAACCCTTTTTGCTGGGCAAGTAGGACCTGTAAATCTACACAATATATAGTTTAAAGTTTGAGTCTATCATATTAGGTTTTGGATTTATGGCTGTTTTTGTGTCTATTGCTTCAAAAGCATTTTCATATAATTTGTGTTTTCTGAAGAAACTACAAGAGATATCAAACCCATACTTTCTGTGCAAGAGGGGCTTGTACATCTGCACAACATGTCTTTTAAAGTTTGAACCTATCTTATTGCATTTTTGAGTTATAGCAGTTTTTACTGTTTTATTGCTCCAAAAGCCTTTTCAGCCCATGAACAGTTGTTTGTGAGTTTCGAAAAAAGTGCAAGAGCTATTCGAACCCTTTTTGCTGGGCAAGTAGGACCTGTAAATCTACACAATATATAGTTTAAAGTTTGAGTCTATCATATTAGGTTTTGGATTTATAGCTGTTTTTGTGTCTATTGCTTCAAAAGCATTTTCAGATAATTTGTGTTTTCTGAAGAAACTACAAGAGATATCTAGCCCATACATTCTGTGCAAGAGGGACTTGTACATCTGCACAACATGTCTTTTAAAGTTTGAACCTATCTTATTGCATTTTTGAGTTATAGCAGTTTTTACTGTTTTATTGCTCCAAAAGCCTTTTCAGCCCATGAACAGTTGTTTGTGAGTTTCGAAAAAAGTGCAAGAGCTATTCGAACCCTTTTTGCTGGGCAAGTAGGACCTGTAAATCTACACAATATATAGTTTAAAGTTTGAGTCTATCATATTAGGTTTTGGATTTATAGCTGTTTTTGTGTCTATTGCTTCAAAAGCATTTTCAGATAATTTGTGTGTTCTGAAGAAACTACAAGAGATATCTAACCCATACTTTCTGTGTAAGAGGGGCTTGTACATCTGCACAACATGTCTTTTAAAGTTTGAACCTATCCTATTGCATTTTTGAGTTATAGCAGTTTTTACTGTTTTATTGCTCCAAAAGCCTTTTCAGCCCATGAACAGTTGTTTGTGAGTTTCGAAAAAAGTGAAAGAGCTATTCGAACCCTTTTTGCTGGGCAAGTAGGACCTGTAAATCTACACAATATATAGTTTAAAGTTTGAGTCTATCATATTAGGTTTTGGATTTATGGCTGTTTTTGTGTCTATTGCTTCAAAAGCATTTTCAGATAATTTGTGTTTTCTGAAGAAACTACAAGAGATATCAAACCCATACTTTCTGTGCAAGAGGGGCTTGTACATCTGCACAACATGTCTTTTAAAGTTTGAACCTATCTTATTGCATTTTTGAGTTATAGCAGTTTTTACTGTTTTATTGCTCCAAAAGCCTTTTCAGCCCATGAACAGTTGTTTGTGAGTTTCGAAAAAAGTGCAAGAGCTATTCGAACCCTTTTTGCTGGGCAAGTAGGACCTGTAAATCTACACAATATATAGTTTAAAGTTTGAGTCTATCATATTAGGTTTTGGATTTATGGCTGTTTTTGTGTCTATTGCTTCAAAAGCATTTTCAGATAATTTGTGTTTTCTGAAGAAACTACAAGAGATATCAAACCCATACTTTCTGTGCAAGAGGGGCTTGTACATCTGCACAACATGTCTTTTAAAGTTTGAACCTATCTTATTGCATTTTTGAGTTATAGCAGTTTTTACTGTTTTATTGCTCCAAAAGCCTTTTCAGCCCATGAACAGTTGTTTGTGAGTTTCGAAAAAAGTGCAAGAGCTATTCGAACCCTTTTTGCTGGGCAAGTAGGACCTGTAAATCTACACAATATATAGTTTAAAGTTTGAGTCTATCATATTAGGTTTTGGATTTATAGCTGTTTTTGTGTCTATTGCTTCAAAAACATTTTCAGATAATTTGTGTGTTCTGAAGAAACTACAAGAGATATCTAGCCCATACTTTCTGTGCAAGAGGGGCTTGTACATCTGCACAACATGTCTTTTAAAGTTTGAACCTATCCTATTGCATTTTTGAGTTATAGCAGTTTTTACTGTTTTATTGCTCCAAAAGCCTTTTCAGCCCATGAACAGTTGTTTGTGAGTTTCGAAAAAAGTGCAAGAGCTATTCGAACCCTTTTTGCTGGGCAAGTAGGACCTGTAAATCTACACAATATATAGTTTAAAGTTTGAGTCTATAATATTAGGTTTTGGATTTATGGCTGTTTTTGTGTCTATTGCTTCAAAAGCATTTTCAGATAATTTGTGTTTTCTGAAGAAACTACAAGAGATATCAAACCCATACTTTCTGTGCAAGAGGGGCTTGTACATCTGCACAACATGTCTTTTAAAGTTTGAACCTATCTTATTGCATTTTTGAGTTATAGCAGTTTTTACTGTTTTATTGCTCCAAAAGCCTTTTCAGCCCATGAACAGTTGTTTGTGAGTTTCGAAAAAAGTGCAAGAGCTATTCGAACCCTTTTTGCTGGGCAAGTAGGGCCTGTAAATCTACACAATATATAGTTTAAAGTTTGAGTCTATCATATTAGGTTTTGGATTTATAGCTGTTTTTGTGTCTATTGCTTCAAAAGCATTTTCAGATAATTTGTGTGTTCTGAAGAAACTACAAGAGATATCTAGCCCATACTTTCTGTGCAAGAGGGGCTTGTACATCTGCACAACATGTCTTTTAAAGTTTGAACCTATCTTATTGCATTTTTGAGTTATAGCAGTTTTTACTGTTTTATTGCTCCAAAAGCCTTTTCAGCCCATGAACAGTTTTTTGTGAGTTTCGAAAAAAGTGCAAGAGCTATTCGAACCCTTTTTGCTGGGCAAGTAGGACCTGTAAATCTACACAATATATAGTTTAAAGTTTGAGTCTATCATATTAGGTTTTGGATTTATAGCTGTTTTTGTGTCTATTGCTTCAAAAGCATTTTCAGATAATTTGTGTGTTCTGAAGAAACTATAAGAGATATCTAGCCCATACTTTCTGTGCAAGAGGGGCTTGTACATCTGCACAAAATGTCTTTTAAAGTTTGATCCTATCCTATTGCATTTTTGAGTTATAGCAGTTTTTACTGTTTTATTGCTCCAAAAGCCTTTTCAGCCCATGAACAGTTGTTTGTGAGTTTCGAAAAAAGTGAAAGAGCTATTCGAACCCTTTTTGCTGGGCAAGTAGGACCTGTAAATCTACACAATATATAGTTTAAAGTTTGAGTCTATCATATTAGGTTTTGGATTTATGGCTGTTTTTGTGTCTATTGCTTCAAAAGCATTTTCAGATAATTTGTGTTTTCTGAAGAAACTACAAGAGATATCAAACCCATACTTTCTGTGCAAGAGGGGCTTGTACATCTGCACAACATGTCTTTTAAAGTTTGAACCTATCTTATTGCATTTTTGAGTTATAGCAGTTTTTACTGTTTTATTGCTCCAAAAGCCTTTTCAGCCCATGAACAGTTGTTTGTGAGTTTCGAAAAAAGTGCAAGAGCTATTCGAACCCTTTTTGCTGGGCAAGTAGGACCTGTAAATCTACACAATATATAGTTTAAAGTTTGAGTCTATCATATTAGGTTTTGGATTTATAGCTGTTTTTGTGTCTATTGCTTCAAAAGCATTTTCAGATAATTTGTGTTTTCTGAAGAAACTACAAGAGATATCTAGCCCATACTTTCTGTGCAAGAGGGGCTTATACATCTGCACAACATGTCTTTTAAAGTTTGAACCTATCTTATTGCATTTTTGAGTTATAGCAGTTTTTACTGTTTTATTGCTCCAAAAGCCTTTTCAGCCCATGAACAGTTGTTTGTGAGTTTCGAAAAAAGTGCAAGAGCTATTCGAACCCTTTTTGCTGGGCAAGTAGGACCTGTAAATCTACACAATATATAGTTTAAAGTTTGAGTCTATCATATTAGGTTTTGGATTTATAGCTGTTTTTGTGTCTATTGCTTCAAAAGCATTTTCAGATAATTTGTGTGTTCTGAAGAAACTACAAGAGATATCTAACCCATACTTTCTGTGCAAGAGGGGCTTGTACATCTGCACAACATGTCTTTTAAAGTTTGAACCTATCTTATTGCATTTTTGAGTTATAGCAGTTTTTACTGTTTTATTGCTCCAAAAGCCTTTTCAGCCCATGAACAGTTGTTTGTGAGTTTCGAAAAAAGTGCAAGAGCTATTCGAACCCTTTTTGCTGGACAAGTAGGACCTGTAAATCTACACAATATATAGTTTAAAGTTTGAGTCTATCATATTAGGTTTTGGATTTATAGCTGTTTTTGTGTCTATTGCTTCAAAAGCATTTTCAGATAATTTGTGTGTTCTGAAGAAACTACAAGAGATATGTAACCCATACTTTCTGTGCAAGAGGGGCTTGTACATCTGCACAACATGTCTTTTAAAGTTTGAACCTATCCTATTGCATTTTTGAGTTATAGCAGTTTTTACTGTTTTATTGCTCCAAAAGCCTTTTCAGCCCATGAACAGTTGTTTGTGAGTTTCGAAAAAAGTGCAAGAGCTATTCGAACCCTTTTTGCTGGACAAGTAGGACCTGTAAATCTACACAATATATAGTTTAAAGTTTGAGTCTATCATATTAGGTTTTGGATTTATAGCTGTTTTTGTGTCTATTGCTTCAAAAGCATTTTCAGATAATTTGTGTGTTCTGAAGAAACTACAAGAGATATCTAACCCATACTTTCTGTGCAAGAGGGGCTTGTACATCTGCACAACATGTCTTTTAAAGTTTGAACCTATCTTATTGCATTTTTGAGTTATAGCAGTTTTTACTGTTTTATTGCTCCAAAAGCCTTTTCAGCCCATGAACAGTTGTTTGTGAGTTTCGAAAAAAGTGCAAGAGCTATTCGAACCCTTTTTGCTGGACAAGTAGGACCTGTAAATCTACACAATATATAGTTTAAAGTTTGAGTCTATCATATTAGGTTTTGGATTTATAGCTGTTTTTGTGTCTATTGCTTCAAAAGCATTTTCAGATAATTTGTGTTTTCTGAAGAAACTACAAGAGATATCAAACCCATACTTTCTGTGCAAGAGGGGCTTGTACATCTGCACAACATGTCTTTTAAAGTTTGAACCTATCTTATTGCATTTTTGAGTTATAGCAGTTTTTACTGTTTTATTGCTCCAAAAGCCTTTTCAGCCCATGAACAGTTGTTTGTGAGTTTCGAAAAAAGTGCAAGAGCTATTCGAACCCTTTTTGCTGGGCAAGTAGGACCTGTAAATCTACACAATATATAGTTTAAAGTTTGAGTCTATCATATTAGGTTTTGGATTTATAGCTGTTTTTGTGTCTATTGCTTCAAAAACATTTTCAGATAATTTGTGTGTTCTGAAGAAACTACAAGAGATATCTAGCCCATACTTTCTGTGCAAGAGGGGCTTGTACATCTGCACAACATGTCTTTTAAAGTTTGAACCTATCCTATTGCATTTTTGAGTTATAGCAGTTTTTACTGTTTTATTGCTCCAAAAGCCTTTTCAGCCCATGAACAGTTGTTTGTGAGTTTCGAAAAAAGTGCAAGAGCTATTCGAACCCTTTTTGCTGGGCAAGTAGGACCTGTAAATCTACACAATATATAGTTTAAAGTTTGAGTCTATAATATTAGGTTTTGGATTTATAGCTGTTTTTGTGTCTATTGCTTCAAAAGCATTTTCAGATAATTTGTGTTTTCTGAAGAAACTACAAGAGATATCAAACCCATACTTTCTGTGCAAGAGGGGCTTGTACATCTGCACAACATGTCTTTTAAAGTTTGAACCTATCTTATTGCATTTTTGAGTTATAGCAGTTTTTACTGTTTTATTGCTCCAAAAGCCTTTTCAGCCCATGAACAGTTGTTTGTGAGTTTCGAAAAAAGTGCAAGAGCTATTCGAACCCTTTTTGCTGGGCAAGTAGGACCTGTAAATCTACACAATATATAGTTTAAAGTTTGAGTCTATCATATTAGGTTTTGGATTTATAGCTGTTTTTGTGTCTATTGCTTCAAAAACATTTTCAGATAATTTGTGTGTTCTGAAGAAACTACAAGAGATATCTAGCCCATACTTTCTGTGCAAGAGGGGCTTGTCCATCTGCACAACATGTCTTTTAAAGTTTGAACCTATCCTATTGCATTTTTGAGTTATAGCAGTTTTTACTGTTTTATTGCTCCAAAAGCCTTTTCAGCCCATGAACAGTTGTTTGTGAGTTTCGAAAAAAGTGCAAGAGCTATTCGAACCCTTTTTGCTGGGCAAGTAGGACCTGTAAATCTACACAATATATAGTTTAAAGTTTGAGTCTATAATATTAGGTTTTGGATTTATGGCTGTTTTTGTGTCTATTGCTTCAAAAGCATTTTCAGATAATTTGTGTTTTCTGAAGAAACTACAAGAGATATCAAACCCATACTTTCTGTGCAAGAGGGGCTTGTACATCTGCACAACATGTCTTTTAAAGTTTGAACCTATCTTATTGCATTTTTGAGTTATAGCAGTTTTTACTGTTTTATTGCTCCAAAAGCCTTTTCAGCCCATGAACAGTTGTTTGTGAGTTTCGAAAAAAGTGCAAGAGCTATTCGAACCCTTTTTGCTGGGCAAGTAGGGCCTGTAAATCTACACAATATATAGTTTAAAGTTTGAGTCTATCATATTAGGTTTTGGATTTATAGCTGTTTTTGTGTCTATTGCTTCAAAAGCATTTTCAGATAATTTGTGTGTTCTGAAGAAACTACAAGAGATATCTAGCCCATACTTTCTGTGCAAGAGGGGCTTGTACATCTGCACAACATGTCTTTTAAAGTTTGAACCTATCTTATTGCATTTTTGAGTTATAGCAGTTTTTACTGTTTTATTGCTCCAAAAGCCTTTTCAGCCCATGAACAGTTGTTTGTGAGTTTCGAAAAAAGTGCAAGAGCTATTCGAACCCTTTTTGCTGGGCAAGTAGGACCTGTAAATCTACACAATATATAGTTTAAAGTTTGAGTCTATCATATTAGGTTTTGGATTTATAGCTGTTTTTGTGTCTATTGCTTCAAAAACATTTTCAGATAATTTGTGTGTTCTGAAGAAACTACAAGAGATATCTAGCCCATACTTTCTGTGCAAGAGGGGCTTGTACATCTGCACAACATGTCTTTTAAAGTTTGAACCTATCCTATTGCATTTTTGAGTTATAGCAGTTTTTACTGTTTTATTGCTCCAAAAGCCTTTTCAGCCCATGAACAGTTGTTTGTGAGTTTCGAAAAAAGTGCAAGAGCTATTCGAACCCTTTTTGCTGGGCAAGTAGGACCTGTAAATCTACACAATATATAGTTTAAAGTTTGAGTCTATAATATTAGGTTTTGGATTTATGGCTGTTTTTGTGTCTATTGCTTCAAAAGCATTTTCAGATAATTTGTGTTTTCTGAAGAAACTACAAGAGATATCAAACCCATACTTTCTGTGCAAGAGGGGCTTGTACATCTGCACAACATGTCTTTTAAAGTTTGAACCTATCTTATTGCATTTTTGAGTTATAGCAGTTTTTACTGTTTTATTGCTCCAAAAGCCTTTTCAGCCCATGAACAGTTGTTTGTGAGTTTCGAAAAAAGTGCAAGAGCTATTCGAACCCTTTTTGCTGGGCAAGTAGGGCCTGTAAATCTACACAATATATAGTTTAAAGTTTGAGTCTATCATATTAGGTTTTGGATTTATAGCTGTTTTTGTGTCTATTGCTTCAAAAGCATTTTCAGATAATTTGTGTGTTCTGAAGAAACTACAAGAGATATCTAGCCCATACTTTCTGTGCAAGAGGGGCTTGTACATCTGCACAACATGTCTTTTAAAGTTTGAACCTATCATATTGCATTTTTGAGTTATAGCAGTTTTTACTGTTTTATTGCTCCAAAAGCCTTTTCAGCCCATGAACAGTTGTTTGTGAGTTTCGAAAAAAGTGAAAGAGCTATTCGAACCCTTTTTGCTGGGCAAGTAGGACCTGTAAATCTACACAATATATAGTTTAAAGTTTGAGTCTATCATATTAGGTTTTGGATTTATGGCTGTTTTTGTGTCTATTGCTTCAAAAGCATTTTCATATAATTTGTGTTTTCTGAAGAAACTACAAGAGATATCAAACCCATACTTTCTGTGCAAGAGGGGCTTGTACATCTGCACAACATGTCTTTTAAAGTTTGAACCTATCTTATTGCATTTTTGAGTTATAGCAGTTTTTACTGTTTTATTGCTCCAAAAGCCTTTTCAGCCCATGAACAGTTGTTTGTGAGTTTCGAAAAAAGTGCAAGAGCTATTCGAACCCTTTTTGCTGGGCAAGTAGGACCTGTAAATCTACACAATATATAGTTTAAAGTTTGAGTCTATCATATTAGGTTTTGGATTTATAGCTGTTTTTGTGTCTATTGCTTCAAAAGCATTTTCAGATAATTTGTGTTTTCTGAAGAAACTACAAGAGATATCTAGCCCATACATTCTGTGCAAGAGGGACTTGTACATCTGCACAACATGTCTTTTAAAGTTTGAACCTATCTTATTGCATTTTTGAGTTATAGCAGTTTTTACTGTTTTATTGCTCCAAAAGCCTTTTCAGCCCATGAACAGTTGTTTGTGAGTTTCGAAAAAAGTGCAAGAGCTATTCGAACCCTTTTTGCTGGGCAAGTAGGACCTGTAAATCTACACAATATATAGTTTAAAGTTTGAGTCTATCATATTAGGTTTTGGATTTATAGCTGTTTTTGTGTCTATTGCTTCAAAAGCATTTTCAGATAATTTGTGTGTTCTGAAGAAACTACAAGAGATATCTAACCCATACTTTCTGTGCAAGAGGGGCTTGTACATCTGCACAACATGTCTTTTAAAGTTTGAACCTATCCTATTGCATTTTTGAGTTATAGCAGTTTTTACTGTTTTATTGCTCCAAAAGCCTTTTCAGCCCATGAACAGTTGTTTGTGAGTTTCGAAAAAAGTGAAAGAGCTATTCGAACCCTTTTTGCTGGGCAAGTAGGACCTGTAAATCTACACAATATATAGTTTTAAGTTTGAGTCTATCATATTAGGTTTTGGATTTATGGCTGTTTTTGTGTCTATTGCTTCAAAAGCATTTTCAGATAATTTGTGTTTTCTGAAGAAACTACAAGAGATATCAAACCCATACTTTCTGTGCAAGAGGGGCTTGTACATCTGCACAACATGTCTTTTAAAGTTTGAACCTATCTTATTGCATTTTTGAGTTATAGCAGTTTTTACTGTTTTATTGCTCCAAAAGCCTTTTCAGCCCATGAACAGTTGTTTGTGAGTTTCGAAAAAAGTGCAAGAGCTATTCTAACCCTTTTTGCTGGGCAAGTAGGACCTGTAAATCTACACAATATATAGTTTAAAGTTTGAGTCTATCATATTAGGTTTTGGATTTATGGCTGTTTTTGTGTCTATTGCTTCAAAAGCATTTTCATATAATTTGTGTTTTCTGAAGAAACTACAAGAGATATCAAACCCATACTTTCTGTGCAAGAGGGGCTTGTACATCTGCACAACATGTCTTTTAAAGTTTGAACCTATCTTATTGCATTTTTGAGTTATAGCAGTTTTTACTGTTTTATTGCTCCAAAAGCCTTTTCAGCCCATGAACAGTTGTTTGTGAGTTTCGAAAAAAGTGCAAGAGCTATTCGAACCCTTTTTGCTGGGCAAGTAGGACCTGTAAATCTACACAATATATAGTTTAAAGTTTGAGTCTATCATATTAGGTTTTGGATTTATAGCTGTTTTTGTGTCTATTGCTTCAAAAACATTTTCAGATAATTTGTGTGTTCTGAAGAAACTACAAGAGATATCTAGCCCATACTTTCTGTGCAAGAGGGGCTTGTACATCTGCACAACATGTCTTTTAAAGTTTGAACCTATCCTATTGCATTTTTGAGTTATAGCAGTTTTTACTGTTTTATTGCTCCAAAAGCCTTTTCAGCCCATGAACAGTTGTTTGTGAGTTTCGAAAAAAGTGCAAGAGCTATTCGAACCCTTTTTGCTGGGCAAGTAGGACCTGTAAATCTACACAATATATAGTTTAAAGTTTGAGTCTATAATATTAGGTTTTGGATTTATGGCTGTTTTTGTGTCTATTGCTTCAAAAGCATTTTCAGATAATTTGTGTTTTCTGAAGAAACTACAAGAGATATCAAACCCATACTTTCTGTGCAAGAGGGGCTTGTACATCTGCACAACATGTCTTTTAAAGTTTGAACCTATCTTATTGCATTTTTGAGTTATAGCAGTTTTTACTGTTTTATTGCTCCAAAAGCCTTTTCAGCCCATGAACAGTTGTTTGTGAGTTTCGAAAAAAGTGCAAGAGCTATTCGAACCCTTTTTGCTGGGCAAGTAGGGCCTGTAAATCTACAAAATATATAGTTTAAAGTTTGAGTCTATCATATTAAGTTTTGGATTTATAGCTGTTTTTGTGTCTATTGCTTCAAAAGCATTTTCAGATAATTTGTGTGTTCTGAAGAAACTACAAGAGATATCTAGCCCATACTTTCTGTGCAAGAGGGGCTTGTACATCTGCACAACATGTCTTTTAAAGTTTGAACCTATCTTATTGCATTTTTGAGTTATAGCAGTTTTTACTGTTTTATTGCTCCAAAAGCCTTTTCAGCCCATGAACAGTTGTTTGTGAGTTTCGAAAAAAGTGAAAGAGCTATTCGAACCCTTTTTGCTGGGCAAGTAGGACCTGTAAATCTACACAATATATAGTTTAAAGTTTGAGTCTATCATATTAGGTTTTGGATTTATGGCTGTTTTTGTGTCTATTGCTTCAAAAGCATTTTCATATAATTTGTGTTTTCTGAAGAAACTACAAGAGATATCAAACCCATACTTTCTGTGCAAGAGGGGCTTGTACATCTGCACAACATGTCTTTTAAAGTTTGAACCTATCTTATTGCATTTTTGAGTTATAGCAGTTTTTACTGTTTTATTGCTCCAAAAGCCTTTTCAGCCCATGAACAGTTGTTTGTGAGTTTCGAAAAAAGTGCAAGAGCTATTCGAACCCTTTTTGCTGGGCAAGTAGGACCTGTAAATCTACACAATATATAGTTTAAAGTTTGAGTCTATCATATTAGGTTTTGGATTTATAGCTGTTTTTGTGTCTATTGCTTCAAAAACATTTTCAGATAATTTGTGTGTTCTGAAGAAACTACAAGAGATATCTAGCCCATACTTTCTGTGCAAGAGGGGCTTGTACATCTGCACAACATGTCTTTTAAAGTTTGAACCTATCCTATTGCATTTTTGAGTTATAGCAGTTTTTACTGTTTTATTGCTCCAAAAGCCTTTTCAGCCCATGAACAGTTGTTTGTGAGTTTCGAAAAAAGTGAAAGAGCTATTCGAACCCTTTTTGCTGGGCAAGTAGGACCTGTAAATCTACACAATATATAGTTTAAAGTTTGAGTCTATCATATTAGGTTTTGGATTTATGGCTGTTTTTGTGTCTATTGCTTCAAAAGCATTTTCAGATAATTTGTGTTTTCTGAAGAAACTACAAGAGATATCAAACCCATACTTTCTGTGCAAGAGGGGCTTGTACATCTGCACAACATGTCTTTTAAAGTTTGAACCTATCTTATTGCATTTTTGAGTTATAGCAGTTTTTACTGTTTTATTGCTCCAAAAGCCTTTTCAGCCCATGAACAGTTGTTTGTGAGTTTCGAAAAAAGGGCAAGAGCTATTCGAACCCTTTTTGCTGGGCAAGTAGGACCTGTAAATCTACACAATATATAGTTTAAAGTTTGAGTCTATCATATTAGGTTTTGGATTTATGGCTGTTTTTGTGTCTATTGCTTCAAAAGCATTTTCAGATAATTTGTGTTTTCTGAAGAAACTACAAGAGATATCAAACCCATACTTTCTGTGCAAGAGGGGCTTGTACATCTGCACAACATGTCTTTTAAAGTTTGAACCTATCTTATTGCATTTTTGAGTTATAGCAGTTTTTACTGTTTTATTGCTCCAAAAGCCTTTTCAGCCCATGAACAGTTGTTTGTGAGTTTCGAAAAAAGTGCAAGAGCTATTCGAACCCTTTTTGCTGGGCAAGTAGGACCTGTAAATCTACACAATATATAGTTTAAAGTTTGAGTCTATCATATTAGGTTTTGGATTTATAGCTGTTTTTGTGTCTATTGCTTCAAAAGCATTTTCAGATAATTTGTGTTTTCTGAAGAAACTACAAGAGATATCTAGCCCATACTTTCTGTGCAAGAGGGGCTTGTACATCTGCACAACATGTCTTTTAAAGTTTGAACCTATCTTATTGCATTTTTGAGTTATAGCAGTTTTTACTGTTTTATTGCTCCAAAAGCCTTTTCAGCCCATGAAGAGTTGTTTGTGAGTTTCGAAAAAAGTGCAAGAGCTATTCGAACCCTTTTTGCTGGGCAAGTAGGACCTGTAAATCTACACAATATATAGTTTAAAGTTTGAGTCTATCATATTAGGTTTTGGATTTATAGCTGTTTTTGTGTCTATTGCTTCAAAAGCATTTTCAGATAATTTGTGTGTTCTGAAGAAACTACAAGAGATATCTAACCCATACTTTCTGTGCAAGAGGGGCTTGTACATCTGCACAACATGTCTTTTAAAGTTTGAACCTATCTTATTGCATTTTTGAGTTATAGCAGTTTTTACTGTTTTATTGCTCCAAAAGCCTTTTCAGCCCATGAACAGTTGTTTGTGAGTTTCGAAAAAAGTGCAAGAGCTATTCGAACCCTTTTTGCTGGACAAGTAGGACCTGTAAATCTACACAATATATAGTTTAAAGTTTGAGTCTATCATATTAGGTTTTGGATTTATAGCTGTTTTTGTGTCTATTGCTTCAAAAGCATTTTCAGATAATTTGTGTGTTCTGAAGAAACTACAAGAGATATGTAACCCATACTTTCTGTGCAAGAGGGGCTTGTACATCTGCACAACATGTCTTTTAAAGTTTGAACCTATCCTATTGCATTTTTGAGTTATAGCAGTTTTTACTGTTTTATTGCTCCAAAAGCCTTTTCAGCCCATGAACAGTTGTTTGTGAGTTTCGAAAAAAGTGCAAGAGCTATTCGAACCCTTTTTGCTGGACAAGTAGGACCTGTAAATCTACACAATATATAGTTTAAAGTTTGAGTCTATCATATTAGGTTTTGGATTTATAGCTGTTTTTGTGTCTATTGCTTCAAAAGCATTTTCAGATAATTTGTGTGTTCTGAAGAAACTACAAGAGATATCTAACCCATACTTTCTGTGCAAGAGGGGCTTGTACATCTGCACAACATGTCTTTTAAAGTTTGAACCTATCTTATTGCATTTTTGAGTTATAGCAGTTTTTACTGTTTTATTGCTCCAAAAGCCTTTTCAGCCCATGAACAGTTGTTTGTGAGTTTCGAAAAAAGTGCAAGAGCTATTCGAACCCTTTTTGCTGGACAAGTAGGACCTGTAAATCTACACAATATATAGTTTAAAGTTTGAGTCTATCATATTAGGTTTTGGATTTATAGCTGTTTTTGTGTCTATTGCTTCAAAAGCATTTTCAGATAATTTGTGTTTTCTGAAGAAACTACAAGAGATATCAAACCCATACTTTCTGTGCAAGAGGGGCTTGTACATCTGCACAACATGTCTTTTAAAGTTTGAACCTATCTTATTGCATTTTTGAGTTATAGCAGTTTTTACTGTTTTATTGCTCCAAAAGCCTTTTCAGCCCATGAACAGTTGTTTGTGAGTTTCGAAAAAAGTGCAAGAGCTATTCGAACCCTTTTTGCTGGGCAAGTAGGACCTGTAAATCTACACAATATATAGTTTAAAGTTTGAGTCTATCATATTAGGTTTTGGATTTATAGCTGTTTTTGTGTCTATTGCTTCAAAAACATTTTCAGATAATTTGTGTGTTCTGAAGAAACTACAAGAGATATCTAGCCCATACTTTCTGTGCAAGAGGGGCTTGTACATCTGCACAACATGTCTTTTAAAGTTTGAACCTATCCTATTGCATTTTTGAGTTATAGCAGTTTTTACTGTTTTATTGCTCCAAAAGCCTTTTCAGCCCATGAACAGTTGTTTGTGAGTTTCGAAAAAAGTGCAAGAGCTATTCGAACCCTTTTTGCTGGGCAAGTAGGACCTGTAAATCTACACAATATATAGTTTAAAGTTTGAGTCTATAATATTAGGTTTTGGATTTATGGCTGTTTTTGTGTCTATTGCTTCAAAAGCATTTTCAGATAATTTGTGTTTTCTGAAGAAACTACAAGAGATATCAAACCCATACTTTCTGTGCAAGAGGGGCTTGTACATCTGCACAACATGTCTTTTAAAGTTTGAACCTATCTTATTGCATTTTTGAGTTATAGCAGTTTTTACTGTTTTATTGCTCCAAAAGCCTTTTCAGCCCATGAACAGTTGTTTGTGAGTTTCGAAAAAAGTGCAAGAGCTATTCGAACCCTTTTTGCTGGGCAAGTAGGGCCTGTAAATCTACACAATATATAGTTTAAAGTTTGAGTCTATCATATTAGGTTTTGGATTTATAGCTGTTTTTGTGTCTATTGCTTCAAAAGCATTTTCAGATAATTTGTGTGTTCTGAAGAAACTACAAGAGATATCTAGCCCATACTTTCTGTGCAAGAGGGGCTTGTACATCTGCACAACATGTCTTTTAAAGTTTGAACCTATCTTATTGCATTTTTGAGTTATAGCAGTTTTTACTGTTTTATTGCTCCAAAAGCCTTTTCAGCCCATGAACAGTTTTTTGTGAGTTTCGAAAAAAGTGCAAGAGCTATTCGAACCCTTTTTGCTGGGCAAGTAGGACCTGTAAATCTACACAATATATAGTTTAAAGTTTGAGTCTATCATATTAGGTTTTGGATTTATAGCTGTTTTTGTGTCTATTGCTTCAAAAGCATTTTCAGATAATTTGTGTGTTCTGAAGAAACTATAAGAGATATCTAGCCCATACTTTCTGTGCAAGAGGGGCTTGTACATCTGCACAAAATGTCTTTTAAAGTTTGATCCTATCCTATTGCATTTTTGAGTTATAGCAGTTTTTACTGTTTTATTGCTCCAAAAGCCTTTTCAGCCCATGAACAGTTGTTTGTGAGTTTCGAAAAAAGTGAAAGAGCTATTCGAACCCTTTTTGCTGGGCAAGTAGGACCTGTAAATCTACACAATATATAGTTTAAAGTTTGAGTCTATCATATTAGGTTTTGGATTTATGGCTGTTTTTGTGTCTATTGCTTCAAAAGCAATTTCAGATAATTTGTGTTTTCTGAAGAAACTACAAGAGATATCAAACCCATACTTTCTGTGCAAGAGGGGCTTGTACATCTGCACAACATGTCTTTTAAAGTTTGAACCTATCTTATTGCATTTTTGAGTTATAGCAGTTTTTACTGTTTTATTGCTCCAAAAGCCTTTTCAGCCCATGAACAGTTGTTTGTGAGTTTCGAAAAAAGGGCAAGAGCTATTCGAACCCTTTTTGCTGGGCAAGTAGGACCTGTAAATCTACACAATATATAGTTTAAAGTTTGAGTCTATCATATTAGGTTTTGGATTTATGGCTGTTTTTGTGTCTATTGCTTCAAAAGCATTTTCAGATAATTTGTGTTTTCTGAAGAAACTACAAGAGATATCAAACCCATACTTTCTGTGCAAGAGGGGCTTGTACATCTGCACAACATGTCTTTTAAAGTTTGAACCTATCTTATTGCATTTTTGAGTTATAGCAGTTTTTACTGTTTTATTGCTCCAAAAGCCTTTTCAGCCCATGAACAGTTGTTTGTGAGTTTCGAAAAAAGTGCAAGAGCTATTCGAACCCTTTTTGCTGGGCAAGTAGGACCTGTAAATCTACACAATATATAGTTTAAAGTTTGAGTCTATCATATTAGGTTTTGGATTTATAGCTGTTTTTGTGTCTATTGCTTCAAAAGCATTTTCAGATAATTTGTGTTTTCTGAAGAAACTACAAGAGATATCTAGCCCATACTTTCTGTGCAAGAGGGGCTTGTACATCTGCACAACATGTCTTTTAAAGTTTGAACCTATCTTATTGCATTTTTGAGTTATAGCAGTTTTTACTGTTTTATTGCTCCAAAAGCCTTTTCAGCCCATGAAGAGTTGTTTGTGAGTTTCGAAAAAAGTGCAAGAGCTATTCGAACCCTTTTTGCTGGGCAAGTAGGACCTGTAAATCTACACAATATATAGTTTAAAGTTTGAGTCTATCATATTAGGTTTTGGATTTATAGCTGTTTTTGTGTCTATTGCTTCAAAAGCATTTTCAGATAATTTGTGTGTTCTGAAGAAACTACAAGAGATATCTAACCCATACTTTCTGTGCAAGAGGGGCTTGTACATCTGCACAACATGTCTTTTAAAGTTTGAACCTATCTTATTGCATTTTTGAGTTATAGCAGTTTTTACTGTTTTATTGCTCCAAAAGCCTTTTCAGCCCATGAACAGTTGTTTGTGAGTTTCGAAAAAAGTGCAAGAGCTATTCGAACCCTTTTTGCTGGACAAGTAGGACCTGTAAATCTACACAATATATAGTTTAAAGTTTGAGTCTATCATATTAGGTTTTGGATTTATAGCTGTTTTTGTGTCTATTGCTTCAAAAGCATTTTCAGATAATTTGTGTGTTCTGAAGAAACTACAAGAGATATGTAACCCATACTTTCTGTGCAAGAGGGGCTTGTACATCTGCACAACATGTCTTTTAAAGTTTGAACCTATCCTATTGCATTTTTGAGTTATAGCAGTTTTTACTGTTTTATTGCTCCAAAAGCCTTTTCAGCCCATGAACAGTTGTTTGTGAGTTTCGAAAAAAGTGCAAGAGCTATTCGAACCCTTTTTGCTGGACAAGTAGGACCTGTAAATCTACACAATATATAGTTTAAAGTTTGAGTCTATCATATTAGGTTTTGGATTTATAGCTGTTTTTGTGTCTATTGCTTCAAAAGCATTTTCAGATAATTTGTGTGTTCTGAAGAAACTACAAGAGATATCTAACCCATACTTTCTGTGCAAGAGGGGCTTGTACATCTGCACAACATGTCTTTTAAAGTTTGAACCTATCTTATTGCATTTTTGAGTTATAGCAGTTTTTACTGTTTTATTGCTCCAAAAGCCTTTTCAGCCCATGAACAGTTGTTTGTGAGTTTCGAAAAAAGTGCAAGAGCTATTCGAACCCTTTTTGCTGGACAAGTAGGACCTGTAAATCTACACAATATATAGTTTAAAGTTTGAGTCTATCATATTAGGTTTTGGATTTATAGCTGTTTTTGTGTCTATTGCTTCAAAAGCATTTTCAGATAATTTGTGTTTTCTGAAGAAACTACAAGAGATATCAAACCCATACTTTCTGTGCAAGAGGGGCTTGTACATCTGCACAACATGTCTTTTAAAGTTTGAACCTATCTTATTGCATTTTTGAGTTATAGCAGTTTTTACTGTTTTATTGCTCCAAAAGCCTTTTCAGCCCATGAACAGTTGTTTGTGAGTTTCGAAAAAAGTGCAAGAGCTATTCGAACCCTTTTTGCTGGGCAAGTAGGACCTGTAAATCTACACAATATATAGTTTAAAGTTTGAGTCTATCATATTAGGTTTTGGATTTATAGCTGTTTTTGTGTCTATTGCTTCAAAAACATTTTCAGATAATTTGTGTGTTCTGAAGAAACTACAAGAGATATCTAGCCCATACTTTCTGTGCAAGAGGGGCTTGTACATCTGCACAACATGTCTTTTAAAGTTTGAACCTATCCTATTGCATTTTTGAGTTATAGCAGTTTTTACTGTTTTATTGCTCCAAAAGCCTTTTCAGCCCATGAACAGTTGTTTGTGAGTTTCGAAAAAAGTGCAAGAGCTATTCGAACCCTTTTTGCTGGGCAAGTAGGACCTGTAAATCTACACAATATATAGTTTAAAGTTTGAGTCTATAATATTAGGTTTTGGATTTATGGCTGTTTTTGTGTCTATTGCTTCAAAAGCATTTTCAGATAATTTGTGTTTTCTGAAGAAACTACAAGAGATATCAAACCCATACTTTCTGTGCAAGAGGGGCTTGTACATCTGCACAACATGTCTTTTAAAGTTTGAACCTATCTTATTGCATTTTTGAGTTATAGCAGTTTTTACTGTTTTATTGCTCCAAAAGCCTTTTCAGCCCATGAACAGTTGTTTGTGAGTTTCGAAAAAAGTGAAAGAGCTATTCGAACCCTTTTTGCTGGGCAAGTAGGACCTGTAAATCTACACAATATATAGTTTTAAGTTTGAGTCTATCATATTAGGTTTTGGATTTATGGCTGTTTTTGTGTCTATTGCTTCAAAAGCATTTTCAGATAATTTGTGTTTTCTGAAGAAACTACAAGAGATATCAAACCCATACTTTCTGTGCAAGAGGGGCTTGTACATCTGCACAACATGTCTTTTAAAGTTTGAACCTATCTTATTGCATTTTTGAGTTATAGCAGTTTTTACTGTTTTATTGCTCCAAAAGCCTTTTCAGCCCATGAACAGTTGTTTGTGAGTTTCGAAAAAAGTGCAAGAGCTATTCTAACCCTTTTTGCTGGGCAAGTAGGACCTGTAAATCTACACAATATATAGTTTAAAGTTTGAGTCTATCATATTAGGTTTTGGATTTATGGCTGTTTTTGTGTCTATTGCTTCAAAAGCATTTTCATATAATTTGTGTTTTCTGAAGAAACTACAAGAGATATCAAACCCATACTTTCTGTGCAAGAGGGGCTTGTACATCTGCACAACATGTCTTTTAAAGTTTGAACCTATCTTATTGCATTTTTGAGTTATAGCAGTTTTTACTGTTTTATTGCTCCAAAAGCCTTTTCAGCCCATGAACAGTTGTTTGTGAGTTTCGAAAAAAGTGCAAGAGCTATTCGAACCCTTTTTGCTGGGCAAGTAGGACCTGTAAATCTACACAATATATAGTTTAAAGTTTGAGTCTATCATATTAGGTTTTGGATTTATAGCTGTTTTTGTGTCTATTGCTTCAAAAACATTTTCAGATAATTTGTGTGTTCTGAAGAAACTACAAGAGATATCTAGCCCATACTTTCTGTGCAAGAGGGGCTTGTACATCTGCACAACATGTCTTTTAAAGTTTGAACCTATCCTATTGCATTTTTGAGTTATAGCAGTTTTTACTGTTTTATTGCTCCAAAAGCCTTTTCAGCCCATGAACAGTTGTTTGTGAGTTTCGAAAAAAGTGCAAGAGCTATTCGAACCCTTTTTGCTGGGCAAGTAGGACCTGTAAATCTACACAATATATAGTTTAAAGTTTGAGTCTATAATATTAGGTTTTGGATTTATGGCTGTTTTTGTGTCTATTGCTTCAAAAGCATTTTCAGATAATTTGTGTTTTCTGAAGAAACTACAAGAGATATCAAACCCATACTTTCTGTGCAAGAGGGGCTTGTACATCTGCACAACATGTCTTTTAAAGTTTGAACCTATCTTATTGCATTTTTGAGTTATAGCAGTTTTTACTGTTTTATTGCTCCAAAAGCCTTTTCAGCCCATGAACAGTTGTTTGTGAGTTTCGAAAAAAGTGCAAGAGCTATTCGAACCCTTTTTGCTGGGCAAGTAGGGCCTGTAAATCTACAAAATATATAGTTTAAAGTTTGAGTCTATCATATTAAGTTTTGGATTTATAGCTGTTTTTGTGTCTATTGCTTCAAAAGCATTTTCAGATAATTTGTGTGTTCTGAAGAAACTACAAGAGATATCTAGCCCATACTTTCTGTGCAAGAGGGGCTTGTACATCTGCACAACATGTCTTTTAAAGTTTGAACCTATCTTATTGCATTTTTGAGTTATAGCAGTTTTTACTGTTTTATTGCTCCAAAAGCCTTTTCAGCCCATGAACAGTTGTTTGTGAGTTTCGAAAAAAGTGAAAGAGCTATTCGAACCCTTTTTGCTGGGCAAGTAGGACCTGTAAATCTACACAATATATAGTTTAAAGTTTGAGTCTATCATATTAGGTTTTGGATTTATGGCTGTTTTTGTGTCTATTGCTTCAAAAGCATTTTCATATAATTTGTGTTTTCTGAAGAAACTACAAGAGATATCAAACCCATACTTTCTGTGCAAGAGGGGCTTGTACATCTGCACAACATGTCTTTTAAAGTTTGAACCTATCTTATTGCATTTTTGAGTTATAGCAGTTTTTACTGTTTTATTGCTCCAAAAGCCTTTTCAGCCCATGAACAGTTGTTTGTGAGTTTCGAAAAAAGTGCAAGAGCTATTCGAACCCTTTTTGCTGGGCAAGTAGGACCTGTAAATCTACACAATATATAGTTTAAAGTTTGAGTCTATCATATTAGGTTTTGGATTTATAGCTGTTTTTGTGTCTATTGCTTCAAAAACATTTTCAGATAATTTGTGTGTTCTGAAGAAACTACAAGAGATATCTAGCCCATACTTTCTGTGCAAGAGGGGCTTGTACATCTGCACAACATGTCTTTTAAAGTTTGAACCTATCCTATTGCATTTTTGAGTTATAGCAGTTTTTACTGTTTTATTGCTCCAAAAGCCTTTTCAGCCCATGAACAGTTGTTTGTGAGTTTCGAAAAAAGTGCAAGAGCTATTCGAACCCTTTTTGCTGGGCAAGTAGGACCTGTAAATCTACACAATATATAGTTTAAAGTTTGAGTCTATAATATTAGGTTTTGGATTTATGGCTGTTTTTGTGTCTATTGCTTCAAAAGCATTTTCAGATAATTTGTGTTTTCTGAAGAAACTACAAGAGATATCAAACCCATACTTTCTGTGCAAGAGGGGCTTGTACATCTGCACAACATGTCTTTTAAAGTTTGAACCTATCTTATTGCATTTTTGAGTTATAGCAGTTTTTACTGTTTTATTGCTCCAAAAGCCTTTTCAGCCCATGAACAGTTGTTTGTGAGTTTCGAAAAAAGTGCAAGAGCTATTCGAACCCTTTTTGCTGGGCAAGTAGGGCCTGTAAATCTACACAATATATAGTTTAAAGTTTGAGTCTATCATATTAGGTTTTGGATTTATAGCTGTTTTTGTGTCTATTGCTTCAAAAGCATTTTCAGATAATTTGTGTGTTCTGAAGAAACTACAAGAGATATCTAGCCCATACTTTCTGTGCAAGAGGGGCTTGTACATCTGCACAACATGTCTTTTAAAGTTTGAACCTATCTTATTGCATTTTTGAGTTATAGCAGTTTTTACTGTTTTATTGCTCCAAAAGCCTTTTCAGCCCATGAACAGTTTTTTGTGAGTTTCGAAAAAAGTGCAAGAGCTATTCGAACCCTTTTTGCTGGGCAAGTAGGACCTGTAAATCTACACAATATATAGTTTAAAGTTTGAGTCTATCATATTAGGTTTTGGATTTATAGCTGTTTTTGTGTCTATTGCTTCAAAAGCATTTTCAGATAATTTGTGTGTTCTGAAGAAACTATAAGAGATATCTAGCCCATACTTTCTGTGCAAGAGGGGCTTGTACATCTGCACAAAATGTCTTTTAAAGTTTGATCCTATCCTATTGCATTTTTGAGTTATAGCAGTTTTTACTGTTTTATTGCTCCAAAAGCCTTTTCAGCCCATGAACAGTTGTTTGTGAGTTTCGAAAAAAGTGAAAGAGCTATTCGAACCCTTTTTGCTGGGCAAGTAGGACCTGTAAATCTACACAATATATAGTTTAAAGTTTGAGTCTATCATATTAGGTTTTGGATTTATGGCTGTTTTTGTGTCTATTGCTTCAAAAGCATTTTCAGATAATTTGTGTTTTCTGAAGAAACTACAAGAGATATCAAACCCATACTTTCTGTGCAAGAGGGGCTTGTACATCTGCACAACATGTCTTTTAAAGTTTGAACCTATCTTATTGCATTTTTGAGTTATAGCAGTTTTTACTGTTTTATTGCTCCAAAAGCCTTTTCAGCCCATGAACAGTTGTTTGTGAGTTTCGAAAAAAGGGCAAGAGCTATTCGAACCCTTTTTGCTGGGCAAGTAGGACCTGTAAATCTACACAATATATAGTTTAAAGTTTGAGTCTATCATATTAGGTTTTGGATTTATGGCTGTTTTTGTGTCTATTGCTTCAAAAGCATTTTCAGATAATTTGTGTTTTCTGAAGAAACTACAAGAGATATCAAACCCATACTTTCTGTGCAAGAGGGGCTTGTACATCTGCACAACATGTCTTTTAAAGTTTGAACCTATCTTATTGCATTTTTGAGTTATAGCAGTTTTTACTGTTTTATTGCTCCAAAAGCCTTTTCAGCCCATGAACAGTTGTTTGTGAGTTTCGAAAAAAGTGCAAGAGCTATTCGAACCCTTTTTGCTGGGCAAGTAGGACCTGTAAATCTACACAATATATAGTTTAAAGTTTGAGTCTATCATATTAGGTTTTGGATTTATAGCTGTTTTTGTGTCTATTGCTTCAAAAGCATTTTCAGATAATTTGTGTTTTCTGAAGAAACTACAAGAGATATCTAGCCCATACTTTCTGTGCAAGAGGGGCTTGTACATCTGCACAACATGTCTTTTAAAGTTTGAACCTATCTTATTGCATTTTTGAGTTATAGCAGTTTTTACTGTTTTATTGCTCCAAAAGCCTTTTCAGCCCATGAAGAGTTGTTTGTGAGTTTCGAAAAAAGTGCAAGAGCTATTCGAACCCTTTTTGCTGGGCAAGTAGGACCTGTAAATCTACACAATATATAGTTTAAAGTTTGAGTCTATCATATTAGGTTTTGGATTTATAGCTGTTTTTGTGTCTATTGCTTCAAAAGCATTTTCAGATAATTTGTGTGTTCTGAAGAAACTACAAGAGATATCTAACCCATACTTTCTGTGCAAGAGGGGCTTGTACATCTGCACAACATGTCTTTTAAAGTTTGAACCTATCTTATTGCATTTTTGAGTTATAGCAGTTTTTACTGTTTTATTGCTCCAAAAGCCTTTTCAGCCCATGAACAGTTGTTTGTGAGTTTCGAAAAAAGTGCAAGAGCTATTCGAACCCTTTTTGCTGGACAAGTAGGACCTGTAAATCTACACAATATATAGTTTAAAGTTTGAGTCTATCATATTAGGTTTTGGATTTATAGCTGTTTTTGTGTCTATTGCTTCAAAAGCATTTTCAGATAATTTGTGTGTTCTGAAGAAACTACAAGAGATATGTAACCCATACTTTCTGTGCAAGAGGGGCTTGTACATCTGCACAACATGTCTTTTAAAGTTTGAACCTATCCTATTGCATTTTTGAGTTATAGCAGTTTTTACTGTTTTATTGCTCCAAAAGCCTTTTCAGCCCATGAACAGTTGTTTGTGAGTTTCGAAAAAAGTGCAAGAGCTATTCGAACCCTTTTTGCTGGACAAGTAGGACCTGTAAATCTACACAATATATAGTTTAAAGTTTGAGTCTATCATATTAGGTTTTGGATTTATAGCTGTTTTTGTGTCTATTGCTTCAAAAGCATTTTCAGATAATTTGTGTGTTCTGAAGAAACTACAAGAGATATCTAACCCATACTTTCTGTGCAAGAGGGGCTTGTACATCTGCACAACATGTCTTTTAAAGTTTGAACCTATCTTATTGCATTTTTGAGTTATAGCAGTTTTTACTGTTTTATTGCTCCAAAAGCCTTTTCAGCCCATGAACAGTTGTTTGTGAGTTTCGAAAAAAGTGCAAGAGCTATTCGAACCCTTTTTGCTGGACAAGTAGGACCTGTAAATCTACACAATATATAGTTTAAAGTTTGAGTCTATCATATTAGGTTTTGGATTTATAGCTGTTTTTGTGTCTATTGCTTCAAAAGCATTTTCAGATAATTTGTGTTTTCTGAAGAAACTACAAGAGATATCAAACCCATACTTTCTGTGCAAGAGGGGCTTGTACATCTGCACAACATGTCTTTTAAAGTTTGAACCTATCTTATTGCATTTTTGAGTTATAGCAGTTTTTACTGTTTTATTGCTCCAAAAGCCTTTTCAGCCCATGAACAGTTGTTTGTGAGTTTCGAAAAAAGTGCAAGAGCTATTCGAACCCTTTTTGCTGGGCAAGTAGGACCTGTAAATCTACACAATATATAGTTTAAAGTTTGAGTCTATCATATTAGGTTTTGGATTTATAGCTGTTTTTGTGTCTATTGCTTCAAAAACATTTTCAGATAATTTGTGTGTTCTGAAGAAACTACAAGAGATATCTAGCCCATACTTTCTGTGCAAGAGGGGCTTGTACATCTGCACAACATGTCTTTTAAAGTTTGAACCTATCCTATTGCATTTTTGAGTTATAGCAGTTTTTACTGTTTTATTGCTCCAAAAGCCTTTTCAGCCCATGAACAGTTGTTTGTGAGTTTCGAAAAAAGTGCAAGAGCTATTCGAACCCTTTTTGCTGGGCAAGTAGGACCTGTAAATCTACACAATATATAGTTTAAAGTTTGAGTCTATAATATTAGGTTTTGGATTTATGGCTGTTTTTGTGTCTATTGCTTCAAAAGCATTTTCAGATAATTTGTGTTTTCTGAAGAAACTACAAGAGATATCAAACCCATACTTTCTGTGCAAGAGGGGCTTGTACATCTGCACAACATGTCTTTTAAAGTTTGAACCTATCTTATTGCATTTTTGAGTTATAGCAGTTTTTACTGTTTTATTGCTCCAAAAGCCTTTTCAGCCCATGAACAGTTGTTTGTGAGTTTCGAAAAAAGTGCAAGAGCTATTCGAACCCTTTTTGCTGGGCAAGTAGGGCCTGTAAATCTACACAATATATAGTTTAAAGTTTGAGTCTATCATATTAGGTTTTGGATTTATAGCTGTTTTTGTGTCTATTGCTTCAAAAGCATTTTCAGATAATTTGTGTGTTCTGAAGAAACTACAAGAGATATCTAGCCCATACTTTCTGTGCAAGAGGGGCTTGTACATCTGCACAACATGTCTTTTAAAGTTTGAACCTATCTTATTGCATTTTTGAGTTATAGCAGTTTTTACTGTTTTATTGCTCCAAAAGCCTTTTCAGCCCATGAACAGTTTTTTGTGAGTTTCGAAAAAAGTGCAAGAGCTATTCGAACCCTTTTTGCTGGGCAAGTAGGACCTGTAAATCTACACAATATATAGTTTAAAGTTTGAGTCTATCATATTAGGTTTTGGATTTATAGCTGTTTTTGTGTCTATTGCTTCAAAAGCATTTTCAGATAATTTGTGTGTTCTGAAGAAACTATAAGAGATATCTAGCCCATACTTTCTGTGCAAGAGGGGCTTGTACATCTGCACAAAATGTCTTTTAAAGTTTGATCCTATCCTATTGCATTTTTGAGTTATAGCAGTTTTTACTGTTTTATTGCTCCAAAAGCCTTTTCAGCCCATGAACAGTTGTTTGTGAGTTTCGAAAAAAGTGAAAGAGCTATTCGAACCCTTTTTGCTGGGCAAGTAGGACCTGTAAATCTACACAATATATAGTTTAAAGTTTGAGTCTATCATATTAGGTTTTGGATTTATGGCTGTTTTTGTGTCTATTGCTTCAAAAGCAATTTCAGATAATTTGTGTTTTCTGAAGAAACTACAAGAGATATCAAACCCATACTTTCTGTGCAAGAGGGGCTTGTACATCTGCACAACATGTCTTTTAAAGTTTGAACCTATCTTATTGCATTTTTGAGTTATAGCAGTTTTTACTGTTTTATTGCTCCAAAAGCCTTTTCAGCCCATGAACAGTTGTTTGTGAGTTTCGAAAAAAGGGCAAGAGCTATTCGAACCCTTTTTGCTGGGCAAGTAGGACCTGTAAATCTACACAATATATAGTTTAAAGTTTGAGTCTATCATATTAGGTTTTGGATTTATGGCTGTTTTTGTGTCTATTGCTTCAAAAGCATTTTCAGATAATTTGTGTTTTCTGAAGAAACTACAAGAGATATCAAACCCATACTTTCTGTGCAAGAGGGGCTTGTACATCTGCACAACATGTCTTTTAAAGTTTGAACCTATCTTATTGCATTTTTGAGTTATAGCAGTTTTTACTGTTTTATTGCTCCAAAAGCCTTTTCAGCCCATGAACAGTTGTTTGTGAGTTTCGAAAAAAGTGCAAGAGCTATTCGAACCCTTTTTGCTGGGCAAGTAGGACCTGTAAATCTACACAATATATAGTTTAAAGTTTGAGTCTATCATATTAGGTTTTGGATTTATAGCTGTTTTTGTGTCTATTGCTTCAAAAGCATTTTCAGATAATTTGTGTTTTCTGAAGAAACTACAAGAGATATCTAGCCCATACTTTCTGTGCAAGAGGGGCTTGTACATCTGCACAACATGTCTTTTAAAGTTTGAACCTATCTTATTGCATTTTTGAGTTATAGCAGTTTTTACTGTTTTATTGCTCCAAAAGCCTTTTCAGCCCATGAAGAGTTGTTTGTGAGTTTCGAAAAAAGTGCAAGAGCTATTCGAACCCTTTTTGCTGGGCAAGTAGGACCTGTAAATCTACACAATATATAGTTTAAAGTTTGAGTCTATCATATTAGGTTTTGGATTTATAGCTGTTTTTGTGTCTATTGCTTCAAAAGCATTTTCAGATAATTTGTGTGTTCTGAAGAAACTACAAGAGATATCTAACCCATACTTTCTGTGCAAGAGGGGCTTGTACATCTGCACAACATGTCTTTTAAAGTTTGAACCTATCTTATTGCATTTTTGAGTTATAGCAGTTTTTACTGTTTTATTGCTCCAAAAGCCTTTTCAGCCCATGAACAGTTGTTTGTGAGTTTCGAAAAAAGTGCAAGAGCTATTCGAACCCTTTTTGCTGGACAAGTAGGACCTGTAAATCTACACAATATATAGTTTAAAGTTTGAGTCTATCATATTAGGTTTTGGATTTATAGCTGTTTTTGTGTCTATTGCTTCAAAAGCATTTTCAGATAATTTGTGTGTTCTGAAGAAACTACAAGAGATATGTAACCCATACTTTCTGTGCAAGAGGGGCTTGTACATCTGCACAACATGTCTTTTAAAGTTTGAACCTATCCTATTGCATTTTTGAGTTATAGCAGTTTTTACTGTTTTATTGCTCCAAAAGCCTTTTCAGCCCATGAACAGTTGTTTGTGAGTTTCGAAAAAAGTGCAAGAGCTATTCGAACCCTTTTTGCTGGACAAGTAGGACCTGTAAATCTACACAATATATAGTTTAAAGTTTGAGTCTATCATATTAGGTTTTGGATTTATAGCTGTTTTTGTGTCTATTGCTTCAAAAGCATTTTCAGATAATTTGTGTGTTCTGAAGAAACTACAAGAGATATCTAACCCATACTTTCTGTGCAAGAGGGGCTTGTACATCTGCACAACATGTCTTTTAAAGTTTGAACCTATCTTATTGCATTTTTGAGTTATAGCAGTTTTTACTGTTTTATTGCTCCAAAAGCCTTTTCAGCCCATGAACAGTTGTTTGTGAGTTTCGAAAAAAGTGCAAGAGCTATTCGAACCCTTTTTGCTGGACAAGTAGGACCTGTAAATCTACACAATATATAGTTTAAAGTTTGAGTCTATCATATTAGGTTTTGGATTTATAGCTGTTTTTGTGTCTATTGCTTCAAAAGCATTTTCAGATAATTTGTGTTTTCTGAAGAAACTACAAGAGATATCAAACCCATACTTTCTGTGCAAGAGGGGCTTGTACATCTGCACAACATGTCTTTTAAAGTTTGAACCTATCTTATTGCATTTTTGAGTTATAGCAGTTTTTACTGTTTTATTGCTCCAAAAGCCTTTTCAGCCCATGAACAGTTGTTTGTGAGTTTCGAAAAAAGTGCAAGAGCTATTCGAACCCTTTTTGCTGGGCAAGTAGGACCTGTAAATCTACACAATATATAGTTTAAAGTTTGAGTCTATCATATTAGGTTTTGGATTTATAGCTGTTTTTGTGTCTATTGCTTCAAAAACATTTTCAGATAATTTGTGTGTTCTGAAGAAACTACAAGAGATATCTAGCCCATACTTTCTGTGCAAGAGGGGCTTGTACATCTGCACAACATGTCTTTTAAAGTTTGAACCTATCCTATTGCATTTTTGAGTTATAGCAGTTTTTACTGTTTTATTGCTCCAAAAGCCTTTTCAGCCCATGAACAGTTGTTTGTGAGTTTCGAAAAAAGTGCAAGAGCTATTCGAACCCTTTTTGCTGGGCAAGTAGGACCTGTAAATCTACACAATATATAGTTTAAAGTTTGAGTCTATAATATTAGGTTTTGGATTTATGGCTGTTTTTGTGTCTATTGCTTCAAAAGCATTTTCAGATAATTTGTGTTTTCTGAAGAAACTACAAGAGATATCAAACCCATACTTTCTGTGCAAGAGGGGCTTGTACATCTGCACAACATGTCTTTTAAAGTTTGAACCTATCTTATTGCATTTTTGAGTTATAGCAGTTTTTACTGTTTTATTGCTCCAAAAGCCTTTTCAGCCCATGAACAGTTGTTTGTGAGTTTCGAAAAAAGTGCAAGAGCTATTCGAACCCTTTTTGCTGGACAAGTAGGACCTGTAAATCTACACAATATATAGTTTAAAGTTTGAGTCTATCATATTAGGTTTTGGATTTATAGCTGTTTTTGTGTCTATTGCTTCAAAAGCATTTTCAGATAATTTGTGTTTTCTGAAGAAACTACAAGAGATATCAAACCCATACTTTCTGTGCAAGAGGGGCTTGTACATCTGCACAACATGTCTTTTAAAGTTTGAACCTATCTTATTGCATTTTTGAGTTATAGCAGTTTTTACTGTTTTATTGCTCCAAAAGCCTTTTCAGCCCATGAACAGTTGTTTGTGAGTTTCGAAAAAAGTGCAAGAGCTATTCGAACCCTTTTTGCTGGGCAAGTAGGACCTGTAAATCTACACAATATATAGTTTAAAGTTTGAGTCTATCATATTAGGTTTTGGATTTATAGCTGTTTTTGTGTCTATTGCTTCAAAAACATTTTCAGATAATTTGTGTGTTCTGAAGAAACTACAAGAGATATCTAGCCCATACTTTCTGTGCAAGAGGGGCTTGTCCATCTGCACAACATGTCTTTTAAAGTTTGAACCTATCCTATTGCATTTTTGAGTTATAGCAGTTTTTACTGTTTTATTGCTCCAAAAGCCTTTTCAGCCCATGAACAGTTGTTTGTGAGTTTCGAAAAAAGTGCAAGAGCTATTCGAACCCTTTTTGCTGGGCAAGTAGGACCTGTAAATCTACACAATATATAGTTTAAAGTTTGAGTCTATAATATTAGGTTTTGGATTTATGGCTGTTTTTGTGTCTATTGCTTCAAAAGCATTTTCAGATAATTTGTGTTTTCTGAAGAAACTACAAGAGATATCAAACCCATACTTTCTGTGCAAGAGGGGCTTGTACATCTGCACAACATGTCTTTTAAAGTTTGAACCTATCTTATTGCATTTTTGAGTTATAGCAGTTTTTACTGTTTTATTGCTCCAAAAGCCTTTTCAGCCCATGAACAGTTGTTTGTGAGTTTCGAAAAAAGTGCAAGAGCTATTCGAACCCTTTTTGCTGGGCAAGTAGGGCCTGAAAATCTACACAATATATAGTTTAAAGTTTGAGTCTATCATATTAGGTTTTGGATTTATAGCTGTTCTTGTGTCTATTGCTTCAAAAGCATTTTCAGATAATTTGTGTGTTCTGAAGAAACTACAAGAGATATCTAGCCCATACTTTCTGTGCAAGAGGGGCTTGTACATCTGCACAACATGTCTTTTAAAGTTTGAACCTATCTTATTGCATTTTTGAGTTATAGCAGTTTTTACTGTTTTATTGCTCCAAAAGCCTTTTCAGCCCATGAACAGTTGTTTGTGAGTTTCGAAAAAAGTGCAAGAGCTATTCGAACCCTTTTTGCTGGGCAAGTAGGACCTGTAAATCTACACAATATATAGTTTAAAGTTTGAGTCTATCATATTAGGTTTTGGATTTATAGCTGTTTTTGTGTCTATTGCTTCAAAAACATTTTCAGATAATTTGTGTGTTCTGAAGAAACTACAAGAGATATCTAGCCCATACTTTCTGTGCAAGAGGGGCTTGTACATCTGCACAACATGTCTTTTAAAGTTTGAACCTATCCTATTGCATTTTTGAGTTATAGCAGTTTTTACTGTTTTATTGCTCCAAAAGCCTTTTCAGCCCATGAACAGTTGTTTGTGAGTTTCGAAAAAAGTGCAAGAGCTATTCGAACCCTTTTTGCTGGGCAAGTAGGACCTGTAAATCCACACAATATATAGTTTAAAGTTTGAGTCTATAATATTAGGTTTTGGATTTATGGCTGTTTTTGTGTCTATTGCTTCAAAAGCATTTTCAGATAATTTGTGTTTTCTGAAGAAACTACAAGAGATATCAAACCCATACTTTCTGTGCAAGAGGGGCTTGTACATCTGCACAACATGTCTTTTAAAGTTTGAACCTATCTTATTGCATTTTTGAGTTATAGCAGTTTTTACTGTTTTATTGCTCCAAAAGCCTTTTCAGCCCATGAACAGTTGTTTGTGAGTTTCGAAAAAAGTGCAAGAGCTATTCGAACCCTTTTTGCTGGGCAAGTAGGGCCTGTAAATCTACACAATATATAGTTTAAAGTTTGAGTCTATCATATTAGGTTTTGGATTTATAGCTGTTTTTGTGTCTATTGCTTCAAAAGCATTTTCAGATAATTTGTGTGTTCTGAAGAAACTACAAGAGATATCTAGCCCATACTTTCTGTGCAAGAGGGGCTTGTACATCTGCACAACATGTCTTTTAAAGTTTGAACCTATCTTATTGCATTTTTGAGTTATAGCAGTTTTTACTGTTTTATTGCTCCAAAAGCCTTTTCAGCCCATGAACAGTTGTTTGTGAGTTTCGAAAAAAGTGCAAGAGCTATTCGAACCCTTTTTGCTGGGCAAGTAGGACCTGTAAATCTACACAATATATAGTTTAAAGTTTGAGTCTATCATATTAGGTTTTGGATTTATAGCTGTTTTTGTGTCTATTGCTTCAAAAGCATTTTCAGATAATTTGTGTGTTCTGAAGAAACTACAAGAGATATCTAACCCATACTTTCTGTGCAAGAGGGGCTTGTACATCTGCACAACATGTCTTTTAAAGTTTGAACCTATCCTATTGCATTTTTGAGTTATAGCAGTTTTTACTGTTTTATTGCTCCAAAAGCCTTTTCAGCCCATGAACAGTTGTTTGTGAGTTTCGAAAAAAGTGAAAGAGCTATTCGAACCCTTTTTGCTGGGCAAGTAGGACCTGTAAATCTACACAATATATAGTTTAAAGTTTGAGTCTATCATATTAGGTTTTGGATTTATGGCTGTTTTTGTGTCTATTGCTTCAAAAGCATTTTCAGATAATTTGTGTTTTCTGAAGAAACTACAAGAGATATCAAACCCATACTTTCTGTGCAAGAGGGGCTTGTACATCTGCACAACATGTCTTTTAAAGTTTGAACCTATCTTATTGCATTTTTGAGTTATAGCAGTTTTTACTGTTTTATTGCTCCAAAAGCCTTTTCAGCCCATGAACAGTTGTTTGTGAGTTTCGAAAAAAGTGCAAGAGCTATTCTAACCCTTTTTGCTGGGCAAGTAGGACCTGTAAATCTACACAATATATAGTTTAAAGTTTGAGTCTATCATATTAGGTTTTGGATTTATAGCTGTTTTTGTGTCTATTGCTTCAAAAACATTTTCAGATAATTTGTGTGTTCTGAAGAAACTACAAGAGATATCTAGCCCATACTTTCTGTGCAAGAGGGGCTTGTACATCTGCACAACATGTCTTTTAAAGTTTGAACCTATCCTATTGCATTTTTGAGTTATAGCAGTTTTTACTGTTTTATTGCTCCAAAAGCCTTTTCAGCCCATGAACAGTTGTTTGTGAGTTTCGAAAAAAGTGAAAGAGCTATTCGAACCCTTTTTGCTGGGCAAGTAGGACCTGTAAATCTACACAATATATAGTTTAAAGTTTGAGTCTATCATATTAGGTTTTGGATTTATGGCTGTTTTTGTGTCTATTGCTTCAAAAGCATTTTCATATAATTTGTGTTTTCTGAAGAAACTACAAGAGATATCAAACCCATACTTTCTGTGCAAGAGGGGCTTGTACATCTGCACAACATGTCTTTTAAAGTTTGAACCTATCTTATTGCATTTTTGAGTTATAGCAGTTTTTACTGTTTTATTGCTCCAAAAGCCTTTTCAGCCCATGAACAGTTGTTTGTGAGTTTCGAAAAAAGTGCAAGAGCTATTCGAACCCTTTTTGCTGGGCAAGTAGGACCTGTAAATCTACACAATATATAGTTTAAAGTTTGAGTCTATCATATTAGGTTTTGGATTTATAGCTGTTTTTGTGTCTATTGCTTCAAAAACATTTTCAGATAATTTGTGTGTTCTGAAGAAACTACAAGAGATATCTAGCCCATACTTTCTGTGCAAGAGGGGCTTGTACATCTGCACAACATGTCTTTTAAAGTTTGAACCTATCCTATTGCATTTTTGAGTTATAGCAGTTTTTACTGTTTTATTGCTCCAAAAGCCTTTTCAGCCCATGAACAGTTGTTTGTGAGTTTCGAAAAAAGTGCAAGAGCTATTCGAACCCTTTTTGCTGGGCAAGTAGGACCTGTAAATCTACACAATATATAGTTTAAAGTTTGAGTCTATAATATTAGGTTTTGGATTTATGGCTGTTTTTGTGTCTATTGCTTCAAAAGCATTTTCAGATAATTTGTGTTTTCTGAAGAAACTACAAGAGATATCAAACCCATACTTTCTGTGCAAGAGGGGCTTGTACATCTGCACAACATGTCTTTTAAAGTTTGAACCTATCTTATTGCATTTTTGAGTTATAGCAGTTTTTACTGTTTTATTGCTCCAAAAGCCTTTTCAGCCCATGAACAGTTGTTTGTGAGTTTCGAAAAAAGTGCAAGAGCTATTCGAACCCTTTTTGCTGGGCAAGTAGGACCTGTAAATCTACACAATATATAGTTTAAAGTTTGAGTCTATCATATTAGGTTTTGGATTTATAGCTGTTTTTGTGTCTATTGCTTCAAAAGCATTTTCAGATAATTTGTGTTTTCTGAAGAAACTACAAGAGATATCTAGCCCATACTTTCTGTGCAAGAGGGGCTTGTACATCTGCACAACATGTCTTTTAAAGTTTGAACCTATCTTATTGCATTTTTGAGTTATAGCAGTTTTTACTGTTTTATTGCTCCAAAAGCCTTTTCAGCCCATGAAGAGTTGTTTGTGAGTTTCGAAAAAAGTGCAAGAGCTATTCGAACCCTTTTTGCTGGGCAAGTAGGACCTGTAAATCTACACAATATATAGTTTAAAGTTTGAGTCTATCATATTAGGTTTTGGATTTATAGCTGTTTTTGTGTCTATTGCTTCAAAAGCATTTTCAGATAATTTGTGTGTTCTGAAGAAACTACAAGAGATATCTAACCCATACTTTCTGTGCAAGAGGGGCTTGTACATCTGCACAACATGTCTTTTAAAGTTTGAACCTATCTTATTGCATTTTTGAGTTATAGCAGTTTTTACTGTTTTATTGCTCCAAAAGCCTTTTCAGCCCATGAACAGTTGTTTGTGAGTTTCGAAAAAAGTGCAAGAGCTATTCGAACCCTTTTTGCTGGACAAGTAGGACCTGTAAATCTACACAATATATAGTTTAAAGTTTGAGTCTATCATATTAGGTTTTGGATTTATAGCTGTTTTTGTGTCTATTGCTTCAAAAGCATTTTCAGATAATTTGTGTGTTCTGAAGAAACTACAAGAGATATGTAACCCATACTTTCTGTGCAAGAGGGGCTTGTACATCTGCACAACATGTCTTTTAAAGTTTGAACCTATCCTATTGCATTTTTGAGTTATAGCAGTTTTTACTGTTTTATTGCTCCAAAAGCCTTTTCAGCCCATGAACAGTTGTTTGTGAGTTTCGAAAAAAGTGCAAGAGCTATTCGAACCCTTTTTGCTGGACAAGTAGGACCTGTAAATCTACACAATATATAGTTTAAAGTTTGAGTCTATCATATTAGGTTTTGGATTTATAGCTGTTTTTGTGTCTATTGCTTCAAAAGCATTTTCAGATAATTTGTGTGTTCTGAAGAAACTACAAGAGATATCTAACCCATACTTTCTGTGCAAGAGGGGCTTGTACATCTGCACAACATGTCTTTTAAAGTTTGAACCTATCTTATTGCATTTTTGAGTTATAGCAGTTTTTACTGTTTTATTGCTCCAAAAGCCTTTTCAGCCCATGAACAGTTGTTTGTGAGTTTCGAAAAAAGTGCAAGAGCTATTCGAACCCTTTTTGCTGGACAAGTAGGACCTGTAAATCTACACAATATATAGTTTAAAGTTTGAGTCTATCATATTAGGTTTTGGATTTATAGCTGTTTTTGTGTCTATTGCTTCAAAAGCATTTTCAGATAATTTGTGTTTTCTGAAGAAACTACAAGAGATATCAAACCCATACTTTCTGTGCAAGAGGGGCTTGTACATCTGCACAACATGTCTTTTAAAGTTTGAACCTATCTTATTGCATTTTTGAGTTATAGCAGTTTTTACTGTTTTATTGCTCCAAAAGCCTTTTCAGCCCATGAACAGTTGTTTGTGAGTTTCGAAAAAAGTGCAAGAGCTATTCGAACCCTTTTTGCTGGGCAAGTAGGACCTGTAAATCTACACAATATATAGTTTAAAGTTTGAGTCTATCATATTAGGTTTTGGATTTATAGCTGTTTTTGTGTCTATTGCTTCAAAAACATTTTCAGATAATTTGTGTGTTCTGAAGAAACTACAAGAGATATCTAGCCCATACTTTCTGTGCAAGAGGGGCTTGTACATCTGCACAACATGTCTTTTAAAGTTTGAACCTATCCTATTGCATTTTTGAGTTATAGCAGTTTTTACTGTTTTATTGCTCCAAAAGCCTTTTCAGCCCATGAACAGTTGTTTGTGAGTTTCGAAAAAAGTGAAAGAGCTATTCGAACCCTTTTTGCTGGGCAAGTAGGACCTGTAAATCTACACAATATATAGTTTAAAGTTTGAGTCTATCATATTAGGTTTTGGATTTATGGCTGTTTTTGTGTCTATTGCTTCAAAAGCATTTTCATATAATTTGTGTTTTCTGAAGAAACTACAAGAGATATCAAACCCATACTTTCTGTGCAAGAGGGGCTTGTACATCTGCACAACATGTCTTTTAAAGTTTGAACCTATCTTATTGCATTTTTGAGTTATAGCAGTTTTTACTGTTTTATTGCTCCAAAAGCCTTTTCAGCCCATGAACAGTTGTTTGTGAGTTTCGAAAAAAGTGCAAGAGCTATTCGAACCCTTTTTGCTGGGCAAGTAGGACCTGTAAATCTACACAATATATAGTTTAAAGTTTGAGTCTATCATATTAGGTTTTGGATTTATAGCTGTTTTTGTGTCTATTGCTTCAAAAACATTTTCAGATAATTTGTGTGTTCTGAAGAAACTACAAGAGATATCTAGCCCATACTTTCTGTGCAAGAGGGGCTTGTACATCTGCACAACATGTCTTTTAAAGTTTGAACCTATCCTATTGCATTTTTGAGTTATAGCAGTTTTTACTGTTTTATTGCTCCAAAAGCCTTTTCAGCCCATGAACAGTTGTTTGTGAGTTTCGAAAAAAGTGCAAGAGCTATTCGAACCCTTTTTGCTGGGCAAGTAGGACCTGTAAATCTACACAATATATAGTTTAAAGTTTGAGTCTATAATATTAGGTTTTGGATTTATGGCTGTTTTTGTGTCTATTGCTTCAAAAGCATTTTCAGATAATTTGTGTTTTCTGAAGAAACTACAAGAGATATCAAACCCATACTTTCTGTGCAAGAGGGGCTTGTACATCTGCACAACATGTCTTTTAAAGTTTGAACCTATCTTATTGCATTTTTGAGTTATAGCAGTTTTTACTGTTTTATTGCTCCAAAAGCCTTTTCAGCCCATGAACAGTTGTTTGTGAGTTTCGAAAAAAGTGCAAGAGCTATTCGAACCCTTTTTGCTGGGCAAGTAGGACCTGTAAATCTACACAATATATAGTTTAAAGTTTGAGTCTATCATATTAGGTTTTGGATTTATAGCTGTTTTTGTGTCTATTGCTTCAAAAGCATTTTCAGATAATTTGTGTTTTCTGAAGAAACTACAAGAGATATCTAGCCCATACTTTCTGTGCAAGAGGGGCTTGTACATCTGCACAACATGTCTTTTAAAGTTTGAACCTATCTTATTGCATTTTTGAGTTATAGCAGTTTTTACTGTTTTATTGCTCCAAAAGCCTTTTCAGCCCATGAAGAGTTGTTTGTGAGTTTCGAAAAAAGTGCAAGAGCTATTCGAACCCTTTTTGCTGGGCAAGTAGGACCTGTAAATCTACACAATATATAGTTTAAAGTTTGAGTCTATCATATTAGGTTTTGGATTTATAGCTGTTTTTGTGTCTATTGCTTCAAAAGCATTTTCAGATAATTTGTGTGTTCTGAAGAAACTACAAGAGATATCTAACCCATACTTTCTGTGCAAGAGGGGCTTGTACATCTGCACAACATGTCTTTTAAAGTTTGAACCTATCTTATTGCATTTTTGAGTTATAGCAGTTTTTACTGTTTTATTGCTCCAAAAGCCTTTTCAGCCCATGAACAGTTGTTTGTGAGTTTCGAAAAAAGTGCAAGAGCTATTCGAACCCTTTTTGCTGGACAAGTAGGACCTGTAAATCTACACAATATATAGTTTAAAGTTTGAGTCTATCATATTAGGTTTTGGATTTATAGCTGTTTTTGTGTCTATTGCTTCAAAAGCATTTTCAGATAATTTGTGTGTTCTGAAGAAACTACAAGAGATATGTAACCCATACTTTCTGTGCAAGAGGGGCTTGTACATCTGCACAACATGTCTTTTAAAGTTTGAACCTATCCTATTGCATTTTTGAGTTATAGCAGTTTTTACTGTTTTATTGCTCCAAAAGCCTTTTCAGCCCATGAACAGTTGTTTGTGAGTTTCGAAAAAAGTGCAAGAGCTATTCGAACCCTTTTTGCTGGACAAGTAGGACCTGTAAATCTACACAATATATAGTTTAAAGTTTGAGTCTATCATATTAGGTTTTGGATTTATAGCTGTTTTTGTGTCTATTGCTTCAAAAGCATTTTCAGATAATTTGTGTGTTCTGAAGAAACTACAAGAGATATCTAACCCATACTTTCTGTGCAAGAGGGGCTTGTACATCTGCACAACATGTCTTTTAAAGTTTGAACCTATCTTATTGCATTTTTGAGTTATAGCAGTTTTTACTGTTTTATTGCTCCAAAAGCCTTTTCAGCCCATGAACAGTTGTTTGTGAGTTTCGAAAAAAGTGCAAGAGCTATTCGAACCCTTTTTGCTGGACAAGTAGGACCTGTAAATCTACACAATATATAGTTTAAAGTTTGAGTCTATCATATTAGGTTTTGGATTTATAGCTGTTTTTGTGTCTATTGCTTCAAAAGCATTTTCAGATAATTTGTGTTTTCTGAAGAAACTACAAGAGATATCAAACCCATACTTTCTGTGCAAGAGGGGCTTGTACATCTGCACAACATGTCTTTTAAAGTTTGAACCTATCTTATTGCATTTTTGAGTTATAGCAGTTTTTACTGTTTTATTGCTCCAAAAGCCTTTTCAGCCCATGAACAGTTGTTTGTGAGTTTCGAAAAAAGTGCAAGAGCTATTCGAACCCTTTTTGCTGGGCAAGTAGGACCTGTAAATCTACACAATATATAGTTTAAAGTTTGAGTCTATCATATTAGGTTTTGGATTTATAGCTGTTTTTGTGTCTATTGCTTCAAAAACATTTTCAGATAATTTGTGTGTTCTGAAGAAACTACAAGAGATATCTAGCCCATACTTTCTGTGCAAGAGGGGCTTGTACATCTGCACAACATGTCTTTTAAAGTTTGAACCTATCCTATTGCATTTTTGAGTTATAGCAGTTTTTACTGTTTTATTGCTCCAAAAGCCTTTTCAGCCCATGAACAGTTGTTTGTGAGTTTCGAAAAAAGTGCAAGAGCTATTCGAACCCTTTTTGCTGGGCAAGTAGGACCTGTAAATCTACACAATATATAGTTTAAAGTTTGAGTCTATAATATTAGGTTTTGGATTTATGGCTGTTTTTGTGTCTATTGCTTCAAAAGCATTTTCAGATAATTTGTGTTTTCTGAAGAAACTACAAGAGATATCAAACCCATACTTTCTGTGCAAGAGGGGCTTGTACATCTGCACAACATGTCTTTTAAAGTTTGAACCTATCTTATTGCATTTTTGAGTTATAGCAGTTTTTACTGTTTTATTGCTCCAAAAGCCTTTTCAGCCCATGAACAGTTGTTTGTGAGTTTCGAAAAAAGTGAAAGAGCTATTCGAACCCTTTTTGCTGGACAAGTAGGACCTGTAAATCTACACAATATATAGTTTAAAGTTTGAGTCTATCATATTAGGTTTTGGATTTATAGCTGTTTTTGTGTCTATTGCTTCAAAAGCATTTTCAGATAATTTGTGTTTTCTGAAGAAACTACAAGAGATATCAAACCCATACTTTCTGTGCAAGAGGGGCTTGTACATCTGCACAACATGTCTTTTAAAGTTTGAACCTATCTTATTGCATTTTTGAGTTATAGCAGTTTTTACTGTTTTATTGCTCCAAAAGCCTTTTCAGCCCATGAACAGTTGTTTGTGAGTTTCGAAAAAAGTGCAAGAGCTATTCGAACCCTTTTTGCTGGGCAAGTAGGACCTGTAAATCTACACAATATATAGTTTAAAGTTTGAGTCTATCATATTAGGTTTTGGATTTATAGCTGTTTTTGTGTCTATTGCTTCAAAAACATTTTCAGATAATTTGTGTGTTCTGAAGAAACTACAAGAGATATCTAGCCCATACTTTCTGTGCAAGAGGGGCTTGTCCATCTGCACAACATGTCTTTTAAAGTTTGAACCTATCCTATTGCATTTTTGAGTTATAGCAGTTTTTACTGTTTTATTGCTCCAAAAGCCTTTTCAGCCCATGAACAGTTGTTTGTGAGTTTCGAAAAAAGTGCAAGAGCTATTCGAACCCTTTTTGCTGGGCAAGTAGGACCTGTAAATCTACACAATATATAGTTTAAAGTTTGAGTCTATAATATTAGGTTTTGGATTTATGGCTGTTTTTGTGTCTATTGCTTCAAAAGCATTTTCAGATAATTTGTGTTTTCTGAAGAAACTACAAGAGATATCAAACCCATACTTTCTGTGCAAGAGGGGCTTGTACATCTGCACAACATGTCTTTTAAAGTTTGAACCTATCTTATTGCATTTTTGAGTTATAGCAGTTTTTACTGTTTTATTGCTCCAAAAGCCTTTTCAGCCCATGAACAGTTGTTTGTGAGTTTCGAAAAAAGTGCAAGAGCTATTCGAACCCTTTTTGCTGGGCAAGTAGGACCTGTAAATCTACACAATATATAGTTTAAAGTTTGAGTCTATCATATTAGGTTTTGGATTTATAGCTGTTTTTGTGTCTATTGCTTCAAAAACATTTTCAGATAATTTGTGTGTTCTGAAGAAACTACAAGAGATATCTAGCCCATACTTTCTGTGCAAGAGGGGCTTGTACATCTGCACAACATGTCTTTTAAAGTTTGAACCTATCCTATTGCATTTTTGAGTTATAGCAGTTTTTACTGTTTTATTGCTCCAAAAGCCTTTTCAGCCCATGAACAGTTGTTTGTGAGTTTCGAAAAAAGTGCAAGAGCTATTCGAACCCTTTTTGCTGGGCAAGTAGGACCTGTAAATCTACACAATATATAGTTTAAAGTTTGAGTCTATAATATTAGGTTTTGGATTTATGGCTGTTTTTGTGTCTATTGCTTCAAAAGCATTTTCAGATAATTTGTGTTTTCTGAAGAAACTACAAGAGATATCAAACCCATACTTTCTGTGCAAGAGGGGCTTGTACATCTGCACAACATGTCTTTTAAAGTTTGAACCTATCTTATTGCATTTTTGAGTTATAGCAGTTTTTACTGTTTTATTGCTCCAAAAGCCTTTTCAGCCCATGAACAGTTGTTTGTGAGTTTCGAAAAAAGTGCAAGAGCTATTCGAACCCTTTTTGCTGGGCAAGTAGGACCTGTAAATCTACACAATATATAGTTTAAAGTTTGAGTCTATCATATTAGGTTTTGGATTTATAGCTGTTTTTGTGTCTATTGCTTCAAAAGCATTTTCAGATAATTTGTGTTTTCTGAAGAAACTACAAGAGATATCTAGCCCATACTTTCTGTGCAAGAGGGGCTTGTACATCTGCACAACATGTCTTTTAAAGTTTGAACCTATCTTATTGCATTTTTGAGTTATAGCAGTTTTTACTGTTTTATTGCTCCAAAAGCCTTTTCAGCCCATGAAGAGTTGTTTGTGAGTTTCGAAAAAAGTGCAAGAGCTATTCGAACCCTTTTTGCTGGGCAAGTAGGACCTGTAAATCTACACAATATATAGTTTAAAGTTTGAGTCTATCATATTAGGTTTTGGATTTATAGCTGTTTTTGTGTCTATTGCTTCAAAAGCATTTTCAGATAATTTGTGTGTTCTGAAGAAACTACAAGAGATATCTAACCCATACTTTCTGTGCAAGAGGGGCTTGTACATCTGCACAACATGTCTTTTAAAGTTTGAACCTATCTTATTGCATTTTTGAGTTATAGCAGTTTTTACTGTTTTATTGCTCCAAAAGCCTTTTCAGCCCATGAACAGTTGTTTGTGAGTTTCGAAAAAAGTGCAAGAGCTATTCGAACCCTTTTTGCTGGACAAGTAGGACCTGTAAATCTACACAATATATAGTTTAAAGTTTGAGTCTATCATATTAGGTTTTGGATTTATAGCTGTTTTTGTGTCTATTGCTTCAAAAGCATTTTCAGATAATTTGTGTGTTCTGAAGAAACTACAAGAGATATGTAACCCATACTTTCTGTGCAAGAGGGGCTTGTACATCTGCACAACATGTCTTTTAAAGTTTGAACCTATCCTATTGCATTTTTGAGTTATAGCAGTTTTTACTGTTTTATTGCTCCAAAAGCCTTTTCAGCCCATGAACAGTTGTTTGTGAGTTTCGAAAAAAGTGCAAGAGCTATTCGAACCCTTTTTGCTGGACAAGTAGGACCTGTAAATCTACACAATATATAGTTTAAAGTTTGAGTCTATCATATTAGGTTTTGGATTTATAGCTGTTTTTGTGTCTATTGCTTCAAAAGCATTTTCAGATAATTTGTGTGTTCTGAAGAAACTACAAGAGATATCTAACCCATACTTTCTGTGCAAGAGGGGCTTGTACATCTGCACAACATGTCTTTTAAAGTTTGAACCTATCTTATTGCATTTTTGAGTTATAGCAGTTTTTACTGTTTTATTGCTCCAAAAGCCTTTTCAGCCCATGAACAGTTGTTTGTGAGTTTCGAAAAAAGTGCAAGAGCTATTCGAACCCTTTTTGCTGGACAAGTAGGACCTGTAAATCTACACAATATATAGTTTAAAGTTTGAGTCTATCATATTAGGTTTTGGATTTATAGCTGTTTTTGTGTCTATTGCTTCAAAAGCATTTTCAGATAATTTGTGTTTTCTGAAGAAACTACAAGAGATATCAAACCCATACTTTCTGTGCAAGAGGGGCTTGTACATCTGCACAACATGTCTTTTAAAGTTTGAACCTATCTTATTGCATTTTTGAGTTATAGCAGTTTTTACTGTTTTATTGCTCCAAAAGCCTTTTCAGCCCATGAACAGTTGTTTGTGAGTTTCGAAAAAAGTGCAAGAGCTATTCGAACCCTTTTTGCTGGGCAAGTAGGACCTGTAAATCTACACAATATATAGTTTAAAGTTTGAGTCTATCATATTAGGTTTTGGATTTATAGCTGTTTTTGTGTCTATTGCTTCAAAAACATTTTCAGATAATTTGTGTGTTCTGAAGAAACTACAAGAGATATCTAGCCCATACTTTCTGTGCAAGAGGGGCTTGTACATCTGCACAACATGTCTTTTAAAGTTTGAACCTATCCTATTGCATTTTTGAGTTATAGCAGTTTTTACTGTTTTATTGCTCCAAAAGCCTTTTCAGCCCATGAACAGTTGTTTGTGAGTTTCGAAAAAAGTGAAAGAGCTATTCGAACCCTTTTTGCTGGGCAAGTAGGACCTGTAAATCTACACAATATATAGTTTAAAGTTTGAGTCTATCATATTAGGTTTTGGATTTATGGCTGTTTTTGTGTCTATTGCTTCAAAAGCATTTTCATATAATTTGTGTTTTCTGAAGAAACTACAAGAGATATCAAACCCATACTTTCTGTGCAAGAGGGGCTTGTACATCTGCACAACATGTCTTTTAAAGTTTGAACCTATCTTATTGCATTTTTGAGTTATAGCAGTTTTTACTGTTTTATTGCTCCAAAAGCCTTTTCAGCCCATGAACAGTTGTTTGTGAGTTTCGAAAAAAGTGCAAGAGCTATTCGAACCCTTTTTGCTGGGCAAGTAGGACCTGTAAATCTACACAATATATAGTTTAAAGTTTGAGTCTATCATATTAGGTTTTGGATTTATAGCTGTTTTTGTGTCTATTGCTTCAAAAACATTTTCAGATAATTTGTGTGTTCTGAAGAAACTACAAGAGATATCTAGCCCATACTTTCTGTGCAAGAGGGGCTTGTACATCTGCACAACATGTCTTTTAAAGTTTGAACCTATCCTATTGCATTTTTGAGTTATAGCAGTTTTTACTGTTTTATTGCTCCAAAAGCCTTTTCAGCCCATGAACAGTTGTTTGTGAGTTTCGAAAAAAGTGCAAGAGCTATTCGAACCCTTTTTGCTGGGCAAGTAGGACCTGTAAATCTACACAATATATAGTTTAAAGTTTGAGTCTATAATATTAGGTTTTGGATTTATGGCTGTTTTTGTGTCTATTGCTTCAAAAGCATTTTCAGATAATTTGTGTTTTCTGAAGAAACTACAAGAGATATCAAACCCATACTTTCTGTGCAAGAGGGGCTTGTACATCTGCACAACATGTCTTTTAAAGTTTGAACCTATCTTATTGCATTTTTGAGTTATAGCAGTTTTTACTGTTTTATTGCTCCAAAAGCCTTTTCAGCCCATGAACAGTTGTTTGTGAGTTTCGAAAAAAGTGCAAGAGCTATTCGAACCCTTTTTGCTGGGCAAGTAGGACCTGTAAATCTACACAATATATAGTTTAAAGTTTGAGTCTATCATATTAGGTTTTGGATTTATAGCTGTTTTTGTGTCTATTGCTTCAAAAGCATTTTCAGATAATTTGTGTTTTCTGAAGAAACTACAAGAGATATCTAGCCCATACTTTCTGTGCAAGAGGGGCTTGTACATCTGCACAACATGTCTTTTAAAGTTTGAACCTATCTTATTGCATTTTTGAGTTATAGCAGTTTTTACTGTTTTATTGCTCCAAAAGCCTTTTCAGCCCATGAAGAGTTGTTTGTGAGTTTCGAAAAAAGTGCAAGAGCTATTCGAACCCTTTTTGCTGGGCAAGTAGGACCTGTAAATCTACACAATATATAGTTTAAAGTTTGAGTCTATCATATTAGGTTTTGGATTTATAGCTGTTTTTGTGTCTATTGCTTCAAAAGCATTTTCAGATAATTTGTGTGTTCTGAAGAAACTACAAGAGATATCTAACCCATACTTTCTGTGCAAGAGGGGCTTGTACATCTGCACAACATGTCTTTTAAAGTTTGAACCTATCTTATTGCATTTTTGAGTTATAGCAGTTTTTACTGTTTTATTGCTCCAAAAGCCTTTTCAGCCCATGAACAGTTGTTTGTGAGTTTCGAAAAAAGTGCAAGAGCTATTCGAACCCTTTTTGCTGGACAAGTAGGACCTGTAAATCTACACAATATATAGTTTAAAGTTTGAGTCTATCATATTAGGTTTTGGATTTATAGCTGTTTTTGTGTCTATTGCTTCAAAAGCATTTTCAGATAATTTGTGTGTTCTGAAGAAACTACAAGAGATATGTAACCCATACTTTCTGTGCAAGAGGGGCTTGTACATCTGCACAACATGTCTTTTAAAGTTTGAACCTATCCTATTGCATTTTTGAGTTATAGCAGTTTTTACTGTTTTATTGCTCCAAAAGCCTTTTCAGCCCATGAACAGTTGTTTGTGAGTTTCGAAAAAAGTGCAAGAGCTATTCGAACCCTTTTTGCTGGACAAGTAGGACCTGTAAATCTACACAATATATAGTTTAAAGTTTGAGTCTATCATATTAGGTTTTGGATTTATAGCTGTTTTTGTGTCTATTGCTTCAAAAGCATTTTCAGATAATTTGTGTGTTCTGAAGAAACTACAAGAGATATCTAACCCATACTTTCTGTGCAAGAGGGGCTTGTACATCTGCACAACATGTCTTTTAAAGTTTGAACCTATCTTATTGCATTTTTGAGTTATAGCAGTTTTTACTGTTTTATTGCTCCAAAAGCCTTTTCAGCCCATGAACAGTTGTTTGTGAGTTTCGAAAAAAGTGCAAGAGCTATTCGAACCCTTTTTGCTGGACAAGTAGGACCTGTAAATCTACACAATATATAGTTTAAAGTTTGAGTCTATCATATTAGGTTTTGGATTTATAGCTGTTTTTGTGTCTATTGCTTCAAAAGCATTTTCAGATAATTTGTGTTTTCTGAAGAAACTACAAGAGATATCAAACCCATACTTTCTGTGCAAGAGGGGCTTGTACATCTGCACAACATGTCTTTTAAAGTTTGAACCTATCTTATTGCATTTTTGAGTTATAGCAGTTTTTACTGTTTTATTGCTCCAAAAGCCTTTTCAGCCCATGAACAGTTGTTTGTGAGTTTCGAAAAAAGTGCAAGAGCTATTCGAACCCTTTTTGCTGGGCAAGTAGGACCTGTAAATCTACACAATATATAGTTTAAAGTTTGAGTCTATCATATTAGGTTTTGGATTTATAGCTGTTTTTGTGTCTATTGCTTCAAAAACATTTTCAGATAATTTGTGTGTTCTGAAGAAACTACAAGAGATATCTAGCCCATACTTTCTGTGCAAGAGGGGCTTGTACATCTGCACAACATGTCTTTTAAAGTTTGAACCTATCCTATTGCATTTTTGAGTTATAGCAGTTTTTACTGTTTTATTGCTCCAAAAGCCTTTTCAGCCCATGAACAGTTGTTTGTGAGTTTCGAAAAAAGTGCAAGAGCTATTCGAACCCTTTTTGCTGGGCAAGTAGGACCTGTAAATCTACACAATATATAGTTTAAAGTTTGAGTCTATAATATTAGGTTTTGGATTTATGGCTGTTTTTGTGTCTATTGCTTCAAAAGCATTTTCAGATAATTTGTGTTTTCTGAAGAAACTACAAGAGATATCAAACCCATACTTTCTGTGCAAGAGGGGCTTGTACATCTGCACAACATGTCTTTTAAAGTTTGAACCTATCTTATTGCATTTTTGAGTTATAGCAGTTTTTACTGTTTTATTGCTCCAAAAGCCTTTTCAGCCCATGAACAGTTGTTTGTGAGTTTCGAAAAAAGTGAAAGAGCTATTCGAACCCTTTTTGCTGGACAAGTAGGACCTGTAAATCTACACAATATATAGTTTAAAGTTTGAGTCTATCATATTAGGTTTTGGATTTATAGCTGTTTTTGTGTCTATTGCTTCAAAAGCATTTTCAGATAATTTGTGTTTTCTGAAGAAACTACAAGAGATATCAAACCCATACTTTCTGTGCAAGAGGGGCTTGTACATCTGCACAACATGTCTTTTAAAGTTTGAACCTATCTTATTGCATTTTTGAGTTATAGCAGTTTTTACTGTTTTATTGCTCCAAAAGCCTTTTCAGCCCATGAACAGTTGTTTGTGAGTTTCGAAAAAAGTGCAAGAGCTATTCGAACCCTTTTTGCTGGGCAAGTAGGACCTGTAAATCTACACAATATATAGTTTAAAGTTTGAGTCTATCATATTAGGTTTTGGATTTATAGCTGTTTTTGTGTCTATTGCTTCAAAAACATTTTCAGATAATTTGTGTGTTCTGAAGAAACTACAAGAGATATCTAGCCCATACTTTCTGTGCAAGAGGGGCTTGTCCATCTGCACAACATGTCTTTTAAAGTTTGAACCTATCCTATTGCATTTTTGAGTTATAGCAGTTTTTACTGTTTTATTGCTCCAAAAGCCTTTTCAGCCCATGAACAGTTGTTTGTGAGTTTCGAAAAAAGTGCAAGAGCTATTCGAACCCTTTTTGCTGGGCAAGTAGGACCTGTAAATCTACACAATATATAGTTTAAAGTTTGAGTCTATAATATTAGGTTTTGGATTTATGGCTGTTTTTGTGTCTATTGCTTCAAAAGCATTTTCAGATAATTTGTGTTTTCTGAAGAAACTACAAGAGATATCAAACCCATACTTTCTGTGCAAGAGGGGCTTGTACATCTGCACAACATGTCTTTTAAAGTTTGAACCTATCTTATTGCATTTTTGAGTTATAGCAGTTTTTACTGTTTTATTGCTCCAAAAGCCTTTTCAGCCCATGAACAGTTGTTTGTGAGTTTCGAAAAAAGTGCAAGAGCTATTCGAACCCTTTTTGCTGGGCAAGTAGGGCCTGTAAATCTACACAATATATAGTTTAAAGTTTGAGTCTATCATATTAGGTTTTGGATTTATAGCTGTTCTTGTGTCTATTGCTTCAAAAGCATTTTCAGATAATTTGTGTGTTCTGAAGAAACTACAAGAGATATCTAGCCCATACTTTCTGTGCAAGAGGGGCTTGTACATCTGCACAACATGTCTTTTAAAGTTTGAACCTATCTTATTGCATTTTTGAGTTATAGCAGTTTTTACTGTTTTATTGCTCCAAAAGCCTTTTCAGCCCATGAACAGTTGTTTGTGAGTTTCGAAAAAAGTGCAAGAGCTATTCGAACCCTTTTTGCTGGGCAAGTAGGACCTGTAAATCTACACAATATATAGTTTAAAGTTTGAGTCTATCATATTAGGTTTTGGATTTATAGCTGTTTTTGTGTCTATTGCTTCAAAAACATTTTCAGATAATTTGTGTGTTCTGAAGAAACTACAAGAGATATCTAGCCCATACTTTCTGTGCAAGAGGGGCTTGTACATCTGCACAACATGTCTTTTAAAGTTTGAACCTATCCTATTGCATTTTTGAGTTATAGCAGTTTTTACTGTTTTATTGCTCCAAAAGCCTTTTCAGCCCATGAACAGTTGTTTGTGAGTTTCGAAAAAAGTGCAAGAGCTATTCGAACCCTTTTTGCTGGGCAAGTAGGACCTGTAAATCCACACAATATATAGTTTAAAGTTTGAGTCTATAATATTAGGTTTTGGATTTATGGCTGTTTTTGTGTCTATTGCTTCAAAAGCATTTTCAGATAATTTGTGTTTTCTGAAGAAACTACAAGAGATATCAAACCCATACTTTCTGTGCAAGAGGGGCTTGTACATCTGCACAACATGTCTTTTAAAGTTTGAACCTATCTTATTGCATTTTTGAGTTATAGCAGTTTTTACTGTTTTATTGCTCCAAAAGCCTTTTCAGCCCATGAACAGTTGTTTGTGAGTTTCGAAAAAAGTGCAAGAGCTATTCGAACCCTTTTTGCTGGGCAAGTAGGGCCTGTAAATCTACACAATATATAGTTTAAAGTTTGAGTCTATCTTATTAGGTTTTGGATTTATAGCTGTTTTTGTGTCTATTGCTTCAAAAGCATTTTCAGATAATTTGTGTGTTCTGAAGAAACTACAAGAGATATCTAGCCCATACTTTCTGTGCAAGAGGGGCTTGTACATCTGCACAACATGTCTTTTAAAGTTTGAACCTATCTTATTGCATTTTTGAGTTATAGCAGTTTTTACTGTTTTATTGCTCCAAAAGCCTTTTCAGCCCATGAACAGTTGTTTGTGAGTTTCGAAAAAAGTGAAAGAGCTATTCGAACCCTTTTTGCTGGGCAAGTAGGACCTGTAAATCTACACAATATATAGTTTAAAGTTTGAGTCTATCATATTAGGTTTTGGATTTATGGCTGTTTTTGTGTCTATTGCTTCAAAAGCATTTTCATATAATTTGTGTTTTCTGAAGAAACTACAAGAGATATCAAACCCATACTTTCTGTGCAAGAGGGGCTTGTACATCTGCACAACATGTCTTTTAAAGTTTGAACCTATCTTATTGCATTTTTGAGTTATAGCAGTTTTTACTGTTTTATTGCTCCAAAAGCCTTTTCAGCCCATGAACAGTTGTTTGTGAGTTTCGAAAAAAGTGCAAGAGCTATTCGAACCCTTTTTGCTGGGCAAGTAGGACCTGTAAATCTACACAATATATAGTTTAAAGTTTGAGTCTATCATATTAGGTTTTGGATTTATAGCTGTTTTTGTGTCTATTGCTTCAAAAGCATTTTCAGATAATTTGTGTTTTCTGAAGAAACTACAAGAGATATCTAGCCCATACATTCTGTGCAAGAGGGACTTGTACATCTGCACAACATGTCTTTTAAAGTTTGAACCTATCTTATTGCATTTTTGAGTTATAGCAGTTTTTACTGTTTTATTGCTCCAAAAGCCTTTTCAGCCCATGAACAGTTGTTTGTGAGTTTCGAAAAAAGTGCAAGAGCTATTCGAACCCTTTTTGCTGGGCAAGTAGGACCTGTAAATCTACACAATATATAGTTTAAAGTTTGAGTCTATCATATTAGGTTTTGGATTTATAGCTGTTTTTGTGTCTATTGCTTCAAAAGCATTTTCAGATAATTTGTGTGTTCTGAAGAAACTACAAGAGATATCTAACCCATACTTTCTGTGCAAGAGGGGCTTGTACATCTGCACAACATGTCTTTTAAAGTTTGAACCTATCTTATTGCATTTTTGAGTTATAGCAGTTTTTACTGTTTTATTGCTCCAAAAGCCTTTTCAGCCCATGAACAGTTGTTTGTGAGTTTCGAAAAAAGTGCAAGAGCTATTCGAACCCTTTTTGCTGGACAAGTAGGACCTGTAAATCTACACAATATATAGTTTAAAGTTTGAGTCTATCATATTAGGTTTTGGATTTATAGCTGTTTTTGTGTCTATTGCTTCAAAAGCATTTTCAGATAATTTGTGTGTTCTGAAGAAACTACAAGAGATATCTAACCCATACTTTCTGTGCAAGAGGGGCTTGTACATCTGCACAACATGTCTTTTAAAGTTTGAACCTATCCTATTGCATTTTTGAGTTATAGCAGTTTTTACTGTTTTATTGCTCCAAAAGCCTTTTCAGCCCATGAACAGTTGTTTGTGAGTTTCGAAAAAAGTGAAAGAGCTATTCGAACCCTTTTTGCTGGGCAAGTAGGACCTGTAAATCTACACAATATATAGTTTAAAGTTTGAGTCTATCATATTAGGTTTTGGATTTATGGCTGTTTTTGTGTCTATTGCTTCAAAAGCATTTTCAGATAATTTGTGTTTTCTGAAGAAACTACAAGAGATATCAAACCCATACTTTCTGTGCAAGAGGGGCTTGTACATCTGCACAACATGTCTTTTAAAGTTTGAACCTATCTTATTGCATTTTTGAGTTATAGCAGTTTTTACTGTTTTATTGCTCCAAAAGCCTTTTCAGCCCATGAACAGTTGTTTGTGAGTTTCGAAAAAAGTGCAAGAGCTATTCTAACCCTTTTTGCTGGGCAAGTAGGACCTGTAAATCTACACAATATATAGTTTAAAGTTTGAGTCTATCATATTAGGTTTTGGATTTATAGCTGTTTTTGTGTCTATTGCTTCAAAAACATTTTCAGATAATTTGTGTGTTCTGAAGAAACTACAAGAGATATCTAGCCCATACTTTCTGTGCAAGAGGGGCTTGTACATCTGCACAACATGTCTTTTAAAGTTTGAACCTATCCTATTGCATTTTTGAGTTATAGCAGTTTTTACTGTTTTATTGCTCCAAAAGCCTTTTCAGCCCATGAACAGTTGTTTGTGAGTTTCGAAAAAAGTGAAAGAGCTATTCGAACCCTTTTTGCTGGGCAAGTAGGACCTGTAAATCTACACAATATATAGTTTAAAGTTTGAGTCTATCATATTAGGTTTTGGATTTATGGCTGTTTTTGTGTCTATTGCTTCAAAAGCATTTTCATATAATTTGTGTTTTCTGAAGAAACTACAAGAGATATCAAACCCATACTTTCTGTGCAAGAGGGGCTTGTACATCTGCACAACATGTCTTTTAAAGTTTGAACCTATCTTATTGCATTTTTGAGTTATAGCAGTTTTTACTGTTTTATTGCTCCAAAAGCCTTTTCAGCCCATGAACAGTTGTTTGTGAGTTTCGAAAAAAGTGCAAGAGCTATTCGAACCCTTTTTGCTGGGCAAGTAGGACCTGTAAATCTACACAATATATAGTTTAAAGTTTGAGTCTATCATATTAGGTTTTGGATTTATAGCTGTTTTTGTGTCTATTGCTTCAAAAACATTTTCAGATAATTTGTGTGTTCTGAAGAAACTACAAGAGATATCTAGCCCATACTTTCTGTGCAAGAGGGGCTTGTACATCTGCACAACATGTCTTTTAAAGTTTGAACCTATCCTATTGCATTTTTGAGTTATAGCAGTTTTTACTGTTTTATTGCTCCAAAAGCCTTTTCAGCCCATGAACAGTTGTTTGTGAGTTTCGAAAAAAGTGCAAGAGCTATTCGAACCGTTTTTGCTGGGCAAGTAGGACCTGTAAATCTACACAATATATAGTTTAAAGTTTGAGTCTATAATATTAGGTTTTGGATTTATGGCTGTTTTTGTGTCTATTGCTTCAAAAGCATTTTCAGATAATTTGTGTTTTCTGAAGAAACTACAAGAGATATCAAACCCATACTTTCTGTGCAAGAGGGGCTTGTACATCTGCACAACATGTCTTTTAAAGTTTGAACCTATCTTATTGCATTTTTGAGTTATAGCAGTTTTTACTGTTTTATTGCTCCAAAAGCCTTTTCAGCCCATGAACAGTTGTTTGTGAGTTTCGAAAAAAGTGCAAGAGCTATTCGAACCCTTTTTGCTGGGCAAGTAGGGCCTGTAAATCTACACAATATATAGTTTAAAGTTTGAGTCTATCATATTAGGTTTTGGATTTATAGCTGTTTTTGTGTCTATTGCTTCAAAAGCATTTTCAGATAATTTGTGTGTTCTGAAGAAACTACAAGAGATATCTAGCCCATACTTTCTGTGCAAGAGGGGCTTGTACATCTGCACAACATGTCTTTTAAAGTTTGAACCTATCTTATTGCATTTTTGAGTTATAGCAGTTTTTACTGTTTTATTGCTCCAAAAGCCTTTTCAGCCCATGAACAGTTGTTTGTGAGTTTCGAAAAAAGTGAAAGAGCTATTCGAACCCTTTTTGCTGGGCAAGTAGGACCTGTAAATCTACACAATATATAGTTTAAAGTTTGAGTCTATCATATTAGGTTTTGGATTTATGGCTGTTTTTGTGTCTATTGCTTCAAAAGCATTTTCATATAATTTGTGTTTTCTGAAGAAACTACAAGAGATATCAAACCCATACTTTCTGTGCAAGAGGGGCTTGTACATCTGCACAACATGTCTTTTAAAGTTTGAACCTATCTTATTGCATTTTTGAGTTATAGCAGTTTTTACTGTTTTATTGCTCCAAAAGCCTTTTCAGCCCATGAACAGTTGTTTGTGAGTTTCGAAAAAAGTGCAAGAGCTATTCGAACCCTTTTTGCTGGGCAAGTAGGACCTGTAAATCTACACAATATATAGTTTAAAGTTTGAGTCTATCATATTAGGTTTTGGATTTATAGCTGTTTTTGTGTCTATTGCTTCAAAAACATTTTCAGATAATTTGTGTGTTCTGAAGAAACTACAAGAGATATCTAGCCCATACTTTCTGTGCAAGAGGGGCTTGTACATCTGCACAACATGTCTTTTAAAGTTTGAACCTATCCTATTGCATTTTTGAGTTATAGCAGTTTTTACTGTTTTATTGCTCCAAAAGCCTTTTCAGCCCATGAACAGTTGTTTGTGAGTTTCGAAAAAAGTGCAAGAGCTATTCGAACCCTTTTTGCTGGGCAAGTAGGACCTGTAAATCTACACAATATATAGTTTAAAGTTTGAGTCTATAATATTAGGTTTTGGATTTATGGCTGTTTTTGTGTCTATTGCTTCAAAAGCATTTTTAGATAATTTGTGTTTTCTGAAGAAACTACAAGAGATATCAAACCCATACTTTCTGTGCAAGAGGGGCTTGTACATCTGCACAACATGTCTTTTAAAGTTTGAACCTATCTTATTGCATTTTTGAGTTATAGCAGTTTTTACTGTTTTATTGCTCCAAAAGCCTTTTCAGCCCATGAACAGTTGTTTGTGAGTTTCGAAAAAAGTGCAAGAGCTATTCGAACCCTTTTTGCTGGGCAAGTAGGGCCTGTAAATCTACACAATATATAGTTTAAAGTTTGAGTCTATCATATTAGGTTTTGGATTTATAGCTGTTTTTGTGTCTATTGCTTCAAAAGCATTTTCAGATAATTTGTGTGTTCTGAAGAAACTACAAGAGATATCTAGCCCATACTTTCTGTGCAAGAGGGGCTTGTACATCTGCACAACATGTCTTTTAAAGTTTGAACCTATCTTATTGCATTTTTGAGTTATAGCAGTTTTTACTGTTTTATTGCTCCAAAAGCCTTTTCAGCCCATGAACAGTTGTTTGTGAGTTTCGAAAAAAGTGAAAGAGCTATTCGAACCCTTTTTGCTGGGCAAGTAGGACCTGTAAATCTACACAATATATAGTTTAAAGTTTGAGTCTATCATATTAGGTTTTGGATTTATGGCTGTTTTTGTGTCTATTGCTTCAAAAGCATTTTCATATAATTTGTGTTTTCTGAAGAAACTACAAGAGATATCAAACCCATACTTTCTGTGCAAGAGGGGCTTGTACATCTGCACAACATGTCTTTTAAAGTTTGAACCTATCTTATTGCATTTTTGAGTTATAGCAGTTTTTACTGTTTTATTGCTCCAAAAGCCTTTTCAGCCCATGAACAGTTGTTTGTGAGTTTCGAAAAAAGTGCAAGAGCTATTCGAACCCTTTTTGCTGGGCAAGTAGGACCTGTAAATCTACACAATATATAGTTTAAAGTTTGAGTCTATCATATTAGGTTTTGGATTTATAGCTGTTTTTGTGTCTATTGCTTCAAAAGCATTTTCAGATAATTTGTGTTTTCTGAAGAAACTACAAGAGATATCTAGCCCATACATTCTGTGCAAGAGGGACTTGTACATCTGCACAACATGTCTTTTAAAGTTTGAACCTATCTTATTGCATTTTTGAGTTATAGCAGTTTTTACTGTTTTATTGCTCCAAAAGCCTTTTCAGCCCATGAACAGTTGTTTGTGAGTTTCGAAAAAAGTGCAAGAGCTATTCGAACCCTTTTTGCTGGGCAAGTAGGACCTGTAAATCTACACAATATATAGTTTAAAGTTTGAGTCTATCATATTAGGTTTTGGATTTATAGCTGTTTTTGTGTCTATTGCTTCAAAAGCATTTTCAGATAATTTGTGTGTTCTGAAGAAACTACAAGAGATATCTAACCCATACTTTCTGTGCAAGAGGGGCTTGTACATCTGCACAACATGTCTTTTAAAGTTTGAACCTATCCTATTGCATTTTTGAGTTATAGCAGTTTTTACTGTTTTATTGCTCCAAAAGCCTTTTCAGCCCATGAACAGTTGTTTGTGAGTTTCGAAAAAAGTGAAAGAGCTATTCGAACCCTTTTTGCTGGGCAAGTAGGACCTGTAAATCTACACAATATATAGTTTAAAGTTTGAGTCTATCATATTAGGTTTTGGATTTATGGCTGTTTTTGTGTCTATTGCTTCAAAAGCATTTTCAGATAATTTGTGTTTTCTGAAGAAACTACAAGAGATATCAAACCCATACTTTCTGTACAAGAGGGGCTTGTACATCTGCACAACATGTCTTTTAAAGTTTGAACCTATCTTATTGCATTTTTGAGTTATAGCAGTTTTTACTGTTTTATTGCTCCAAAAGCCTTTTCAGCCCATGAACAGTTGTTTGTGAGTTTCGAAAAAAGTGCAAGAGCTATTCTAACCCTTTTTGCTGGGCAAGTAGGACCTGTAAATCTACACAATATATAGTTTAAAGTTTGAGTCTATCATATTAGGTTTTGGATTTATAGCTGTTTTTGTGTCTATTGCTTCAAAAACATTTTCAGATAATTTGTGTGTTCTGAAGAAACTACAAGAGATATCTAGCCCATACTTTCTGTGCAAGAGGGGCTTGTACATCTGCACAACATGTCTTTTAAAGTTTGAACCTATCTTATTGCATTTTTGAGTTATAGCAGTTTTTACTGTTTTATTGCTCCAAAAGCCTTTTCAGCCCATGAACAGTTGTTTGTGAGTTTCGAAAAAAGTGCAAGAGCTATTCGAACCCTTTTTGCTGGGCAAGTAGGACCTGTAAATCTACACAATATATAGTTTAAAGTTTGAGTCTATCATATTAGGTTTTGGATTTATAGCTGTTTTTGTGTCTATTGCTTCAAAAACATTTTCAGATAATTTGTGTGTTCTGAAGAAACTACAAGAGATATCTAGCCCATACTTTCTGTGCAAGAGGGGCTTGTACATCTGCACAACATGTCTTTTAAAGTTTGAACCTATCCTATTGCATTTTTGAGTTATAGCAGTTTTTACTGTTTTATTGCTCCAAAAGCCTTTTCAGCCCATGAACAGTTGTTTGTGAGTTTCGAAAAAAGTGCAAGAGCTATTCGAACCCTTTTTGCTGGGCAAGTAGGACCTGTAAATCTACACAATATATAGTTTAAAGTTTGAGTCTATAATATTAGGTTTTGGATTTATGGCTGTTTTTGTGTCTATTGCTTCAAAAGCATTTTCAGATAATTTGTGTTTTCTGAAGAAACTACAAGAGATATCAAACCCATACTTTCTGTGCAAGAGGGGCTTGTAAATCTGCACAACATGTCTTTTAAAGTTTTAACCTATCTTATTGCATTTTTGAGTTATAGCAGTTTTTACTGTTTTATTGCTCCAAAAGCCTTTTCAGCCCATGAACAGTTGTTTGTGAGTTTCGAAAAAAGTGCAAGAGCTATTCGAACCCTTTTTGCTGGGCAAGTAGGGCCTGTAAATCTACACAATATATAGTTTAAAGTTTGAGTCTATCATATTAGGTTTTGGATTTATAGCTGTTTTTGTGTCTATTGCTTCAAAAGCATTTTCAGATAATTTGTGTGTTCTGAAGAAACTACAAGAGATATCTAGCCCATACTTTCTGTGCAAGAGGGGCTTGTACATCTGCACAACATGTCTTTTAAAGTTTGAACCTATCTTATTGCATTTTTGAGTTATAGCAGTTTTTACTGTTTTATTGCTCCAAAAGCCTTTTCAGCCCATGAACAGTTGTTTGTGAGTTTCGAAAAAAGTGAAAGAGCTATTCGAACCCTTTTTGCTGGGCAAGTAGGACCTGTAAATCTACACAATATATAGTTTAAAGTTTGAGTCTATCATATTAGGTTTTGGATTTATGGCTGTTTTTGTGTCTATTGCTTCAAAAGCATTTTCATATAATTTGTGTTTTCTGAAGAAACTACAAGAGATATCAAACCCATACTTTCTGTGCAAGAGGGGCTTGTACATCTGCACAACATGTCTTTTAAAGTTTGAACCTATCTTATTGCATTTTTGAGTTATAGCAGTTTTTACTGTTTTATTGCTCCAAAAGCCTTTTCAGCCCATGAACAGTTGTTTGTGAGTTTCGAAAAAAGTGCAAGAGCTATTCGAACCCTTTTTGCTGGGCAAGTAGGACCTGTAAATCTACACAATATATAGTTTAAAGTTTGAGTCTATCATATTAGGTTTTGGATTTATAGCTGTTTTTGTGTCTATTTCTTCAAAAACATTTTCAGATAATTTGTGTGTTCTGAAGAAACTACAAGAGATATCTAGCCCATACTTTCTGTGCAAGAGGGGCTTGTACATCTGCACAACATGTCTTTTAAAGTTTGAACCTATCCTATTGCATTTTTGAGTTATAGCAGTTTTTACTGTTTTATTGCTCCAAAAGCCTTTTCAGCCCATGAACAGTTGTTTGTGAGTTTCGAAAAAAGTGCAAGAGCTATTCGAACCCTTTTTGCTGGGCAAGTAGGACCTGTAAATCTACACAATATATAGTTTAAAGTTTGAGTCTATAATATTAGGTTTTGGATTTATGGCTGTTTTTGTGTCTATTGCTTCAAAAGCATTTTCAGATAATTTGTGTTTTCTGAAGAAACTACAAGAGATATCAAACCCATACTTTCTGTGCAAGAGGGGCTTGTACATCTGCACAACATGTCTTTTAAAGTTTGAACCTATCTTATTGCATTTTTGAGTTATAGCAGTTTTTACTGTTTTATTGCTCCAAAAGCCTTTTCAGCCCATGAACAGTTGTTTGTGAGTTTCGAAAAAAGTGCAAGAGCTATTCGAACCCTTTTTGCTGGGCAAGTAGGACCTGTAAATCTACACAATATATAGTTTAAAGTTTGAGTCTATCATATTAGGTTTTGGATTTATAGCTGTTTTTGTGTCTATTGCTTCAAAAGCATTTTCAGATAATTTGTGTGTTCTGAAGAAACTACAAGAGATATCTAGCCCATACTTTCTGTGCAAGAGGGGCTTGTACATCTGCACAACATGTCTTTTAAAGTTTGAACCTATCTTATTGCATTTTTGAGTTATAGCAGTTTTTACTGTTTTATTGCTCCAAAAGCCTTTTCAGCCCATGAACAGTTGTTTGTGAGTTTCGAAAAAAGTGAAAGAGCTATTCGAACCCTTTTTGCTGGGCAAGTAGGACCTGTAAATCTACACAACATATAGTTTAAAGTTTGAGTCTATCATATTAGGTTTTGGATTTATGGCTGTTTTTGTGTCTATTGCTTCAAAAGCATTTTCATATAATTTGTGTTTTCTGAAGAAACTACAAGAGATATCAAACCCATACTTTCTGTGCAAGAGGGGCTTGTACATCTGCACAACATGTCTTTTAAAGTTTGAACCTATCTTATTGCATTTTTGAGTTATAGCAGTTTTTACTGTTTTATTGCTCCAAAAGCCTTTTCAGCCCATGAACAGTTGTTTGTGAGTTTCGAAAAAAGTGCAAGAGCTATTCGAACCCTTTTTGCTGGGCAAGTAGGACCTGTAAATCTACACAATATATAGTTTAAAGTTTGAGTCTATCATATTAGGTTTTGGATTTATAGCTGTTTTTGTGTCTATTGCTTCAAAAGCATTTTCAGATAATTTGTGTTTTCTGAAGAAACTACAAGAGATATCTAGCCCATACATTCTGTGCAAGAGGGACTTGTACATCTGCACAACATGTCTTTTAAAGTTTGAACCTATCTTATTGCATTTTTGAGTTATAGCAGTTTTTACTGTTTTATTGCTCCAAAAGCCTTTTCAGCCCATGAACAGTTGTTTGTGAGTTTCGAAAAAAGTGCAAGAGCTATTCGAACCCTTTTTGCTGGGCAAGTAGGACCTGTAAATCTACACAATATATAGTTTAAAGTTTGAGTCTATCATATTAGGTTTTGGATTTATAGCTGTTTTTGTGTCTATTGCTTCAAAAGCATTTTCAGATAATTTGTGTGTTCTGAAGAAACTACAAGAGATATCTAACCCATACTTTCTGTGCAAGAGGGGCTTGTACATCTGCACAACATGTCTTTTAAAGTTTGAACCTATCCTATTGCATTTTTGAGTTATAGCAGTTTTTACTGTTTTATTGCTCCAAAAGCCTTTTCAGCCCATGAACAGTTGTTTGTGAGTTTCGAAAAAAGTGAAAGAGCTATTCGAACCCTTTTTGCTGGGCAAGTAGGACCTGTAAATCTACACAATATATAGTTTAAAGTTTGAGTCTATCATATTAGGTTTTGGATTTATGGCTGTTTTTGTGTCTATTGCTTCAAAAGCATTTTCAGATAATTTGTGTTTTCTGAAGAAACTACAAGAGATATCAAACCCATACTTTCTGTGCAAGAGGGGCTTGTACATCTGCACAACATGTCTTTTAAAGTTTGAACCTATCTTATTGCATTTTTGAGTTATAGCAGTTTTTACTGTTTTATTGCTCCAAAAGCCTTTTCAGCCCATGAACAGTTGTTTGTGAGTTTCGAAAAAAGTGCAAGAGCTATTCTAACCCTTTTTGCTGGGCAAGTAGGACCTGTAAATCTACACAATATATAGTTCAAAGTTTGAGTCTATCATATTAGGTTTTGGATTTATAGCTGTTTTTGTGTCTATTGCTTCAAAAACATTTTCAGATAATTTGTGTGTTCTGAAGAAACTACAAGAGATATCTAGCCCATACTTTCTGTGCAAGAGGGGCTTGTACATCTGCACAACATGTCTTTTAAAGTTTGAACCTATCCTATTGCATTTTTGAGTTATAGCAGTTTTTACTGTTTTATTGCTCCAAAAGCCTTTTCAGCCCATGAACAGTTGTTTGTGAGTTTCGAAAAAAGTGAAAGAGCTATTCGAACCCTTTTTGCTGGGCAAGTAGGACCTGTAAATCTACACAATATATAGTTTAAAGTTTGAGTCTATCATATTAGGTTTTGGATTTATGGCTGTTTTTGTGTCTATTGCTTCAAAAGCATTTTCAGATAATTTGTGTTTTCTGAAGAAACTACAAGAGATATCAAACCCATACTTTCTGTGCAAGAGGGGCTTGTACATCTGCACAACATGTCTTTTAAAGTTTGAACCTATCTTATTGCATTTTTGAGTTATAGCAGTTTTTACTGTTTTATTGCTCCAACAGCCTTTTCAGCCCATGAACAGTTGTTTGTGAGTTTCGAAAAAAGTGAAAGAGCTATTCGAACCCTTTTTGCTGGGCAAGTAGGACCTGTAAATCTACACAATATATAGTTTAAAGTTTGAGTCTATCATATTAGGTTTTGGATTTATGGCTGTTTTTGTGTCTATTGCTTCAAAAGCATTTTCATATAATTTGTGTTTTCTGAAGAAACTACAAGAGATATCAAACCCATACTTTCTGTGCAAGAGGGGCTTGTACATCTGCACAACATGTCTTTTAAAGTTTGAACCTATCTTATTGCATTTTTGAGTTATAGCAGTTTTTACTGTTTTATTGCTCCAAAAGCCTTTTCAGCCCATGAACAGTTGTTTGTGAGTTTCGAAAAAAGTGCAAGAGCTATTCGAACCCTTTTTGCTGGGCAAGTAGGACCTGTAAATCTACACAATATATAGTTTAAAGTTTGAGTCTATCATATTAGGTTTTGGATTTATAGCTGTTTTTGTGTCTATTGCTTCAAAAGCATTTTCAGATAATTTGTGTGTTCTGAAGAAACTACAAGAGATATCTAACCCATACTTTCTGTGCAAGAGGGGCTTGTACATCTGCACAACATGTCTTTTAAAGTTTGAACCTATCCTATTGCATTTTTGAGTTATAGCAGTTTTTACTGTTTTATTGCTCCAAAAGCCTTTTCAGCCCATGAACAGTTGTTTGTGAGTTTCGAAAAAAGTGAAAGAGCTATTCGAACCCTTTTTGCTGGGCAAGTAGGACCTGTAAATCTACACAATATATAGTTTAAAGTTTGAGTCTATCATATTAGGTTTTGGATTTATGGCTGTTTTTGTGTCTATTGCTTCAAAAGCATTTTCAGATAATTTGTGTTTTCTGAAGAAACTACAAGAGATATCAAACCCATACTTTCTGTGCAAGAGGGGCTTGTACATCTGCACAACATATCTTTTAAAGTTTGAACCTATCTTATTGCATTTTTGAGTTATAGCAGTTTTTACTGTTTTATTGCTCCAAAAGCCTTTTCAGCCCATGAACAGTTGTTTGTGAGTTTCGAAAAAAGTGCAAGAGCTATTCTAACCCTTTTTGCTGGGCAAGTAGGACCTGTAAATCTACACAATATATAGTTTAAAGTTTGAGTCTATCATATTAGGTTTTGGATTTATAGCTGTTTTTGTGTCTATTGCTTCAAAAACATTTTCAGATAATTTGTGTGTTCTGAAGAAACTACAAGAGATATCTAGCCCATACTTTCTGTGCAAGAGGGGCTTGTACATCTGCACAACATGTCTTTTAAAGTTTGAACCTATCCTATTGCATTTTTGAGTTATAGCAGTTTTTACTGTTTTATTGCTCCAAAAGCCTTTTCAGCCCATGAACAGTTGTTTGTGAGTTTCGAAAAAAGTGAAAGAGCTATTCGAACCCTTTTTGCTGGGCAAGTAGGACCTGTAAATCTACACAATATATAGTTTAAAGTTTGAGTCTATCATATTAGGTTTTGGATTTATGGCTGTTTTTGTGTCTATTGCTTCAAAAGCATTTTCAGATAATTTGTGTTTTCTGAAGAAACTACAAGAGATATCAAACCCATACTTTCTGTGCAAGAGGGGCTTGTACATCTGCACAACATGTCTTTTAAAGTTTGAACCTATCTTATTGCATTTTTGAGTTATAGCAGTTTTTACTGTTTTATTGCTCCAAAAGCCTTTTCAGCCCATGAACAGTTGTTTGTGAGTTTCGAAAAAAGTGCAAGAGCTATTCGAACCCTTTTTGCTGGGCAAGTAGGACCTGTAAATCTACACAATATATAGTTTAAAGTTTGAGTCTATCATATTAGGTTTTGGATTTATAGCTGTTTTTGTGTCTATTGCTTCAAAAACATTTTCAGATAATTTGTGTGTTCTGAAGAAACTACAAGAGATATCTAGCCCATACTTTCTGTGCAAGAGGGGCTTGTACATCTGCACAACATGTCTTTTAAAGTTTGAACCTATCCTATTGCATTTTTGAGTTATAGCAGTTTTTACTGTTTTATTGCTCCAAAAGCCTTTTCAGCCCATGAACAGTTGTTTGTGAGTTTCGAAAAAAGTGCAAGAGCTATTCGAACCCTTTTTGCTGGGCAAGTAGGACCTGTAAATCTACACAATATATAGTTTAAAGTTTGAGTCTATAATATTAGGTTTTGGATTTATGGCTGTTTTTGTGTCTATTGCTTCAAAAGCATTTTCAGATAATTTGTGTTTTCTGAAGAAACTACAAGAGATATCAAACCCATACTTTCTGTGCAAGAGGGGCTTGTACATCTGCACAACATGTCTTTTAAAGTTTGAACCTATCTTATTGCATTTTTGAGTTATAGCAGTTTTTACTGTTTTATTGCTCCAAAAGCCTTTTCAGCCCATGAACAGTTGTTTGTGAGTTTCGAAAAAAGTGCAAGAGCTATTCTAACCCTTTTTGCTGGGCAAGTAGGACCTGTAAATCTACACAATATATAGTTTAAAGTTTGAGTCTATCATATTAGGTTTTGGATTTATAGCTGTTTTTGTGTCTATTGCTTCAAAAACATTTTCAGATAATTTGTGTGTTCTGAAGAAACTACAAGAGATATCTAGCCCATACTTTCTGTGCAAGAGGGGCTTGTACATCTGCACAACATGTCTTTTAAAGTTTGAACCTATCCTATTGCATTTTTGAGTTATAGCAGTTTTTACTGTTTTATTGCTCCAAAAGCCTTTTCAGCCCATGAACAGTTGTTTGTGAGTTTCGAAAAAAGTGAAAGAGCTATTCGAACCCTTTTTGCTGGGCAAGTAGGACCTGTAAATCTACACAATATATAGTTTAAAGTTTGAGTCTATCATATTAGGTTTTGGATTTATGGCTGTTTTTGTGTCTATTGCTTCAAAAGCATTTTCAGATAATTTGTGTTTTCTGAAGAAACTACAAGAGATATCAAACCCATACTTTCTGTGCAAGAGGGGCTTGTACATCTGCACAACATGTCTTTTAAAGTTTGAACCTATCTTATTGCATTTTTGAGTTATAGCAGTTTTTACTGTTTTATTGCTCCAAAAGCATTTTCAGCCCATGAACAGTTGTTTGTGAGTTTCGAAAAAAGTGCAAGAGCTATTCGAACCCTTTTTGCTGGGCAAGTAGGACCTGTAAATCTACACAATATATAGTTTAAAGTTTGAGTCTATCATATTAGGTTTTGGATTTATAGCTGTTTTTGTGTCTATTGCTTCAAAAACATTTTCAGATAATTTGTGTGTTCTGAAGAAACTACAAGAGATATCTAGCCCATACTTTCTGTGCAAGAGGGGCTTGTACATCTGCACAACATGTCTTTTAAAGTTTGAACCTATCCTATTGCATTTTTGAGTTATAGCAGTTTTTACTGTTTTATTGCTCCAAAAGCCTTTTCAGCCCATGAACAGTTGTTTGTGAGTTTCGAAAAAAGTGCAAGAGCTATTCGAACCCTTTTTGCTGGGCAAGTAGGACCTGTAAATCTACACAATATATAGTTTAAAGTTTGAGTCTATAATATTAGGTTTTGGATTTATGGCTGTTTTTGTGTCTATTGCTTCAAAAGCATTTTCAGATAATTTGTGTTTTCTGAAGAAACTACAAGAGATATCAAACCCATACTTTCTGTGCAAGAGGGGCTTGTACATCTGCACAACATGTCTTTTAAAGTTTGAACCTATCTTATTGCATTTTTGAGTTATAGCAGTTTTTACTGTTTTATTGCTCCAAAAGCCTTTTCAGCCCATGAACAGTTGTTTGTGAGTTTCGAAAAAAGTGCAAGAGCTATTCGAACCCTTTTTGCTGGGCAAGTAGGGCCTGTAAATCTACACAATATATAGTTTAAAGTTTGAGTCTATCATATTAGGTTTTGGATTTATAGCTGTTTTTGTGTCTATTGCTTCAAAAGCATTTTCAGATAATTTGTGTGTTCTGAAGAAACTACAAGAGATATCTAGCCCATACTTTCTGTGCAAGAGGGGCTTGTACATCTGCACAACATGTCTTTTAAAGTTTGAACCTATCTTATTGCATTTTTGAGTTATAGCAGTTTTTACTGTTTTATTGCTCCAAAAGCCTTTTCAGCCCATGAACAGTTGTTTGTGAGTTTCGAAAAAAGTGAAAGAGCTATTCGAACCCTTTTTGCTGGGCAAGTAGGACCTGTAAATCTACACAATATATAGTTTAAAGTTTGAGTCTATCATATTAGGTTTTGGATTTATGGCTGTTTTTGTGTCTATTGCTTCAAAAGCATTTTCATATAATTTGTGTTTTCTGAAGAAACTACAAGAGATATCAAACCCATACTTTCTGTGCAAGAGGGGCTTGTACATCTGCACAACATGTCTTTTAAAGTTTGAACCTATCTTATTGCATTTTTGAGTTATAGCAGTTTTTACTGTTTTATTGCTCCAAAAGCCTTTTCAGCCCATGAACAGTTGTTTGTGAGTTTCGAAAAAAGTGCAAGAGCTATTCGAACCCTTTTTGCTGGGCAAGTAGGACCTGTAAATCTACACAATATATAGTTTAAAGTTTGAGTCTATCATATTAGGTTTTGGATTTATAGCTGTTTTTGTGTCTATTGCTTCAAAAGCATTTTCAGATAATTTGTGTTTTCTGAAGAAACTACAAGAGATATCTAGCCCATACATTCTGTGCAAGAGGGACTTGTACATCTGCACAACATGTCTTTTAAAGTTTGAACCTATCTTATTGCATTTTTGAGTTATAGCAGTTTTTACTGTTTTATTGCTCCAAAAGCCTTTTCAGCCCATGAACAGTTGTTTGTGAGTTTCGAAAAAAGTGCAAGAGCTATTCGAACCCTTTTTGCTGGGCAAGTAGGACCTGTAAATCTACACAATATATAGTTTAAAGTTTGAGTCTATCATATTAGGTTTTGGATTTATAGCTGTTTTTGTGTCTATTGCTTCAAAAGCATTTTCAGATAATTTGTGTGTTCTGAAGAAACTACAAGAGATATCTAACCCATACTTTCTGTGCAAGAGGGGCTTGTACATCTGCACAACATGTCTTTTAAAGTTTGAACCTATCCTATTGCATTTTTGAGTTATAGCAGTTTTTACTGTTTTATTGCTCCAAAAGCCTTTTCAGCCCATGAACAGTTGTTTGTGAGTTTCGAAAAAAGTGAAAGAGCTATTCGAACCCTTTTTGCTGGGCAAGTAGGACCTGTAAATCTACACAATATATAGTTTAAAGTTTGAGTCTATCATATTAGGTTTTGGATTTATGGCTGTTTTTGTGTCTATTGCTTCAAAAGCATTTTCAGATAATTTGTGTTTTCTGAAGAAACTACAAGAGATATCAAACCCATACTTTCTGTGCAAGAGGGGCTTGTACATCTGCACAACATGTCTTTTAAAGTTTGAACCTATCTTATTGCATTTTTGAGTTATAGCAGTTTTTACTGTTTTATTGCTCCAAAAGCCTTTTCAGCCCATGAACAGTTGTTTGTGAGTTTCGAAAAAAGTGCAAGAGCTATTCTAACCCTTTTTGCTGGGCAAGTAGGACCTGTAAATCTACACAATATATAGTTTAAAGTTTGAGTCTATCATATTAGGTTTTGGATTTATAGCTGTTTTTGTGTCTATTGCTTCAAAAACATTTTCAGATAATTTGTGTGTTCTGAAGAAACTACAAGAGATATCTAGCCCATACTTTCTGTGCAAGAGGGGCTTGTACATCTGTACAACATGTCTTTTAAAGTTTGAACCTATCCTATTGCATTTTTGAGTTATAGCAGTTTTTACTGTTTTATTGCTCCAAAAGCCTTTTCAGCCCATGAACAGTTGTTTGTGAGTTTCGAAAAAAGTGAAAGAGCTATTCGAACCCTTTTTGCTGGGCAAGTAGGACCTGTAAATCTACACAATATATAGTTTAAAGTTTGAGTCTATCATATTAGGTTTTGGATTTATGGCTGTTTTTGTGTCTATTGCTTCAAAAGCATTTTCAGATAATTTGTGTTTTCTGAAGAAACTACAAGAGATATCAAACCCATACTTTCTGTGCAAGAGGGGCTTGTACATCTGCACAACATGTCTTTTAAAGTTTGAACCTATCTTATTGCATTTTTGAGTTATAGCAGTTTTTACTGTTTTATTGCTCCAAAAGCCTTTTCAGCCCATGAACAGTTGTTTGTGAGTTTCGAAAAAAGTGCAAGAGCTATTCGAACCCTTTTTGCTGGGCAAGTAGGACCTGTAAATCTACACAATATATAGTTTAAAGTTTGAGTCTATCATATTAGGTTTTGGATTTATAGCTGTTTTTGTGTCTATTGCTTCAAAAACATTTTCAGATAATTTGTGTGTTCTGAAGAAACTACAAGAGATATCTAGCCCATACTTTCTGTGCAAGAGGGGCTTGTACATCTGCACAACATGTCTTTTAAAGTTTGAACCTATCCTATTGCATTTTTGAGTTATAGCAGTTTTTACTGTTTTATTGCTCCAAAAGCCTTTTCAGCCCATGAACAGTTGTTTGTGAGTTTCGAAAAAAGTGCAAGAGCTATTCGAACCCTTTTTGCTGGGCAAGTAGGACCTGTAAATCTACACAATATATAGTTTAAAGTTTGAGTCTATAATATTAGGTTTTGGATTTATGGCTGTTTTTGTGTCTATTGCTTCAAAAGCATTTTCAGATAATTTGTGTTTTCTGAAGAAACTACAAGAGATATCAAACCCATACTTTCTGTGCAAAAGGGGCTTGTACATCTGCACAACATGTCTTTTAAAGTTTGAACCTATCTTATTGCATTTTTGAGTTATAGCAGTTTTTACTGTTTTATTGCTCCAAAAGCCTTTTCAGCCCATGAACAGTTGTTTGTGAGTTTCGAAAAAAGTGCAAGAGCTATTCGAACCCTTTTTGCTGGGCAAGTAGGGCCTGTAAATCTACACAATATATAGTTTAAAGTTTGAGTCTATCATATTAGGTTTTGGATTTATAGCTGTTTTTGTGTCTATTGCTTCAAAAGCATTTTCAGATAATTTGTGTGTTCTGAAGAAACTACAAGAGATATCTAGCCCATACTTTCTGTGCAAGAGGGGCTTGTACATCTGCACAACATGTCTTTTAAAGTTTGAACCTATCTTATTGCATTTTTGAGTTATAGCAGTTTTTACTGTTTTATTGCTCCAAAAGCCTTTTCAGCCCATGAACAGTTGTTTGTGAGTTTCGAAAAAAGTGCAAGAGCTATTCGAACCCTTTTTGCTGGGCAAGTAGGACCTGTAAATCTACACAATATATAGTTTAAAGTTTGAGTCTATCATATTAGGTTTTGGATTTATAGCTGTTTTTGTGTCTATTGCTTCAAAAACATTTTCAGATAATTTGTGTGTTCTGAAGAAACTACAAGAGATATCTAGCCCATACTTTCTGTGCAAGAGGGGCTTGTACATCTGCACAACATGTCTTTTAAAGTTTGAACCTATCTTATTGCATTTTTGAGTTATAGCAGTTTTTACTGTTTTATTGCTCCAAAAGCCTTTTCAGCCCATGAACAGTTGTTTGTGAGTTTCGAAAAAAGTGCAAGAGCTATTCGAACCCTTTTTGCTGGGCAAGTAGGACCTGTAAATCTACACAATATATAGTTTAAAGTTTGAGTCTATAATATTAGGTTTTGGATTTATGGCTGTTTTTGTGTCTATTGCTTCAAAAGCATTTTCAGATAATTTGTGTTTTCTGAAGAAACTACAAGAGATATCAAACCCATACTTTCTGTGCAAGAGGGGCTTGTACATCTGCACAACATGTCTTTTAAAGTTTGAACCTATCTTATTGCATTTTTGAGTTATAGCAGTTTTTACTGTTTTATTGCTCCAAAAGCCTTTTCAGCCCATGAACAGTTGTTTGTGAGTTTCGAAAAAAGTGCAAGAGCTATTCGAACCCTTTTTGCTGGGCAAGTAGGGCCTGTAAATCTACACAATATATAGTTTAAAGTTTGAGTCTATCATATTAGGTTTTGGATTTATAGCTGTTTTTGTGTCTATTGCTTCAAAAGCATTTTCAGATAATTTGTGTGTTCTGAAGAAACTACAAGAGATATCTAGCCCATACTTTCTGTGCAAGAGGGGCTTGTACATCTGCACAACATGTCTTTTAAAGTTTGAACCTATCTTATTGCATTTTTGAGTTATAGCAGTTTTTACTGTTTTATTGCTCCAAAAGCCTTTTCAGCCCATGAACAGTTGTTTGTGAGTTTCGAAAAAAGTGAAAGAGCTATTCGAACCCTTTTTGCTGGGCAAGTAGGACCTGTAAATCTACACAATATATAGTTTAAAGTTTGAGTCTATCATATTAGGTTTTGGATTTATGGCTGTTTTTGTGTCTATTGCTTCAAAAGCATTTTCATATAATTTGTGTTTTCTGAAGAAACTACAAGAGATATCAAACCCATACTTTCTGTGCAAGAGGGGCTTGTACATCTGCACAACATGTCTTTTAAAGTTTGAACCTATCTTATTGCATTTTTGAGTTATAGCAGTTTTTACTGTTTTATTGCTCCAAAAGCCTTTTCAGCCCATGAACAGTTGTTTGTGAGTTTCGAAAAAAGTGCAAGAGCTATTCGAACCCTTTTTGCTGGGCAAGTAGGACCTGTAAATCTACACAATATATAGTTTAAAGTTTGAGTCTATCATATTAGGTTTTGGATTTATAGCTGTTTTTGTGTCTATTGCTTCAAAAACATTTTCAGATAATTTGTGTGTTCTGAAGAAACTACAAGAGATATCTAGCCCATACTTTCTGTGCAAGAGGGGCTTGTACATCTGCACAACATGTCTTTTAAAGTTTGAACCTATCTTATTGCATTTTTGAGTTATAGCAGTTTTTACTGTTTTATTGCTCCAAAAGCCTTTTCAGCCCATGAACAGTTGTTTGTGAGTTTCGAAAAAAGTGCAAGAGCTATTCGAACCCTTTTTGCTGGGCAAGTAGGACCTGTAAATCTACACAATATATAGTTTAAAGTTTGAGTCTATAATATTAGGTTTTGGATTTATGGCTGTTTTTGTGTCTATTGCTTCAAAAGCATTTTCAGATAATTTGTGTTTTCTGAAGAAACTACAAGAGATATCAAACCCATACTTTCTGTGCAAGAGGGGCTTGTACATCTGCACAACATGTCTTTTAAAGTTTGAACCTATCTTATTGCATTTTTGAGTTATAGCAGTTTTTACTGTTTTATTGCTCCAAAAGCCTTTTCAGCCCATGAACAGTTGTTTGTGAGTTTCGAAAAAAGTGCAAGAGCTATTCGAACCCTTTTTGCTGGGCAAGTAGGGCCTGTAAATCTACACAATATATAGTTTAAAGTTTGAGTCTATCATATTAGGTTTTGGATTTATAGCTGTTTTTGTGTCTATTGCTTCAAAAGCATTTTCAGATAATTTGTGTGTTCTGAAGAAACTACAAGAGATATCTAGCCCATACTTTCTGTGCAAGAGGGGCTTGTACATCTGCACAACATGTCTTTTAAAGTTTGAACCTATCTTATTGCATTTTTGAGTTATAGCAGTTTTTACTGTTTTATTGCTCCAAAAGCCTTTTCAGCCCATGAACAGTTGTTTGTGAGTTTCGAAAAAAGTGAAAGAGCTATTCGAACCCTTTTTGCTGGGCAAGTAGGACCTGTAAATCTACACAATATATAGTTTAAAGTTTGAGTCTATCATATTAGGTTTTGGATTTATAGCTGTTTTTGTGTCTATTGCTTCAAAAGCATTTTCATATAATTTGTGTTTTCTGAAGAAACTACAAGAGATATCAAACCCATACTTTCTGTGCAAGAGGGGCTTGTACATCTGCACAACATGTCTTTTAAAGTTTGAACCTATCTTATTGCATTTTTGAGTTATAGCAGTTTTTACTGTTTTATTGCTCCAAAAGCCTTTTCAGCCCATGAACAGTTGTTTGTGAGTTTCGAAAAAAGTGCAAGAGCTATTCGAACCCTTTTTGCTGGGCAAGTAGGACCTGTAAATCTACACAATATATAGTTTAAAGTTTGAGTCTATCATATTAGGTTTTGGATTTATAGCTGTTTTTGTGTCTATTGCTTCAAAAGCATTTTCAGATAATTTGTGTTTTCTGAAGAAACTACAAGAGATATCTAGCCCATACATTCTGTGCAAGAGGGACTTGTACATCTGCACAACATGTCTTTTAAAGTTTGAACCTATCTTATTGCATTTTTGAGTTATAGCAGTTTTTACTGTTTTATTGCTCCAAAAGCCTTTTCAGCCCATGAACAGTTGTTTGTGAGTTTCGAAAAAAGTGCAAGAGCTATTCGAACCCTTTTTGCTGGGCAAGTAGGACCTGTAAATCTACACAATATATAGTTTAAAGTTTGAGTCTATCATATTAGGTTTTGGATTTATAGCTGTTTTTGTGTCTATTGCTTCAAAAGCATTTTCAGATAATTTGTGTGTTCTGAAGAAACTACAAGAGATATCTAACCCATACTTTCTGTGCAAGAGGGGCTTGTACATCTGCACAACATGTCTTTTAAAGTTTGAACCTATCTTATTGCATTTTTGAGTTATAGCAGTTTTTACTGTTTTATTGCTCCAAAAGCCTTTTCAGCCCATGAACAGTTGTTTGTGAGTTTCGAAAAAAGTGCAAGAGCTATTCGAACCCTTTTTGCTGGACAAGTAGGACCTGTAAATCTACACAATATATAGTTTAAAGTTTGAGTCTATCATATTAGGTTTTGGATTTATAGCTGTTTTTGTGTCTATTGCTTCAAAAGCATTTTCAGATAATTTGTGTGTTCTGAAGAAACTACAAGAGATATCTAACCCATACTTTCTGTGCAAGAGGGGCTTGTACATCTGCACAACATGTCTTTTAAAGTTTGAACCTATCCTATTGCATTTTTGAGTTATAGCAGTTTTTACTGTTTTATTGCTCCAAAAGCCTTTTCAGCCCATGAACAGTTGTTTGTGAGTTTCGAAAAAAGTGAAAGAGCTATTCGAACCCTTTTTGCTGGGCAAGTAGGACCTGTAAATCTACACAATATATAGTTTAAAGTTTGAGTCTATCATATTAGGTTTTGGATTTATGGCTGTTTTTGTGTCTATTGCTTCAAAAGCATTTTCAGATAATTTGTGTTTTCTGAAGAAACTACAAGAGATATCAAACCCATACTTTCTGTGCAAGAGGGGCTTGTACATCTGCACAACATGTCTTTTAAAGTTTGAACCTATCTTATTGCATTTTTGAGTTATAGCAGTTTTTACTGTTTTATTGCTCCAAAAGCCTTTTCAGCCCATGAACAGTTGTTTGTGAGTTTCGAAAAAAGTGCAAGAGCTATTCTAACCCTTTTTGCTGGGCAAGTAGGACCTGTAAATCTACACAATATATAGTTTAAAGTTTGAGTCTATCATATTAGGTTTTGGATTTATAGCTGTTTTTGTGTCTATTGCTTCAAAAACATTTTCAGATAATTTGTGTGTTCTGAAGAAACTACAAGAGATATCTAGCCCATACTTTCTGTGCAAGAGGGGCTTGTACATCTGCACAACATGTCTTTTAAAGTTTGAACCTATCCTATTGCATTTTTGAGTTATAGCAGTTTTTACTGTTTTATTGCTCCAAAAGCCTTTTCAGCCCATGAACAGTTGTTTGTGAGTTTCGAAAAAAGTGAAAGAGCTATTCGAACCCTTTTTGCTGGGCAAGTAGGACCTGTAAATCTACACAATATATAGTTTAAAGTTTGAGTCTATCATATTAGGTTTTGGATTTATGGCTGTTTTTGTGTCTATTGCTTCAAAAGCATTTTCAGATAATTTGTGTTTTCTGAAGAAACTACAAGAGATATCAAACCCATACTTTCTGTGCAAGAGGGGCTTGTACATCTGCACAACATGTCTTTTAAAGTTTGAACCTATCTTATTGCATTTTTGAGTTATAGCAGTTTTTACTGTTTTATTGCTCCAAAAGCCTTTTCAGCCCATGAACAGTTGTTTGTGAGTTTCGAAAAAAGTGCAAGAGCTATTCGAACCCTTTTTGCTGGGCAAGTAGGACCTGTAAATCTACACAATATATAGTTTAAAGTTTGAGTCTATCATATTAGGTTTTGGATTTATGGCTGTTTTTGTGTCTATTGCTTCAAAAGCATTTTCAGATAATTTGTGTTTTCTGAAGAAACTACAAGAGATATCAAACCCATACTTTCTGTGCAAGAGGGGCTTGTACATCTGCACAACATGTCTTTTAAAGTTTGAACCTATCTTATTGCATTTTTGAGTTATAGCAGTTTTTACTGTTTTATTGCTCCAAAAGCCTTTTCAGCCCATGAACAGTTGTTTGTGAGTTTCGAAAAAAGTGCAAGAGCTATTCGAACCCTTTTTGCTGGGCAAGTAGGACCTGTAAATCTACACAATATATAGTTTAAAGTTTGAGTCTATCATATTAGGTTTTGGATTTATGGCTGTTTTTGTGTCTATTGCTTCAAAAGCATTTTCAGATAATTTGTGTTTTCTGAAGAAACTACAAGAGATATCAAACCCATACTTTCTGTGCAAGAGGGGCTTGTACATCTGCACAACATGTCTTTTAAAGTTTGAACCTATCTTATTGCATTTTTGAGTTATAGCAGTTTTTACTGTTTTATTGCTCCAAAAGCCTTTTCAGCCCATGAACAGTTGTTTGTGAGTTTCGAAAAAAGTGCAAGAGCTATTCGAACCCTTTTTGCTGGGCAAGTAGGACCTGTAAATCTACACAATATATAGTTTAAAGTTTGAGTCTATCATATTAGGTTTTGGATTTATGGCTGTTTTTGTGTCTATTGCTTCAAAAGCATTTTCATATAATTTGTGTTTTCTGAAGAAACTACAAGAGATATCAAACCCATACTTTCTGTGCAAGAGGGGCTTGTACATCTGCACAACATGTCTTTTAAAGTTTGAACCTATCTTATTGCATTTTTGAGTTATAGCAGTTTTTACTGTTTTATTGCTCCAAAAGCCTTTTCAGCCCATGAACAGTTGTTTGTGAGTTTCGAAAAAAGTGCAAGAGCTATTCGAACCCTTTTTGCTGGGCAAGTAGGACCTGTAAATCTACACAATATATAGTTTAAAGTTTGAGTCTATCATATTAGGTTTTGGATTTATAGCTGTTTTTGTGTCTATTGCTTCAAAAGCATTTTCAGATAATTTGTGTTTTCTGAAGAAACTACAAGAGATATCTAGCCCATACTTTCTGTGCAAGAGGGGCTTGTACATCTGCACAACATGTCTTTTAAAGTTTGAACCTATCTTATTGCATTTTTGAGTCATAGCAGTTTTTACTGTTTTATTGCTCCAAAAGCCTTTTCAGCCCATGAACAGTTGTTTGTGAGTTTCGAAAAAAGTGCAAGAGCTATTCGAACCCTTTTTGCTGGGCAAGTAGGACCTGTAAATCTACACAATATATAGTTTAAAGTTTGAGTCTATCATATTAGGTTTTGGATTTATAGCTGTTTTTGTGTCTATTGCTTCAAAAGCATTTTCAGATAATTTGTGTGTTCTGAAGAAACTACAAGAGATATCTAACCCATACTTTCTGTGCAAGAGGGGCTTGTACATCTGCACAACATGTCTTTTAAAGTTTGAACCTATCTTATTGCATTTTTGAGTTATAGCAGTTTTTACTGTTTTATTGCTCCAAAAGCCTTTTCAGCCCATGAACAGTTGTTTGTGAGTTTCGAAAAAAGTGCAAGAGCTATTCGAACCCTTTTTGCTGGACAAGTAGGACCTGTAAATCTACACAATATATAGTTTAAAGTTTGAGTCTATCATATTAGGTTTTGGATTTATAGCTGTTTTTGTGTCTATTGCTTCAAAAGCATTTTCAGATAATTTGTGTGTTCTGAAGAAACTACAAGAGATATCTAACCCATACTTTCTGTGCAAGAGGGGCTTGTACATCTGCACAACATGTCTTTTAAAGTTTGAACCTATCCTATTGCATTTTTGAGTTATAGCAGTTTTTACTGTTTTATTGCTCCAAAAGCCTTTTCAGCCCATGAACAGTTGTTTGTGAGTTTCGAAAAAAGTGAAAGAGCTATTCGAACCCTTTTTGCTGGGCAAGTAGGACCTGTAAATCTACACAATATATAGTTTAAAGTTTGAGTCTATCATATTAGGTTTTGGATTTATGGCTGTTTTTGTGTCTATTGCTTCAAAAGCATTTTCAGATAATTTGTGTTTTCTGAAGAAACTACAAGAGATATCAAACCCATACTTTCTGTGCAAGAGGGGCTTGTACATCTGCACAACATGTCTTTTAAAGTTTGAACCTATCTTATTGCATTTTTGAGTTATAGCAGTTTTTACTGTTTTATTGCTCCAAAAGCCTTTTCAGCCCATGAACAGTTGTTTGTGAGTTTCGAAAAAAGTGCAAGAGCTATTCTAACCCTTTTTGCTGGGCAAGTAGGACCTGTAAATCTACACATTATATAGTTTAAAGTTTGAGTCTATCATATTAGGTTTTGGATTTATAGCTGTTTTTGTGTCTATTGCTTCAAAAACATTTTCAGATAATTTGTGTGTTCTGAAGAAACTACAAGAGATATCTAGCCCATACTTTCTGTGCAAGAGGGGCTTGTACATCTGCACAACATGTCTTTTAAAGTTTGAACCTATCCTATTGCATTTTTGAGTTATAGCAGTTTTTACTGTTTTATTGCTCCAAAAGCCTTTTCAGCCCATGAACAGTTGTTTGTGAGTTTCGAAAAAAGTGCAAGAGCTATTCGAACCCTTTTTGCTGGGCAAGTAGGACCTGTAAATCTACACAATATATAGTTTAAAGTTTGAGTCTATCATATTAGGTTTTGGATTTATGGCTGTTTTTGTGTCTATTGCTTCAAAAGCATTTTCAGATAATTTGTGTTTTCTGAAGAAACTACAAGAGATATCAAACCCATACTTTCTGTGCAAGAGGGGCTTGTACATCTGCACAACATGTCTTTTAAAGTTTGAACCTATCTTATTGCATTTTTGAGTTATAGCAGTTTTTACTGTTTTATTGCTCCAAAAGCCTTTTCAGCCCATGAACAGTTGTTTGTGAGTTTCGAAAAAAGTGCAAGAGCTATTCGAACCCTTTTTGCTGGGCAAGTAGGGCTTGTAAATCTACACAATATATAGTTTAAAGTTTGAGTCTATCATATTAGGTTTTGGATTTATAGCTGTTTTTGTGTCTATTGCTTCAAAAGCATTTTCAGATAATTTGTGTGTTCTGAAGAAACTACAAGAGATATCTAGCCCATACTTTCTGTGCAAGAGGGGCTTGTACATCTGCACAACATGTCTTTTAAAGTTTGAACCTATCTTATTGCATTTTTGAGTTATAGCAGTTTTTACTGTTTTATTGCTCCAAAAGCCTTTTCAGCCCATGAACAGTTGTTTGTGAGTTTCGAAAAAAGTGCAAGAGCTATTCGAACCATTTTTGCTTGGCAAGTAGGACCTGTAAATCTACACAATATATAGTTTAAAGTTTGAGTCTATCATATTAGGTTTTGGATTTATGGCTGTTTTTGTGTCTATTGCTTCAAAAGCATTTTCAGATAATTTGTGTTTTCTGAAGAAACTACAAGAGATATCAAACCCATACTTTCTGTGCAAGAGGGGCTTGTACATCTGCACAACATGTCTTTTAAAGTTTGAACCTATCTTATTGCATTTTTGAGTTATAGCAGTTTTTACTGTTTTATTGCTCCAAAAGCCTTTTCAGCCCATGAACAGTTGTTTGTGAGTTTCGAAAAAAGTGCAAGAGCTATTCGAACCCTTTTTGCTGGGCAAGTAGGGCTTGTAAATCTACACAATATATAGTTTAAAGTTTGAGTCTATCATATTAGGTTTTGGATTTATAGCTGTTTTTGTGTCTATTGCTTCAAAAGCATTTTCAGATAATTTGTGTGTTCTGAAGAAACTACAAGAGATATCTAGCCCATACTTTCTGTGCAAGAGGGGCTTGTACATCTGCACAACATGTCTTTTAAAGTTTGAACCTATCTTATTGCATTTTTGAGTTATAGCAGTTTTTACTGTTTTATTGCTCCAAAAGCCTTTTCAGCCCATGAACAGTTGTTTGTGAGTTTCGAAAAAAGTGCAAGAGCTATTCGAACCCTTTTTGCTGGGCAAGTAGGACCTGTAAATCTACACAATATATAGTTTAAAGTTTGAGTCTATCATATTAGGTTTTGGATTTATAGCTGTTTTTGTGTCTATTGCTTCAAAAGCATTTTCAGATAATTTGTGTGTTCTGAAGAAACTACAAGAGATATCTAACCCATACTTTCTGTGCAAGAGGGGCTTGTACATCTGCACAACATGTCTTTTAAAGTTTGAACCTATCCTATTGCATTTTTGAGTTATAGCAGTTTTTACTGTTTTATTGCTCCAAAAGCCTTTTCAGCCCATGAACAGTTGTTTGTGAGTTTCGAAAAAAGTGAAAGAGCTATTCGAACCCTTTTTGCTGGGCAAGTAGGACCTGTAAATCTACACAATATATAGTTTAAAGTTTGAGTCTATCATATTAGGTTTTGGATTTATGGCTGTTTTTGTGTCTATTGCTTCAAAAGCATTTTCAGATAATTTGTGTTTTCTGAAGAAACTACAAGAGATATCAAACCCATACTTTCTGTGCAAGAGGGGCTTGTACATCTGCACAACATGTCTTTTAAAGTTTGAACCTATCTTATTGCATTTTTGAGTTATAGCAGTTTTTACTGTTTTATTGCTCCAAAAGCCTTTTCAGCCCATGAACAGTTGTTTGTGAGTTTCGAAAAAAGTGCAAGAGCTATTCTAACCCTTTTTGCTGGGCAAGTAGGACCTGTAAATCTACACAATATATAGTTTAAAGTTTGAGTCTATCATATTAGGTTTTGGATTTATAGCTGTTTTTGTGTCTATTGCTTCAAAAACATTTTCAGATAATTTGTGTGTTCTGAAGAAACTACAAGAGATATCTAGCCCATACTTTCTGTGCAAGAGGGGCTTGTACATCTGCACAACATGTCTTTTAAAGTTTGAACCTATCCTATTGCATTTTTGAGTTATAGCAGTTTTTACTGTTTTATTGCTCCAAAAGCCTTTTCAGCCCATGAACAGTTGTTTGTGAGTTTCGAAAAAAGTGAAAGAGCTATTCGAACCCTTTTTGCTGGGCAAGTAGGACCTGTAAATCTACACAATATATAGTTTAAAGTTTGAGTCTATCATATTAGGTTTTGGATTTATGGCTGTTTTTGTGTCTATTGCTTCAAAAGCATTTTCAGATAATTTGTGTTTTCTGAAGAAACTACAAGAGATATCAAACCCATACTTTCTGTGCAAGAGGGGCTTGTACATCTGCACAACATGTCTTTTAAAGTTTGAACCTATCTTATTGCATTTTTGAGTTATAGCAGTTTTTACTGTTTTATTGCTCCAAAAGCCTTTTCAGCCCATGAACAGTTGTTTGTGAGTTTCGAAAAAAGTGCAAGAGCTATTCGAACCCTTTTTGCTGGGCAAGTAGGACCTGTAAATCTACACAATATATAGTTTAAAGTTTGAGTCTATCATATTAGGTTTTGGATTTATGGCTGTTTTTGTGTCTATTGCTTCAAAAGCATTTTCAGATAATTTGTGTTTTCTGAAGAAACTACAAGAGATATCAAACCCATACTTTCTGTGCAAGAGGGGCTTGTACATCTGCACAACATGTCTTTTAAAGTTTGAACCTATCTTATTGCATTTTTGAGTTATAGCAGTTTTTACTGTTTTATTGCTCCAAAAGCCTTTTCAGCCCATGAACAGTTGTTTGTGAGTTTCGAAAAAAGTGCAAGAGCTATTCGAACCCTTTTTGCTGGGCAAGTAGGACCTGTAAATCTACACAATATATAGTTTAAAGTTTGAGTCTATCATATTAGGTTTTGGATTTATGGCTGTTTTTGTGTCTATTGCTTCAAAAGCATTTTCAGATAATTTGTGTTTTCTGAAGAAACTACAAGAGATATCAAACCCATACTTTCTGTGCAAGAGGGGCTTGTACATCTGCACAACATGTCTTTTAAAGTTTGAACCTATCTTATTGCATTTTTGAGTTATAGCAGTTTTTACTGTTTTATTGCTCCAAAAGCCTTTTCAGCCCATGAACAGTTGTTTGTGAGTTTCGAAAAAAGTGCAAGAGCTATTCGAACCCTTTTTGCTGGGCAAGTAGGACCTGTAAATCTACACAATATATAGTTTAAAGTTTGAGTCTATCATATTAGGTTTTGGATTTATGGCTGTTTTTGTGTCTATTGCTTCAAAAGCATTTTCATATAATTTGTGTTTTCTGAAGAAACTACAAGAGATATCAAACCCATACTTTCTGTGCAAGAGGGGCTTGTACATCTGCACAACATGTCTTTTAAAGTTTGAACCTATCTTATTGCATTTTTGAGTTATAGCAGTTTTTACTGTTTTATTGCTCCAAAAGCCTTTTCAGCCCATGAACAGTTGTTTGTGAGTTTCGAAAAAAGTGCAAGAGCTATTCGAACCCTTTTTGCTGGGCAAGTAGGACCTGTAAATCTACACAATATATAGTTTAAAGTTTGAGTCTATCATATTAGGTTTTGGATTTATAGCTGTTTTTGTGTCTATTGCTTCAAAAGCATTTTCAGATAATTTGTGTTTTCTGAAGAAACTACAAGAGATATCTAGCCCATACTTTCTGTGCAAGAGGGGCTTGTACATCTGCACAACATGTCTTTTAAAGTTTGAACCTATCTTATTGCATTTTTGAGTCATAGCAGTTTTTACTGTTTTATTGCTCCAAAAGCCTTTTCAGCCCATGAACAGTTGTTTGTGAGTTTCGAAAAAAGTGCAAGAGCTATTCGAACCCTTTTTGCTGGGCAAGTAGGACCTGTAAATCTACACAATATATAGTTTAAAGTTTGAGTCTATCATATTAGGTTTTGGATTTATAGCTGTTTTTGTGTCTATTGCTTCAAAAGCATTTTCAGATAATTTGTGTGTTCTGAAGAAACTACAAGAGATATCTAACCCATACTTTCTGTGCAAGAGGGGCTTGTACATCTGCACAACATGTCTTTTAAAGTTTGAACCTATCTTATTGCATTTTTGAGTTATAGCAGTTTTTACTGTTTTATTGCTCCAAAAGCCTTTTCAGCCCATGAACAGTTGTTTGTGAGTTTCGAAAAAAGTGCAAGAGCTATTCGAACCCTTTTTGCTGGACAAGTAGGACCTGTAAATCTACACAATATATAGTTTAAAGTTTGAGTCTATCATATTAGGTTTTGGATTTATAGCTGTTTTTGTGTCTATTGCTTCAAAAGCATTTTCAGATAATTTGTGTGTTCTGAAGAAACTACAAGAGATATCTAACCCATACTTTCTGTGCAAGAGGGGCTTGTACATCTGCACAACATGTCTTTTAAAGTTTGAACCTATCCTATTGCATTTTTGAGTTATAGCAGTTTTTACTGTTTTATTGCTCCAAAAGCCTTTTCAGCCCATGAACAGTTGTTTGTGAGTTTCGAAAAAAGTGAAAGAGCTATTCGAACCCTTTTTGCTGGGCAAGTAGGACCTGTAAATCTACACAATATATAGTTTAAAGTTTGAGTCTATCATATTAGGTTTTGGATTTATGGCTGTTTTTGTGTCTATTGCTTCAAAAGCATTTTCAGATAATTTGTGTTTTCTGAAGAAACTACAAGAGATATCAAACCCATACTTTCTGTGCAAGAGGGGCTTGTACATCTGCACAACATGTCTTTTAAAGTTTGAACCTATCTTATTGCATTTTTGAGTTATAGCAGTTTTTACTGTTTTATTGCTCCAAAAGCCTTTTCAGCCCATGAACAGTTGTTTGTGAGTTTCGAAAAAAGTGCAAGAGCTATTCTAACCCTTTTTGCTGGGCAAGTAGGACCTGTAAATCTACACATTATATAGTTTAAAGTTTGAGTCTATCATATTAGGTTTTGGATTTATAGCTGTTTTTGTGTCTATTGCTTCAAAAACATTTTCAGATAATTTGTGTGTTCTGAAGAAACTACAAGAGATATCTAGCCCATACTTTCTGTGCAAGAGGGGCTTGTACATCTGCACAACATGTCTTTTAAAGTTTGAACCTATCCTATTGCATTTTTGAGTTATAGCAGTTTTTACTGTTTTATTGCTCCAAAAGCCTTTTCAGCCCATGAACAGTTGTTTGTGAGTTTCGAAAAAAGTGCAAGAGCTATTCGAACCCTTTTTGCTGGGCAAGTAGGACCTGTAAATCTACACAATATATAGTTTAAAGTTTGAGTCTATCATATTAGGTTTTGGATTTATGGCTGTTTTTGTGTCTATTGCTTCAAAAGCATTTTCAGATAATTTGTGTTTTCTGAAGAAACTACAAGAGATATCAAACCCATACTTTCTGTGCAAGAGGGGCTTGTACATCTGCACAACATGTCTTTTAAAGTTTGAACCTATCTTATTGCATTTTTGAGTTATAGCAGTTTTTACTGTTTTATTGCTCCAAAAGCCTTTTCAGCCCATGAACAGTTGTTTGTGAGTTTCGAAAAAAGTGCAAGAGCTATTCGAACCCTTTTTGCTGGGCAAGTAGGGCTTGTAAATCTACACAATATATAGTTTAAAGTTTGAGTCTATCATATTAGGTTTTGGATTTATAGCTGTTTTTGTGTCTATTGCTTCAAAAGCATTTTCAGATAATTTGTGTGTTCTGAAGAAACTACAAGAGATATCTAGCCCATACTTTCTGTGCAAGAGGGGCTTGTACATCTGCACAACATGTCTTTTAAAGTTTGAACCTATCTTATTGCATTTTTGAGTTATAGCAGTTTTTACTGTTTTATTGCTCCAAAAGCCTTTTCAGCCCATGAACAGTTGTTTGTGAGTTTCGAAAAAAGTGCAAGAGCTATTCGAACCATTTTTGCTTGGCAAGTAGGACCTGTAAATCTACACAATATATAGTTTAAAGTTTGAGTCTATCATATTAGGTTTTGGATTTATGGCTGTTTTTGTGTCTATTGCTTCAAAAGCATTTTCAGATAATTTGTGTTTTCTGAAGAAACTACAAGAGATATCAAACCCATACTTTCTGTGCAAGAGGGGCTTGTACATCTGCACAACATGTCTTTTAAAGTTTGAACCTATCTTATTGCATTTTTGAGTTATAGCAGTTTTTACTGTTTTATTGCTCCAAAAGCCTTTTCAGCCCATGAACAGTTGTTTGTGAGTTTCGAAAAAAGTGCAAGAGCTATTCGAACCCTTTTTGCTGGGCAAGTAGGGCTTGTAAATCTACACAATATATAGTTTAAAGTTTGAGTCTATCATATTAGGTTTTGGATTTATAGCTGTTTTTGTGTCTATTGCTTCAAAAGCATTTTCAGATAATTTGTGTGTTCTGAAGAAACTACAAGAGATATCTAGCCCATACTTTCTGTGCAAGAGGGGCTTGTACATCTGCACAACATGTCTTTTAAAGTTTGAACCTATCTTATTGCATTTTTGAGTTATAGCAGTTTTTACTGTTTTATTGCTCCAAAAGCCTTTTCAGCCCATGAACAGTTGTTTGTGAGTTTCGAAAAAAGTGCAAGAGCTATTCGAACCCTTTTTGCTGGGCAAGTAGGACCTGTAAATCTACACAATATATAGTTTAAAGTTTGAGTCTATCATATTAGGTTTTGGATTTATGGCTGTTTTTGTGTCCATTGCTTCAAAAGCATTTTCAGATAATTTGTGTTTTCTGAAGAAACTACAAGAGATATCAAACCCATACTTTCTGTGCAAGAGGGGCTTGTAAATCTGCACAACATGTCTTTTAAAGTTTGAACCTATCTTATTGCATTTTTGAGTTATAGCAGTTTTTACTGTTTTATTGCTCCAAAAGCCTTTTCAGCCCATGAACAGTTGTTTGTGAGTTTCGAAAAAAGTGCAAGAGCTATTCGAACCCTTTTTGCTGGGCAAGTAGGACCTGTAAATCTACACAATATATAGTTTAAAGTTTGAGTCTATCATATTAGGTTTTGGATTTATGGCTGTTTTTGTGTCTATTGCTTCAAAAGCATTTTCAGATAATTTGTGTTTTCTGAAGAAACTACAAGAGATATCAAACCCATACTTTCTGTGCAAGAGGGGCTTGTACATCTGCACAACATGTCTTTTAAAGTTTGAACCTATCTTATTGCATTTTTGAGTTATAGCAGTTTTTACTGTTTTATTGCTCCAAAAGCCTTTTCAGCCCATGAACAGTTGTTTGTGAGTTTCGAAAAAAGTGCAAGAGCTATTCTAACCCTTTTTGCTGGGCAAGTAGGACCTGTAAATCTACACAATATATAGTTTAAAGTTTGAGTCTATCATATTAGGTTTTGGATTTATAGCTGTTTTTGTGTCTATTGCTTCAAAAACATTTTCAGATAATTTGTGTGTTCTGAAGAAACTACAAGAGATATCTAGCCCATACTTTCTGTGCAAGAGGGGCTTGTACATCTGCACAACATGTCTTTTAAAGTTTGAACCTATCCTATTGCATTTTTGAGTTATAGCAGTTTTTACTGTTTTATTGCTCCAAAAGCCTTTTCAGCCCATGAACAGTTGTTTGTGAGTTTCGAAAAAAGTGCAAGAGCTATTCGAACCCTTTTTGCTGGGCAAGTAGGACCTGTAAATCTACACAATATATAGTTTAAAGTTTGAGTCTATCATATTAGGTTTTGGATTTATGGCTGTTTTTGTGTCTATTGCTTCAAAAGCATTTTCAGATAATTTGTGTTTTCTGAAGAAACTACAAGAGATATCAAACCCATACTTTCTGTGCAAGAGGGGCTTGTACATCTGCACAACATGTCTTTTAAAGTTTGAACCTATCTTATTGCATTTTTGAGTTATAGCAGTTTTTACTGTTTTATTGCTCCAAAAGCCTTTTCAGCCCATGAACAGTTGTTTGTGAGTTTCGAAAAAAGTGCAAGAGCTATTCGAACCCTTTTTGCTGGGCAAGTAGGGCTTGTAAATCTACACAATATATAGTTTAAAGTTTGAGTCTATCATATTAGGTTTTGGATTTATAGCTGTTTTTGTGTCTATTGCTTCAAAAGCATTTTCAGATAATTTGTGTGTTCTGAAGAAACTACAAGAGATATCTAACCCATACTTTCTGTGCAAGAGGGGCTTGTACATCTGCACAACATGTCTTTTAAAGTTTGAACCTATCCTATTGCATTTTTGAGTTATAGCAGTTTTTACTGTTTTATTGCTCCAAAAGCCTTTTCAGCCCATGAACAGTTGTTTGTGAGTTTCGAAAAAAGTGAAAGAGCTATTCGAACCCTTTTTGCTGGGCAAGTAGGACCTGTAAATCTACACAATATATAGTTTAAAGTTTGAGTCTATCATATTAGGTTTTGGATTTATGGCTGTTTTTGTGTCTATTGCTTCAAAAGCATTTTCAGATAATTTGTGTTTTCTGAAGAAACTACAAGAGATATCAAACCCATACTTTCTGTGCAAGAGGGGCTTGTACATCTGCACAACATGTCTTTTAAAGTTTGAACCTATCTTATTGCATTTTTGAGTTATAGCAGTTTTTACTGTTTTATTGCTCCAAAAGCCTTTTCAGCCCATGAACAGTTGTTTGTGAGTTTCGAAAAAAGTGCAAGAGCTATTCTAACCCTTTTTGCTGGGCAAGTAGGACCTGTAAATCTACACAATATATAGTTTAAAGTTTGAGTCTATCATATTAGGTTTTGGATTTATAGCTGTTTTTGTGTCTATTGCTTCAAAAACATTTTCAGATAATTTGTGTGTTCTGAAGAAACTACAAGAGATATCTAGCCCATACTTTCTGTGCAAGAGGGGCTTGTACATCTGCACAACATGTCTTTTAAAGTTTGAACCTATCCTATTGCATTTTTGAGTTATAGCAGTTTTTACTGTTTTATTGCTCCAAAAGCCTTTTCAGCCCATGAACAGTTGTTTGTGAGTTTCGAAAAAAGTGCAAGAGCTATTCGAACCCTTTTTGCTGGGCAAGTAGGACCTGTAAATCTACACAATATATAGTTTAAAGTTTGAGTCTATCATATTAGGTTTTGGATTTATGGCTGTTTTTGTGTCTATTGCTTCAAAAGCATTTTCAGATAATTTGTGTTTTCTGAAGAAACTACAAGAGATATCAAACCCATACTTTCTGTGCAAGAGGGGCTTGTACATCTGCACAACATGTCTTTTAAAGTTTGAACCTATCTTATTGCATTTTTGAGTTATAGCAGTTTTTACTGTTTTATTGCTCCAAAAGCCTTTTCAGCCCATGAACAGTTGTTTGTGAGTTTCGAAAAAAGTGCAAGAGCTATTCGAACCCTTTTTGCTGGGCAAGTAGGGCTTGTAAATCTACACAATATATAGTTTAAAGTTTGAGTCTATCATATTAGGTTTTGGATTTATAGCTGTTTTTGTGTCTATTGCTTCAAAAGCATTTTCAGATAATTTGTGTGTTCTGAAGAAACTACAAGAGATATCTAACCCATACTTTCTGTGCAAGAGGGGCTTGTACATCTGCACAACATGTCTTTTAAAGTTTGAACCTATCCTATTGCATGTTTGAGTTATAGCAGTTTTTACTGTTTTATTGCTCCAAAAGCCTTTTCAGCCCATGAACAGTTGTTTGTGAGTTTCGAAAAAAGTGAAAGAGCTATTCGAACCCTTTTTGCTGGGCAAGTAGGACCTGTAAATCTACACAATATATAGTTTAAAGTTTGAGTCTATCATATTAGGTTTTGGATTTATGGCTGTTTTTGTGTCTATTGCTTCAAAAGCATTTTCAGATAATTTGTGTTTTCTGAAGAAACTACAAGAGATATCAAACCCATACTTTCTGTGCAAGAGGGGCTTGTACATCTGCACAACATGTCTTTTAAAGTTTGAACCTATCTTATTGCATTTTTGAGTTATAGCAGTTTTTACTGTTTTATTGCTCCAAAAGCCTTTTCAGCCCATGAACAGTTGTTTGTGAGTTTCGAAAAAAGTGCAAGAGCTATTCTAACCCTTTTTGCTGGGCAAGTAGGACCTGTAAATCTACACAATATATAGTTTAAAGTTTGAGTCTATCATATTAGGTTTTGGATTTATAGCTGTTTTTGTGTCTATTGCTTCAAAAACATTTTCAGATAATTTGTGTGTTCTGAAGAAACTACAAGAGATATCTAGCCCATACTTTCTGTGCAAGAGGGGCTTGTACATCTGCACAACATGTCTTTTAAAGTTTGAACCTATCCTATTGCATTTTTGAGTTATAGCAGTTTTTACTGTTTTATTGCTCCAAAAGCCTTTTCAGCCCATGAACAGTTGTTTGTGAGTTTCGAAAAAAGTGCAAGAGCTATTCGAACCCTTTTTGCTGGGCAAGTAGGACCTGTAAATCTACACAATATATAGTTTAAAGTTTGAGTCTATCATATTAGGTTTTGGATTTATGGCTGTTTTTGTGTCTATTGCTTCAAAAGCATTTTCAGATAATTTGTGTTTTCTGAAGAAACTACAAGAGATATCAAACCCATACTTTCTGTGCAAGAGGGGCTTGTACATCTGCACAACATGTCTTTTAAAGTTTGAACCTATCTTATTGCATTTTTGAGTTATAGCAGTTTTTACTGTTTTATTGCTCCAAAAGCCTTTTCAGCCCATGAACAGTTGTTTGTGAGTTTCGAAAAAAGTGCAAGAGCTATTCGAACCCTTTTTGCTGGGCAAGTAGGACCTGTAAATCTACACAATATATAATTTAAAGTTTGAGTCTATCATATTAGGTTTTGGATTTATGGCTGTTTTTGTGTCCATTGCTTCAAAAGCATTTTCAGATAATTTGTGTTTTCTGAAGGAACTACAAGAGATATCAAACCCATACTTTCTGTGCAAGAGGGGCTTGTAAATCTGCACGACATGTCTTTTAAAGTTTGAACCTATCTTATTGCATTTTTGAGTTATAGCAGTTTTTACTGTTTTATTGCTCCAAAAGCCTTTTCAGCCCATGAACAGTTGTTTGTGAGTTTCGAAAAAAGTGCAAGAGCTATTCGAACCCTTTTTGCTGGGCAAGTAGGACCTGTAAATCTACACAATATATAGTTTAAAGTTTGAGTCTATCATATTAGGTTTTGGATTTATAGCTGTTTTTGTGTCTATTGCTTCAAAAGCATTTTCAGATAATTTGTGTGTTCTGAAGAAACTATAAGAGATATCTAGCCCATACTTTCTGTGCAAGAGGGGCTTGTACATCTGCACAACATGTCTTTTAAAGTTTGAACCTATCCTATTGCATTTTTGAGTTATAGCAGTTTTTACTGTTTTATTGCTCCAAAAGCCTTTTCAGCCCATGAACAGTTGTTTGTGAGTTTCGAAAAAAGTGCAAGAGCTATTCGAACCCTTTTTGCTGGGCAAGTAGGACCTGTAAATCTACACAATATATAGTTTAAAGTTTGAGTCTATCATATTAGGTTTTGGATTTATGGCTGTTTTTGTGTCTATTGCTTCAAAAGCATTTTCAGATAATTTGTGTTTTCTGAAGAAACTACAAGAGATATCAAACCCATACTTTCTGTGCAAGAGGGGCTTGTACATCTGCACAACATGTCTTTTAAAGTTTGAACCTATCTTATTGCATTTTTGAGTTATAGCAGTTTTTACTGTTTTATTGCTCCAAAAGCCTTTTCAGCCCATGAACAGTTGTTTGTGAGTTTCGAAAAAAGTGAAAGAGCTATTCGAACCCTTTTTGCTGGGCAAGTAGGACCTGTAAATCTACACAATATATAGTTTAAAGTTTGAGTCTATCATATTAGGTTTTGGATTTATGGCTGTTTTTGTGTCTATTGCTTCAAAAGCATTTTCAGATAATTTGTGTTTTCTGAAGAAACTACAAGAGATATCAAACCCATACTTTCTGTGCAAGAGGGGCTTGTACATCTGCACAACATGTCTTTTAAAGTTTGAACCTATCTTATTGCATTTTTGAGTTTAGCAGTTTTTACTGTTTTATTGCTCCAAAAGCCTTTTCAGCCCATGAACAGTTGTTTGTGAGTTTCGAAAAAAGTGCAAGAGCTATTCGAACCCTTTTTGCTGGGCAAGTAGGACCTGTAAATCTACACAATATATAGTTTAAAGTTTGAGTCTATCATATTAGGTTTTGGATTTATAGCTGTTTTTGTGTCTATTGCTTCAAAAGCATTTTCAGATAATTTGTGTGTTCTGAAGAAACTACAAGAGATATCTAACCCATACTTTCTGTGCAAGAGGGGCTTGTACATCTGCACAACATGTCTTTTAAAGTTTGAACCTATCCTATTGCATTTTTGAGTTATAGCAGTTTTTACTGTTTTATTGCTCCAAAAGCCTTTTCAGCCCATGAACAGTTGTTTGTGAGTTTCGAAAAAAGTGCAAGAGCTATTCGAACCCTTTTTGCTGGGCAAGTAGGACCTGTAAATCTACACAATATATAGTTTAAAGTTTGAGTCTATCATATTAGGTTTTGGATTTATGGCTGTTTTTGTGTCTATTGCTTCAAAAGCATTTTCAGATAATTTGTGTTTTCTGAAGAAACTACAAGAGATATCAAACCCATACTTTCTGTGCAAGAGGGGCTTGTACATCTGCACAACATGTCTTTTAAAGTTTGAACCTATCTTATTGCATTTTTGAGTTATAGCAGTTTTTACTGTTTTATTGCTCCAAAAGCCTTTTCAGCCCATGAACAGTTGTTTGTGAGTTTCGAAAAAAGTGCAAGAGCTATTCGAACCCTTTTTGCTGGGCAAGTAGGACCTGTAAATCTACACAATATATAGTTTAAAGTTTGAGTCTATCATATTAGGTTTTGGATTTATGGCTGTTTTTATGTCTATTGCTTCAAAAGCATTTTCATATAATTTGTGTTTTCTGAAGAAACTACAAGAGATATCAAACCCATACTTTCTGTGCAAGAGGGGCTTGTACATCTGCACAACATGTCTTTTAAAGTTTGAACCTATCTTATTGCATTTTTGAGTTATAGCAGTTTTTACTGTTTTATTGCTCCAAAAGCCTTTTCAGCCCATGAACAGTTGTTTGTGAGTTTCGAAAAAAGTGAAAGAGCTATTCGAACCCTTTTTGCTGGGCAAGTAGGACCTGTAAATCTACACAATATATAGTTTAAAGTTTGAGTCTATCATATTAGGTTTTGGATTTATGGCTGTTTTTGTGTCTATTGCTTCAAAAGCATTTTCAGATAATTTGTGTTTTCTGAAGAAACTACAAGAGATATCAAACCCATACTTTCTGTGCAAGAGGGGCTTGTACATCTGCACAACATGTCTTTTAAAGTTTGAACCTATCTTATTGCATTTTTGAGTTATAGCAGTTTTTACTGTTTTATTGCTCCAAAAGCCTTTTCAGCCCATGAACAGTTGTTTGTGAGTTTCGAAAAAAGTGCAAGAGCTATTCGAACCCTTTTTGCTGGGCAAGTAGGACCTGTAAATCTACACAATATATAGTTTAAAGTTTGAGTCTATCATATTAGGTTTTGGATTTATAGCTGTTTTTGTGTCTATTGCTTCAAAAGCATTTTCAGATAATTTGTGTGTTCTGAAGAAACTACAAGAGATATCTAACCCATACTTTCTGTGCAAGAGGGGCTTGTACATCTGCACAACATGTCTTTTAAAGTTTGAACCTATCTTATTGCATTTTTGAGTTATAGCAGTTTTTACTGTTTTATTGCTCCAAAAGCCTTTTCAGCCCATGAACAGTTGTTTGTGAGTTTCGAAAAAAGGGCAAGAGCTATTCGAACCCTTTTTGCTGGAAAAGTAGGACCTGTAAATCTACACAATATATAGTTTAAAGTTTGAGTCTATCATATTAGGTTTTGGATTTATAGCTGTTTTTGTGTCTATTGCTTCAAAAGCATTTTCAGATAATTTGTGTGTTCTGAAGAAACTACAAGAGATATCTAACCCATACTTTCTGTGCAAGAGGGGCTTGTACATCTGCACAACATGTCTTTTAAAGTTTGAACCTATCCTATTGCATTTTTGAGTTATAGCAGTTTTTACTGTTTTATTGCTCCAAAAGCCTTTTCAGCCCATGAACAGTTGTTTGTGAGTTTCGAAAAAAGTGAAAGAGCTATTCGAACCCTTTTTGCTGGGCAAGTAGGACCTGTAAATCTACACAATATATAGTTTAAAGTTTGAGTCTATCATATTAGGTTTTGGATTTATGGCTGTTTTTGTGTCTATTGCTTCAAAAGCATTTTCAGATAATTTGTGTTTTCTGAAGAAACTACAAGAGATATCAAACCCATACTTTCTGTGCAAGAGGGGCTTGTACATCTGCACAACATGTCTTTTAAAGTTTGAACCTATCTTATTGCATTTTTGAGTTATAGCAGTTTTTACTGTTTTATTGCTCCAAAAGCCTTTTCAGCCCATGAACAGTTGTTTGTGAGTTTCGAAAAAAGTGCAAGAGCTATTCGAACCCTTTTTGCTGGGCAAGTAGGACCTGTAAATCTACACAATATATAGTTTAAAGTTTGAGTCTATCATATTAGGTTTTGGATTTATAGCTGTTTTTGTGTCTATTGCTTCAAAAACATTTTCAGATAATTTGTGTGTTCTGAAGAAACTACAAGAGATATCTAGCCCATACTTTCTCTGCAAGAGGGGCTTGTACATCTGCACAACATGTCTTTTAAAGTTTGAACCTATCCTATTGCATTTTTGAGTTATAGCAGTTTTTACTGTTTTATTGCTCCAAAAGCCTTTTCAGCCCATGAACAGTTGTTTGTGAGTTTCGAAAAAAGTGCAAGAGCTATTCGAACCCTTTTTGCTGGGCAAGTAGGACCTGTAAATCTACACAATATATAGTTTAAAGTTTGAGTCTATCATATTAGGTTTTGGATTTATGGCTGTTTTTGTGTCTATTGCTTCAAAAGCATTTTCAGATAATTTGTGTTTTCTGAAGAAACTACAAGAGATATCAAACCCATACTTTCTGTGCAAGAGGGGCTTGTACATCTGCACAACATGTCTTTTAAAGTTTGAACCTATCTTATTGCATTTTTGAGTTATAGCAGTTTTTACTGTTTTATTGCTCCAAAAGCCTTTTCAGCCCATGAACAGTTGTTTGTGAGTTTCGAAAAAAGTGCAAGAGCTATTCGAACCCTTTTTGCTGGGCAAGTAGGGCCTGTAAATCTACACAATATATAGTTTAAAGTTTGAGTCTATCATATTAGGTTTTGGATTTATAGCTGTTTTTGTGTCTATTGCTTCAAAAGCATTTTCAGATAATTTGTGTGTTCTGAAGAAACTACAAGAGATATCTAGCCCATACTTTCTGTGCAAGAGGGGCTTGTACATCTGCACAACATGTCTTTTAAAGTTTGAACCTATCTTATTGCATTTTTGAGTTATAGCAGTTTTTACTGTTTTATTGCTCCAAAAGCCTTTTCAGCCCATGAACAGTTGTTTGTGAGTTTCGAAAAAAGTGCAAGAGCTATTCGAACCCTTTTTGCTGGGCAAGTAGGACCTGTAAATCTACACAATATATAGTTTAAAGTTTGAGTCTATCATATTAGGTTTTGGATTTATAGCTGTTTTTGTGTCTATTGCTTCAAAAACATTTTCAGATAATTTGTGTGTTCTGAAGAAACTACAAGAGATATCTAGCCCATACTTTCTGTGCAAGAGGGGCTTGTACATCTGCACAACATGTCTTTTAAAGTTTGAACCTATCTTATTGCATTTTTGAGTTATAGCAGTTTTTACTGTTTTATTGCTCCAAAAGCCTTTTCAGCCCATGAACAGTTGTTTGTGAGTTTCGAAAAAGGTGCAAGAGCTATTCGAACCCTTTTTGCTGGGCAAGTAGGACCTGTAAATCTACACAATATATAGTTTAAAGTTTGAGTCTATCATATTAGGTTTTGGATTTATGGCTGTTTTTGTGTCTATTGCTTCAAAAGCATTTTCAGATAATTTGTGTTTTCTGAAGAAACTACAAGAGATATCAAACCCATACTTTCTGTGCAAGAGGGGCTTGTAAATCTGCACAACATGTCTTTTAAAGTTTGAACCTATCTTATTGCATTTTTGAGTTATAGCAGTTTTTACTGTTTTATTGCTCCAAAAGCCTTTTCAGCCCATGAACAGTTGTTTGTGAGTTTCGAAAAAAGTGAAAGAGCTATTCGAACCCTTTTTGCTGGGCAAGTAGGACCTGTAAATCTACACAATATATAGTTTAAAGTTTGAGTCTATCATATTAGGTTTTGGATTTATAGCTGTTTTTGTGTCTATTGCTTCAAAAGCATTTTCAGATAATTTGTGTGTTCTGAAGAAACTATAAGAGATATCTAGCCCATACTTTCTGTGCAAGAGGGGCTTGTACATCTGCACAACATGTCTTTTAAAGTTTGAACCTATCTTATTGCATTTTTGAGTTATAGCAGTTTTTACTGTTTTATTGCTCCAAAAGCCTTTTCAGCCCATGAACAGTTGTTTGTGAGTTTCGAAAAAAGTGCAAGAGCTATTCGAACCCTTTTTGCTGGGCAAGTAGGACCTGTAAATCTACACAATATATAGTTTAAAGTTTGAGTCTATCATATTAGGTTTTGGATTTATAGCTGTTTTTGTGTCTATTGCTTCAAAAGCATTTTCAGATAATTTGTGTGTTCTGAAGAAACTATAAGAGATATCTAGCCCATACTTTCTGTGCAAGAGGGGCTTGTACATCTGCACAACATGTCTTTTAAAGTTTGAACCTATCTTATTGCATTTTTGAGTTATAGCAGTTTTTACTGTTTTATTGCTCCAAAAGCCTTTTCAGCCCATGAACAGTTGTTTGTGAGTTTCGAAAAAAGTGCAAGAGCTATTCGAACCCTTTTTGCTGGGCAAGTAGGACCTGTAAATCTACACAATATATAGTTTAAAGTTTGAGTCTATAATATTAGGTTTTGGATTTATGGCTGTTTTTGTGTCTATTGCTTCAAAAGCATTTTCAGATAATTTGTGTTTTCTGAAGAAACTACAAGAGATATCAAACCCATACTTTCTGTGCAAGAGGGGCTTGTAAATCTGCACAACATGTCTTTTAAAGTTTGAACCTATCTTATTGCATTTTTGAGTTATAGCAGTTTTTACTGTTTTATTGCTCCAAAAGCCTTTTCAGCCCATGAACAGTTGTTTGTGAGTTTCGAAAAAAGTGCAAGAGCTATTCGAACCCTTTTTGCTGGGCAAGTAGGACCTGTAAATCTACACAATATATAGTTTAAAGTTTGAGTCTATCATATTAGGTTTTGGATTTATAGCTGTTTTTGTGTCTATTGCTTCAAAAGCATTTTCAGATAATTTGTGTGTTCTGAAGAAACTATAAGAGATATCTAGCCCATACTTTCTGTGCAAGAGGGGCTTGTACATCTGCACAACATGTCTTTTAAAGTTTGAACCTATCTTATTGCATTTTTGAGTTATAGCAGTTTTTACTGTTTTATTGCTCCAAAAGCCTTTTCAGCCCATGAACAGTTGTTTGTGAGTTTCGAAAAAAGTGCAAGAGCTATTCGAACCCTTTTTGCTGGGCAAGTAGGACCTGTAAATCTACACAATATATAGTTTAAAGTTTGAGTCTATCATATTAGGTTTTGGATTTATAGCTGTTTTTGTGTCTATTGCTTCAAAAACATTTTCAGATAATTTGTGTGTTCTGAAGAAACTACAAGAGATATCTAGCCCATACTTTCTGTGCAAGAGGGGCTTGTACATCTGCACAACATGTCTTTTAAAGTTTGAACCTATCCTATTGCATTTTTGAGTTATAGCAGTTTTTACTGTTTTATTGCTCCAAAAGCCTTTTCAGCCCATGAACAGTTGTTTGTGAGTTTCGAAAAAAGTGCAAGAGCTATTCGAACCCTTTTTGCTGGGCAAGTAGGACCTGTAAATCTACACAATATATAGTTTAAAGTTTGAGTCTATAATATTAGGTTTTGGATTTATGGCTGTTTTTGTGTCTATTGCTTCAAAAGCATTTTCAGATAATTTGTGTTTTCTGAAGAAACTACAAGAGATATCAAACCCATACTTTCTGTGCAAGAGGGGCTTGTACATCTGCACAACATGTCTTTTAAAGTTTGAACCTATCTTATTGCATTTTTGAGTTATAGCAGTTTTTACTGTTTTATTGCTCCAAAAGCCTTTTCAGCCCATGAACAGTTGTTTGTGAGTTTCGAAAAAAGTGCAAGAGCTATTCGAACCCTTTTTGCTGGGCAAGTAGGGCCTGTAAATCTACACAATATATAGTTTAAAGTTTGAGTCTATCATATTAGGTTTTGGATTTATAGCTGTTTTTGTGTCTATTGCTTCAAAAGCATTTTCAGATAATTTGTGTGTTCTGAAGAAACTACAAGAGATATCTAGCCCATACTTTCTGTGCAAGAGGGGCTTGTACATCTGCACAACATGTCTTTTAAAGTTTGAACCTATCTTATTGCATTTTTGAGTTATAGCAGTTTTTACTGTTTTATTGCTCCAAAAGCCTTTTCAGCCCATGAACAGTTGTTTGTGAGTTTCGAAAAAAGTGCAAGAGCTATTCGAACCCTTTTTGCTGGGCAAGTAGGACCTGTAAATCTACACAATATATAGTTTAAAGTTTGAGTCTATCATATTAGGTTTTGGATTTATGGCTGTTTTTGTGTCTATTGCTTCAAAAGCATTTTCAGATAATTTGTGTTTTCTGAAGAAACTACAAGAGATATCAAACCCATACTTTCTGTGCAAGAGGGGCTTGTAAATCTGCACAACATGTCTTTTAAAGTTTGAACCTATCTTATTGCATTTTTGAGTTATAGCAGTTTTTACTGTTTTATTGCTCCAAAAGCCTTTTCAGCCCATGAACAGTTGTTTGTGAGTTTCGAAAAAAGTGAAAGAGCTATTCGAACCCTTTTTGCTGGGCAAGTAGGACCTGTAAATCTACACAATATATAGTTTAAAGTTTGAGTCTATCATATTAGGTTTTGGATTTATAGCTGTTTTTGTGTCTATTGCTTCAAAAGCATTTTCAGATAATTTGTGTGTTCTGAAGAAACTATAAGAGATATCTAGCCCATACTTTCTGTGCAAGAGGGGCTTGTACATCTGCACAACATGTCTTTTAAAGTTTGAACCTATCTTATTGCATTTTTGAGTTATAGCAGTTTTTACTGTTTTATTGCTCCAAAAGCCTTTTCAGCCCATGAACAGTTGTTTGTGAGTTTCGAAAAAAGTGCAAGAGCTATTCGAACCCTTTTTGCTGGGCAAGTAGGACCTGTAAATCTACACAATATATAGTTTAAAGTTTGAGTCTATCATATTAGGGTTTGGATTTATAGCTGTTTTTGTGTCTATTGCTTCAAAAACATTTTCAGATAATTTGTGTGTTCTGAAGAAACTACAAGAGATATCTAGCCCATACTTTCTGTGCAAGAGGGGCTTGTACATCTGCACAACATGTCTTTTAAAGTTTGAACCTATCCTATTGCATTTTTGAGTTATAGCAGTTTTTACTGTTTTATTGCTCCAAAAGCCTTTTCAGCCCATGAACAGTTGTTTGTGAGTTTCGAAAAAAGTGCAAGAGCTATTCGAACCCTTTTTGCTGGGCAAGTAGGACCTGTAAATCTACACAATATATAGTTTAAAGTTTGAGTCTATAATATTAGGTTTTGGATTTATGGCTGTTTTTGTGTCTATTGCTTCAAAAGCATTTTCAGATAATTTGTGTTTTCTGAAGAAACTACAAGAGATATCAAACCCATACTTTCTGTGCAAGAGGGGCTTGTACATCTGCACAACATGTCTTTTAAAGTTTGAACCTATCTTATTGCATTTTTGAGTTATAGCAGTTTTTACTGTTTTATTGCTCCAAAAGCCTTTTCAGCCCATGAACAGTTGTTTGTGAGTTTCGAAAAAAGTGCAAGAGCTATTTGAACCCTTTTTGCTGGGCAAGTAGGGCCTGTAAATCTACACAATATATAGTTTAAAGTTTGAGTCTATCATATTAGGTTTTGGATTTATAGCTGTTTTTGTGTCTATTGCTTCAAAAACATTTTCAGATAATTTTTGTGTTCTGAAGAAACTACAAGAGATATCTAGCCCATACTTTCTGTGCAAGAGGGGCTTGTACATCTGCACAACATGTCTTTTAAAGTTTGAACCTATCCTATTGCATTTTTGAGTTATAGCAGTTTTTACTGTTTTATTGCTCCAAAAGCCTTTTCAGCCCATGAACAGTTGTTTGTGAGTTTCGAAAAAAGTGCAAGAGCTATTCGAACCCTTTTTGCTGGGCAAGTAGGACCTGTAAATCTACACAATATATAGTTTAAAGTTTGAGTCTATAATATTAGGTTTTGGATTTATGGCTGTTTTTGTGTCTATTGCTTCAAAAGCATTTTCAGATAATTTGTGTTTTCTGAAGAAACTACAAGAGATATCAAACCCATACTTTCTGTGCAAGAGGGGCTTGTACATCTGCACAACATGTCTTTTAAAGTTTGAACCTATCTTATTGTATTTTTGAGTTATAGCAGTTTTTACTGTTTTATTGCTCCAAAAGCCTTTTCAGCCCATGAACAGTTGTTTGTGAGTTTCGAAAAAAGTGCAAGAGCTATTCGAACCCTTTTTGCTGGGCAAGTAGGGCCTGTAAATCTACACAATATATAGTTTAAAGTTTGAGTCTATCATATTAGGTTTTGGATTTATAGCTGTTTTTGTGTCTATTGCTTCAAAAGCATTTTCAGATAATTTGTGTGTTCTGAAGAAACTACAAGAGATATCTAGCCCATACTTTCTGTGCAAGAGGGGCTTGTACATCTGCACAACATGTCTTTTAAAGTTTGAACCTATCTTATTGCATTTTTGAGTTATAGCAGTTTTTACTGTTTTATTGCTCCAAAAGCCTTTTCAGCCCATGAACAGTTGTTTGTGAGTTTCGAAAAAAGTGCAAGAGCTATTCGAACCCTTTTTGCTGGGCAAGTAGGACCTGTAAATCTACACAATATATAGTTTAAAGTTTGAGTCTATCATATTAGGTTTTGGATTTATGGCTGTTTTTGTGTCTATTGCTTCAAAAGCATTTTCAGATAATTTGTGTTTTCTGAAGAAACTACAAGAGATATCAAACCCATACTTTCTGTGCAAGAGGGGCTTGTAAATCTGCACAACATGTCTTTTAAAGTTTGAATCTATCTTATTGCATTTTTGAGTTATAGCAGTTTTTACGGTTTTATTGCTCCAAAAGCCTTTTCAGCCCATGAACAGTTTTTTGTGAGTTTCGAAAAAAGTGCAAGAGCTATTCGAACCCTTTTTGCTGGGCAAGTAGGACCTGTAAATCTACACAATATATAGTTTAAAGTTTGAGTCTATCATATTAGGTTTTGGATTTATAGCTGTTTTTGTGTCTATTGCTTCAAAAGCATTTTCAGATAATTTGTGTTTTCTGAAGAAACTACAAGAGATATCAAACCCATACTTTCTGTGCAAGAGGGGCTTGTACATCTGCACAACATGTCTTTTAAAGTTTGAACCTATCTTATTGCATTTTTGAGTTATAGCAGTTTTTACTGTTTTATTGCTCCAAAAGCCTTTTCAGCCCATGAACAGTTGTTTGTGAGTTTCGAAAAAAGTGCAAGAGCTATTCTAACCCTTTTTGCTGGGCAAGTAGGACCTGTAAATCTACACAATATATAGTTTAAAGTTTGAGTCTATCATATTAGGTTTTGGATTTATAGCTGTTTTTGTGTCTATTGCTTCAAAAACATTTTCAGATAATTTGTGTGTTCTGAAGAAACTACAAGAGATATCTAGCCCATACTTTCTGTGCAAGAGGGGCTTGTACATCTGCACAACATGTCTTTTAAAGTTTGAACCTATCCTATTGCATTTTTGAGTTATAGCAGTTTTTACTGTTTTATTGCTCCAAAAGCCTTTTCAGCCCATGAACAGTTGTTTGTGAGTTTCGAAAAAAGTGCAAGAGCTATTCGAACCCTTTTTGCTGGGCAAGTAGGACCTGTAAATCTACACAATATATAGTTTAAAGTTTGAGTCTATCATATTAGGTTTTGGATTTATGGCTGTTTTTGTGTCTATTGCTTCAAAAGCATTTTCAGATAATTTGTGTTTTCTGAAGAAACTACAAGAGATATCAAACCCATACTTTCTGTGCAAGAGGGGCTTGTACATCTGCACAACATGTCTTTTAAAGTTTGAACCTATCTTATTGCATTTTTGAGTTATAGCAGTTTTTACTGTTTTATTGCTCCAAAAGCCTTTTCAGCCCATGAACAGTTGTTTGTGAGTTTCGAAAAAAGTGCAAGAGCTATTCGAACCCTTTTTGCTGGGCAAGTAGGGCTTGTAAATCTACACAATATATAGTTTAAAGTTTGAGTCTATCATATTAGGTTTTGGATTTATAGCTGTTTTTGTGTCTATTGCTTCAAAAGCATTTTCAGATAATTTGTGTGTTCTGAAGAAACTACAAGAGATATCTAACCCATACTTTCTGTGCAAGAGGGGCTTGTACATCTGCACAACATGTCTTTTAAAGTTTGAACCTATCCTATTGCATTTTTGAGTTATAGCAGTTTTTACTGTTTTATTGCTCCAAAAGCCTTTTCAGCCCATGAACAGTTGTTTGTGAGTTTCGAAAAAAGTGAAAGAGCTATTCGAACCCTTTTTGCTGGGCAAGTAGGACCTGTAAATCTACACAATATATAGTTTAAAGTTTGAGTCTATCATATTAGGTTTTGGATTTATGGCTGTTTTTGTGTCTATTGCTTCAAAAGCATTTTCAGATAATTTGTGTGTTCTGAAGAAACTACAAGAGATATCTAGCCCATACTTTCTGTGCAAGAGGGGCTTGTACATCTGCACAACATGTCTTTTAAAGTTTGAACCTATCCTATTGCATTTTTGAGTTATAGCAGTTTTTACTGTTTTATTGCTCCAAAAGCCTTTTCAGCCCATGAACAGTTGTTTGTGAGTTTCGAAAAAAGTGCAAGAGCTATTCGAACCCTTTTTGCTGGGCAAGTAGGACCTGTAAATCTACACAATATATAGTTTAAAGTTTGAGTCTATCATATTAGGTTTTGGATTTATGGCTGTTTTTGTGTCTATTGCTTCAAAAGCATTTTCAGATAATTTGTGTTTTCTGAAGAAACTACAAGAGATATCAAACCCATACTTTCTGTGCAAGAGGGGCTTGTACATCTGCACAACATGTCTTTTAAAGTTTGAACCTATCTTATTGCATTTTTGAGTTATAGCAGTTTTTACTGTTTTATTGCTCCAAAAGCCTTTTCAGCCCATGAACAGTTGTTTGTGAGTTTCGAAAAAAGTGCAAGAGCTATTCGAACCCTTTTTGCTGGGCAAGTAGGACCTGTAAATCTACACAATATATAATTTAAAGTTTGAGTCTATCATATTAGGTTTTGGATTTATGGCTGTTTTTGTGTCCATTGCTTCAAAAGCATTTTCAGATAATTTGTGTTTTCTGAAGGAACTACAAGAGATATCAAACCCATACTTTCTGTGCAAGAGGGGCTTGTAAATCTGCACAACATGTCTTTTAAAGTTTGAACCTATCTTATTGCATTTTTGAGTTATAGCAGTTTTTACTGTTTTATTGCTCCAAAAGCCTTTTCAGCCCATGAACAGTTGTTTGTGAGTTTCGAAAAAAGTGCAAGAGCTATTCGAACCCTTTTTGCTGGGCAAGTAGGACCTGTAAATCTACACAATATATAGTTTAAAGTTTGAGTCTATCATATTAGGTTTTGGATTTATAGCTGTTTTTGTGTCTATTGCTTCAAAAGCATTTTCAGATAATTTGTGTGTTCTGAAGAAACTATAAGAGATATCTAGCCCATACTTTCTGTGCAAGAGGGGCTTGTACATCTGCACAACATGTCTTTTAAAGTTTGAACCTATCCTATTGCATTTTTGAGTTATAGCAGTTTTTACTGTTTTATTGCTCCAAAAGCCTTTTCAGCCCATGAACAGTTGTTTGTGAGTTTCGAAAAAAGTGCAAGAGCTATTCGAACCCTTTTTGCTGGGCAAGTAGGACCTGTAAATCTACACAATATATAGTTTAAAGTTTGAGTCTATCATATTAGGTTTTGGATTTATGGCTGTTTTTGTGTCTATTGCTTCAAAAGCATTTTCAGATAATTTGTGTTTTCTGAAGAAACTACAAGAGATATCAAACCCATACTTTCTGTGCAAGAGGGGCTTGTACATCTGCACAACATGTCTTTTAAAGTTTGAACCTATCTTATTGCATTTTTGAGTTATAGCAGTTTTTACTGTTTTATTGCTCCAAAAGCCTTTTCAGCCCATGAACAGTTGTTCGTGAGTTTCGAAAAAAGTGCAAGAGCTATTCGAACCCTTTTTGCTGGGCAAGTAGGACCTGTAAATCTACACAATATATAGTTTAAAGTTTGAGTCTATCATATTAGGTTTTGGATTTATGGCTGTTTTTATGTCTATTGCTTCAAAAGCATTTTCATATAATTTGTGTTTTCTGAAGAAACTACAAGAGATATCAAACCCATACTTTCTGTGCAAGAGGGGCTTGTACATCTGCACAACATGTCTTTTAAAGTTTGAACCTATCTTATTGCATTTTTGAGTTATAGCAGTTTTTACTGTTTTATTGCTCCAAAAGCCTTTTCAGCCCATGAACAGTTGTTTGTGAGTTTCGAAAAAAGTGAAAGAGCTATTCGAACCCTTTTTGCTGGGCAAGTAGGACCTGTAAATCTACACAATATATAGTTTAAAGTTTGAGTCTATCATATTAGGTTTTGGATTTATGGCTGTTTTTGTGTCTATTGCTTCAAAAGCATTTTCAGATAATTTGTGTTTTCTGAAGAAACTACAAGAGATATCAAACCCATACTTTCTGTGCAAGAGGGGCTTGTACATCTGCACAACATGTCTTTTAAAGTTTGAACCTATCTTATTGCATTTTTGAGTTTAGCAGTTTTTACTGTTTTATTGCTCAAAAGCCTTTTCAGCCCATGAACAGTTGTTTGTGAGTTTCGAAAAAAGTGCAAGAGCTATTCGAACCCTTTTTGCTGGGCAAGTAGGACCTGTAAATCTACACAATATATAGTTTAAAGTTTGAGTCTATCATATTAGGTTTTGGATTTATAGCTGTTTTTGTGTCTATTGCTTCAAAAGCATTTTCAGATAATTTGTGTGTTCTGAAGAAACTACAAGAGATATCTAACCCATACTTTCTGTGCAAGAGGGGCTTGTACATCTGCACAACATGTCTTTTAAAGTTTGAACCTATCCTATTGCATTTTTGAGATATAGCAGTTTTTACTGTTTTATTGCTCCAAAAGCCTTTTCAGCCCATGAACAGTTGTTTGTGAGTTTCGAAAAAAGTGCAAGAGCTATTCGAACCCTTTTTGCTGGGCAAGTAGGACCTGTAAATCTACACAATATATAGTTTAAAGTTTGAGTCTATCATATTAGGTTTTGGATTTATGGCTGTTTTTGTGTCTATTGCTTCAAAAGCATTTTCAGATAATTTGTGTTTTCTGAAGAAACTACAAGAGATATCAAACCCATACTTTCTGTGCAAGAGGGGCTTGTACATCTGCACAACATGTCTTTTAAAGTTTGAACCTATCTTATTGCATTTTTAAGTTATAGCAGTTTTTACTGTTTTATTGCTCCAAAAGCCTTTTCAGCCCATGAACAGTTGTTTGTGAGTTTCGAAAAAAGTGCAAGAGCTATTCGAACCCTTTTTGCTGGGCAAGTAGGACCTGTAAATCTACACAATATATAGTTTAAAGTTTGAGTCTATCATATTAGGTTTTGGATTTATAGCTGTTTTTGTGTCTATTGCTTCAAAAGCATTTTCAGATAATTTGTGTGTTCTGAAGAAACTACAAGAGATATCTAACCCATACTTTCTGTGCAAGAGGGGCTTGTACATCTGCACAACATGTCTTTTAAAGTTTGAACCTATCTTATTGCATTTTTGAGTTATAGCAGTTTTTACTGTTTTATTGCTCCAAAAGCCTTTTCAGCCCATGAACAGTTGTTTGTGAGTTTCGAAAAAAGGGCAAGAGCTATTCGAACCCTTTTTGCTGGAAAAGTAGGACCTGTAAATCTACACAATATATAGTTTAAAGTTTGAGTCTATCATATTAGGTTTTGGATTTATAGCTGTTTTTGTGTCTATTGCTTCAAAAGCATTTTCAGATAATTTGTGTGTTCTGAAGAAACTACAAGAGATATCTAACCCATACTTTCTGTGCAAGAGGGGCTTGTACATCTGCACAACATGTCTTTTAAAGTTTGAACCTATCCTATTGCATTTTTGAGTTATAGCAGTTTTTACTGTTTTATTGCTCCAAAAGCCTTTTCAGCCCATGAACAGTTGTTTGTGAGTTTCGAAAAAAGTGAAAGAGCTATTCGAACCCTTTTTGCTGGGCAAGTAGGACCTGTAAATCTACACAATATATAGTTTAAAGTTTGAGTCTATCATATTAGGTTTTGGATTTATGGCTGTTTTTGTGTCTATTGCTTCAAAAGCATTTTCAGATAATTTGTGTTTTCTGAAGAAACTACAAGAGATATCAAACCCATACTTTCTGTGCAAGAGGGGCTTGTACATCTGCACAACATGTCTTTTAAAGTTTGAACCTATCTTATTGCATTTTTGAGTTATAGCAGTTTTTACTGTTTTATTGCTCCAAAAGCCTTTTCAGCCCATGAACAGTTGTTTGTGAGTTTCGAAAAAAGTGCAAGAGCTATTCGAACCCTTTTTGCTGGACAAGTAGGACCTGTAAATCTACACAATATATAGTTTAAAGTTTGAGTCTATCATATTAGGTTTTGGATTTATAGCTGTTTTTGTGTCTATTGCTTCAAAAGCATTTTCAGATAATTTGTGTGTTCTGAAGAAACTACAAGAGATATCTAACCCATACTTTCTGTGCAAGAGGGGCTTGTACATCTGCACAACATGTCTTTTAAAGTTTGAACCTATCCTATTGCATTTTTGAGTTATAGCAGTTTTTACTGTTTTATTGCTCCAAAAGCCTTTTCAGCCCATGAACAGTTGTTTGTGAATTTCGAAAAAAGTGAAAGAGCTATTCGAACCCTTTTTGCTGGGCAAGTAGGACCTGTAAATCTACACAATATATAGTTTAAAGTTTGAGTCTATCATATTAGGTTTTGGATTTATGGCTGTTTTTGTGTCTATTGCTTCAAAAGCATTTTCAGATAATTTGTGTTTTCTGAAGAAACTACAAGAGATATCAAACCCATACTTTCTGTGCAAGAGGGGCTTGTACATCTGCACAACATGTCTTTTAAAGTTTGAACCTATCTTATTGCATTTTTGAGTTATAGCAGTTTTTACTGTTTTATTGCTCCAAAAGCCTTTTCAGCCCATGAACAGTTGTTTGTGAGTTTCGAAAAAAGTGCAAGAGCTATTCGAACCCTTTTTGCTGGGCAAGTAGGACCTGTAAATCTACACAATATATAGTTTAAAGTTTGAGTCTATCATATTAGGTTTTGGATTTATAGCTGTTTTTGTGTCTATTGCTTCAAAAACATTTTCAGATAATTTGTGTGTTCTGAAGAAACTACAAGAGATATCTAGCCCATACTTTCTCTGCAAGAGGGGCTTGTACATCTGCACAACATGTCTTTTAAAGTTTGAACCTATCCTATTGCATTTTTGAGTTATAGCAGTTTTTACTGTTTTATTGCTCCAAAAGCCTTTTCAGCCCATGAACAGTTGTTTGTGAGTTTCGAAAAAAGTGCAAGAGCTATTCGAACCCTTTTTGCTGGGCAAGTAGGACCTGTAAATCTACACAATATATAGTTTAAAGTTTGAGTCTATCATATTAGGTTTTGGATTTATGGCTGTTTTTGTGTCTATTGCTTCAAAAGCATTTTCAGATAATTTGTGTTTTCTGAAGAAACTACAAGAGATATCAAACCCATACTTTCTGTGCAAGAGGGGCTTGTACATCTGCACAACATGTCTTTTAAAGTTTGAACCTATCTTATTGCATTTTTGAGTTATAGCAGTTTTTACTGTTTTATTGCTCCAAAAGCCTTTTCAGCCCATGAACAGTTGTTTGTGAGTTTCGAAAAAAGTGCAAGAGCTATTCGAACCCTTTTTGCTGGGCAAGTAGGGCCTGTAAATCTACACAATATATAGTTTAAAGTTTGAGTCTATCATATTAGGTTTTGGATTTATAGCTGTTTTTGTGTCTATTGCTTCAAAAGCATTTTCAGATAATTTGTGTGTTCTGAAGAAACTACAAGAGATATCTAGCCCATACTTTCTGTGCAAGAGGGGCTTGTACATCTGCACAACATGTCTTTTAAAGTTTGAACCTATCTTATTGCATTTTTGAGTTATAGCAGTTTTTACTGTTTTATTGCTCCAAAAGCCTTTTCAGCCCATGAACAGTTGTTTGTGAGTTTCGAAAAAAGTGCAAGAGCTATTCGAACCCTTTTTGCTGGGCAAGTAGGACCTGTAAATCTACACAATATATAGTTTAAAGTTTGAGTCTATCATATTAGGTTTTGGATTTATAGCTGTTTTTGTGTCTATTGCTTCAAAAACATTTTCAGATAATTTGTGTGTTCTGAAGAAACTACAAGAGATATCTAGCCCATACTTTCTGTGCAAGAGGGGCTTGTACATCTGCACAACATGTCTTTTAAAGTTTGAACCTATCCTATTGCATTTTTGAGTTATAGCAGTTTTTACTGTTTTATTATTCCAAAAGCCTTTTCAGCCCATGAACAGTTGTTTGTGAGTTTCGAAAAAAGTGCAAGAGCTATTCGAACCCTTTTTGCTGGGCAAGTAGGACCTGTAAATCTACACAATATATAGTTTAAAGTTTGAGTCTATAATATTAGGTTTTGGATTTATGGCTGTTTTTGTGTCTATTGCTTCAAAAGCATTTTCAGATAATTTGTGTTTTCTGAAGAAACTACAAGAGATATCAAACCCATACTTTCTGTGCAAGAGGGGCTTGTACATCTGCACAACATGTCTTTTAAAGTTTGAACCTATCTTATTGCATTTTTGAGTTATAGCAGTTTTTACTGTTTTATTGCTCCAAAAGCCTTTTCAGCCCATGAACAGTTGTTTGTGAGTTTCGAAAAAAGTGCAAGAGCTATTCGAACCCTTTTTGCTGGGCAAGTAGGGCCTGTAAATCTACACAATATATAGTTTAAAGTTTGAGTCTATCATATTAGGTTTTGGATTTATAGCTGTTTTTGTGTCTATTGCTTCAAAAGCATTTTCAGATAATTTGTGTGTTCTGAAGAAACTACAAGAGATATCTAGCCCATACTTTCTGTGCAAGAGGGGCTTGTACATCTGCACAACATGTCTTTTAAAGTTTGAACCTATCTTATTGCATTTTTGAGTTATAGCAGTTTTTACTGTTTTATTGCTCCAAAAGCCTTTTCAGCCCATGAACAGTTGTTTGTGAGTTTCGAAAAAAGTGCAAGAGCTATTCGAACCCTTTTTGCTGGGCAAGTAGGACCTGTAAATCTACACAATATATAGTTTAAAGTTTGAGTCTATCATATTAGGTTTTGGATTTATGGCTGTTTTTGTGTCTATTGCTTCAAAAGCATTTTCAGATAATTTGTGTTTTCTGAAGAAACTACAAGAGATATCAAACCCATACTTTCTGTGCAAGAGGGGCTTGTAAATCTGCACAACATGTCTTTTAAAGTTTGAACCTATCTTATTGCATTTTTGAGTTATAGCAGTTTTTACTGTTTTATTGCTCCAAAAGCCTTTTCAGCCCATGAACAGTTGTTTGTGAGTTTCGAAAAAAGTGAAAGAGCTATTCGAACCCTTTTTGCTGGGCAAGTAGGACCTGTAAATCTACACAATATATAGTTTAAAGTTTGAGTCTATCATATTAGGTTTTGGATTTATAGCTGTTTTTGTGTCTATTGCTTCAAAAGCATTTTCAGATAATTTGTGTGTTCTGAAGAAACTATAAGAGATATCTAGCCCATACTTTCTGTGCAAGAGGGGCTTGTACATCTGCACAACATGTCTTTTAAAGTTTGAACCTATCTTATTGCATTTTTGAGTTATAGCAGTTTTTACTGTTTTATTGCTCCAAAAGCCTTTTCAGCCCATGAACAGTTGTTTGTGAGTTTCGAAAAAAGTGCAAGAGCTATTCGAACCCTTTTTGCTGGGCAAGTAGGACCTGTAAATCTACACAATATATAGTTTAAAGTTTGAGTCTATCATATTAGGTTTTGGATTTATAGCTGTTTTTGTGTCTATTGCTTCAAAAGCATTTTCAGATAATTTGTGTGTTCTGAAGAAACTATAAGAGATATCTAGCCCATACTTTCTGTGCAAGAGGGGCTTGTACATCTGCACAACATGTCTTTTAAAGTTTGAACCTATCTTATTGCATTTTTGAGTTATAGCAGTTTTTACTGTTTTATTGCTCCAAAAGCCTTTTCAGCCCATGAACAGTTGTTTGTGAGTTTCGAAAAAAGTGCAAGAGCTATTCGAACCCTTTTTGCTGGGCAAGTAGGACCTGTAAATCTACACAATATATAGTTTAAAGTTTGAGTCTATAATATTAGGTTTTGGATTTATGGCTGTTTTTGTGTCTATTGCTTCAAAAGCATTTTCAGATAATTTGTGTTTTCTGAAGAAACTACAAGAGATATCAAACCCATACTTTCTGTGCAAGAGGGGCTTGTAAATCTGCACAACATGTCTTTTAAAGTTTGAACCTATCTTATTGCATTTTTGAGTTATAGCAGTTTTTACTGTTTTATTGCTCCAAAAGCCTTTTCAGCCCATGAACAGTTGTTTGTGAGTTTCGAAAAAAGTGCAAGAGCTATTCGAACCCTTTTTGCTGGGCAAGTAGGACCTGTAAATCTACACAATATATAGTTTAAAGTTTGAGTCTATCATATTAGGTTTTGGATTTATAGCTGTTTTTGTGTCTATTGCTTCAAAAGCATTTTCAGATAATTTGTGTGTTCTGAAGAAACTATAAGAGATATCTAGCCCATACTTTCTGTGCAAGAGGGGCTTGTACATCTGCACAACATGTCTTTTAAAGTTTGAACCTATCTTATTGCATTTTTGAGTTATAGCAGTTTTTACTGTTTTATTGCTCCAAAAGCCTTTTCAGCCCATGAACAGTTGTTTGTGAGTTTCGAAAAAAGTGCAAGAGCTATTCGAACCCTTTTTGCTGGGCAAGTAGGACCTGTAAATCTACACAATATATAGTTTAAAGTTTGAGTCTATCATATTAGGTTTTGGATTTATAGCTGTTTTTGTGTCTATTGCTTCAAAAACATTTTCAGATAATTTGTGTGTTCTGAAGAAACTACAAGAGATATCTAGCCCATACTTTCTGTGCAAGAGGGGCTTGTACATCTGCACAACATGTCTTTTAAAGTTTGAACCTATCCTATTGCATTTTTGAGTTATAGCAGTTTTTACTGTTTTATTGCTCCAAAAGCCTTTTCAGCCCATGAACAGTTGTTTGTGAGTTTCGAAAAAAGTGCAAGAGCTATTCGAACCCTTTTTGCTGGGCAAGTAGGACCTGTAAATCTACACAATATATAGTTTAAAGTTTGAGTCTATAATATTAGGTTTTGGATTTATGGCTGTTTTTGTGTCTATTGCTTCAAAAGCATTTTCAGATAATTTGTGTTTTCTGAAGAAACTACAAGAGATATCAAACCCATACTTTCTGTGCAAGAGGGGCTTGTACATCTGCACAACATGTCTTTTAAAGTTTGAACCTATCTTATTGCATTTTTGAGTTATAGCAGTTTTTACTGTTTTATTGCTCCAAAAGCCTTTTCAGCCCATGAACAGTTGTTTGTGAGTTTCGAAAAAAGTGCAAGAGCTATTCGAACCCTTTTTGCTGGGCAAGTAGGGCCTGTAAATCTACACAATATATAGTTTAAAGTTTGAGTCTATCATATTAGGTTTTGGATTTATAGCTGTTTTTGTGTCTATTGCTTCAAAAGCATTTTCAGATAATTTGTGTGTTCTGAAGAAACTACAAGAGATATCTAGCCCATACTTTCTGTGCAAGAGGGGCTTGTACATCTGCACAACATGTCTTTTAAAGTTTGAACCTATCTTATTGCATTTTTGAGTTATAGCAGTTTTTACTGTTTTATTGCTCCAAAAGCCTTTTCAGCCCATGAACAGTTGTTTGTGAGTTTCGAAAAAAGTGCAAGAGCTATTCGAACCCTTTTTGCTGGGCAAGTAGGACCTGTAAATCTACACAATATATAGTTTAAAGTTTGAGTCTATCATATTAGGTTTTGGATTTATGGCTGTTTTTGTGTCTATTGCTTCAAAAGCATTTTCAGATAATTTGTGTTTTCTGAAGAAACTACAAGAGATATCAAACCCATACTTTCTGTGCAAGAGGGGCTTGTAAATCTGCACAACATGTCTTTTAAAGTTTGAACCTATCTTATTGCATTTTTGAGTTATAGCAGTTTTTACTGTTTTATTGCTCCAAAAGCCTTTTCAGCCCATGAACAGTTGTTTGTGAGTTTCGAAAAAAGTGAAAGAGCTATTCGAACCCTTTTTGCTGGGCAAGTAGGACCTGTAAATCTACACAATATATAGTTTAAAGTTTGAGTCTATCATATTAGGTTTTGGATTTATAGCTGTTTTTGTGTCTATTGCTTCAAAAGCATTTTCAGATAATTTGTGTGTTCTGAAGAAACTATAAGAGATATCTAGCCCATACTTTCTGTGCAAGAGGGGCTTGTACATCTGCACAACATGTCTTTTAAAGTTTGAACCTATCTTATTGCATTTTTGAGTTATAGCAGTTTTTACTGTTTTATTGCTCCAAAAGCCTTTTCAGCCCATGAACAGTTGTTTGTGAGTTTCGAAAAAAGTGCAAGAGCTATTCGAACCCTTTTTGCTGGGCAAGTAGGACCTGTAAATCTACACAATATATAGTTTAAAGTTTGAGTCTATCATATTAGGGTTTGGATTTATAGCTGTTTTTGTGTCTATTGCTTCAAAAACATTTTCAGATAATTTGTGTGTTCTGAAGAAACTACAAGAGATATCTAGCCCATACTTTCTGTGCAAGAGGGGCTTGTACATCTGCACAACATGTCTTTTAAAGTTTGAACCTATCCTATTGCATTTTTGAGTTATAGCAGTTTTTACTGTTTTATTGCTCCAAAAGCCTTTTCAGCCCATGAACAGTTGTTTGTGAGTTTCGAAAAAAGTGCAAGAGCTATTCGAACCCTTTTTGCTGGGCAAGTAGGACCTGTAAATCTACACAATATATAGTTTAAAGTTTGAGTCTATAATATTAGGTTTTGGATTTATGGCTGTTTTTGTGTCTATTGCTTCAAAAGCATTTTCAGATAATTTGTGTTTTCTGAAGAAACTACAAGAGATATCAAACCCATACTTTCTGTGCAAGAGGGGCTTGTACATCTGCACAACATGTCTTTTAAAGTTTGAACCTATCTTATTGCATTTTTGAGTTGTAGCAGTTTTTACTGTTTTATTGCTCCAAAAGCCTTTTCAGCCCATGAACAGTTGTTTGTGAGTTTCGAAAAAAGTGCAAGAGCTATTTGAACCCTTTTTGCTGGGCAAGTAGGGCCTGTAAATCTACACAATATATAGTTTAAAGTTTGAGTCTATCATATTAGGTTTTGGATTTATAGCTGTTTTTGTGTCTATTGCTTCAAAAACATTTTCAGATAATTTTTGTGTTCTGAAGAAACTACAAGAGATATCTAGCCCATACTTTCTGTGCAAGAGGGGCTTGTACATCTGCACAACATGTCTTTTAAAGTTTGAACCTATCCTATTGCATTTTTGAGTTATAGCAGTTTTTACTGTTTTATTGCTCCAAAAGCCTTTTCAGCCCATGAACAGTTGTTTGTGAGTTTCGAAAAAAGTGCAAGAGCTATTCGAACCCTTTTTGCTGGGCAAGTAGGACCTGTAAATCTACACAATATATAGTTTAAAGTTTGAGTCTATAATATTAGGTTTTGGATTTATGGCTGTTTTTGTGTCTATTGCTTCAAAAGCATTTTCAGATAATTTGTGTTTTCTGAAGAAACTACAAGAGATATCAAACCCATACTTTCTGTGCAAGAGGGGCTTGTACATCTGCACAACATGTCTTTTAAAGTTTGAACCTATCTTATTGCATTTTTGAGTTATAGCAGTTTTTACTGTTTTATTGCTCCAAAAGCCTTTTCAGCCCATGAACAGTTGTTTGTGAGTTTCGAAAAAAGTGCAAGAGCTATTCGAACCCTTTTTGCTGGACAAGTAGGACCTGTAAATCTACACAATATATAGTTTAAAGTTTGAGTCTATCATATTAGGTTTTGGATTTATAGCTGTTTTTGTGTCTATTGCTTCAAGAGCATTTTCAGATAATTTGTGTGTTCTGAAGAAACTACAAGAGATATGTAACCCATACTTTCTGTGCAAGAGGGGCTTGTACATCTGCACAACATGTCTTTTAAAGTTTGAACCTATCTTATTGCATTTTTGAGTTATAGCAGTTTTTACTGTTTTATTGCTCCAAAAGCCTTTTCAGCCCATGAACAGTTGTTTGTGAGTTTCGAAAAAAGTGCAAGAGCTATTCGAACCCTTTTTGCTGGACAAGTAGGACCTGTAAATCTACACAATATATAGTTTAAAGTTTGAGTCTATCATATTAGGTTTTGGATTTATAGCTGTTTTTGTGTCTATTGCTTCAAAAGCATTTTCAGATAATTTGTGTGTTCTGAAGAAACTACAAGAGATATCTAACCCATACTTTCTGTGCAAGAGGGGCTTGTACATCTGCACAACATGTCTTTTAAAGTTTGAACCTATCTTATTGCATTTTTGAGTTATAGCAGTTTTTACTGTTTTATTGCTCCAAAAGCCTTTTCAGCCCATGAACAGTTGTTTGTGAGTTTCGAAAAAAGTGCAAGAGCTATTCGAACCCTTTTTGCTGGGCAAGTAGGACCTGTAAATCTACACAATATATAGTTTAAAGTTTGAGTCTATCATATTAGGTTTTGGATTTATAGCTGTTTTTGTGTCTATTGCTTCAAAAGCATTTTCAGATAATTTGTGTGTTCTGAAGAAACTACAAGAGATATCTAACCCATACTTTCTGTGCAAGAGGGGCTTGTACATCTGCACAACATGTCTTTTAAAGTTTGAACCTATCTTATTGCATTTTTGAGTTATAGCAGTTTTTACTGTTTTATTGCTCCAAAAGCCTTTTCAGCCCATGAACAGTTGTTTGTGAGTTTCGAAAAAAGTGCAAGAGCTATTCGAACCCTTTTTGCTGGACAAGTAGGACCTGTAAATCTACACAATATATAGTTTAAAGTTTGAGTCTATCATATTAGGTTTTGGATTTATAGCTGTTTTTGTGTCTATTGCTTCAAGAGCATTTTCAGATAATTTGTGTGTTCTGAAGAAACTACAAGAGATATGTAACCCATACTTTCTGTGCAAGAGGGGCTTGTACATCTGCACAACATGTCTTTTAAAGTTTGAACCTATCTTATTGCATTTTTGAGTTATAGCAGTTTTTACTGTTTTATTGCTCCAAAAGCCTTTTCAGCCCATGAACAGTTGTTTGTGAGTTTCGAAAAAAGTGCAAGAGCTATTCGAACCCTTTTTGCTGGACAAGTAGGACCTGTAAATCTACACAATATATAGTTTAAAGTTTGAGTCTATCATATTAGGTTTTGGATTTATAGCTGTTTTTGTGTCTATTGCTTCAAAAGCATTTTCAGATAATTTGTGTGTTCTGAAGAAACTACAAGAGATATCTAACCCATACTTTCTGTGCAAGAGGGGCTTGTACATCTGCACAACATGTCTTTTAAAGTTTGAACCTATCTTATTGCATTTTTGAGTTATAGCAGTTTTTACTGTTTTATTGCTCCAAAAGCCTTTTCAGCCCATGAACAGTTGTTTGTGAGTTTCGAAAAAAGTGCAAGAGCTATTCGAACCCTTTTTGCTGGACAAGTAGGACCTGTAAATCTACACAATATATAGTTTAAAGTTTGAGTCTATAATATTAGGTTTTGGATTTATAGCTGTTTTTGTGTCTATTGCTTCAAAAGCATTTTCAGATAATTTGTGTTTTCTGAAGAAACTACAAGAGATATCAAACCCATACTTTCTGTGCAAGAGGGGCTTGTACATCTGCACAACATGTCTTTTAAAGTTTGAACCTATCTTATTGCATTTTTGAGTTATAGCAGTTTTTACTGTTTTATTGCTCCAAAAGCCTTTTCAGCCCATGAACAGTTGTTTGTGAGTTTCGAAAAAAGTGCAAGAGCTATTCGAACCCTTTTTGCTGGGCAAGTAGGACCTGTAAATCTACACAATATATAGTTTAAAGTTTGAGTCTATCATATTAGGTTTTGGATTTATAGCTGTTTTTGTGTCTATTGCTTCAAAAACATTTTCAGATAATTTGTGTGTTCTGAAGAAACTACAAGAGATATCTAGCCCATACTTTCTGTGCAAGAGGGGCTTGTACATCTGCACAACATGTCTTTTAAAGTTTGAACCTATCCTATTGCATTTTTGAGTTATAGCAGTTTTTACTGTTTTATTGCTCCAAAAGCCTTTTCAGCCCATGAACAGTTGTTTGTGAGTTTCGAAAAAAGTGCAAGAGCTATTCGAACCCTTTTTGCTGGGCAAGTAGGACCTGTAAATCTACACAATATATAGTTTAAAGTTTGAGTCTATAATATTAGGTTTTGGATTTATGGCTGTTTTTGTGTCTATTGCTTCAAAAGCATTTTCAGATAATTTGTGTTTTCTGAAGAAACTACAAGAGATATCAAACCCATACTTTCTGTGCAAGAGGGGCTTGTACATCTGCACAACATGTCTTTTAAAGTTTGAACCTATCTTATTGCATTTTTGAGTTATAGCAGTTTTTACTGTTTTATTGCTCCAAAAGCCTTTTCAGCCCATGAACAGTTGTTTGTGAGTTTCGAAAAAAGTGCAAGAGCTATTCGAACCCTTTTTGCTGGACAAGTAGGACCTGTAAATCTACACAATATATAGTTTAAAGTTTGAGTCTATCATATTAGGTTTTGGATTTATAGCTGTTTTTGTGTCTATTGCTTCAAAAACATTTTCAGATAATTTGTGTGTTCTGAAGAAACTACAAGAGATATCTAGCCCATACTTTCTGTGCAAGAGGGGCTTGTACATCTGCACAACATGTCTTTTAAAGTTTGAACCTATCCTATTGCATTTTTGAGTTATAGCAGTTTTTACTGTTTTATTGCTCCAAAAGCCTTTTCAGCCCATGAACAGTTGTTTGTGAGTTTCGAAAAAAGTGCAAGAGCTATTCGAACCCTTTTTGCTGGGCAAGTAGGACCTGTAAATCTACACAATATATAGTTTAAAGTTTGAGTCTATAATATTAGGTTTTGGATTTATGGCTGTTTTTGTGTCTATTGCTTCAAAAGCATTTTCAGATAATTTGTGTTTTCTGAAGAAACTACAAGAGATATCAAACCCATACTTTCTGTGCAAGAGGGGCTTGTACATCTGCACAACATGTCTTTTAAAGTTTGAACCTATCTTATTGCATTTTTGAGTTATAGCAGTTTTTACTGTTTTATTGCTCCAAAAGCCTTTTCAGCCCATGAACAGTTGTTTGTGAGTTTCGAAAAAAGTGCAAGAGCTATTCGAACCCTTTTTGCTGGGCAAGTAGGGCCTGTAAATCTACACAATATATAGTTTAAAGTTTGAGTCTATCATATTAGGTTTTGGATTTATACTTGTTTTTGTGTCTATTGCTTCAAAAGCATTTTCAGATAATTTGTGTGTTCTGAAGAAACTATAAGAGATATCTAGCCCATACTTTCTGTGCAAGAGGGGCTTGTACATCTGCACAACATGTCTTTTAAAGTTTGAACCTATCTTATTGCATTTTTGAGTTATAGCAGTTTTTACTGTTTTATTGCTCCAAAAGCCTTTTCAGCCCATGAACAGTTGTTTGTGAGTTTCGAAAAAAGTGAAAGAGCTATTCGAACCCTTTTTGCTGGGCAAGTAGGACCTGTAAATCTACACAATATATAGTTTAAAGTTTGAGTCTATCATATTAGGTTTTGGATTTATGGCTGTTTTTGTGTCTATTGCTTCAAAAGCATTTTCAGATAATTTGTGTTTTCTGAAGAAACTACAAGAGATATCAAACCCATACTTTCTGTGCAAGAGGGGCTTGTACATCTGCACAACATGTCTTTTAAAGTTTGAACCTATCTTATTGCATTTTTGAGTTATAGCAGTTTTTACTGTTTTATTGCTCCAAAAGCCTTTTCAGCCCATGAACAGTTGTTTGTGAGTTTCGAAAAAAGGGCAAGAGCTATTCGAACCCTTTTTGCTGGGCAAGTAGGACCTGTAAATCTACACAATATATAGTTTAAAGTTTGAGTCTATCATATTAGGTTTTGGATTTATGGCTGTTTTTGTGTCTATTGCTTCAAAAGCATTTTCAGATAATTTGTGTTTTCTGAAGAAACTACAAGAGATATCAAACCCATACTTTCTGTGCAAGAGGGGCTTGTACATCTGCACAACATGTCTTTTAAAGTTTGAACCTATCCTATTGCATTTTTGAGTTATAGCAGTTTTTACTGTTTTATTGCTCCAAAAGCCTTTTCAGCCCATGAACAGTTGTTTGTGAGTTTCGAAAAAAGTGAAAGAGCTATTCGAACCCTTTTTGCTGGGCAAGTAGGACCTGTAAATCTACACAATATATAGTTTAAAGTTTGAGTCTATCATATTAGGTTTTGGATTTATGGCTGTTTTTGTGTCTATTGCTTCAAAAGCATTTTCAGATAATTTGTGTTTTCTGAAGAAACTACAAGAGATATCAAACCCATACTTTCTGTGCAAGAGGGGCTTGTACATCTGCACAACATGTCTTTTAAAGTTTGAACCTATCTTATTGCATTTTTGAGTTATAGCAGTTTTTACTGTTTTATTGCTCCAAAAGGCTTTTCAGCCCATGAACAGTTGTTTGTGAGTTTCGAAAAAAGTGCAAGAGCTATTCTAACCCTTTTTGCTGGGCAAGTAGGACCTGTAAATCTACACAATATATAGTTTAAAGTTTGAGTCTATCATATTAGGTTTTGGATTTATAGCTGTTTTTGTGTCCATTGCTTCAAAAACATTTTCAGATAATTTGTGTGTTCTGAAGAAACTACAAGAGATATCTAGCCCATACTTTCTGTGCAAGAGGGGCTTGTACATCTGCACAACATGTCTTTTAAAGTTTGAACCTATCCTATTGCATTTTTGAGTTATAGCAGTTTTTACTGTTTTATTGCTCCAAAAGCCTTTTCAGCCCATGAACAGTTGTTTGTGAGTTTCGAAAAAAGTGAAAGAGCTATTCGAACCCTTTTTGCTGGGCAAGTAGGACCTGTAAATCTACACAATATATAGTTTAAAGTTTGAGTCTATCATATTAGGTTTTGGATTTATGGCTGTTTTTGTGTCTATTGCTTCAAAAGCATTTTCAGATAATTTGTGTTTTCTGAAGAAACTACAAGAGATATCAAACCCATACTTTCTGTGCAAGAGGGGCTTGTACATCTGCACAACATGTCTTTTAAAGTTTGAACCTATCTTATTGCATTTTTGAGTTATAGCAGTTTTTACTGTTTTATTGCTCCAAAAGCCTTTTCAGCCCATGAACAGTTGTTTGTGAGTTTCGAAAAAAGTGCAAGAGCTATTCGAACCCTTTTTGCTGGGCAAGTAGGACCTGTAAATCTACACAATATATAGTTTAAAGTTTGAGTCTATCATATTAGGTTTTGGATTTATGGCTGTTTTTGTGTCTATTGCTTCAAAAGCATTTTCAGATAATTTGTGTTTTCTGAAGAAACTACAAGAGATATCAAACCCATACTTTCTGTGCAAGAGGGGCTTGTACATCTGCACAACATGTCTTTTAAAGTTTGAACCTATCTTATTGCATTTTTGAGTTATAGCAGTTTTTACTGTTTTATTGCTCCAAAAGCCTTTTCAGCCCATGAACAGTTGTTTGTGAGTTTCGAAAAAAGTGCAAGAGCTATTCGAACCCTTTTTGCTGGGCAAGTAGGACCTGTAAATCTACACAATATATAGTTTAAAGTTTGAGTCTATCATATTAGGTTTTGGATTTATGGCTGTTTTTTTGTCTATTGCTTCAAAAGCATTTTCATATAATTTGTGTTTTCTGAAGAAACTACAAGAGATATCAAACCCATACTTTCTGTGCAAGAGGGGCTTGTACATCTGCACAACATGTCTTTTAAAGTTTGAACCTATCTTATTGCATTTTTGAGTTATAGCAGTTTTTACTGTTTTATTGCTCCAAAAGCCTTTTCAGCCCATGAACAGTTGTTTGTGAGTTTCGAAAAAAGTGCAAGAGCTATTCGAACCCTTTTTGCTGGGCAAGTAGGACCTGTAAATCTACACAATATATAGTTTAAAGTTTGAGTCTATCATATTAGGTTTTGGATTTATAGCTGTTTTTGTGTCTATTGCTTCAAAAGCATTTTCAGATAATTTGTGTTTTCTGAAGAAACTACAAGAGATATCTAGCCCATACTTTCTGTGCAAGAGGGGCTTGTACATCTGCACAACATGTCTTTTAAAGTTTGAACCTATCTTATTGCATTTTTGAGTCATAGCAGTTTTTACTGTTTTATTGCTCCAAAAGCCTTTTCAGCCCATGAACAGTTGTTTGTGAGTTTCGAAAAAAGTGCAAGAGCTATTCGAACCCTTTTTGCTGGGCAAGTAGGACCTGTAAATCTACACAATATATAGTTTAAAGTTTGAGTCTATCATATTAGGTTTTGGATTTATAGCTGTTTTTGTGTCTATTGCTTCAAAAGCATTTTCAGATAATTTGTGTGTTCTGAAGAAACTACAAGAGATATCTAACCCATACTTTCTGTGCAAGAGGGGCTTGTACATCTGCACAACATGTCTTTTAAAGTTTGAACCTATCTTATTGCATTTTTGAGTTATAGCAGTTTTTACTGTTTTATTGCTCCAAAAGCCTTTTCAGCCCATGAACAGTTGTTTGTGAGTTTCGAAAAAAGTGCAAGAGCTATTCGAACCCTTTTTGCTGGACAAGTAGGACCTGTAAATCTACACAATATATAGTTTAAAGTTTGAGTCTATCATATTAGGTTTTGGATTTATAGCTGTTTTTGTGTCTATTGCTTCAAAAGCATTTTCAGATAATTTGTGTGTTCTGAAGAAACTACAAGAGATATCTAACCCATACTTTCTGTGCAAGAGGGGCTTGTACATCTGCACAACATGTCTTTTAAAGTTTGAACCTATCCTATTGCATTTTTGAGTTATAGCAGTTTTTACTGTTTTATTGCTCCAAAAGCCTTTTCAGCCCATGAACAGTTGTTTGTGAGTTTCGAAAAAAGTGAAAGAGCTATTCGAACCCTTTTTGCTGGGCAAGTAGGACCTGTAAATCTACACAATATATAGTTTAAAGTTTGAGTCTATCATATTAGGTTTTGGATTTATGGCTGTTTTTGTGTCTATTGCTTCAAAAGCATTTTCAGATAATTTGTGTTTTCTGAAGAAACTACAAGAGATATCAAACCCATACTTTCTGTGCAAGAGGGGCTTGTACATCTGCACAACATGTCTTTTAAAGTTTGAACCTATCTTATTGCATTTTTGAGTTATAGCAGTTTTTACTGTTTTATTGCTCCAAAAGCCTTTTCAGCCCATGAACAGTTGTTTGTGAGTTTCGAAAAAAGTGCAAGAGCTATTCTAACCCTTTTTGCTGGGCAAGTAGGACCTGTAAATCTACACAATATATAGTTTAAAGTTTGAGTCTATCATATTAGGTTTTGGATTTATAGCTGTTTTTGTGTCTATTGCTTCAAAAACATTTTCAGATAATTTGTGTGTTCTGAAGAAACTACAAGAGATATCTAGCCCATACTTTCTGTGCAAGAGGGGCTTGTACATCTGCACAACATGTCTTTTAAAGTTTGAACCTATCCTATTGCATTTTTGAGTTATAGCAGTTTTTACTGTTTTATTGCTCCAAAAGCCTTTTCAGCCCATGAACAGTTGTTTGTGAGTTTCGAAAAAAGTGCAAGAGCTATTCGAACCCTTTTTGCTGGGCAAGTAGGACCTGTAAATCTACACAATATATAGTTTAAAGTTTGAGTCTATCATATTAGGTTTTGGATTTATGGCTGTTTTTGTGTCTATTGCTTCAAAAGCATTTTCAGATAATTTGTGTTTTCTGAAGAAACTACAAGAGATATCAAACCCATACTTTCTGTGCAAGAGGGGCTTGTACATCTGCACAACATGTCTTTTAAAGTTTGAACCTATCTTATTGCATTTTTGAGTTATAGCAGTTTTTACTGTTTTATTGCTCCAAAAGCCTTTTCAGCCCATGAACAGTTGTTTGTGAGTTTCGAAAAAAGTGCAAGAGCTATTCGAACCCTTTTTGCTGGGCAAGTAGGGCTTGTAAATCTACACAATATATAGTTTAAAGTTTGAGTCTATCATATTAGGTTTTGGATTTATAGCTGTTTTTGTGTCTATTGCTTCAAAAGCATTTTCAGATAATTTGTGTGTTCTGAAGAAACTACAAGAGATATCTAGCCCATACTTTCTGTGCAAGAGGGGCTTGTACATCTGCACAACATGTCTTTTAAAGTTTGAACCTATCTTATTGCATTTTTGAGTTATAGCAGTTTTTACTGTTTTATTGCTCCAAAAGCCTTTTCAGCCCATGAACAGTTGTTTGTGAGTTTCGAAAAAAGTGCAAGAGCTATTCGAACCCTTTTTGCTGGGCAAGTAGGACCTGTAAATCTACACAATATATAGTTTAAAGTTTGAGTCTATCATATTAGGTTTTGGATTTATGGCTGTTTTTGTGTCCATTGCTTCAAAAGCATTTTCAGATAATTTGTGTTTTCTGAAGAAACTACAAGAGATATCAAACCCATACTTTCTGTGCAAGAGGGGCTTGTAAATCTGCACAACATGTCTTTTAAAGTTTGAACCTATCTTATTGCATTTTTGAGTTATAGCAGTTTTTACTGTTTTATTGCTCCAAAAGCCTTTTCAGCCCATGAACAGTTGTTTGTGAGTTTCGAAAAAAGTGCAAGAGCTATTCGAACCCTTTTTGCTGGGCAAGTAGGACCTGTAAATCTACACAATATATAGTTTAAAGTTTGAGTCTATCATATTAGGTTTTGGATTTATAGCTGTTTTTGTGTCTATTGCTTCAAAAGCATTTTCAGATAATTTGTGTGTTCTGAAGAAACTACAAGAGATATCTAACCCATACTTTCTGTGCAAGAGGGGCTTGTACATCTGCACAACATGTCTTTTAAAGTTTGAACCTATCTTATTGCATTTTTGAGTTATAGCAGTTTTTACTGTTTTATTGCTCCAAAAGCCTTTTCAGCCCATGAACAGTTGTTTGTGAGTTTCGAAAAAAGTGCAAGAGCTATTCGAACCCTTTTTGCTGGACAAGTAGGACCTGTAAATCTACACAATATATAGTTTAAAGTTTGAGTCTATCATATTAGGTTTTGGATTTATAGCTGTTTTTGTGTCTATTGCTTCAAAAGCATTTTCAGATAATTTGTGTGTTCTGAAGAAACTACAAGAGATATCTAACCCATACTTTCTGTGCAAGAGGGGCTTGTACATCTGCACAACATGTCTTTTAAAGTTTGAACCTATCTTATTGCATTTTTGAGTTATAGCAGTTTTTACTGTTTTATTGCTCCAAAAGCCTTTTCAGCCCATGAACAGTTGTTTGTGAGTTTCGAAAAAAGTGCAAGAGCTATTCTAACCCTTTTTGCTGGGCAAGTAGGACCTGTAAATCTACACAATATATAGTTTAAAGTTTGAGTCTATCATATTAGGTTTTGGATTTATAGCTGTTTTTGTGTCTATTGCTTCAAAAACATTTTCAGATAATTTGTGTGTTCTGAAGAAACTACAAGAGATATCTAGCCCATACTTTCTGTGCAAGAGGGGCTTGTACATCTGCACAACATGTCTTTTAAAGTTTGAACCTATCCTATTTCATTTTTGAGTTATAGCAGTTTTTACTGTTTTATTGCTCCAAAAGCCTTTTCAGCCCATGAACAGTTGTTTGTGAGTTTCGAAAAAAGTGCAAGAGCTATTCGAACCCTTTTTGCTGGGCAAGTAGGACCTGTAAATCTACACAATATATAGTTTAAAGTTTGAGTCTATCATATTAGGTTTTGGATTTATGGCTGTTTTTGTGTCTATTGCTTCAAAAGCATTTTCAGATAATTTGTGTTTTCTGAAGAAACTACAAGAGATATCAAACCCATACTTTCTGTGCAAGAGGGGCTTGTACATCTGCACAACATGTCTTTTAAAGTTTGAACCTATCTTATTGCATTTTTGAGTTATAGCAGTTTTTACTGTTTTATTGCTCCAAAAGCCTTTTCAGCCCATGAACAGTTGTTTGTGAGTTTCGAAAAAAGTGCAAGAGCTATTCGAACCCTTTTTGCTGGGCAAGTAGGGCTTGTAAATCTACACAATATATAGTTTAAAGTTTGAGTCTATCATATTAGGTTTTGGATTTATAGCTGTTTTTGTGTCTATTGCTTCAAAAGCATTTTCAGATAATTTGTGTGTTCTGAAGAAACTACAAGAGATATCTAGCCCATACTTTCTGTGCAAGAGGGGCTTGTACATCTGCACAACATGTCTTTTAAAGTTTGAACCTATCTTATTGCATTTTTGAGTTATAGAAGTTTTTGCTGTTTTATTGCTCCAAAAGCCTTTTCAGCCCATGAACAGTTGTTTGTGAGTTTCGAAAAAAGTGCAAGAGCTATTCGAACCCTTTTTGCTGGGCAAGTAGGACCTGTAAATCTACACAATATATAGTTTAAAGTTTGAGTCTATCATATTAGGTTTTGGATTTATGGCTGTTTTTGTGTCCATTGCTTCAAAAGCATTTTCAGATCATTTGTGTTTTCTGAAGGAACTACAAGAGATATCAAACCCATACTTTCTGTGCAAGAGGGGCTTGTAAATCTGCACAACATGTCTTTTAAAGTTTGAACCTATCTTATTGCATTTTTGAGTTATAGCAGTTTTTACTGTTTTATTGCTCCAAAAGCCTTTTCAGCCCATGAACAGTTGTTTGTGAGTTTCGAAAAAAGTGCAAGAGCTATTCGAACCCTTTTTGCTGGGCAAGTAGGACCTGTAAATCTACACAATATATAGTTTAAAGTTTGAGTCTATCATATTAGGTTTTGGATTTATAGCTGTTTTTGTGTCTATTGCTTCAAAAGCATTTTCAGATAATTTGTGTGTTCTGAAGAAACTATAAGAGATATCTAGCCCATACTTTCTGTGCAAGAGGGGCTTGTACATCTGCACAACATGTCTTTTAAAGTTTGAACCTATCCTATTGCATTTTTGAGTTATAGCAGTTTTTACTGTTTTATTGCTCCAAAAGCCTTTTCAGCCCATGAACAGTTGTTTGTGAGTTTCGAAAAAAGTGCAAGAGCTATTCGAACCCTTTTTGCTGGGCAAGTAGGACCTGTAAATCTACACAATATATAGTTTAAAGTTTGAGTCTATCATATTAGGTTTTGGATTTATGGCTGTTTTTGTGTCTATTGCTTCAAAAGCATTTTCAGATAATTTGTGTTTTCTGAAGAAACTACAAGAGATATCAAACCCATACTTTCTGTGCAAGAGGGGCTTGTACATCTGCACAACATGTCTTTTAAAGTTTGAACCTATCTTATTGCATTTTTGAGTTATAGCAGTTTTTACTGTTTTATTGCTCCAAAAGCCTTTTCAGCCCATGAACAGTTGTTTGTGAGTTTCGAAAAAAGTGCAAGAGCTATTCGAACCCTTTTTGCTGGGCAAGTAGGACCTGTAATTCTACACAATATATAGTTTAAAGTTTGAGTCTATCATATTAGGTTTTGGATTTATGGCTGTTTTTATGTCTATTGCTTCAAAAGCATTTTCATATAATTTGTGTTTTCTGAAGAAACTACAAGAGATATCAAACCCATACTTTCTGTGCAAGAGGGGCTTGTACATCTGCACAACATGTCTTTTAAAGTTTGAACCTATCTTATTGCATTTTTGAGTTATAGCAGTTTTTACTGTTTTATTGCTCCAAAAGCCTTTTCAGCCCATGAACAGTTGTTTGTGAGTTTCGAAAAAAGTGCAAGAGCTATTCGAACCCTTTTTGCTGGGCAAGTAGGACCTGTAAATCTACACAATATATAGTTTAAAGTTTGAGTCTATCATATTAGGTTTTGGATTTATAGCTGTTTTTGTGTCTATTGCTTCAAAAGCATTTTCAGATAATTTGTGTTTTCTGAAGAAACTACAAGAGATATCTAGCCCATACTTTCTGTGCAAGAGGGGCTTGTACATCTGCACAACATGTCTTTTAAAGTTTGAACCTATCTTATTGCATTTTTGAGTTATAGCAGTTTTTACTGTTTTATTGCTCCAAAAGCCTTTTCAGCCCATGAACAGTTGTTTGTGAGTTTCGAAAAAAGTGCAAGAGCTATTCGAACCCTTTTTGCTGGGCAAGTAGGACCTGTAAATCTACACAATATATAGTTTAAAGTTTGAGTCTATCATATTAGGTTTTGGATTTATAGCTGTTTTTGTGTCTATTGCTTCAAAAGCATTTTCAGATAATTTGTGTGTTCTGAAGAAACTACAAGAGATATCTAACCCATACTTTCTGTGCAAGAGGGGCTTGTACATCTGCACAACATGTCTTTTAAAGTTTGAACCTATCTTATTGCATTTTTGAGTTATAGCAGTTTTTACTGTTTTATTGCTCCAAAAGCCTTTTCAGCCCATGAACAGTTGTTTGTGAGTTTCGAAAAAAGTGCAAGAGCTATTCGAACCCTTTTTGCTGGACAAGTAGGACCTGTAAATCTACACAATATATAGTTTAAAGTTTTAGTCTATCATATTAGGTTTTGGATTTATAGCTGTTTTTGTGTCTATTGCTTCAAAAGCATTTTCAGATAATTTGTGTGTTCTGAAGAAACTACAAGAGATATCTAACCCATACTTTCTGTGCAAGAGGGGCTTGTACATCTGCACAACATGTCTTTTAAAGTTTGAACCTATCCTATTGCATTTTTGAGTTATAGCAGTTTTTACTGTTTTATTGCTCCAGAAGCCTTTTCAGCCCATGAACAGTTGTTTGTGAGTTTCGAAAAAAGTGAAAGAGCTATTCGAACCCTTTTTGCTGGGCAAGTAGGACCTGTAAATCTACACAATATATAGTTTAAAGTTTGAGTCTATCATATTAGGTTTTGGATTTATAGCTGTTTTTGTGTCTATTGCTTCAAAAGCATTTTCAGATAATTTGTGTGTTCTGAAGAAACTATAAGAGATATCTAGCCCATACTTTCTGTGCAAGAGGGGCTTGTACATCTGCACAACATGTCTTTTAAAGTTTGAACCTATCCTATTGCATTTTTGAGTTATAGCAGTTTTTACTGTTTTATTGCTCCAAAAGCCTTTTCAGCCCATGAACAGTTGTTTGTGAGTTTCGAAAAAAGTGCAAGAGCTATTCGAACCCTTTTTGCTGGGCAAGTAGGACCTGTAAATCTACACAATATATAGTTTAAAGTTTGAGTCTATCATATTAGGTTTTGGATTTATGGCTGTTTTTGTGTCTATTGCTTCAAAAGCATTTTCAGATAATTTGTGTTTTCTGAAGAAACTACAAGAGATATCAAACCCATACTTTCTGTGCAAGAGGGGCTTGTACATCTGCACAACATGTCTTTTAAAGTTTGAACCTATCTTATTGCATTTTTGAGTTATAGCAGTTTTTACTGTTTTATTGCTCCAAAAGCCTTTTCAGCCCATGAACAGTTGTTTGTGAGTTTCGAAAAAAGTGCAAGAGCTATTCGAACCCTTTTTGCTGGGCAAGTAGGACCTGTAAATCTACACAATATATAGTTTAAAGTTTGAGTCTATCATATTAGGTTTTGGATTTATGGCTGTTTTTATGTCTATTGCTTCAAAAGCATTTTCATATAATTTGTGTTTTCTGAAGAAACTACAAGAGATATCAAACCCATACTTTCTGTGCAAGAGGGGCTTGTACATCTGCACAACATGTCTTTTAAAGTTTGAACCTATCTTATTGCATTTTTGAGTTATAGCAGTTTTTACTGTTTTATTGCTCCAAAAGCCTTTTCAGCCCATGAACAGTTGTTTGTGAGTTTCGAAAAAAGTGCAAGAGCTATTCGAACCCTTTTTGCTGGGCTCGTAGGACCTGTAAATCTACACAATATATAGTTTAAAGTTTGAGTCTATCATATTAGGTTTTGGATTTATAGCTGTTTTTGTGTCTATTGCTTCAAAAGCATTTTCAGATAATTTGTGTTTTCTGAAGAAACTACAAGAGATATCTAGCCCATACTTTCTGTGCAAGAGGGGCTTGTACATCTGCACAACATGTCTTTTAAAGTTTGAACCTATCTTATTGCATTTTTGAGTTATAGCAGTTTTTACTGTTTTATTGCTCCAAAAGCCTTTTCAGCCCATGAACAGTTGTTTGTGAGTTTCGAAAAAAGTGCAAGAGCTATTCGAACCCTTTTTGCTGGGCAAGTAGGACCTGTAAATCTACACAATATATAGTTTAAAGTTTGAGTCTATCATATTAGGTTTTGGATTTATAGCTGTTTTTGTGTCTATTGCTTCAAAAGCATTTTCAGATAATTTGTGTGTTCTGAAGAAACTACAAGAGATATCTAACCCATACTTTCTGTGCAAGAGGGGCTTGTACATCTGCACAACATGTCTTTTAAAGTTTGAACCTATCTTATTGCATTTTTGAGTTATAGCAGTTTTTACTGTTTTATTGCTCCAAAAGCCTTTTCAGCCCATGAACAGTTGTTTGTGAGTTTCGAAAAAAGTGCAAGAGCTATTCGAACCCTTTTTGCTGGACAAGTAGGACCTGTAAATCTACACAATATATAGTTTAAAGTTTGAGTCTATCATATTAGGTTTTGGATTTATAGCTGTTTTTGTGTCTATTGCTTCAAAAGCATTTTCAGATAATTTGTGTGTTCTGAAGAAACTACAAGAGATATCTAACCCATACTTTCTGTGCAAGAGGGGCTTGTACATCTGCACAACATGTTTTTTAAAGTTTGAACCTATCCTATTGCATTTTTGAGTTATAGCAGTTTTTACTGTTTTATTGCTCCAAAAGCCTTTTCAGCCCATGAACAGTTGTTTGTGAGTTTCGAAAAAAGTGCAAGAGCTATTCGAACCCTTTTTGCTGGGCAAGTAGGACCTGTAAATCTACACAATATATAGTTTAAAGTTTGAGTCTATCATATTAGGTTTTGGATTTATGGCTGTTTTTGTGTCTATTGCTTCAAAAGCATTTTCAGATAATTTGTGTTTTCTGAAGAAACTACAAGAGATATCAAACCCATACTTTCTGTGCAAGAGGGGCTTGTACATCTGCACAACATGTCTTTTAAAGTTTGAACCTATCTTATTGCATTTTTGAGTTATAGCAGTTTTTACTGTTTTATTGCTCCAAAAGCCTTTTCAGCCCATGAACAGTTGTTTGTGAGTTTCGAAAAAAGTGCAAGAGCTATTCGAACTCTTTTTGCTGGGCAAGTAGGACCTGTAAATCTACACAATATATAGTTTAAAGTTTGAGTCTATAATATTAGGTTTTGGATTTATGGCTGTTTTTGTGTCTATTGCTTCAAAAGCATTTTCAGATAATTTGTGTTTTCTGAAGAAACTACAAGAGATATCAAACCCATACTTTCTGTGCAAGAGGGACTTGTACATCTGCACAACATGTCTTTTAAAGTTTGAACCTATCTTATTGCATTTTTGAGTTATAGCAGTTTTTACTGTTTTATTGCTCCAAAAGCCTTTTCAGCCCATGAACAGTTGTTTGTGAGTTTCGAAAAAAGTGCAAGAGCTATTCGAACCCTTTTTGCTGGGCAAGTAGGGCCTGTAAATCTACACAATATATAGTTTAAAGTTTGAGTCTATCATATTAGGTTTTGGATTTATAGCTGTTTTTGTGTCTATTGCTTCAAAAGCATTTTCAGATAATTTGTGTGTTCTGAAGAAACTACAAGAGATATCTAGCCCATACTGTCTGTGCAAGAGGGGCTTGTACATCTGCACAACATGTCTTTTAAAGTTTGAACCTATCCTATTGCATTTTTGAGTTATAGCAGTTTTTACTGTTTTATTGCTCCAAAAGCCTTTTCAGCCCATGAACAGTTGTTTGTGAGTTTCGAAAAAAGTGAAAGAGCTATTCGAACCCTTTTTGCTGGGCAAGTAGGACCTGTAAATCTACACAATATATAGTTTAAAGTTTGAGTCTATCATATTAGGTTTTGGATTTATAGCTGTTTTTGTGTCTATTGCTTCAAAAGCATTTTCAGATAATTTGTGTGTTCTGAAGAAACTACAAGAGATATCTAACCCATACTTTCTGTGCAAGAGGGGCTTGTACATCTGCACAACATGTCTTTTAAAGTTTGAACCTATCTTATTGCATTTTTGAGTTATAGCAGTTTTTACTGTTTTATTGCTCCAAAAGCCTTTTCAGCCCATGAACAGTTGTTTGTGAGTTTCGAAAAAAGTGCAAGAGCTATTCGAACCCTTTTTGCTGGACAAGTAGGACCTGTAAATCTACACAATATATAGTTTAAAGTTTGAGTCTATCATATTAGGTTTTGGATTTATAGCTGTTTTTGTGTCTATTGCTTCAAAAGCATTTTCAGATAATTTGTGTGTTCTGAAGAAACTACAAGAGATATCTAACCCATACTTTCTGTGCAAGAGGGGCTTGTACATCTGCACAACATGTTCTTTTAAAGTTTGAACCTATCCTATTGCATTTTTGAGTTATAGCAGTTTTTACTGTTTTATTGCTCCAAAAGCCTTTTCAGCCCATGAACAGTTGTTTGTGAGTTTCGAAAAAAGTGCAAGAGCTATTCGAACCCTTTTTGCTGGGCAAGTAGGACCTGTAAATCTACACAATATATAGTTTAAAGTTTGAGTCTATCATATTAGGTTTTGGATTTATAGCTGTTTTTGTGTCTATTGCTTCAAAAGCATTTTCAGATAATTTGTGTGTTCTGAAGAAACTACAAGAGATATCTAACCCATACTTTCTGTGCAAGAGGGGCTTGTACATCTGCACAACATGTCTTTTAAAGTTTGAACCTATCTTATTGCATTTTTGAGTTATAGCAGTTTTTACTGTTTTATTGCTCCAAAAGCCTTTTCAGCCCATGAACAGTTGTTTGTGAGTTTCGAAAAAAGTGCAAGAGCTATTCGAACCCTTTTTGCTGGACAAGTAGGACCTGTAAATCTACACAATATATAGTTTAAAGTTTGAGTCTATCATATTAGGTTTTGGATTTATAGCTGTTTTTGTGTCTATTGCTTCAAAAGCATTTTCAGATAATTTGTGTGTTCTGAAGAAACTACAAGAGATATCTAGCCCATACTTTCTGTGCAAGAGGGGCTTGTACATCTGCACAACATGTTTTTTAAAGTTTGAACCTATCCTATTGCATTTTTGAGTTATAGCAGTTTTTACTGTTTTATTGCTCCAAAAGCCTTTTCAGCCCATGAACAGTTGTTTGTGAGTTTCGAAAAAAGTGCAAGAGCTATTCGAACCCTTTTTGCTGGGCAAGTAGGACCTGTAAATCTACACAATATATAGTTTAAAGTTTGAGTCTATCATATTAGGTTTTGGATTTATGGCTGTTTTTGTGTCTATTGCTTCAAAAGCATTTTCAGATAATTTGTGTTTTCTGAAGAAACTACAAGAGATATCAAACCCATACTTTCCGTGCAAGAGGGGCTTGTACATCTGCACAACATGTCCTTTAAAGTTTGAACCTATCTTATTGCATTTTTGAGTTATAGCAGTTTTTACTGTTTTATTGCTCCAAAAGCCTTTTCAGCCCATGAACAGTTGTTTGTGAGTTTCGAAAAAAGTGCAAGAGCTATTCTAACCCTTTTTGCTGGGCAAGTAGGGCCTGTAAATCTACACAATATATAGTTTAAAGTTTGAGTCTATCATATTAGGTTTTGGATTTATAGCTGTTTTTGTGTCTATTGCTTCAAAAGCATTTTCAGATAATTTGTGTGTTCTGAAGAAACTACAAGAGATATCTAGCCCATACTGTCTGTGCAAGAGGGGCTTGTACATCTGCACAACATGTCTTTTAAAGTTTGAACCTATCTTATTGCATTTTTGAGTTATAGCAGTTTTTACTGTTTTATTGCTCCAAAAGCCTTTTTAGCCCATGAACAGTTGTTTGTGAGTTTCGAAAAAAGTGAAAGAGCTATTCGAACCCTTTTTGCTGGGCAAGTAGGACCTGTAAATCTACACAATATATAGTTTAAAGTTTGAGTCTATCATATTAGGTTTTGGATTTATAGCTGTTTTTGTGTCTATTGCTTCAAAAGCATTTTCAGATAATTTGTGTGTTCTGAAGAAACTACAAGAGATATCTAACCCATACTTTCTGTGCAAGAGGGGCTTGTACATCTGCACAACATGTCTTTTAAAGTTTGAACCTATCTTATTGCATTTTTGAGTTATAGCAGTTTTTACTGTTTTATTGCTCCAAAAGCCTTTTCAGCCCATGAACAGTTGTTTGTGAGTTTCGAAAAAAGTGCAAGAGCTATTCGAACCCTTTTTGCTGGACAAGTAGGACCTGTAAATCTACACAATATATAGTTTAAAGTTTGAGTCTATCATATTAGGTTTTGGATTTATAGCTGTTTTTGTGTCTATTGCTTCAAAAGCATTTTCAGATAATTTGTGTGTTCTGAAGAAACTACAAGAGATATCTAACCCATACTTTCTGTGCAAGAGGGGCTTGTACATCTGCACAACATGTTCTTTTAAAGTTTGAACCTATCCTATTGCATTTTTGAGTTATAGCAGTTTTTACTGTTTTATTGCTCCAAAAGCCTTTTCAGCCCATGAACAGTTGTTTGTGAGTTTCGAAAAAAGTGAAAGAGCTATTCGAACCCTTTTTGCTGGGCAAGTAGGACCTGTAAATCTACACAATATATAGTTTAAAGTTTGAGTCTATCATATTAGGTTTTGGATTTATGGCTGTTTTTGTGTCTATTGCTTCAAAAGCATTTTCAGATAATTTGTGTTTTCTGAAGAAACTACAAGAGATATCAAACCCATACTTTCTGTGCAAGAGGGGCTTGTACATCTGCACAACATGTCTTTTAAAGTTTGAACCTATCTTATTGCATTTTTGAGTTATAGCAGTTTTTACTGTTTTATTGCTCCAAAAGCCTTTTCAGCCCATGAACAGTTGTTTGTGAGTTTCGAAAAAAGTGCAAGAGCTATTCTAACCCTTTTTGCTGGGCAAGTAGGACCTGTAAATCTACACAATATATAGTTTAAAGTTTGAGTCTATCATATTAGGTTTTGGATTTATAGCTGTTTTTGTGTCTATTGCTTCAAAAACATTTTCAGATAATTTGTGTGTTCTGAAGAAACTACAAGAGATATCTAGCCCATACTTTCTGTGCAAGAGGGGCTTGTACATCTGCACAACATGTCTTTTAAAGTTTGAACCTATCCTATTGCATTTTTGAGTTATAGCAGTTTTTACTGTTTTATTGCTCCAAAAGCCTTTTCAGCCCATGAACAGTTGTTTGTGAGTTTCGAAAAAAGTGCAAGAGCTATTCGAACCCTTTTTGCTGGGCAAGTAGGACCTGTAAATCTACACAATATATAGTTTAAAGTTTGAGTCTATAATATTAGGTTTTGGATTTATGGCTGTTTTTGTGTCTATTGCTTCAAAAGCATTTTCAGATAATTTGTGTTTTCTGAAGAAACTACAAGAGATATCAAACCCATACTTTCTGTGCAAGAGGGGCTTGTACATCTGCACAACATGTCTTTTAAAGTTTGAACCTATCTTATTGCATTTTTGAGTTATAGCAGTTTTTACTGTTTTATTGCTCCAAAAGCCTTTTCAGCCCATGAACAGTTGTTTGTGAGTTTCGAAAAAAGTGCAAGAGCTATTCGAACCCTTTTTGCTGGGCAAGTAGGGCCTGTAAATCTACACAATATATAGTTTAAAGTTTGAGTCTATCATATTAGGTTTTGGATTTATAGCTGTTTTTGTGTCTATTGCTTCAAAAGCATTTTCAGATAATTTGTGTGTTCTGAAGAAACTACAAGAGATATCTAGCCCATACTTTCTGTGCAAGAGGGGCTTGTACATCTGCACAACATGTCTTTTAAAGTTTGAACCTATCTTATTGCATTTTTGAGTTATAGCAGTTTTTACTGTTTTATTGCTCCAAAAGCCTTTTCAGCCCATGAACAGTTGTTTGTGAGTTTCGAAAAAAGTGCAAGAGCTATTCGAACCCTTTTTGCTGGGCAAGTAGGACCTGTAAATCTACACAATATATAGTTTAAAGTTTGAGTCTATCATATTAGGTTTTGGATTTATGGCTGTTTTTGTGTCTATTGCTTCAAAAGCATTTTCAGATAATTTGTGTTTTCTGAAGAAACTACAAGAGATATCAAACCCATACTTTCTGTGCAAGAGGGGCTTGTAAATCTGCACAACATGTCTTTTAAAGTTTGAACCTATCTTATTGCATTTTTGAGTTATAGCAGTTTTTACTGTTTTATTGCTCCAAAAGCCTTTTCAGCCCATGAACAGTTGTTTGTGAGTTTCGAAAAAAGTGAAAGAGCTATTCGAACCCTTTTTGCTGGGCAAGTAGGACCTGTAAATCTACACAATATATAGTTTAAAGTTTGAGTCTATCATATTAGGTTTTGGATTTATAGCTGTTTTTGTGTCTATTGCTTCAAAAGCATTTTCAGATAATTTGTGTGTTCTGAAGAAACTATAAGAGATATCTAGCCCATACTTTCTGTGCAAGAGGGGCTTGTACATCTGCACAACATGTCTTTTAAAGTTTGAACCTATCTTATTGCATTTTTGAGTTATAGCAGTTTTTACTGTTTTATTGCTCCAAAAGCCTTTTCAGCCCATGAACAGTTGTTTGTGAGTTTCGAAAAAAGTGCAAGAGCTATTCGAACCCTTTTTGCTGGGCAAGTAGGACCTGTAAATCTACACAATATATAGTTTAAAGTTTGAGTCTATCATATTAGGTTTTGGATTTATAGCTGTTTTTGTGTCTATTGCTTCAAAAACATTTTCAGATAATTTGTGTGTTCTGAAGAAACTACAAGAGATATCTAGCCCATACTTTCTGTGCAAGAGGGGCTTGTACATCTGCACAACATGTCTTTTAAAGTTTGAACCTATCCTATTGCATTTTTGAGTTATAGCAGTTTTTACTGTTTTATATCTCCAAAAGCCTTTTCAGCCCATGAACAGTTGTTTGTGAGTTTCGAAAAAAGTGCAAGAGCTATTCGAACCCTTTTTGCTGGGCAAGTAGGTCCTGTAAATCTACACAATATATAGTTTAAAGTTTGAGTCTATAATATTAGGTTTTGGATTTATGGCTGTTTTTGTGTCTATTGCTTCAAAAGCATTTTCAGATAATTTGTGTTTTCTGAAGAAACTACAAGAGATATCAAACCCATACTTTCTGTGCAAGAGGGGCTTGTACATCTGCACAACATGTCTTTTAAAGTTTGAACCTATCTTATTGCATTTTTGAGTTATAGCAGTTTTTACTGTTTTATTGCTCCAAAAGCCTTTTCAGCCCATGAACAGTTGTTTGTGAGTTTCGAAAAAAGTGCAAGAGCTATTCGAACCCTTTTTGCTGGGCAAGTAGGGCCTGTAAATCTACACAATATATAGTTTAAAGTTTGAGTCTATCATATTAGGTTTTGGATTTATAGCTGTTTTTGTGTCTATTGCTTCAAAAGCATTTTCAGATAATTTGTGTGTTCTGAAGAAACTACAAGAGATATCTAGCCCATACTTTCTGTGCAAGAGGGGCTTGTACATCTGCACAACATGTCTTTTAAAGTTTGAACCTATCTTATTGCATTTTTGAGTTATAGCAGTTTTTACTGTTTTATTGCTCCAAAAGCCTTTTCAGCCCATGAACAGTTGTTTGTGAGTTTCGAAAAAAGTGCAAGAGCTATTCGAACCCTTTTTGCTGGGCAAGTAGGACCTGTAAATCTACACAATATATAGTTTAAAGTTTGAGTCTATCATATTAGGTTTTGGATTTATGGCTGTTTTTGTGTCTATTGCTTCAAAAGCATTTTCAGATAATTTGTGTTTTCTGAAGAAACTACAAGAGATATCAAACCCATACTTTCTGTGCAAGAGGGGCTTGTAAATCTGCACAACATGTCTTTTAAAGTTTGAACCTATCTTATTGCATTTTTGAGTTATAGCAGTTTTTACTGTTTTATTGCTCCAAAAGCCTTTTCAGCCCATGAACAGTTGTTTGTGAGTTTCGAAAAAAGTGAAAGAGCTATTCGAACCCTTTTTGCTGGGCAAGTAGGACCTGTAAATCTACACAATATATAGTTTAAAGTTTGAGTCTATCATATTAGGTTTTGGATTTATAGCTGTTTTTGTGTCTATTGCTTCAAAAGCATTTTCAGATAATTTGTGTGTTCTGAAGAAACTATAAGAGATATCTAGCCCATACTTTCTGTGCAAGAGGGGCTTGTACATCTGCACAACATGTCTTTTAAAGTTTGAACCTATCTTATTGCATTTTTGAGTTATAGCAGTTTTTACTGTTTTATTGCTCCAAAAGCCTTTTCAGCCCATGAACAGTTGTTTGTGAGTTTCGAAAAAAGTGCAAGAGCTATTCGAACCCTTTTTGCTGGGCAAGTAGGACCTGTAAATCTACACAATATATAGTTTAAAGTTTGAGTCTATCATATTAGGTTTTGGATGTATAGCTGTTTTTGTGTCTATTGCTTCAAAAACATTTTCAGATAATTTGTGTGTTCTGAAGAAACTACAAGAGATATCTAGCCCATACTTTCTGTGCAAGAGGGGCTTGTACATCTGCACAACATGTGTTTTAAAGTTTGAACCTATCCTATTGCATTTTTGAGTTATAGCAGTTTTTACTGTTTTATTGCTCCAAAAGCCTTTTCAGCCCATGAACAGTTGTTTGTGAGTTTCGAAAAAGGTGCAAGAGCTATTCGAACCCTTTTTGCTGGGCAAGTAGGACCTGTAAATCTACACAATATATAGTTTAAAGTTTCAGTCTATAATATTAGGTTTTGGATTTATGGCTGTTTTTGTGTCTATTGCTTCAAAAGCATTTTCAGATAATTTGTGTTTTCTGAAGAAACTACAAGAGATATCAAACCCATACTTTCTGTGCAAGAGGGGCTTGTACATCTGCACAACATGTCTTTTAAAGTTTGAACCTATCTTATTGCATTTTTGAGTTATAGCAGTTTTTACTGTTTTATTGCTCCAAAAGCCTTTTCAGCCCATGAACAGTTGTTTGTGAGTTTCGAAAAAAGTGAAAGAGCTATTTGAACCCTTTTTGCTGGGCAAGTAGGGCCTGTAAATCTACACAATATATAGTTTAAAGTTTGAGTCTATCATATTAGGTTTTGGATTTATAGCTGTTTTTGTGTCTATTGCTTCAAAAACATTTTCAGATAATTTTTGTGTTCTGAAGAAACTACAAGAGATATCTAGCCCATACTTTCTGTGCAAGAGGGGCTTGTACATCTGCACAACATGTCTTTTAAAGTTTGAACCTATCCTATTGCATTTTTGAGTTATAGCAGTTTTTACTGTTTTATTGCTCCAAAAGCCTTTTCAGCCCATGAACAGTTGTTTGTGAGTTTCGAAAAAAGTGCAAGAGCTATTCGAACCCTTTTTGCTGGGCAAGTAGGACCTGTAAATCTACACAATATATAGTTTAAAGTTTGAGTCTATAATATTAGGTTTTGGATTTATGGCTGTTTTTGTGTCTATTGCTTCAAAAGCATTTTCAGATAATTTGTGTTTTCTGAAGAAACTACAAGAGATATCAAACCCATACTTTCTGTGCAAGAGGGGCTTGTACATCTGCACAACATGTCTTTTAAAGTTTGAACCTATCTTATTGTATTTTTGAGTTATAGCAGTTTTTACTGTTTTATTGCTCCAAAAGCCTTTTCAGCCCATGAACAGTTGTTTGTGAGTTTCGAAAAAAGTGCAAGAGCTATTCGAACCCTTTTTGCTGGGCAAGTAGGGCCTGTAAATCTACACAATATATAGTTTAAAGTTTGAGTCTATCATATTAGGTTTTGGATTTATAGCTGTTTTTGTGTCTATTGCTTCAAAAGCATTTTCAGATAATTTGTGTGTTCTGAAGAAACTACAAGAGATATCTAGCCCATACTTTCTGTGCAAGAGGGGCTTGTACATCTGCACAACATGTCTTTTAAAGTTTGAACCTATCTTATTGCATTTTTGAGTTATAGCAGTTTTTACTGTTTTATTGCTCCAAAAGCCTTTTCAGCCCATGAACAGTTGTTTGTGAGTTTCGAAAAAAGTGCAAGAGCTATTCGAACCCTTTTTGCTGGGCAAGTAGGACCTGTAAATCTACACAATATATAGTTTAAAGTTTGAGTCTATCATATTAGGTTTTGGATTTATGGCTGTTTTTGTGTCTATTGCTTCAAAAGCATTTTCAGATAATTTGTGTTTTCTGAAGAAACTACAAGAGATATCAAACCCATACTTTCTGTGCAAGAGGGGCTTGTACATCTGCACAACATGTCTTTTAAAGTTTGAACCTATCTTATTGCATTTTTGAGTTATAGCAGTTTTTACTGTTTTATTGCTCCAAAAGCCTTTTCAGCCCATGAACAGTTGTTTGTGAGTTTCGAAAAAAGTGAAAGAGCTATTCGAACCCTTTTTGCTGGGCAAGTAGGACCTGTAAATCTACACAATATATAGTTTAAAGTTTGAGTCTATCATATTAGGTTTTGGATTTATGGCTGTTTTTGTGTCTATTGCTTCAAAAGCATTTTCAGATAATTTGTGTTTTCTGAAGAAACTACAAGAGATATCAAACCCATACTTTCTGTGCAAGAGGGGCTTGTACATCTGCACAACATGTCTTTTAAAGTTTGAACCTATCTTATTGCATTTTTGAGTTATAGCAGTTTTTACTGTTTTATTGCTCCAAAAGCCTTTTCAGCCCATGAACAGTTGTTTGTGAGTTTCGAAAAAAGTGCAAGAGCTATTCTAACCCTTTTTGCTGGGCAAGTAGGACCTGTAAATCTACACAATATATAGTTTAAAGTTTGAGTCTATCATATTAGGTTTTGGATTTATAGCTGATTTTGTGTCTATTGCTTCAAAAACATTTTCAGATAATTTGTGTGTTCTGAAGAAACTACAAGAGATATCTAGCCCATACTTTCTGTGCAAGAGGGGCTTGTACATCTGCACAACATGTCTTTTAAAGTTTGAACCTATCCTATTGCATTTTTGAGTTATAGCAGTTTTTACTGTTTTATTGCTCCAAAAGCCTTTTCAGCCCATGAACAGTTGTTTGTGAGTTTCGAAAAAAGTGCAAGAGCTATTCGAACCCTTTTTGCTGGGCAAGTAGGACCTGTAAATCTACACAATATATAGTTTAAAGTTTGAGTCTATAATATTAGGTTTTGGATTTATGGCTGTTTTTGTGTCTATTGCTTCAAAAGCATTTTCAGATAATTTGTGTTTTCTGAAGAAACTACAAGAGATATCAAACCCATACTTTCTGTGCAAGAGGGGCTTGTACATCTGCACAACATGTCTTTTAAAGTTTGAACCTATCTTATTGCATTTTTGAGTTATAGCAGTTTTTACTGTTTTATTGCTCCAAAAGCCTTTTCAGCCCATGAACAGTTGTTTGTGAGTTTCGAAAAAAGTGCAAGAGCTATTCGAACCCTTTTTGCTGGGCAAGTAGGGCCTGTAAATCTACACAATATATAGTTTAAAGTTTGAGTCTATCATATTAGGTTTTGGATTTATAGCTGTTTTTGTGTCTATTGCTTCAAAAGCATTTTCAGATAATTTGTGTGTTCTGAAGAAACTACAAGAGATATCTAGCCCATACTTTCTGTGCAAGAGGGGCTTGTACATCTGCACAACATGTCTTTTAAAGTTTGAACCTATCTTATTGCATTTTTGAGTTATAGCAGTTTTTACTGTTTTATTGCTCCAAAAGCCTTTTCAGCCCATGAACAGTTGTTTGTGAGTTTCGAAAAAAGTGCAAGAGCTATTCGAACCCTTTTTGCTGGGCAAGTAGGACCTGTAAATCTACACAATATATAGTTTAAAGTTTGAGTCTATAATATTAGGTTTTGGATTTATGGCTGTTTTTGTGTCTATTGCTTCAAAAGCATTTTCAGATAATTTGTGTTTTCTGAAGAAACTACAAGAGATATCAAACCCATACTTTCTGTGCAAGAGGGGCTTGTACATCTGCACAACATGTCTTTTAAAGTTTGAACCTATCTTATTGCATTTTTGAGTTATAGCAGTTTTTACTGTTTTATTGCTCCAAAAGCCTTTTCAGCCCATGAACAGTTGTTTGTGAGTTTCAAAAAAAGTGCAAGAGCTATTCGAACCCTTTTTGCTGGGCAAGTAGGGCCTGTAAATCTACACAATATATAGTTTAAAGTTTGAGTCTATCATATTAGGTTTTGGATTTATAGCTGTTTTTGTGTCTATTGCTTCAAAAGCATTTTCAGATAATTTGTGTGTTCTGAAGAAACTACAAGAGATATCTAGCCCATACTTTCTGTGCAAGAGGGGCTTGTACATCTGCACAACATGTCTTTTAAAGTTTGAACCTATCTTATTGCATTTTTGAGTTATAGCAGTTTTTACTGTTTTATTGCTCCAAAAGCCTTTTCAGCCCATGAACAGTTGTTTGTGAGTTTCGAAAAAAGTGCAAGAGCTATTCGAACCCTTTTTGCTGGGCAAGTAGGACCTGTAAATCTACACAATATATAGTTTAAAGTTTGAGTCTATCATATTAGGTTTTGGATTTATGGCTGTTTTTGTGTCTATTGCTTCAAAAGCATTTTCAGATAATTTGTGTTTTCTGAAGAAACTACAAGAGATATCAAACCCATACTTTCTGTGCAAGAGGGGCTTGTAAATCTGCACAACATGTCTTTTAAAGTTTGAACCTATCTTATTGCATTTTTGAGTTATAGCAGTTTTTACTGTTTTATTGCTCCAAAAGCCTTTTCAGCCCATGAACAGTTGTTTGTGAGTTTCGAAAAAAGTGAAAGAGCTATTCGAACCCTTTTTGCTGGGCAAGTAGGACCTGTAAATCTACACAATATATAGTTTAAAGTTTGAGTCTATCATATTAGGTTTTGGATTTATAGCTGTTTTTGTGTCTATTGCTTCAAAAGCATTTTCAGATAATTTGTGTGTTCTGAAGAAACTATAAGAGATATCTAGCCCATACTTTCTGTGCAAGAGGGGCTTGTACATCTGCACAACATGTCTTTTAAAGTTTGAACCTATCTTATTGCATTTTTGAGTTATAGCAGTTTTTACTGTTTTATTGCTCCAAAAGCCTTTTCAGCCCATGAACAGTTGTTTGTGAGTTTCGAAAAAAGTGCAAGAGCTATTCGAACCCTTTTTGCTGGGCAAGTAGGACCTGTAAATCTACACAATATAGAGTTTAAAGTTTGAGTCTATCATATTAGGTTTTGGATTTATAGCTGTTTTTGTGTCTATTGCTTCAAAAACATTTTCAGATAATTTGTGTGTTCTGAAGAAACTACAAGAGATATCTAGCCCATACTTTCTGTGCAAGAGGGGCTTGTACATCTGCACAACATGTCTTTTAAAGTTTGAACCTATCCTATTGCATTTTTGAGTTATAGCAGTTTTTACTGTTTTATTGCTCCAAAAGCCTTTTCAGCCCATGAACAGTTGTTTGTGAGTTTCGAAAAAAGTGCAAGAGCTATTCGAACCCTTTTTGCTGGGCAAGTAGGACCTGTAAATCTACACAATATATAGTTTAAAGTTTGAGTCTATAATATTAGGTTTTGGATTTATGGCTGTTTTTGTGTCTATTGCTTCAAAAGCATTTTCAGATAATTTGTGTAGTCTGAAGAAACTACAAGAGATATCAAACCCATACTTTCTGTGCGTGCAAGAGGGGCTTGTACATCTGCACAACATGTCTTTTAAAGTTTGAACCTATCTTATTGCATTTTTGAGTTATAGCAGTTTTTACTGTTTTATTGCTCCAAAAGCCTTTTCAGCCCATGAACAGTTGTTTGTGAGTTTCGAAAAAAGTGCAAGAGCTATTTGAACCCTTTTTGCTGGGCAAGTAGGGCCTGTAAATCTACACAATATATAGTTTAAAGTTTGAGTCTATCATATTAGGTTTTGGATTTATAGCTGTTTTTGTGTCTATTGCTTCAAAAACATTTTCAGATAATTTTTGTGTTCTGAAGAAACTACAAGAGATATCTAGCCCATACTTTCTGTGCAAGAGGGGCTTGTACATCTGCACAACATGTCTTTTAAAGTTTGAACCTATCCTATTGCATTTTTGAGTTATAGCAGTTTTTACTGTTTTATTGCTCCAAAAGCCTTTTCAGCCCATGAACAGTTGTTTGTGAGTTTCGAAAAAAGTGCAAGAGCTATTCGAACCCTTTTTGCTGGGCAAGTAGGACCTGTAAATCTACACAATATATAGTTTAAAGTTTGAGTCTATAATATTAGGTTTTGGATTTATGGCTGTTTTTGTGTCTATTGCTTCAAAAGCATTTTCAGATAATTTGTGTTTTCTGAAGAAACTACAAGAGATATCAAACCCATACTTTCTGTGCAAGAGGGGCTTGTACATCTGCACAACATGTCTTTTAAAGTTTGAACCTATCCTATTGCATTTTTGAGTTATAGCAGTTTTTACTGTTTTATTGCTCCAAAAGCCTTTTCAGCCCATGAACAGTTGTTTGTGAGTTTCGAAAAAAGTGCAAGAGCTATTCGAACCCTTTTTGCTGGGCAAGTAGGACCTGTAAATCTACACAATATATAGTTTAAAGTTTGAGTCTATAATATTAGGTTTTGGATTTATGGCTGTTTTTGTGTCTATTGCTTCAAAAGCATTTTCAGATAATTTGTGTTTTCTGAAGAAACTACAAGAGATATCAAACCCATACTTTCTGTGCAAGAGGGGCTTGTACATCTGCACAACATGTCTTTTAAAGTTTGAACCTATCTTATTGCATTTTTGAGTTATAGCAGTTTTTACTGTTTTATTGCTCCAAAAGCCTTTTCAGCCCATGAACAGTTGTTTGTGAGTTTCGAAAAAAGTGCAAGAGCTATTCGAACCCTTTTTGCTGGGCAAGTAGGGCCTGTAAATCTACACAATATATAGTTTAAAGTTTGAGTCTATCATATTAGGTTTTGGATTTATAGCTGTTTTTGTGTCTATTGCTTCAAAAGCATTTTCAGATAATTTGTGTGTTCTGAAGAAACTACAAGAGATATCTAGCCCATACTTTCTGTGCAAGAGGGGCTTGTACATCTGCACAACATGTCTTTTAAAGTTTGAACCTATCCTATTGCATTTTTGAGTTATAGCAGTTTTTACTGTTTTATTGCTCCAAAAGCCTTTTCAGCCCATGAACAGTTGTTTGTGAGTTTCGAAAAAAGTGCAAGAGCTATTCGAACCCTTTTTGCTGGGCAAGTAGGACCTGTAAATCTACACAATATATAGTTTAAAGTTTGAGTCTATCATATTAGGTTTTGGATTTATGGCTGTTTTTGTGTCTATTGCTTCAAAAGCATTTTCAGATAATTTGTGTTTTCTGAAGAAACTACAAGAGATATCAAACCCATACTTTCTGTGCAAGAGGGGCTTGTACATCTGCACAACATGTCTTTTAAAGTTTGAACCTATCCTATTGCATTTTTGAGTTATAGCAGTTTTTACTGTTTTATTGCTCCAAAAGCCTTTTCAGCCCATGAACAGTTGTTTGTGAGTTTCGAAAAAAGTGCAAGAGCTATTCGAACCCTTTTTGCTGGGCAAGTAGGACCTGTAAATCTACACAATATATAGTTTAAAGTTTGAGTCTATAATATTAGGTTTTGGATTTATGGCTGTTTTTGTGTCTATTGCTTCAAAAGCATTTTCAGATAATTTGTGTTTTCTGAAGAAACTACAAGAGATATCAAACCCATACTTTCTGTGCAAGAGGGGCTTGTACATCTGCACAACATGTCTTTTAAAGTTTGAACCTATCTTATTGCATTTTTGAGTTATAGCAGTTTTTACTGTTTTATTGCTCCAAAAGCCTTTTCAGCCCATGAACAGTTGTTTGTGAGTTTCGAAAAAAGTGCAAGAGCTATTCGAACCCTTTTTGCTGGGCAAGTAGGGCCTGTAAATCTACACAATATATAGTTTAAAGTTTGAGTCTATCATATTAGGTTTTGGATTTATAGCTGTTTTTGTGTCTATTGCTTCAAAAGCATTTTCAGATAATTTGTGTGTTCTGAAGAAACTACAAGAGATATCTAGCCCATACTTTCTGTGCAAGAGGGGCTTGTACATCTGCACAACATGTCTTTTAAAGTTTGAACCTATCTTATTGCATTTTTGAGTTATAGCAGTTTTTACTGTTTTATTGCTCCAAAAGCCTTTTCAGCCCATGAACAGTTGTTTGAGAGTTTCGAAAAAAGTGCAAGAGCTATTCGAACCCTTTTTGCTGGGCAAGTAGGACCTGTAAATCTACACAATATATAGTTTAAAGTTTGAGTCTATCATATTAGGTTTTGGATTTATGGCTGTTTTTGTGTCTATTGCTTCAAAAGCATTTTCAGATAATTTGTGTTTTCTGAAGAAACTACAAGAGATATCAAACCCATACTTTCTGTGCAAGAGGGGCTTGTAAATCTGCACAACATGTCTTTTAAAGTTTGAACCTATCTTATTGCATTTTTGAGTTATAGCAGTTTTTACTGTTTTATTGCTCCAAAAGCCTTTTCAGCCCATGAACAGTTGTTTGTGAGTTTCGAAAAAAGTGCAAGAGCTATTCGAACCCTTTTTGCTGGGCAAGTAGGACCTGTAAATCTACACAATATATAGTTTAAAGTTTGAGTCTATCATATTAGGTTTTGGATTTATAGCTGTTTTTGTGTCTATTGCTTCAAAAACATTTTCAGATAATTTGTGTGTTCTGAAGAAACTACAAGAGATATCTAGCCCATACTTTCTGTGCAAGAGGGGCTTGTACATCTGCACAACATGTCTTTTAAAGTTTGAACCTATCCTATTGCATTTTTGAGTTATAGCAGTTTTTACTGTTTTATTGCTCCAAAAGCCTTTTCAGCCCATGAACAGTTGTTTGTGAGTTTCGAAAAAAGTGCAAGAGCTATTCGAACCCTTTTTGCTGGGCAAGTAGGACCTGTAAATCTACACAATATATAGTTTAAAGTTTGAGTCTATCATATTAGGTTTTGGATTTATAGCTGTTTTTGTGTCTATTGCTTCAAAAACATTTTCAGATAATTTTTGTGTTCTGAAGAAACTACAAGAGATATCTAGCCCATACTTTCCGTGCAAGAGGGGCTTGTACATCTGCACAACATGTCTTTTAAAGTTTGAACCTATCCTATTGCATTTTTGAGTTATAGCAGTTTTTACTGTTTTATTGCTCCAAAAGCCTTTTCAGCCCATGAACAGTTGTTTGTGAGTTTCGAAAAAAGTGCAAGAGCTATTCGAACCCTTTTTGCTGGGCAAGTAGGACCTGTAAATCTACACAATATATAGTTTAAAGTTTGAGTCTATAATATTAGGTTTTGGATTTATGGCTGTTTTTGTGTCTATTGCTTCAAAAGCATTTTCAGATAATTTGTGTTTTCTGAAGAAACTACAAGAGATATCAAACCCATACTTTCTGTGCAAGAGGGGCTTGTACATCTGCACAACATGTCTTTTAAAGTTTGAACCTATCTTATTGTATTTTTGAGTTATAGCAGTTTTTACTGTTTTATTGCTCCAAAAGCCTTTTCAGCCCATGAACAGTTGTTTGTGAGTTTCGAAAAAAGTGCAAGAGCTATTCGAACCCTTTTTGCTGGGCAAGTAGGGCCTGTAAATCTACACAATATATAGTTTAAAGTTTGAGTCTATCATATTAGGTTTTGGATTTATAGCTGTTTTTGTGTCTATTGCTTCAAAAGCATTTTCAGATAATTTGTGTGTTCTGAAGAAACTACAAGAGATATCTAGCCCATACTTTCTGTGCAAGAGGGGCTTGTACATCTGCACAACATGTCTTTTAAAGTTTGAACCTATCTTATTGCATTTTTGAGTTATAGCAGTTTTTACTGTTTTATTGCTCCAAAAGCCTTTTCAGCCCATGAACAGTTGTTTGTGAGTTTCGAAAAAAGTGCAAGAGCTATTCGAACCCTTTTTGCTGGGCAAGTAGGACCTGTAAATCTACACAATATATAGTTTAAAGTTTGAGTCTATCATATTAGGTTTTGGATTTATGGCTGTTTTTGTGTCTATTGCTTCAAAAGCATTTTCAGATAATTTGTGTTTTCTGAAGAAACTACAAGAGATATCAAACCCATACTTTCTGTGCAAGAGGGGCTTGTAAATCTGCACAACATGTCTTTTAAAGTTTGAACCTATCTTATTGCATTTTTGAGTTATAGCAGTTTTTACTGTTTTATTGCTCCAAAAGCCTTTTCAGCCCATGAACAGTTGTTTGTGAGTTTCGAAAAAAGTGAAAGAGCTATTCGAACCCTTTTTGCTGGGCAAGTAGGACCTGTAAATCTACACAATATATAGTTTAAAGTTTGAGTCTATCATATTAGGTTTTGGATTTATAGCTGTTTTTGTGTCTATTGCTTCAAAAGCATTTTCAGATAATTTGTGTGTTCTGAAGAAACTATAAGAGATATCTAGCCCATACTTTCTGTGCAAGAGGGGCTTGTACATCTGCACAACATGTCTTTTAAAGTTTGAACCTATCTTATTGCATTTTTGAGTTATAGCAGTTTTTACTGTTTTATTGCTCCAAAAGCCTTTTCAGCCCATGAACAGTTGTTTGTGAGTTTCGAAAAAAGTGCAAGAGCTATTCGAACCCTTTTTGCTGGGCAAGTAGGACCTGTAAATCTACACAATATAGAGTTTAAAGTTTGAGTCTATCATATTAGGTTTTGGATTTATAGCTGTTTTTGTGTCTATTGCTTCAAAAACATTTTCAGATAATTTGTGTGTTCTGAAGAAACTACAAGAGATATCTAGCCCATACTTTCTGTGCAAGAGGGGCTTGTACATCTGCACAACATGTCTTTTAAAGTTTGAACCTATCCTATTGCATTTTTGAGTTATAGCAGTTTTTACTGTTTTATTGCTCCAAAAGCCTTTTCAGCCCATGAACAGTTGTTTGTGAGTTTCGAAAAAAGTGCAAGAGCTATTCGAACCCTTTTTGCTGGGCAAGTAGGACCTGTAAATCTACACAATATATAGTTTAAAGTTTGAGTCTATAATATTAGGTTTTGGATTTATGGCTGTTTTTGTGTCTATTGCTTCAAAAGCATTTTCAGATAATTTGTGTAGTCTGAAGAAACTACAAGAGATATCAAACCCATACTTTCTGTGCGTGCAAGAGGGGCTTGTACATCTGCACAACATGTCTTTTAAAGTTTGAACCTATCTTATTGCATTTTTGAGTTATAGCAGTTTTTACTGTTTTATTGCTCCAAAAGCCTTTTCAGCCCATGAACAGTTGTTTGTGAGTTTCGAAAAAAGTGCAAGAGCTATTTGAACCCTTTTTGCTGGGCAAGTAGGGCCTGTAAATCTACACAATATATAGTTTAAAGTTTGAGTCTATCATATTAGGTTTTGGATTTATAGCTGTTTTTGTGTCTATTGCTTCAAAAACATTTTCAGATAATTTTTGTGTTCTGAAGAAACTACAAGAGATATCTAGCCCATACTTTCTGTGCAAGAGGGGCTTGTACATCTGCACAACATGTCTTTTAAAGTTTGAACCTATCCTATTGCATTTTTGAGTTATAGCAGTTTTTACTGTTTTATTGCTCCAAAAGCCTTTTCAGCCCATGAACAGTTGTTTGTGAGTTTCGAAAAAAGTGCAAGAGCTATTCGAACCCTTTTTGCTGGGCAAGTAGGACCTGTAAATCTACACAATATATAGTTTAAAGTTTGAGTCTATAATATTAGGTTTTGGATTTATGGCTGTTTTTGTGTCTATTGCTTCAAAAGCATTTTCAGATAATTTGTGTTTTCTGAAGAAACTACAAGAGATATCAAACCCATACTTTCTGTGCAAGAGGGGCTTGTACATCTGCACAACATGTCTTTTAAAGTTTGAACCTATCCTATTGCATTTTTGAGTTATAGCAGTTTTTACTGTTTTATTGCTCCAAAAGCCTTTTCAGCCCATGAACAGTTGTTTGTGAGTTTCGAAAAAAGTGCAAGAGCTATTCGAACCCTTTTTGCTGGGCAAGTAGGACCTGTAAATCTACACAATATATAGTTTAAAGTTTGAGTCTATAATATTAGGTTTTGGATTTATGGCTGTTTTTGTGTCTATTGCTTCAAAAGCATTTTCAGATAATTTGTGTTTTCTGAAGAAACTACAAGAGATATCAAACCCATACTTTCTGTGCAAGAGGGGCTTGTACATCTGCACAACATGTCTTTTAAAGTTTGAACCTATCTTATTGCATTTTTGAGTTATAGCAGTTTTTACTGTTTTATTGCTCCAAAAGCCTTTTCAGCCCATGAACAGTTGTTTGTGAGTTTCGAAAAAAGTGCAAGAGCTATTCGAACCCTTTTTGCTGGGCAAGTAGGGCCTGTAAATCTACACAATATATAGTTTAAAGTTTGAGTCTATCATATTAGGTTTTGGATTTATAGCTGTTTTTGTGTCTATTGCTTCAAAAGCATTTTCAGATAATTTGTGTGTTCTGAAGAAACTACAAGAGATATCTAGCCCATACTTTCTGTGCAAGAGGGGCTTGTACATCTGCACAACATGTCTTTTAAAGTTTGAACCTATCCTATTGCATTTTTGAGTTATAGCAGTTTTTACTGTTTTATTGCTCCAAAAGCCTTTTCAGCCCATGAACAGTTGTTTGTGAGTTTCGAAAAAAGTGCAAGAGCTATTCGAACCCTTTTTGCTGGGCAAGTAGGACCTGTAAATCTACACAATATATAGTTTAAAGTTTGAGTCTATCATATTAGGTTTTGGATTTATGGCTGTTTTTGTGTCTATTGCTTCAAAAGCATTTTCAGATAATTTGTGTTTTCTGAAGAAACTACAAGAGATATCAAACCCATACTTTCTGTGCAAGAGGGGCTTGTACATCTGCACAACATGTCTTTTAAAGTTTGAACCTATCCTATTGCATTTTTGAGTTATAGCAGTTTTTACTGTTTTATTGCTCCAAAAGCCTTTTCAGCCCATGAACAGTTGTTTGTGAGTTTCGAAAAAAGTGCAAGAGCTATTCGAACCCTTTTTGCTGGGCAAGTAGGACCTGTAAATCTACACAATATATAGTTTAAAGTTTGAGTCTATAATATTAGGTTTTGGATTTATGGCTGTTTTTGTGTCTATTGCTTCAAAAGCATTTTCAGATAATTTGTGTTTTCTGAAGAAACTACAAGAGATATCAAACCCATACTTTCTGTGCAAGAGGGGCTTGTACATCTGCACAACATGTCTTTTAAAGTTTGAACCTATCTTATTGCATTTTTGAGTTATAGCAGTTTTTACTGTTTTATTGCTCCAAAAGCCTTTTCAGCCCATGAACAGTTGTTTGTGAGTTTCGAAAAAAGTGCAAGAGCTATTCGAACCCTTTTTGCTGGGCAAGTAGGGCCTGTAAATCTACACAATATATAGTTTAAAGTTTGAGTCTATCATATTAGGTTTTGGATTTATAGCTGTTTTTGTGTCTATTGCTTCAAAAGCATTTTCAGATAATTTGTGTGTTCTGAAGAAACTACAAGAGATATCTAGCCCATACTTTCTGTGCAAGAGGGGCTTGTACATCTGCACAACATGTCTTTTAAAGTTTGAACCTATCTTATTGCATTTTTGAGTTATAGCAGTTTTTACTGTTTTATTGCTCCAAAAGCCTTTTCAGCCCATGAACAGTTGTTTGAGAGTTTCGAAAAAAGTGCAAGAGCTATTCGAACCCTTTTTGCTGGGCAAGTAGGACCTGTAAATCTACACAATATATAGTTTAAAGTTTGAGTCTATCATATTAGGTTTTGGATTTATGGCTGTTTTTGTGTCTATTGCTTCAAAAGCATTTTCAGATAATTTGTGTTTTCTGAAGAAACTACAAGAGATATCAAACCCATACTTTCTGTGCAAGAGGGGCTTGTAAATCTGCACAACATGTCTTTTAAAGTTTGAACCTATCTTATTGCATTTTTGAGTTATAGCAGTTTTTACTGTTTTATTGCTCCAAAAGCCTTTTCAGCCCATGAACAGTTGTTTGTGAGTTTCGAAAAAAGTGCAAGAGCTATTCGAACCCTTTTTGCTGGGCAAGTAGGACCTGTAAATCTACACAATATATAGTTTAAAGTTTGAGTCTATCATATTAGGTTTTGGATTTATAGCTGTTTTTGTGTCTATTGCTTCAAAAACATTTTCAGATAATTTGTGTGTTCTGAAGAAACTACAAGAGATATCTAGCCCATACTTTCTGTGCAAGAGGGGCTTGTACATCTGCACAACATGTCTTTTAAAGTTTGAACCTATCCTATTGCATTTTTGAGTTATAGCAGTTTTTACTGTTTTATTGCTCCAAAAGCCTTTTCAGCCCATGAACAGTTGTTTGTGAGTTTCGAAAAAAGTGCAAGAGCTATTCGAACCCTTTTTGCTGGGCAAGTAGGACCTGTAAATCTACACAATATATAGTTTAAAGTTTGAGTCTATCATATTAGGTTTTGGATTTATAGCTGTTTTTGTGTCTATTGCTTCAAAAACATTTTCAGATAATTTTTGTGTTCTGAAGAAACTACAAGAGATATCTAGCCCATACTTTCCGTGCAAGAGGGGCTTGTACATCTGCACAACATGTCTTTTAAAGTTTGAACCTATCCTATTGCATTTTTGAGTTATAGCAGTTTTTACTGTTTTATTGCTCCAAAAGCCTTTTCAGCCCATGAACAGTTGTTTGTGAGTTTCGAAAAAAGTGCAAGAGCTATTCGAACCCTTTTTGCTGGGCAAGTAGGACCTGTAAATCTACACAATATATAGTTTAAAGTTTGAGTCTATAATATTAGGTTTTGGATTTATGGCTGTTTTTGTGTCTATTGCTTCAAAAGCATTTTCAGATAATTTGTGTTTTCTGAAGAAACTACAAGAGATATCAAACCCATACTTTCTGTGCAAGAGGGGCTTGTACATCTGCACAACATGTCTTTTAAAGTTTGAACCTATCTTATTGTATTTTTGAGTTATAGCAGTTTTTACTGTTTTATTGCTCCAAAAGCCTTTTCAGCCCATGAACAGTTGTTTGTGAGTTTCGAAAAAAGTGCAAGAGCTATTCGAACCCTTTTTGCTGGGCAAGTAGGGCCTGTAAATCTACACAATATATAGTTTAAAGTTTGAGTCTATCATATTAGGTTTTGGATTTATAGCTGTTTTTGTGTCTATTGCTTCAAAAGCATTTTCAGATAATTTGTGTGTTCTGAAGAAACTACAAGAGATATCTAGCCCATACTTTCTGTGCAAGAGGGGCTTGTACATCTGCACAACATGTCTTTTAAAGTTTGAACCTATCTTATTGCATTTTTGAGTTATAGCAGTTTTTACTGTTTTATTGCTCCAAAAGCCTTTTCAGCCCATGAACAGTTGTTTGTGAGTTTCGAAAAAAGTGCAAGAGCTATTCGAACCCTTTTTGCTGGGCAAGTAGGACCTGTAAATCTACACAATATATAGTTTAAAGTTTGAGTCTATCATATTAGGTTTTGGATTTATGGCTGTTTTTGTGTCTATTGCTTCAAAAGCATTTTCAGATAATTTGTGTTTTCTGAAGAAACTACAAGAGATATCAAACCCATACTTTCTGTGCAAGAGGGGCTTGTAAATCTGCACAACATGTCTTTTAAAGTTTGAACCTATCTTATTGCATTTTTGAGTTATAGCAGTTTTTACTGTTTTATTGCTCCAAAAGCATTTTCAGCCCATGAACAGTTTTTTGTGAGTTTCGAAAAAAGTGCAAGAGCTATTCGAACCCTTTTTGCTGGGCAAGTAGGACCTGTAAATCTACACAATATATAGTTTAAAGTTTGAGTCTATCATATTAGGTTTTGGATTTATAGCTGTTTTTGTGTCTATTGCTTCAAAAGCATTTTCAGATAATTTGTGTGTTCTGAAGAAACTATAAGAGATATCTAGCCCATACTTTCTGTGCAAGAGGGGCTTGTACATCTGCACAACATGTCTTTTAAAGTTTGAACCTATCCTATTGCATTTTTGAGTTATAGCAGTTTTTACTGTTTTATTGCTCCAAAAGCCTTTTCAGCCCATGAACAGTTGTTTGTGAGTTTCGAAAAAAGTGAAAGAGCTATTCGAACCCTTTTTGCTGGGCAAGTAGGACCTGTAAATCTACACAATATATAGTTTAAAGTTTGAGTCTATCATATTAGGTTTTGGATTTATGGCTGTTTTTGTGTCTATTGCTTCAAAAGCATTTTCAGATAATTTGTGTTTTCTGAAGAAACTACAAGAGATATCAAACCCATACTTTCTGTGCAAGAGGGGCTTGTACATCTGCACAACATGTCTTTTAAAGTTTGAACCTATCTTATTGCATTTTTGAGTTATAGCAGTTTTTACTGTTTTATTGCTCCAAAAGCCTTTTCAGCCCATGAACAGTTGTTTGTGAGTTTCGAAAAAAGGGCAAGAGCTATTCGAACCCTTTTTGCTGGGCAAGTAGGACCTGTAAATCTACACAATATATAGTTTAAAGTTTGAGTCTATCATATTAGGTTTTGGATTTATGGCTGTTTTTGTGTCTATTGCTTCAAAAGCATTTTCAGATAATTTGTGTTTTCTGAAGAAACTACAAGAGATATCAAACCCATACTTTCTGTGCAAGAGGGGCTTGTACATCTGCACAACATGTCTTTTAAAGTTTGAACCTATCTTATTGCATTTTTGAGTTATAGCAGTTTTTACTGTTTTATTGCTCCAAAAGCCTTTTCAGCCCATGAACAGTTGTTTGTGAGTTTCGAAAAAAGTGCAAGAGCTATTCGAACCCTTTTTGCTGGGCAAGTAGGACCTGTAAATCTACACAATATATAGTTTAAAGTTTGAGTCTATCATATTAGGTTTTGGATTTATGGCTGTTTTTGTGTCTATTGCTTCAAAAGCATTTTCAGATAATTTGTGTTTTCTGAAGAAACTACAAGAGATATCAAACCCATACTTTCTTGCAAGAGGGGCTTGTAAATCTGCACAACATGTCTTTTAAAGTTTGAACCTATCTTATTGCATTTTTGAGTTATAGCAGTTTTTACTGTTTTATTGCTCCAAAAGCCTTTTCAGCCCATGAACAGTTGTTTGTGAGTTTCGACAAAAGTGCAAGAGCTATTCGAACCCTTTTTGCTGGGCAAGTAGGACCTGTAAATCTACACAATATATAGTTTAAAGTTTGAGTCTATCATATTAGGTTTTGGATTTATAGCTGTTTTTGTGTCTATTGCTTCAAAAACATTTTCAGATAATTTGTGTGTTCTGAAGAAACTACAAGAGATATCTAGCCCATACTTTCTGTGCAAGAGGGGCTTGTACATCTGCACAACATGTCTTTTAAAGTTTGAACCTATCCTATTGCATTTTTGAGTTATAGCAGTTTTTACTGTTTTATTGCTCCAAAAGCCTTTTCAGCCCATGAACAGTTGTTTGTGAGTTTCGAAAAAAGTGCAAGAGCTATTCGAACCCTTTTTGCTGGGCAAGTAGGACCTGTAAATCTACACAATATATAGTTTAAAGTTTGAGTCTATCATATTAGGTTTTGGATTTATAGCTGTTTTTGTGTCTATTGCTTCAAAAACATTTTCAGATAATTTTTGTGTTCTGAAGAAACTACAAGAGATATCTAGCCCATACTTTCTGTGCAAGAGGGGCTTGTACATCTGCACAACATGTCTTTTAAAGTTTGAACCTATCCTATTGCATTTTTGAGTTATAGCAGTTTTTACTGTTTTATTGCTCCAAAAGCCTTTTCAGCCCATGAACAGTTGTTTGTGAGTTTCGAAAAAAGTGCAAGAGCTATTCGAACCCTTTTTGCTGGGCAAGTAGGACCTGTAAATCTACACAATATATAGTTTAAAGTTTGAGTCTATAATATTAGGTTTTGGATTTATGGCTGTTTTTGTGTCTATTGCTTCAAAAGCATTTTCAGATAATTTGTGTTTTCTGAAGAAACTACAAGAGATATCAAACCCATACTTTCTGTGCAAGAGGGGCTTGTACATCTGCACAACATGTCTTTTAAAGTTTGAACCTATCTTATTGTATTTTTGAGTTATAGCAGTTTTTACTGTTTTATTGCTCCAAAAGCCTTTTCAGCCCATGAACAGTTGTTTGTGAGTTTCGAAAAAAGTGCAAGAGCTATTCGAACCCTTTTTGCTGGGCAAGTAGGGCCTGTAAATCTACACAATATATAGTTTAAAGTTTGAGTCTATCATATTAGGTTTTGGATTTATAGCTGTTTTTGTGTCTATTGCTTCAAAAGCATTTTCAGATAATTTGTGTGTTCTGAAGAAACTACAAGAGATATCTAGCCCATACTTTCTGTGCAAGAGGGGCTTGTACATCTGCACAACATGTCTTTTAAAGTTTGAACCTATCTTATTGCATTTTTGAGTTATAGCAGTTTTTACTGTTTTATTGCTCCAAAAGCCTTTTCAGCCCATGAACAGTTGTTTGTGAGTTTCGAAAAAAGTGCAAGAGCTATTCGAACCCTTTTTGCTGGGCAAGTAGGACCTGTAAATCTACACAATATATAGTTTAAAGTTTGAGTCTATCATATTAGGTTTTGGATTTATGGCTGTTTTTGTGTCTATTGCTTCAAAAGCATTTTCAGATAATTTGTGTTTTCTGAAGAAACTACAAGAGATATCAAACCCATACTTTCTGTGCAAGAGGGGCTTGTAAATCTGCACAACATGTCTTTTAAAGTTTGAACCTATCTTATTGCATTTTTGAGTTATAGCAGTTTTTACTGTTTTATTGCTCCAAAAGCATTTTCAGCCCATGAACAGTTTTTTGTGAGTTTCGAAAAAAGTGCAAGAGCTATTCGAACCCTTTTTGCTGGGCAAGTAGGACCTGTAAATCTACACAATATATAGTTTAAAGTTTGAGTCTATCATATTAGGTTTTGGATTTATAGCTGTTTTTGTGTCTATTGCTTCAAAAGCATTTTCAGATAATTTGTGTGTTCTGAAGAAACTATAAGAGATATCTAGCCCATACTTTCTGTGCAAGAGGGGCTTGTACATCTGCACAACATGTCTTTTAAAGTTTGAACCTATCCTATTGCATTTTTGAGTTATAGCAGTTTTTACTGTTTTATTGCTCCAAAAGCCTTTTCAGCCCATGAACAGTTGTTTGTGAGTTTCGAAAAAAGTGAAAGAGCTATTCGAACCCTTTTTGCTGGGCAAGTAGGACCTGTAAATCTACACAATATATAGTTTAAAGTTTGAGTCTATCATATTAGGTTTTGGATTTATGGCTGTTTTTGTGTCTATTGCTTCAAAAGCATTTTCAGATAATTTGTGTTTTCTGAAGAAACTACAAGAGATATCAAACCCATACTTTCTGTGCAAGAGGGGCTTGTACATCTGCACAACATGTCTTTTAAAGTTTGAACCTATCTTATTGCATTTTTGAGTTATAGCAGTTTTTACTGTTTTATTGCTCCAAAAGCCTTTTCAGCCCATGAACAGTTGTTTGTGAGTTTCGAAAAAAGGGCAAGAGCTATTCGAACCCTTTTTGCTGGGCAAGTAGGACCTGTAAATCTACACAATATATAGTTTAAAGTTTGAGTCTATCATATTAGGTTTTGGATTTATGGCTGTTTTTGTGTCTATTGCTTCAAAAGCATTTTCAGATAATTTGTGTTTTCTGAAGAAACTACAAGAGATATCAAACCCATACTTTCTGTGCAAGAGGGGCTTGTACATCTGCACAACATGTCTTTTAAAGTTTGAACCTATCTTATTGCATTTTTGAGTTATAGCAGTTTTTACTGTTTTATTGCTCCAAAAGCCTTTTCAGCCCATGAACAGTTGTTTGTGAGTTTCGAAAAAAGTGCAAGAGCTATTCGAACCCTTTTTGCTGGGCAAGTAGGACCTGTAAATCTACACAATATATAGTTTAAAGTTTGAGTCTATCATATTAGGTTTTGGATTTATAGCTGTTTTTGTGTCTATTGCTTCAAAAGCATTTTCAGATAATTTGTGTTTTCTGAAGAAACTACAAGAGATATCTAGCCCATACTTTCTGTGCAAGAGGGGCTTGTACATCTGCACAACATGTCTTTTAAAGTTTGAACCTATCTTATTGCATTTTTGAGTTATAGCAGTTTTTACTGTTTTATTGCTCCAAAAGCCTTTTCAGCCCATGAACAGTTGTTTGTGAGTTTCGAAAAAAGTGCAAGAGCTATTCGAACCCTTTTTGCTGGGCAAGTAGGACCTGTAAATCTACACAATATATAGTTTAAAGTTTGTGTCTATCATATTAGGTTTTGGATTTATAGCTGTTTTTGTGTCTATTGCTTCAAAAGCATTTTCAGATAATTTGTGTGTTCTGAAGAAACTACAAGAGATATCTAACCCATACTTTCTGTGCAAGAGGGGCTTGTACATCTGCACAACATGTCTTTTAAAGTTTGAACCTATCTTATTGCATTTTTGAGTTATAGCAGTTTTTACTGTTTTATTGCTCCAAAAGCCTTTTCAGCCCATGAACAGTTGTTTGTGAGTTTCGAAAAAAGTGCAAGAGCTATTCGAACCCTTTTTGCTGGGCAAGTAGGACCTGTAAATCTACACAATATATAGTTTAAAGTTTGAGTCTATCATATTAGGTTTTGGATTTATAGCTGTTTTTGTGTCTATTGCTTCAAAAACATTTTCAGATAATTTGTGTGTTCTGAAGAAACTACAAGAGATATCTAGCCCATACTTTCTGTGCAAGAGGGGCTTGTACATCTGCACAACATGTCTTTTAAAGTTTGAACCTATCCTATTGCATTTTTGAGTTATAGCAGTTTTTACTGTTTTATTGCTCCAAAAGCCTTTTCAGCCCATGAACAGTTGTTTGTGAGTTTCGAAAAAAGTGCAAGAGCTATTCGAACCCTTTTTGCTGGGCAAGTAGGACCTGTAAATCTACACAATATATAGTTTAAAGTTTGAGTCTATAATATTAGGTTTTGGATTTATGGCTGTTTTTGTGTCTATTGCTTCAAAAGCATTTTCAGATAATTTGTGTTTTCTGAAGAAACTACAAGAGATATCAAACCCATACTTTCTGTGCAAGAGGGGCTTGTACATCTGCACAACATGTCTTTTAAAGTTTGAACCTATCTTATTGCATTTTTGAGTTATAGCAGTTTTTACTGTTTTATTGCTCCAAAAGCCTTTTCAGCCCATGAACAGTTGTTTGTGAGTTTCGAAAAAAGTGCAAGAGCTATTCGAACCCTTTTTGCTGGACAAGTAGGACCTGTAAATCTACACAATATATAGTTTAAAGTTTGAGTCTATCATATTAGGTTTTGGATTTATAGCTGTTTTTGTGTCTATTGCTTCAAAAGCATTTTCAGATAATTTGTGTGTTCTGAAGAAACTACAAGAGATATGTAACCCATACTTTCTGTGCAAGAGGGGCTTGTACATCTGCACAACATGTCTTTTAAAGTTTGAACCTATCCTATTGCATTTTTGAGTTATAGCAGTTTTTACTGTTTTATTGCTCCAAAAGCCTTTTCAGCCCATGAACAGTTGTTTGTGAGTTTCGAAAAAAGTGCAAGAGCTATTCGAACCCTTTTTGCTGGACAAGTAGGACCTGTAAATCTACACAATATATAGTTTAAAGTTTGAGTCTATCATATTAGGTTTTGGATTTATAGCTGTTTTTGTGTCTATTGCTTCAAAAGCATTTTCAGATAATTTGTGTGTTCTGAAGAAACTACAAGAGATATCTAACCCATACTTTCTGTGCAAGAGGGGCTTGTACATCTGCACAACATGTCTTTTAAAGTTTGAACCTATCTTATTGCATTTTTGAGTTATAGCAGTTTTTACTGTTTTATTGCTCCAAAAGCCTTTTCAGCCCATGAACAGTTGTTTGTGAGTTTCGAAAAAAGTGCAAGAGCTATTCGAACCCTTTTTGCTGGGCAAGTAGGACCTGTAAATCTACACAATATATAGTTTAAAGTTTGTGTCTATCATATTAGGTTTTGGATTTATAGCTGTTTTTGTGTCTATTGCTTCAAAAGCATTTTCAGATAATTTGTGTGTTCTGAAGAAACTACAAGAGATATCTAACCCATACTTTCTGTGCAAGAGGGGCTTGTACATCTGCACAACATGTCTTTTAAAGTTTGAACCTATCTTATTGCATTTTTGAGTTATAGCAGTTTTTACTGTTTTATTGCTCCAAAAGCCTTTTCAGCCCATGAACAGTTGTTTGTGAGTTTCGAAAAAAGTGCAAGAGCTATTCGAACCCTTTTTGCTGGGCAAGTAGGACCTGTAAATCTACACAATATATAGTTTAAAGTTTGAGTCTATCATATTAGGTTTTGGATTTATAGCTGTTTTTGTGTCTATTGCTTCAAAAACATTTTCAGATAATTTGTGTGTTCTGAAGAAACTACAAGAGATATCTAGCCCATACTTTCTGTGCAAGAGGGGCTTGTACATCTGCACAACATGTCTTTTAAAGTTTGAACCTATCCTATTGCATTTTTGAGTTATAGCAGTTTTTACTGTTTTATTGCTCCAAAAGCCTTTTCAGCCCATGAACAGTTGTTTGTGAGTTTCGAAAAAAGTGCAAGAGCTATTCGAACCCTTTTTGCTGGGCAAGTAGGACCTGTAAATCTACACAATATATAGTTTAAAGTTTGAGTCTATAATATTAGGTTTTGGATTTATGGCTGTTTTTGTGTCTATTGCTTCAAAAGCATTTTCAGATAATTTGTGTTTTCTGAAGAAACTACAAGAGATATCTAGCCCATACTTTCTGTGCAAGAGGGGCTTGTACATCTGCACAACATGTCTTTTAAAGTTTGAACCTATCTTATTGCATTTTTGAGTTATAGCAGTTTTTACTGTTTTATTGCTCCAAAAGCCTTTTCAGCCCATGAACAGTTGTTTGTGAGTTTCGAAAAAAGTGCAAGAGCTATTCGAACCCTTTTTGCTGGGCAAGTAGGACCTGTAAATCTACACAATATATAGTTTAAAGTTTGAGTCTATCATATTAGGTTTTGGATTTATAGCTGTTTTTGTGTCTATTGCTTCAAAAGCATTTTCAGATAATTTGTGTGTTCTGAAGAAACTATAAGAGATATCTAGCCCATACTTTCTGTGCAAGAGGGGCTTGTACATCTGCACAACATGTCTTTTAAAGTTTGAACCTATCCTATTGCATTTTTGAGTTATAGCAGTTTTTACTGTTTTATTGCTCCAAAAGCCTTTTCAGCCCATGAACAGTTGTTTGTGAGTTTCGAAAAAAGTGAAAGAGCTATTCGAACCCTTTTTGCTGGGCAAGTAGGACCTGTAAATCTACACAATATATAGTTTAAAGTTTGAGTCTATCATATTAGGTTTTGGATTTATGGCTGTTTTTGTGTCTATTGCTTCAAAAGCATTTTCAGATAATTTGTGTTTTCTGAAGAAACTACAAGAGATATCAAACCCATACTTTCTGTGCAAGAGGGGCTTGTACATCTGCACAACATGTCTTTTAAAGTTTGAACCTATCTTATTGCATTTTTGAGTTATAGCAGTTTTTACTGTTTTATTGCTCCAAAAGCCTTTTCAGCCCATGAACAGTTGTTTGTGAGTTTCGAAAAAAGGGCAAGAGCTATTCGAACCCTTTTTGCTGGGCAAGTAGGACCTGTAAATCTACACAATATATAGTTTAAAGTTTGAGTCTATCATATTAGGTTTTGGATTTATGGCTGTTTTTGTGTCTATTGCTTCAAAAGCATTTTCAGATAATTTGTGTTTTCTGAAGAAACTACAAGAGATATCAAACCCATACTTTCTGTGCAAGAGGGGCTTGTACATCTGCACAACATGTCTTTTAAAGTTTCAACCTATCTTATTGCATTTTTGAGTTATAGCAGTTTTTACTGTTTTATTGCTCCAAAAGCCTTTTCAGCCCATGAACAGTTGTTTGTGAGTTTCGAAAAAAGTGCAAGAGCTATTCGAACCCTTTTTGCTGGGCAAGTAGGACCTGTAAATCTACACAATATATAGTTTAAAGTTTGAGTCTATCATATTAGGTTTTGGATTTATAGCTGTTTTTGTGTCTATTGCTTCAAAAGCATTTTCAGATAATTTGTGTTTTCTGAAGAAACTACAAGAGATATCTAGCCCATACTTTCTGTGCAAGAGGGGCTTGTACATCTGCACAACATGTCTTTTAAAGTTTGAACCTATCTTATTGCATTTTTGAGTTATAGCAGTTTTTACTGTTTTATTGCTCCAAAAGCCTTTTCAGCCCATGAACAGTTGTTTGTGAGTTTCGAAAAAAGTGCAAGAGCTATTCGAACCCTTTTTGCTGGGCAAGTAGGACCTGTAAATCTACACAATATATAGTTTAAAGTTTGAGTCTATCATATTAGGTTTTGGATTTATAGCTGTTTTTGTGTCTATTGCTTCAAAAGCATTTTCAGATAATTTGTGTGTTCTGAAGAAACTACAAGAGATATCTCACCCATACTTTCTGTGCAAGAGGGGCTTGTACATCTGCACAACATGTCTTTTAAAGTTTGAACCTATCTTATTGCATTTTTGAGTTATAGCAGTTTTTACTGTTTTATTGCTCCAAAAGCATTTTCAGCCCATGAACAGTTGTTTGTGAGTTTCTAAAAAAGTGCAAGAGCTATTCGAACCCTTTTTGCTGGACAAGTAGGACCTGTAAATCTACACAATATATAGTTTAAAGTTTGAGTCTATCATATTAGGTTTTGGATTTATAGCTGTTTTTGTGTCTATTGCTTCAAAAGCATTTTCAGATAATTTGTGTGTTCTGAAGAAACTACAAGAGATATGTAACCCATACTTTCTGTGCAAGAGGGGCTTGTACATCTGCACAACATGTCTTTTAAAGTTTGAACCTATCCTATTGCATTTTTGAGTTATAGCAGTTTTTACTGTTTTATTGCTCCAAAAGCCTTTTCAGCCCATGAACAGTTGTTTGTGAGTTTCGAAAAAAGTGCAAGAGCTATTCGAACCCTTTTTGCTGGACAAGTAGGACCTGTAAATCTACACAATATATAGTTTAAAGTTTGAGTCTATAATATTAGGTTTTGGATTTATAGCTGTTTTTGTGTCTATTGCTTCAAAAGCATTTTCAGATAATTTGTGTGTTCTGAAGAAACTACAAGAGATATCTAACCCATACTTTCTGTGCAAGAGGGGCTTGTACATCTGCACAACATGTCTTTTAAAGTTTGAACCTATCTTATTGCATTTTTGAGTTATAGCAGTTTTTACTGTTTTATTGCTCCAAAAGCCTTTTCAGCCCATGAACAGTTGTTTGTGAGTTTCGAAAAAAGTGCAAGAGCTATTCGAACCCTTTTTGCTGGGCAAGTAGGACCTGTAAATCTACACAATATATAGTTTAAAGTTTGTGTCTATCATATTAGGTTTTGGATTTATAGCTGTTTTTGTGTCTATTGCTTCAAAAGCATTTTCAGATAATTTGTGTGTTCTGAAGAAACTACAAGAGATATCTAACCCATACTTTCTGTGCAAGAGGGGCTTGTACATCTGCACAACATGTCTTTTAAAGTTTGAACCTATCTTATTGCATTTTTGAGTTATAGCAGTTTTTACTGTTTTATTGCTCCAAAAGCCTTTTCAGCCCATGAACAGTTGTTTGTGAGTTTCGAAAAAAGTGCAAGAGCTATTCGAACCCTTTTTGCTGGGCAAGTAGGACCTGTAAATCTACACAATATATAGTTTAAAGTTTGAGTCTATCATATTAGGTTTTGGATTTATAGCTGTTTTTGTGTCTATTGCTTCAAAAACATTTTCAGATAATTTGTGTGTTCTGAAGAAACTACAAGAGATATCTAGCCCATACTTTCTGTGCAAGAGGGGCTTGTACATCTGCACAACATGTCTTTTAAAGTTTGAACCTATCCTATTGCATTTTTGAGTTATAGCAGTTTTTACTGTTTTATTGCTCCAAAAGCCTTTTCAGCCCATGAACAGTTGTTTGTGAGTTTCGAAAAAAGTGCAAGAGCTATTCGAACCCTTTTTGCTGGGCAAGTAGGACCTGTAAATCTACACAATATATAGTTTAAAGTTTGAGTCTATAATATTAGGTTTTGGATTTATGGCTGTTTTTGTGTCTATTGCTTCAAAAGCATTTTCAGATAATTTGTGTTTTCTGAAGAAACTACAAGAGATATCAAACCCATACTTTCTGTGCAAGAGGGGCTTGTACATCTGCACAACATGTCTTTTAAAGTTTGAACCTATCTTATTGCATTTTTGAGTTATAGCAGTTTTTACTGTTTTATTGCTCCAAAAGCCTTTTCAGCCCATGAACAGTTGTTTGTGAGTTTCGAAAAAAGTGCAAGAGCTATTCGAACCCTTTTTGCTGGACAAGTAGGACCTGTAAATCTACACAATATATAGTTTAAAGTTTGAGTCTATCATATTAGGTTTTGGATTTATAGCTGTTTTTGTGTCTATTGCTTCAAAAGCATTTTCAGATAATTTGTGTGTTCTGAAGAAACTACAAGAGATATGTAACCCATACTTTCTGTGCAAGAGGGGCTTGTACATCTGCACAACATGTCTTTTAAAGTTTGAACCTATCCTATTGCATTTTTGAGTTATAGCAGTTTTTACTGTTTTATTGCTCCAAAAGCCTTTTCAGCCCATGAACAGTTGTTTGTGAGTTTCGAAAAAAGTGCAAGAGCTATTCGAACCCTTTTTGCTGGACAAGTAGGACCTGTAAATCTACACAATATATAGTTTAAAGTTTGAGTCTATCATATTAGGTTTTGGATTTATAGCTGTTTTTGTGTCTATTGCTTCAAAAGCATTTTCAGATAATTTGTGTGTTCTGAAGAAACTACAAGAGATATCTAACCCATACTTTCTGTGCAAGAGGGGCTTGTACATCTGCACAACATGTCTTTTAAAGTTTGAACCTATCTTATTGCATTTTTGAGTTATAGCAGTTTTTACTGTTTTATTGCTCCAAAAGCCTTTTCAGCCCATGAACAGTTGTTTGTGAGTTTCGAAAAAAGTGCAAGAGCTATTCGAACCCTTTTTGCTGGGCAAGTAGGACCTGTAAATCTACACAATATATAGTTTAAAGTTTGTGTCTATCATATTAGGTTTTGGATTTATAGCTGTTTTTGTGTCTATTGCTTCAAAAGCATTTTCAGATAATTTGTGTGTTCTGAAGAAACTACAAGAGATATCTAACCCATACTTTCTGTGCAAGAGGGGCTTGTACATCTGCACAACATGTCTTTTAAAGTTTGAACCTATCTTATTGCATTTTTGAGTTATAGCAGTTTTTACTGTTTTATTGCTCCAAAAGCCTTTTCAGCCCATGAACAGTTGTTTGTGAGTTTCGAAAAAAGTGCAAGAGCTATTCGAACCCTTTTTGCTGGGCAAGTAGGACCTGTAAATCTACACAATATATAGTTTAAAGTTTGAGTCTATCATATTAGGTTTTGGATTTATAGCTGTTTTTGTGTCTATTGCTTCAAAAACATTTTCAGATAATTTGTGTGTTCTGAAGAAACTACAAGAGATATCTAGCCCATACTTTCTGTGCAAGAGGGGCTTGTACATCTGCACAACATGTCTTTTAAAGTTTGAACCTATCCTATTGCATTTTTGAGTTATAGCAGTTTTTACTGTTTTATTGCTCCAAAAGCCTTTTCAGCCCATGAACAGTTGTTTGTGAGTTTCGAAAAAAGTGCAAGAGCTATTCGAACCCTTTTTGCTGGGCAAGTAGGACCTGTAAATCTACACAATATATAGTTTAAAGTTTGAGTCTATAATATTAGGTTTTGGATTTATGGCTGTTTTTGTGTCTATTGCTTCAAAAGCATTTTCAGATAATTTGTGTTTTCTGAAGAAACTACAAGAGATATCAAACCCATACTTTCTGTGCAAGAGGGGCTTGTACATCTGCACAACATGTCTTTTAAAGTTTGAACCTATCTTATTGCATTTTTGAGTTATAGCAGTTTTTACTGTTTTATTGCTCCAAAAGCCTTTTCAGCCCATGAACAGTTGTTTGTGAGTTTCGAAAAAAGTGCAAGAGCTATTCGAACCCTTTTTGCTGGACAAGTAGGACCTGTAAATCTACACAATATATAGTTTAAAGTTTGAGTCTATCATATTAGGTTTTGGATTTATAGCTGTTTTTGTGTCTATTGCTTCAAAAACATTTTCAGATAATTTGTGTGTTCTGAAGAAACTACAAGAGATATCTAGCCCATACTTTCTGTGCAAGAGGGGCTTGTACATCTGCACAACATGTCTTTTAAAGTTTGAACCTATCCTATTGCATTTTTGAGTTATAGCAGTTTTTACTGTTTTATTGCTCCAAAAGCCTTTTCAGCCCATGAACAGTTGTTTGTGAGTTTCGAAAAAAGTGCAAGAGCTATTCGAACCCTTTTTGCTGGGCAAGTAGGACCTGTAAATCTACACAATATATAGTTTAAAGTTTGAGTCTATAATATTAGGTTTTGGATTTATGGCTGTTTTTGTGTCTATTGCTTCAAAAGCATTTTCAGATAATTTGTGTTTTCTGAAGAAACTACAAGAGATATCAAACCCATACTTTCTGTGCAAGAGGGGCTTGTACATCTGCACAACATGTCTTTTAAAGTTTGAACCTATCTTATTGCATTTTTGAGTTATAGCAGTTTTTACTGTTTTATTGCTCCAAAAGCCTTTTCAGCCCATGAACAGTTGTTTGTGAGTTTCGAAAAAAGTGCAAGAGCTATTCGAACCCTTTTTGCTGGGCAAGTAGGGCCTGTAAATCTACACAATATATAGTTTAAAGTTTGAGTCTATCATATTAGGTTTTGGATTTATAGCTGTTTTTGTGTCTATTGCTTCAAAAGCATTTTCAGATAATTTGTGTGTTCTGAAGAAACTATAAGAGATATCTAGCCCATACTTTCTGTGCAAGAGGGGCTTGTACATCTGCACAACATGTCTTTTAAAGTTTGAACCTATCCTATTGCATTTTTGAGTTATAGCAGTTTTTACTGTTTTATTGCTCCAAAAGCCTTTTCAGCCCATGAACAGTTGTTTGTGAGTTTCGAAAAAAGTGAAAGAGCTATTCGAACCCTTTTTGCTGGGCAAGTAGGACCTGTAAATCTACACAATATATAGTTTAAAGTTTGAGTCTATCATATTAGGTTTTGGATTTATGGCTGTTTTTGTGTCTATTGCTTCAAAAGCATTTTCAGATAATTTGTGTTTTCTGAAGAAACTACAAGAGATATCAAACCCATACTTTCTGTGCAAGAGGGGCTTGTACATCTGCACAACATGTCTTTTAAAGTTTGAACCTATCTTATTGCATTTTTGAGTTATAGCAGTTTTTACTGTTTTATTGCTCCAAAAGCCTTTTCAGCCCATGAACAGTTGTTTGTGAGTTTCGAAAAAAGGGCAAGAGCTATTCGAACCCTTTTTGCTGGGCAAGTAGGACCTGTAAATCTACACAATATATAGTTTAAAGTTTGAGTCTATCATATTAGGTTTTGGATTTATGGCTGTTTTTGTGTCTATTGCTTCAAAAGCATTTTCAGATAATTTGTGTTTTCTGAAGAAACTACAAGAGATATCAAACCCATACTTTCTGTGCAAGAGGGGCTTGTACATCTGCACAACATGTCTTTTAAAGTTTGAACCTATCTTATTGCATTTTTGAGTTATAGCAGTTTTTACTGTTTTATTGCTCCAAAAGCCTTTTCAGCCCATGAACAGTTGTTTGTGAGTTTCGAAAAAAGTGAAAGAGCTATTCGAACCCTTTTTGCTGGGCAAGTAGGACCTGTAAATCTACACAATATATAGTTTAAAGTTTGAGTCTATCATATTAGGTTTTGGATTTATAGCTGTTTTTGTGTCTATTGCTTCAAAAGCATTTTCAGATAATTTGTGTTTTCTGAAGAAACTACAAGAGATATCTAGCCCATACTTTCTGTGCAAGAGGGGCTTGTACATCTGCACAACATGTCTTTTAAAGTTTGAACCTATCTTATTGCATTTTTGAGTTATAGCAGTTTTTACTGTTTTATTGCTCCAAAAGCCTTTTCAGCCCATGAACAGTTGTTTGTGAGTTTCGAAAAAAGTGCAAGAGCTATTCGAACCCTTTTTGCTGGGCAAGTAGGACCTGTAAATCTACACAATATATAGTTTAAAGTTTGAGTCTATCATATTAGGTTTTGGATTTATAGCTGTTTTGTGTCTATTGCTTCAAAAGCATTTTCAGATAATTTGTGTGTTCTGAAGAAACTACAAGAGATATCTAACCCATACTTTCTGTGCAAGAGGGGCTTGTACATCTGCACAACATGTCTTTTAAAGTTTGAACCTATCTTATTGCATTTTTGAGTTATAGCAGTTTTTACTGTTTTATTGCTCCAAAAGCCTTTTCAGCCCATGAACAGTTGTTTGTGAGTTTCGAAAAAAGTGCAAGAGCTATTCGAACCCTTTTTGCTGGACAAGTAGGACCTGTAAATCTACACAATATATAGTTTAAAGTTTGAGTCTATCATATTAGGTTTTGAATTTATAGCTGTTTTTGTGTCTATTGCTTCAAAAGCATTTTCAGATAATTTGTGTGTTCTGAAGAAACTACAAGAGATATGTAACCCATACTTTCTGTGCAAGAGGGGCTTGTACATCTGCACAACATGTCTTTTAAAGTTTGAACCTATCCTATTGCATTTTTGAGTTATAGCAGTTTTTACTGTTTTATTGCTCCAAAAGCCTTTTCAGCCCATGAACAGTTGTTTGTGAGTTTCGAAAAAAGTGCAAGAGCTATTCGAACCCTTTTTGCTGGACAAGTAGGACCTGTAAATCTACACAATATATAGTTTAAAGTTTGAGTCTATCATATTAGGTTTTGGATTTATAGCTGTTTTTGTGTCTATTGCTTCAAAAGCATTTTCAGATAATTTGTGTGTTCTGAAGAAACTACAAGAGATATCTAACCCATACTTTCTGTGCAAGAGGGGCTTGTACATCTGCACAACATGTCTTTTAAAGTTTGAACCTATCTTATTGCATTTTTGAGTTATAGCAGTTTTTACTGTTTTATTGCTCCAAAAGCCTTTTCAGCCCATGAACAGTTGTTTGTGAGTTTCGAAAAAAGTGCAAGAGCTATTCGAACCCTTTTTGCTGGACAAGTAGGACCTGTAAATCTACACAATATATAGTTTAAAGTTTGAGTCTATCATATTAGGTTTTGGATTTATAGCTGTTTTTGTGTCTATTGCTTCAAAAGCATTTTCAGATAATTTGTGTTTTCTGAAGAAACTACAAGAGATATCAAACCCATACTTTCTGTGCAAGAGGGGCTTGTACATCTGCACAACATGTCTTTTAAAGTTTGAACCTATCTTATTGCATTTTTGAGTTATAGCAGTTTTTACTGTTTTATTGCTCCAAAAGCCTTTTCAGCCCATGAACAGTTGTTTGTGAGTTTCGAAAAAAGTGCAAGAGCTATTCGAACCCTTTTTGCTGGGCAAGTAGGACCTGTAAATCTACACAATATATAGTTTAAAGTTTGAGTCTATCATATTAGGTTTTGGATTTATAGCTGTTTTTGTGTCTATTGCTTCAAAAACATTTTCAGATAATTTGTGTGTTCTGAAGAAACTACAAGAGATATCTAGCCCATACTTTCTGTGCAAGAGGGGCTTGTACATCTGCACAACATGTCTTTTAAAGTTTGAACCTATCCTATTGCATTTTTGAGTTATAGCAGTTTTTACTGTTTTATTGCTCCAAAAGCCTTTTCAGCCCATGAACAGTTGTTTGTGAGTTTCGAAAAAAGTGCAAGAGCTATTCGAACCCTTTTTGCTGGGCAAGTAGGACCTGTAAATCTACACAATATATAGTTTAAAGTTTGAGTCTATAATATTAGGTTTTGGATTTATGGCTGTTTTTGTGTCTATTGCTTCAAAAGCATTTTCAGATAATTTGTGTTTTCTGAAGAAACTACAAGAGATATCAAACCCATACTTTCTGTGCAAGAGGGGCTTGTACATCTGCACAACATGTCTTTTAAAGTTTGAACCCATCTTATTGCATTTTTGAGTTATAGCAGTTTTTACTGTTTTATTGCTCCAAAAGCCTTTTCAGCCCATGAACAGTTGTTTGTGAGTTTCGAAAAAAGTGAAAGAGCTATTCGAACCCTTTTTGCTGGGCAAGTAGGACCTGTAAATCTACACAATATATAGTTTAAAGTTTGAGTCTATCATATTAGGTTTTGGATTTATAGCTGTTTTTGTGTCTATTGCTTCAAAAGCATTTTCAGATAATTTGTGTTTTCTGAAGAAACTACAAGAGATATCTAGCCCATACTTTCTGTGCAAGAGGGGCTTGTACATCTGCACAACATGTCTTTTAAAGTTTGAACCTATCTTATTGCATTTTTGAGTTATAGCAGTTTTTACTGTTTTATTGCTCCAAAAGCCTTTTCAGCCCATGAACAGTTGTTTGTGAGTTTCGAAAAAAGTGCAAGAGCTATTCGAACCCTTTTTGCTGGGCAAGTAGGACCTGTAAATCTACACAATATATAGTTTAAAGTTTGAGTCTATCATATTAGGTTTTGGATTTATAGCTGTTTTGTGTCTATTGCTTCAAAAGCATTTTCAGATAATTTGTGTGTTCTGAAGAAACTACAAGAGATATCTAACCCATACTTTCTGTGCAAGAGGGGCTTGTACATCTGCACAACATGTCTTTTAAAGTTTGAACCTATCTTATTGCATTTTTGAGTTATAGCAGTTTTTACTGTTTTATTGCTCCAAAAGCCTTTTCAGCCCATGAACAGTTGTTTGTGAGTTTCGAAAAAAGTGCAAGAGCTATTCGAACCCTTTTTGCTGGACAAGTAGGACCTGTAAATCTACACAATATATAGTTTAAAGTTTGAGTCTATCATATTAGGTTTTGAATTTATAGCTGTTTTTGTGTCTATTGCTTCAAAAGCATTTTCAGATAATTTGTGTGTTCTGAAGAAACTACAAGAGATATGTAACCCATACTTTCTGTGCAAGAGGGGCTTGTACATCTGCACAACATGTCTTTTAAAGTTTGAACCTATCCTATTGCATTTTTGAGTTATAGCAGTTTTTACTGTTTTATTGCTCCAAAAGCCTTTTCAGCCCATGAACAGTTGTTTGTGAGTTTCGAAAAAAGTGCAAGAGCTATTCGAACCCTTTTTGCTGGACAAGTAGGACCTGTAAATCTACACAATATATAGTTTAAAGTTTGAGTCTATCATATTAGGTTTTGGATTTATAGCTGTTTTTGTGTCTATTGCTTCAAAAGCATTTTCAGATAATTTGTGTGTTCTGAAGAAACTACAAGAGATATCTAACCCATACTTTCTGTGCAAGAGGGGCTTGTACATCTGCACAACATGTCTTTTAAAGTTTGAACCTATCTTATTGCATTTTTGAGTTATAGCAGTTTTTACTGTTTTATTGCTCCAAAAGCCTTTTCAGCCCATGAACAGTTGTTTGTGAGTTTCGAAAAAAGTGCAAGAGCTATTCGAACCCTTTTTGCTGGACAAGTAGGACCTGTAAATCTACACAATATATAGTTTAAAGTTTGAGTCTATCATATTAGGTTTTGGATTTATAGCTGTTTTTGTGTCTATTGCTTCAAAAGCATTTTCAGATAATTTGTGTTTTCTGAAGAAACTACAAGAGATATCAAACCCATACTTTCTGTGCAAGAGGGGCTTGTACATCTGCACAACATGTCTTTTAAAGTTTGAACCTATCTTATTGCATTTTTGAGTTATAGCAGTTTTTACTGTTTTATTGCTCCAAAAGCCTTTTCAGCCCATGAACAGTTGTTTGTGAGTTTCGAAAAAAGTGCAAGAGCTATTCGAACCCTTTTTGCTGGGCAAGTAGGACCTGTAAATCTACACAATATATAGTTTAAAGTTTGAGTCTATCATATTAGGTTTTGGATTTATAGCTGTTTTTGTGTCTATTGCTTCAAAAACATTTTCAGATAATTTGTGTGTTCTGAAGAAACTACAAGAGATATCTAGCCCATACTTTCTGTGCAAGAGGGGCTTGTACATCTGCACAACATGTCTTTTAAAGTTTGAACCTATCCTATTGCATTTTTGAGTTATAGCAGTTTTTACTGTTTTATTGCTCCAAAAGCCTTTTCAGCCCATGAACAGTTGTTTGTGAGTTTCGAAAAAAGTGCAAGAGCTATTCGAACCCTTTTTGCTGGGCAAGTAGGACCTGTAAATCTACACAATATATAGTTTAAAGTTTGAGTCTATAATATTAGGTTTTGGATTTATGGCTGTTTTTGTGTCTATTGCTTCAAAAGCATTTTCAGATAATTTGTGTTTTCTGAAGAAACTACAAGAGATATCAAACCCATACTTTCTGTGCAAGAGGGGCTTGTACATCTGCACAACATGTCTTTTAAAGTTTGAACCCATCTTATTGCATTTTTGAGTTATAGCAGTTTTTACTGTTTTATTGCTCCAAAAGCCTTTTCAGCCCATGAACAGTTTTTTGTGAGTTTCGAAAAAAGTGCAAGAGCTATTCGAACCCTTTTTGCTGGGCAAGTAGGACCTGTAAATCTACACAATATATAGTTTAAAGTTTGAGTCTATCATATTAGGTTTTGGATTTATAGCTGTTTTTGTGTCTATTGCTTCAAAAGCATTTTCAGATAATTTGTGTGTTCTGAAGAAACTATAAGAGATATCTAGCCCATACTTTCTGTGCAAGAGGGGCTTGTACATCTGCACAACATGTCTTTTAAAGTTTGAACCTATCCTATTGCATTTTTGAGTTATAGCAGTTTTTACTGTTTTATTGCTCCAAAAGCCTTTTCAGCCCATGAACAGTTGTTTGTGAGTTTCGAAAAAAGTGAAAGAGCTATTCGAACCCTTTTTGCTGGGCAAGTAGGACCTGTAAATCTACACAATATATAGTTTAAAGTTTGAGTCTATCATATTAGGTTTTGGATTTATGGCTGTTTTTGTGTCTATTGCTTCAAAAGCATTTTCAGATAATTTGTGTTTTCTGAAGAAACTACAAGAGATATCAAACCCATACTTTTTGTGCAAGAGGGGCTTGTACATCTGCACAACATGTCTTTTAAAGTTTGAACCTATCTTATTGCATTTTTGAGTTATAGCAGTTTTTACTGTTTTATTGCTCCAAAAGCCTTTTCAGCCCATGAACAGTTGTTTGTGAGTTTCGAAAAAAGGGCAAGAGCTATTCGAACCCTTTTTGCTGGGCAAGTAGGACCTGTAAATCTACACAATATATAGTTTAAAGTTTGAGTCTATCATATTAGGTTTTGGATTTATGGCTGTTTTTGTGTCTATTGCTTCAAAAGCATTTTCAGATAATTTGTGTTTTCTGAAGAAACTACAAGAGATATCAAACCCATACTTTCTGTGCAAGAGGGGCTTGTACATCTGCACAACATGTCTTTTAAAGTTTGAACCTATCTTATTGCATTTTTGAGTTATAGCAGTTTTTACTGTTTTATTGCTCCAAAAGCCTTTTCAGCCCATGAACAGTTGTTTGTGAGTTTCGAAAAAAGTGCAAGAGCTATTCGAACCCTTTTTGCTGGGCAAGTAGGACCTGTAAATCTACACAATATATAGTTTAAAGTTTGAGTCTATCATATTAGGTTTTGGATTTATAGCTGTTTTTGTGTCTATTGCTTCAAAAGCATTTTCAGATAATTTGTGTGTTCTGAAGAAACTACAAGAGATATCTAACCCATACTTTCTGTGCAAGAGGGGCTTGTACATCTGCACAACATGTCTTTTAAAGTTTGAACCTATCTTATTGCATTTTTGAGTTATAGCAGTTTTTACTGTTTTATTGCTCCAAAAGCCTTTTCAGCCCATGAACAGTTGTTTGTGAGTTTCGAAAAAAGTGCAAGAGCTATTTGAACCCTTTTTGCTGGACAAGTAGGACCTGTAAATCTACACAATATATAGTTTAAAGTTTGAGTCTATCATATTAGGTTTTGGATTTATAGCTGTTTTTTGTGTCTATTGCTTCAAAAGCATTTTCAGATAATTTGTGTGTTCTGAAGAAACTACAAGAGATATGTAACCCATACTTTCTGTGCAAGAGGGGCTTGTACATCTGCACAACATGTCTTTTAAAGTTTGAACCTATCTTATTGCATTTTTGAGTTCTAGCAGTTTTTACTGTTTTATTGCTCCAAAAGCCTTTTCAGCCCATGAACAGTTGTTTGTGAGTTTCGAAAAAAGTGCAAGAGCTATTCGAACCCTTTTTGCTGGACAAGTAGGACCTGTAAATCTACACAATATATAGTTTAAAGTTTGAGTCTATCATATTAGGTTTTGGATTTATAGCTGTTTTTGTGTCTATTGCTTCAAAAGCATTTTCAGATAATTTGTGTGTTCTGAAGAAACTACAAGAGATATGTAACCCATACTTTCTGTGCAAGAGGGGCTTGTACATCTGCACAACATGTCTTTTAAAGTTTGAACCTATCCTATTGCATTTTTGAGTTATAGCAGTTTTTACTGTTTTATTGCTCCAAAAGCCTTTTCAGCCCATGAACAGTTGTTTGTGAGTTTCGAAAAAAGTGCAAGAGCTATTCGAACCCTTTTTGCTGGACAAGTAGGACCTGTAAATCTACACAATATATAGTTTAAAGTTTGAGTCTATCATATTAGGTTTTGGATTTATAGCTGTTTTTGTGTCTATTGCTTCAAAAGCATTTTCAGATAATTTGTGTGTTCTGAAGAAACTACAAGAGATATCTAACCCATACTTTCTGTGCAAGAGGGGCTTGTACATCTGCACAACATGTCTTTTAAAGTTTGAACCTATCTTATTGCATTTTTGAGTTATAGCAGTTTTTACTGTTTTATTGCTCCAAAAGCCTTTTCAGCCCATGAACAGTTGTTTGTGAGTTTCGAAAAAAGTGCAAGAGCTGTTCGAACCCTTTTTGCTGGACAAGTAGGACCTGTAAATCTACACAATATATAGTTTAAAGTTTGAGTCTATCATATTAGGTTTTGGATTTATAGCTGTTTTTGTGTCTATTGCTTCAAAAGCATTTTCAGATAATTTGTGTTTTCTGAAGAAACTACAAGAGATATCAAACCCATACTTTCTGTGCAAGAGGGGCTTGTACATCTGCACAACATGTCTTTTAAAGTTTGAACCTATCTTATTGCATTTTTGAGTTATAGCAGTTTTTACTGTTTTATTGCTCCAAAAGCCTTTTCAGCCCATGAACAGTTGTTTGTGAGTTTCGAAAAAAGTGCAAGAGCTATTCGAACCCTTTTTGCTGGGCAAGTAGGACCTGTAAATCTACACAATATATAGTTTAAAGTTTGAGTCTATCATATTAGGTTTTGGATTTATAGCTGTTTTTGTGTCTATTGCTTCAAAAACATTTTCAGATAATTTGTGTGTTCTGAAGAAACTACAAGAGATATCTAGCCCATACTTTCTGTGCAAGAGGGGCTTGTACATCTGCACAACATGTCTTTTAAAGTTTGAACCTATCCTATTGCATTTTTGAGTTATAGCAGTTTTTACTGTTTTATTGCTCCAAAAGCCTTTTCAGCCCATGAACAGTTGTTTGTGAGTTTCGAAAAAAGTGCAAGAGCTATTCGAACCCTTTTTGCTGGGCAAGTAGGACCTGTAAATCTACACAATATATAGTTTAAAGTTTGAGTCTATAATATTAGGTTTTGGATTTATGGCTGTTTTTGTGTCTATTGCTTCAAAAGCATTTTCAGATAATTTGTGTTTTCTGAAGAAACTACAAGAGATATCAAACCCATACTTTCTGTGCAAGAGGGGCTTGTACATCTGCACAACATGTCTTTTAAAGTTTGAACCTATCTTATTGCATTTTTGAGTTATAGCAGTTTTTACTGTTTTATTGCTCCAAAAGCCTTTTCAGCCCATGAACAGTTTTTTGTGAGTTTCGAAAAAAGTGCAAGAGCTAATCGAACCCTTTTTGCTGGGCAAGTAGGACCTGTAAATCTACACAATATATAGTTTAAAGTTTGAGTCTATCATATTAGGTTTTGGATTTATAGCTGTTTTTGTGTCTATTGCTTCAAAAGCATTTTCAGATAATTTGTGTGTTCTGAAGAAACTACAAGAGATATGTAACCCATACTTTCTGTGCAAGAGGGGCTTGTACATCTGCACAACATGTCTTTTAAAGTTTGAACCTATCCTATTGCATTTTTGAGTTATAGCAGTTTTTACTGTTTTATTGCTCCGAAAGCCTTTTCAGCCCATGAACAGTTGTTTGTGAGTTTCGAAAAAAGTGCAAGAGCTATTCGAACCCTTTTTGCTGGACAAGTAGGACCTGTAAATCTACACAATATATAGTTTAAAGTTTGAGTCTATCATATTAGGTTTTGGATTTATAGCTGTTTTTGTGTCTATTGCTTCAAAAGCATTTTCAGATAATTTGTGTGTTCTGAAGAAACTACAAGAGATATCTAACCCATACTTTCTGTGCAAGAGGGGCTTGTACATCTGCACAACATGTCTTTTAAAGTTTGAACCTATCTTATTGCATTTTTGAGTTATAGCAGTTTTTACTGTTTTATTGCTCCAAAAGCCTTTTCAGCCCATGAACAGTTGTTTGTGAGTTTCGAAAAAAGTGCAAGAGCTATTCGAACCCTTTTTGCTGGACAAGTAGGACCTGTAAATCTACACAATATATAGTTTAAAGTTTGAGTCTATCATATTAGGTTTTGGATTTATAGCTGTTTTTGTGTCTATTGCTTCAAAAGCATTTTCAGATAATTTGTGTTTTCTGAAGAAACTACAAGAGATATCAAACCCATACTTTCTGTGCAAGAGGGGCTTGTACATCTGCACAACATGTATTTTAAAGTTTGAACCTATCTTATTGCATTTTTGAGTTATAGCAGTTTTTACTGTTTTATTGCTCCAAAAGCCTTTTCAGCCCATGAACAGTTGTTTGTGAGTTTCGAAAAAAGTGCAAGAGCTATTCGAACCCTTTTTGCTGGGCAAGTAGGACCTGTAAATCTACACAATATATAGTTTAAAGTTTGAGTCTATCATATTAGGTTTTGGATTTATAGCTGTTTTTGTGTCTATTGCTTCAAAAACATTTTCAGATAATTTGTGTGTTCTGAAGAAACTACAAGAGATATCTAGCCCATACTTTCTGTGCAAGAGGGGCTTGTACATCTGCACAACATGTCTTTTAAAGTTTGAACCTATCCTATTGCATTTTTGAGTTATAGCAGTTTTTACTGTTTTATTGCTCCAAAAGCCTTTTCAGCCCATGAACAGTTGTTTGTGAGTTTCGAAAAAAGTGCAAGAGCTATTCGAACCCTTTTTGCTGGGCAAGTAGGACCTGTAAATCTACACAATATATAGTTTAAAGTTTGAGTCTATAATATTAGGTTTTGGATTTATGGCTGTTTTTGTGTCTATTGCTTCAAAAGCATTTTCAGATAATTTGTGTTTTCTGAAGAAACTACAAGAGATATCAAACCCATACTTTCTGTGCAAGAGGGGCTTGTACATCTGCACAACATGTCTTTTAAAGTTTGAACCTATCTTATTGCATTTTTGAGTTATAGCAGTTTTTACTGTTTTATTGCTCCAAAAGCCTTTTCAGCCCATGAACAGTTTTTTGTGAGTTTCGAAAAAAGTGCAAGAGCTAATCGAACCCTTTTTGCTGGGCAAGTAGGACCTGTAAATCTACACAATATATAGTTTAAAGTTTGAGTCTATCATATTAGGTTTTGGATTTATAGCTGTTTTTGTGTCTATTGCTTCAAAAGCATTTTCAGATAATTTGTGTTTTCTGAAGAAACTACAAGAGATATCTAGCCCATACTTTCTGTGCAAGAGGGGCTTGTACATCTGCACAACATGTCTTTTAAAGTTTGAACCTATCTTATTGCATTTTTGAGTTATAGCAGTTTTTACTGTTTTATTGCTCCAAAAGCCTTTTCAGCCCATGAACAGTTGTTTGTGAGTTTCGAAAAAAGTGCAAGAGCTATTCGAACCCTTTTTGCTGGGCAAGTAGGACCTGTAAATCTACACAATATATAGTTTAAAGTTTGAGTCTATCATATTAGGTTTTGGATTTATAGCTGTTTTTGTGTCTATTGCTTCAAAAGCATTTTCAGATAATTTGTGTGTTCTGAAGAAACTACAAGAGATATCTAACCCATACTTTCTGTGCAAGAGGTGCTTGTACATCTGCACAACATGTCTTTTAAAGTTTGAACCTATCTTATTGCATTTTTGAGTTATAGCAGTTTTTACTGTTTTATTGCTCCAAAAGCCTTTTCAGCCCATGAACAGTTGTTTGTGAGTTTCGAAAAAAGTGCAAGAGCTATTCGAACCCTTTTTGCTGGACAAGTTGGACCTGTAAATCTACACAATATATAGTTTAAAGTTTGAGTCTATCATATTAGGTTTTGGATTTATAGCTGTTTTTGTGTCTATTGCTTCAAAAGCATTTTCAGATAATTTGTGTGTTCTGAAGAAACTACAAGAGATATGTAACCCATACTTTCTGTGCAAGAGGGGCTTGTACATCTGCACAACATGTCTTTTAAAGTTTGAACCTATCTTATTGCATTTTTGAGTTATAGCAGTTTTTACTGTTTTATTGCTCCAAAAGCCTTTTCAGCCCATGAACAGTTGTTTGTGAGTTTCGAAAAAAGGGCAAGAGCTATTCGAACCCTTTTTGCTGGGCAAGTAGGACCTGTAAATCTACACAATATATAGTTTAAAGTTTGAGTCTATCATATTAGGTTTTGGATTTATGGCTGTTTTTGTGTCTATTGCTTCAAAAGCATTTTCAGATAATTTGTGTTTTCTGAAGAAACTACAAGAGATATCAAACCCATACTTTCTGTGCAAGAGGGGCTTGTACATCTGCACAACATGTCTTTTAAAGTTTGAACCTATCTTATTGCATTTTTGAGTTATAGCAGTTTTTACTGTTTTATTGCTCCAAAAGCCTTTTCAGCCCATGAACAGTTGTTTGTGAGTTTCGAAAAAAGGGCAAGAGCTATTCGAACCCTTTTTGCTGGGCAAGTAGGACCTGTAAATCTACACAATATATAGTTTAAAGTTTGAGTCTATCATATTAGGTTTTTGATTTATGGCTGTTTTTGTGTCTATTGCTTCAAAAGCATTTTCAGATAATTTGTGTTTTCTGAAGAAACTACAAGAGATATCAAACCCATACTTTCTGTGCAAGAGGGGCTTGTACATCTGCACAACATGTCTTTTAAAGTTTGAACCTATCTTATTGCATTTTTGAGTTATAGCAGTTTTTACTGTTTTATTGCTCCAAAAGCCTTTTCAGCCCATGAACAGTTGTTTGTGAGTTTCGAAAAAAGTGCAAGAGCTATTCGAACCCTTTTTGCTGGGCAAGTAGGACCTGTAAATCTACACAATATATAGTTTAAAGTTTGAGTCTATCATATTAGGTTTTGGATTTATAGCTGTTTTTGTGTCTATTGCTTCAAAAGCATTTTCAGATAATTTGTGTGTTCTGAAGAAACTACAAGAGATATGTAACCCATACTTTCTGTGCAAGAGGGGCTTGTACATCTGCACAACATGTCTTTTAAAGTTTGAACCTATCTTATTGCATTTTTGAGTTATAGCAGTTTTTACTGTTTTATTGCTCCAAAAGCCTTTTCAGCCCATGAACAGTTGTTTGTGAGTTTCGAAAAAAGTGCAAGAGCTATTCGAACCCTTTTTGCTGGACAAGTAGGACCTGTAAATCTACACAATATATAGTTTAAAGTTTGAGTCTATCATATTAGGTTTTGGATTTATAGCTGTTTTTGTGTCTCTTGCTTCAAAAGCATTTTCAGATAATTTGTGTGTTCTGAAGAAACTACAAGAGATATCTAACCCATACTTTCTGTGCAAGAGGGGCTTGTACATCTGCACAACATGTCTTTTAAAGTTTGAACCTATCTTATTGCATTTTTGAGTTATAGCAGTTTTTACTGTTTTATTGCTCCAAAAGCCTTTTCAGCCCATGAACAGTTGTTTGTGAGTTTCGAAAAAAGTGCAAGAGCTATTCGAACCCTTTTTGCTGGGCAAGTAGGACCTGTAAATCTACACAATATATAGTTTAAAGTTTGAGTCTATCATATTAGGTTTTGGATTTATAGCTGTTTTTGTGTCTATTGCTTCAAAAACATTTTCAGATAATTTGTGTGTTCTGAAGAAACTACAAGAGATATCTAGCCCATACTTTCTGTGCAAGAGGGGCTTGTACATCTGCACAACATGTCTTTTAAAGTTTGAACCTATCCTATTGCATTTTTGAGTTATAGCAGTTTTTACTGTTTTATTGCTCCAAAAGCCTTTTCAGCCCATGAACAGTTGTTTGTGAGTTTCGAAAAAAGTGCAAGAGCTATTCGAACCCTTTTTGCTGGGCAAGTAGGACCTGTAAATCTACACAATATATAGTTTAAAGTTTGAGTCTATAATATTAGGTTTTGGATTTATGGCTGTTTTTGTGTCTATTGCTTCAAAAGCATTTTCAGATAATTTGTGTTTTCTGAAGAAACTACAAGAGATATCAAACCCATACTTTCTGTGCAAGAGGGGCTTGTACATCTGCACAACATGTCTTTTAAAGTTTGAACCTATCTTATTGCATTTTTGAGTTATAGCAGTTTTTACTGTTTTATTGCTCCAAAAGCCTTTTCAGCCCATGAACAGTTTTTTGTGAGTTTCGAAAAAAGTGCAAGAGCTAATCGAACCCTTTTTGCTGGGCAAGTAGGACCTGTAAATCTACACAATATATAGTTTAAAGTTTGAGTCTATCATATTAGGTTTTGGATTTATAGCTGTTTTTGTGTCTATTGCTTCAAAAGCATTTTCAGATTATTTGTGTTTTCTGAAGAAACTACAAGAGATATCTAGCCCATACTTTCTGTGCAAGAGGGGCTTGTACATCTGCACAACATGTCTTTTAAAGTTTGAACCTATCTTATTGCATTTTTGAGTTATAGCAGTTTTTACTGTTTTATTGCTCCAAAAGCCTTTTCAGCCCATGAACAGTTGTTTGTGAGTTTCGAAAAAAGTGCAAGAGCTATTCGAACCCTTTTTGCTGGGCAAGTAGGACCTGTAAATCTACACAATATATAGTTTAAAGTTTGAGTCTATCATATTAGGTTTTGGATTTATAGCTGTTTTTGTGTCTATTGCTTCAAAAGCATTTTCAGATAATTTGTGTGTTCTGAAGAAACTACAAGAGATATCTAACCCATACTTTCTGTGCAAGAGGGGCTTGTACATCTGCACAACATGTCTTTTAAAGTTTGAACCTATCTTATTGCATTTTTGAGTTATAGCAGTTTTTACTGTTTTATTGCTCCAAAAGCCTTTTCAGCCCATGAACAGTTGTTTGTGAGTTTCGAAAAAAGGGCAAGAGCTATTCGAACCCTTTTTGCTGGACAAGTAGGACCTGTAAATCTACACAATATATAGTTTAAAGTTTGAGTCTATCATATTAGGTTTTGGATTTATAGCTGTTTTTGTGTCTATTGCTTCAAAAGCATTTTCAGATAATTTGTGTGTTCTGAAGAAACTACAAGAGATATGTAACCCATACTTTCTGTGCAAGAGGGGCTTGTACATCTGCACAACATGTCTTTTAAAGTTTGAACCTATCCTATTGCATTTTTGAGTTATAGCAGTTTTTACTGTTTTATTGCTCCAAAAGCCTTTTCAGCCCATGAACAGTTGTTTGTGAGTTTCGAAAAAAGTGCAAGAGCTATTCGAACCCTTTTTGCTGGACAAGTAGGACCTGTAAATCTACACAATATATAGTTTAAAGTTTGAGTCTATCATATTAGGTTTTGGATTTATAGCTGTTTTTGTGTCTATTGCTTCAAAAGCATTTTCAGATAATTTGTGTGTTCTGAAGAAACTACAAGAGATATCTAACCCATACTTTCTGTGCAAGAGGGGCTTGTACATCTGCACAACATGTCTTTTAAAGTTTGAACCTATCTTATTGCATTTTTGAGTTATAGCAGTTTTTACTGTTTTATTGCTCCAAAAGCCTTTTCAGCCCATGAACAGTTGTTTGTGAGTTTCGAAAAAAGTGCAAGAGCTATTCGAACCCTTTTTGCTGGACAAGTAGGACCTGTAAATCTACACAATATATAGTTTAAAGTTTGAGTCTATCATATTAGGTTTTGGATTTATAGCTGTTTTTGTGTCTATTGCTTCAAAAGCATTTTCAGATAATTTGTGTTTTCTGAAGAAACTACAAGAGATATCAAACCCATACTTTCTGTGCAAGAGGGGCTTGTACATCTGCACAACATGTCTTTTAAAGTTTGAACCTATCTTATTGCATTTTTGAGTTATAGCAGTTTTTACTGTTTTATTGCTCCAAAAGCCTTTTCAGCCCATGAACAGTTGTTTGTGAGTTTCGAAAAAAGTGCAAGAGCTATTCGAACCCTTTTTGCTGGGCAAGTAGGACCTGTAAATCTACACAATATATAGTTTAAAGTTTGAGTCTATCATATTAGGTTTTGGATTTATAGCTGTTTTTGTGTCTATTGCTTCAAAAACATTTTCAGATAATTTGTGTGTTCTGAAGAAACTACAAGAGATATCTAGCCCATACTTTCTGTGCAAGAGGGGCTTGTACATCTGCACAACATGTCTTTTAAAGTTTGAACCTATCCTATTGCATTTTTGAGTTATAGCAGTTTTTACTGTTTTATTGCTCCAAAAGCCTTTTCAGCCCATGAACAGTTGTTTGTGAGTTTCGAAAAAAGTGCAAGAGCTATTCGAACCCTTTTTGCTGGGCAAGTAGGACCTGTAAATCTACACAATATATAGTTTAAAGTTTGAGTCTATAATATTAGGTTTTGGATTTATGGCTGTTTTTGTGTCTATTGCTTCAAAAGCATTTTCAGATAATTTGTGTTTTCTGAAGAAACTACAAGAGATATCAAACCCATACTTTCTGTGCAAGAGGGGCTTGTACATCTGCACAACATGTCTTTTAAAGTTTGAACCTATCTTATTGCATTTTTGAGTTATAGCAGTTTTTACTGTTTTATTGCTCCAAAAGCCTTTTCAGCCCATGAACAGTTGTTTGTGAGTTTCGAAAAAAGTGCAAGAGCTATTCGAACCCTTTTTGCTGGGCAAGTAGGGCCTGTAAATCTACACAATATATAGTTTAAAGTTTGAGTCTATCATATTAGGTTTTGGATTTATAGCTGTTTTTGTGTCTATTGCTTCAAAAGCATTTTCAGATAATTTGTGTGTTCTGAAGAAACTACAAGAGATATCTAGCCCATACTTTCTGTGTAAGAGGGGCTTGTACATCTGCACAACATGTCTTTTAAAGTTTGAACCTATCTTATTGCATTTTTGAGTTATAGCAGTTTTTACTGTTTTATTGCTCCAAAAGCCTTTTCAGCCCATGAACAGTTGTTTGTGAGTTTCGAAAAAAGTGCAAGAGCTATTCGAACCCTTTTGGCTGGGCAAGTAGGACCTGTAAATCTACACAATATATAGTTTAAAGTTTGAGTCTATCATATTAGGTTTTGGATTTATGGCTGTTTTTGTGTCTATTGCTTCAAAAGCATTTTCAGATAATTTGTGTTTTCTGAAGAAACTACAAGAGATATCAAACCCATACTTTCTGTGCAAGAGGGGCTTGTAAATCTGCACAACATGTCTTTTAAAGTTTGAACCTATCTTATTGCATTTTTGAGTTATAGCAGTTTTTACTGTTTTATTGCTCCAAAAGCCTTTTCAGCCCATGAACAGTTGTTTGTGAGTTTCGAAAAAAGTGAAAGAGCTATTCGAACCCTTTTTGCTGGGCAAGTAGGACCTGTAAATCTACACAATATATAGTTTAAAGTTTGAGTCTATCATATTAGGTTTTGGATTTATAGCTGTTTTTGTGTCTATTGCTTCAAAAGCATTTTCAGATAATTTGTGTGTTCTGAAGAAACTATAAGAGATATCTAGCCCATACTTTCTGTGCAAGAGGGGCTTGTACATCTGCACAACATGTCTTTTAAAGTTTGAACCTATCTTATTGCATTTTTGAGTTATAGCAGTTTTTACTGTTTTATTGCTCCAAAAGCCTTTTCAGCCCATGAACAGTTGTTTGTGAGTTTCGAAAAAAGTGCAAGAGCTATTCGAACCCTTTTTGCTGGGCAAGTAGGACCTGTAAATCTACACAATATATAGTTTAAAGTTTGAGTCTATAATATTAGGTTTTGGATTTATGGCTGTTTTTGTGTCTATTGCTTCAAAAGCATTTTCAGATAATTTGTGTGTTCTGAAGAAACTACAAGAGATATCTAGCCCATACTTTCTGTGTAAGAGGGGCTTGTACATCTGCACAACATGTCTTTTAAAGTTTGAACCTATCTTATTGCATTTTTGAGTTATAGCAGTTTTTACTGTTTTATTGCTCCAAAAGCCTTTTCAGCCCATGAACAGTTGTTTGTGAGTTTCGAAAAAAGTGCAAGAGCTATTCGAACCCTTTTTGCTGGGCAAGTAGGACCTGTAAATCTACACAATATATAGTTTAAAGTTTGAGTCTATCATATTAGGTTTTGGATTTATGGCTGTTTTTGTGTCTATTGCTTCAAAAACATTTTCAGATAATTTTTGTGTTCTGAAGAAACTACAAGAGATATCTAGCCCATACTTTCTGTGCAAGAGGGGCTTGTACATCTGCACAACATGTCTTTTAAAGTTTGAACCTATCCTATTGCATTTTTGAGTTATAGCAGTTTTTACTGTTTTATTGCTCCAAAAGCCTTTTCAGCCCATGAACAGTTGTTTGTGAGTTTCGAAAAAAGTGCAAGAGCTATTCGAACCCTTTTTGCTGGGCAAGTAGGACCTGTAAATCTACACAATATATAGTTTAAAGTTTGAGTCTATAATATTAGGTTTTGGATTTATGGCTGTTTTTGTGTCTATTGCTTCAAAAGCATTTTCAGATAATTTGTGTTTTCTGAAGAAACTACAAGAGATATCAAACCCATACTTTCTGTGCAAGAGGGGCTTGTACATCTGCACAACATGTCTTTTAAAGTTTGAACCTATCTTATTGTATTTTTGAGTTATAGCAGTTTTTACTGTTTTATTGCTCCAAAAGCCTTTTCAGCCCATGAACAGTTGTTTGTGAGTTTCGAAAAAAGTGCAAGAGCTATTCGAACCCTTTTTGCTGGGCAAGTAGGGCCTGTAAATCTACACAATATATAGTTTAAAGTTTGAGTCTATCATATTAGGTTTTGGATTTATAGCTGTTTTTGTGTCTATTGCTTCAAAAGCATTTTCAGATAATTTGTGTGTTCTGAAGAAACTACAAGAGATATCTAGCCCATACTTTCTGTGCAAGAGGGGCTTGTACATCTGCACAACATGTCTTTTAAAGTTTGAACCTATCTTATTGCATTTTTGAGTTATAGCAGTTTTTACTGTTTTATTGCTCCAAAAGCCTTTTCAGCCCATGAACAGTTGTTTGTGAGTTTCGAAAAAAGTGCAAGAGCTATTCGAACCCTTTTTGCTGGGCAAGTAGGACCTGTAAATCTACACAATATATAGTTTAAAGTTTGAGTCTATCATATTAGGTTTTGGATTTATGGCTGTTTTTGTGTCTATTGCTTCAAAAGCATTTTCAGATAATTTGTGTTTTCTGAAGAAACTACAAGAGATATCAAACCCATACTTTCTGTGCAAGAGGGGCTTGTAAATCTGCACAACATGTCTTTTAAAGTTTGAACCTATCTTATTGCATTTTTGAGTTATAGCAGTTTTTACTGTTTTATTGCTCCAAAAGCCTTTTCAGCCCATGAACAGTTTTTTGTGAGTTTCGAAAAAAGTGCAAGAGCTATTCGAACCCTTTTTGCTGGGCAAGTAGGACCTGTAAATCTACACAATATATAGTTTAAAGTTTGAGTCTATCATATTAGGTTTTGGATTTATAGCTGTTTTTGTGTCTATTGCTTCAAAAGCATTTTCAGATAATTTGTGTGTTCTGAAGAAACTATAAGAGATATCTAGCCCATACTTTCTGTGCAAGAGGGGCTTGTACATCTGCACAACATGTCTTTTAAAGTTTGAACCTATCCTATTGCATTTTTGAGTTATAGCAGTTTTTACTGTTTTATTGCTCCAAAAGCCTTTTCAGCCCATGAACAGTTGTTTGTGAGTTTCGAAAAAAGTGAAAGAGCTATTCGAACCCTTTTTGCTGGGCAAGTAGGACCTGTAAATCTACACAATATATAGTTTAAAGTTTGAGTCTATCATATTAGGTTTTGGATTTATGGCTGTTTTTGTGTCTATTGCTTCAAAAGCATTTTCAGATAATTTGTGTTTTCTGAAGAAACTACAAGAGATATCAAACCCATACTTTCTGTGCAAGAGGGGCTTGTACATCTGCACAACATGTCTTTTAAAGTTTGAACCTATCTTATTGCATTTTTGAGTTATAGCAGTTTTTACTGTTTTATTGCTCCAAAAGCCTTTTCAGCCCATGAACAGTTGTTTGTGAGTTTCGAAAAAAGGGCAAGAGCTATTCGAACCCTTTTTGCTGGGCAAGTAGGACCTGTAAATCTACACAATATATAGTTTAAAGTTTGAGTCTATCATATTAGGTTTTGGATTTATGGCTGTTTTTGTGTCTATTGCTTCAAAAGCATTTTCAGATAATTTGTGTTTTCTGAAGAAACTACAAGAGATATCAAACCCATACTTTCTGTGCAAGAGGGGCTTGTACATCTGCACAACATGTCTTTTAAAGTTTGAACCTATCTTATTGCATTTTTGAGTTATAGCAGTTTTTACTGTTTTATTGCTCCAAAAGCCTTTTCAGCCCATGAACAGTTGTTTGTGAGTTTCGAAAAAAGTGCAAGAGCTATTCGAACCCTTTTTGCTGGGCAAGTAGGACCTGTAAATCTACACAATATATAGTTTAAAGTTTGAGTCTATCATATTAGGTTTTGGATTTATAGCTGTTTTTGTGTCTATTGCTTCAAAAGCATTTTCAGATAATTTGTGTTTTCTGAAGAAACTACAAGAGATATCTAGCCCATACTTTCTGTGCAAGAGGGGCTTGTACATCTGCACAACATGTCTTTTAAAGTTTGAACCTATCTTATTGCATTTTTGAGTTATAGCAGTTTTTACTGTTTAATTGCTCCAAAAGCCTTTTCAGCCCATGAACAGTTGTTTGTGAGTTTCGAAAAAAGTGCAAGAGCTATTCGAACCCTTTTTGCTGGGCAAGTAGGACCTGTAAATCTACACAATATATAGTTTAAAGTTTGAGTCTATCATATTAGGTTTTGGATTTATAGCTGTTTTTGTGTCTATTGCTTCAAAAGCATTTTCAGATAATTTGTGTGTTCTGAAGAAACTACAAGAGATATCTAACCCATACTTTCTGTGCAAGAGGGGCTTGTACATCTGCACAACATGTCTTTTAAAGTTTGAACCTATCTTATTGCATTTTTGAGTTATAGCTGTTTTTACTGTTTTATTGCTCCAAAAGCCTTTTCAGCCCATGAACAGTTGTTTGTGAGTTTCGAAAAAAGTGCAAGAGCTATTCGAACCCTTTTTGCTGGACAAGTAGGACCTGTAAATCTACACAATATATAGTTTAAAGTTTGAGTCTATCATATTAGGTTTTGGATTTATAGCTGTTTTTGTGTCTATTGCTTCAAAAGCATTTTCAGATAATTTGTGTGTTCTGAAGAAACTACAAGAGATATCTAGCCCATACTTTCTGTGCAAGAGGGGCTTGTACATCTGCACAACATGTCTTTTAAAGTTTGAACCTATCCTATTGCATTTTTGAGTTATAGCAGTTTTTACTGTTTTATTGCTCCAAAAGCCTTTTCAGCCCATGAACAGTTGTTTGTGAGTTTCGAAAAAAGTGCAAGAGCTATTCGAACCCTTTTTGCTGGGCAAGTAGGACCTGTAAATCTACACAATATATAGTTTAAAGTTTGAGTCTATAATATTAGGTTTTGGATTTATGGCTGTTTTTGTGTCTATTGCTTCAAAAGCATTTTCAGATAATTTGTGTTTTCTGAAGAAACTACAAGAGATATCAAACCCATACTTTCTGTGCAAGAGTGGCTTGTACATCTGCACAACATGTCTTTTAAAGTTTGAACCTATCTTATTGCATTTTTGAGTTATAGCAGTTTTTACTGTTTTATTGCTCCAAAAGCCTTTTCAGCCCATGAACAGTTGTTTGTGAGTTTCGAAAAAAGTGCAAGAGCTATTCGAACCCTTTTTGCTGGGCAAGTAGGGCCTGTAAATCTACACAATATATAGTTTAAAGTTTGAGTCTATCATATTAGGTTTTGGATTTATGGCTGTTTTTGTGTCTATTGCTTCAAAAGCATTTTCAGATAATTTGTGTTTTCTGAAGAAACTACAAGAGATATCAAACCCATACTTTCTGTGCAAGAGGGGCTTGTAAATCTGCACAACATGTCTTTTAAAGTTTGAACCTATCTTATTGCATTTTTGAGTTATAGCAGTTTTTACTGTTTTATTGCTCCAAAAGCCTTTTCAGCCCATGAACAGTTGTTTGTGAGTTTCGAAAAAAGTGCAAGAGCTATTCGAACCCTTTTTGCTGGGCAAGTAGGACCTGTAAATCTACACAATATATAGTTTAAAGTTTGAGTCTATCATATTAGGTTTTGGATTTATAGCTGTTTTTGTGTCTATTGCTTCAAAAACATTTTCAGATAATTTGTGTGTTCTGAAGAAACTACAAGAGATATCTAGCCCATAACTTCTGTGCAAGAGGGGCTTGTACATCTGCACAACATGTCTTTTAAAGTTTGAACCTATCCTATTGCATTTTTGAGTTATAGCAGTTTTTACTGTTTTATTGCTCCAAAAGCCTTTTCAGCCCATGAACAGTTGTTTGTGAGTTTCGAAAAAAGTGCAAGAGCTATTCGAACCCTTTTTGCTGGGCAAGTAGGACCTGTAAATCTACACAATATATAGTTTAAAGTTTGAGTCTATCATATTAGGTTTTGGATTTATAGCTGTTTTTGTGTCTATTGCTTCAAAAGCATTTTCAGATAATTTGTGTTTTCTGAAGAAACTACAAGAGATATCTAGCCCATACTTTCTGTGCAAGAGGGGCTTGTACATCTGCACAACATGTCTTTTAAAGTTTGAACCTATCTTATTGCATTTTTGAGTTATAGCAGTTTTTACTGTTTTATTGCTCCAAAAGCCTTTTCAGCCCATGAACAGTTGTTTGTGAGTTTCGAAAAAAGTGCAAGAGCTATTCGAACCCTTTTTGCTGGGCAAGTAGGACCTGTAAATCTACACAATATATAGTTTAAAGTTTGAGTCTATCATATTAGGTTTTGGATTTATAGCTGTTTTTGTGTCTATTGCTTCAAAAGCATTTTCAGATAATTTGTGTGTTCTGAAGAAACTACAAGAGATATCTAACCCATACTTTCTGTGCAAGAGGGGCTTGTACATCTGCACAACATGTCTTTTAAAGTTTGAACCTATCTTATTGCATTTTTGAGTTATAGCAGTTTTTACTGTTTTATTGCTCCAAAAGCCTTTTCAGCCCATGAACAGTTGTTTGTGAGTTTCGAAAAAAGTGCAAGAGCTATTCGAACCCTTTTTGCTGGACAAGTAGGACCTGTAAATCTACACAATATATAGTTTAAAGTTTGAGTCTATCATATTAGGTTTTGGATTTATAGCTGTTTTTGTGTCTATTGCTTCAAAAGCATTTTCAGATAATTTGTGTGTTCTGAAGAAACTACAAGAGATATCTAACCCATACTTTCTGTGCAAGAGGGGCTTGTACATCTGCACAACATGTCTTTTAAAGTTTGAACCTATCTTATTGCATTTTTGAGTTATAGCAGTTTTTACTGTTTTATTGCTCCAAAAGCCTTTTCAGCCCATGAACAGTTGTTTGTGAGTTTCGAAAAAAGTGCAAGAGCTATTCGAACCCTTTTTGCTGGACAAGTAGGACCTGTAAATCTACACAATATATAGTTTAAAGTTTGAGTCTATCATATTAGGTTTTGGATTTATAGCTGTTTTTGTGTCTATTGCTTCAAAAACATTTTCAGATAATTTGTGTGTTCTGAAGAAACTACAAGAGATATCTAGCCCATACTTTCTGTGCAAGAGGGGCTTGTACATCTGCACAACATGTCTTTTAAAGTTTGAACCTATCTTATTGCATTTTTGAGTTATAGCAGTTTTTACTGTTTTATTGCTCCAAAAGCCTTTTCAGCCCATGAACAGTTGTTTGTGAGTTTCGAAAAAAGTGCAAGAGCTATTCGAACCCTTTTTGCTGGGCAAGTAGGACCTGTAAATCTACACAATATATAGTTTAAAGTTTGAGTCTATCATATTAGGTTTTGGATTTATAGCTGTTTTTGTGTCTATTGCTTCAAAAGCATTTTCAGATAATTTGTGTGTTCTGAAGAAACTACAAGAGATATCTAACCCATACTTTCTGTGCAAGAGGGGCTTGTACATCTGCACAACATGTCTTTTAAAGTTTGAACCTATCTTATTGCATTTTTGAGTTATAGCAGTTTTTACTGTTTTATTGCTCCAAAAGCCTTTTCAGCCCATGAACAGTTGTTTGTGAGTTTCGAAAAAAGTGCAAGAGCTATTCGAACCCTTTTTGCTGGACAAGTAGGACCTGTAAATCTACACAATATATAGTTTAAAGTTTGAGTCTATCATATTAGGTTTTGGATTTATAGCTGTTTTTGTGTCTATTGCTTCAAAAGCATTTTCAGATAATTTGTGTGTTCTGAAGAAACTACAAGAGATATCTAACCCATACTTTCTGTGCAAGAGGGGCTTGTACATCTGCACAACATGTCTTTTAAAGTTTGAACCTATCTTATTGCATTTTTGAGTTATAGCAGTTTTTACTGTTTTATTGCTCCAAAAGCCTTTTCAGCCCATGAACAGTTGTTTGTGAGTTTCGAAAAAAGTGCAAGAGCTATTCGAACCCTTTTTGCTGGACAAGTAGGACCTGTAAATCTACACAATATATAGTTTAAAGTTTGAGTCTATCATATTAGGTTTTGGATTTATAGCTGTTTTTGTGTCTATTGCTTCAAAAACATTTTCAGATAATTTGTGTGTTCTGAAGAAACTACAAGAGATATCTAGCCCATACTTTCTGTGCAAGAGGGGCTTGTACATCTGCACAACATGTCTTTTAAAGTTTGAACCTATCCTATTGCATTTTTGAGTTATAGCAGTTTTTACTGTTTTATTGCTCCAAAAGCCTTTTCAGCCCATGAACAGTTGTTTGTGAGTTTCGAAAAAAGTGCAAGAGCTATTCGAACCCTTTTTGCTGGGCAAGTAGGACCTGTAAATCTACACAATATATAGTTTAAAGTTTGAGTCTATAATATTAGGTTTTGGATTTATGGCTGTTTTTGTGTCTATTGCTTCAAAAGCATTTTCAGATAATTTGTGTTTTCTGAAGAAACTACAAGAGATATCAAACCCATACTTTCTGTGCAAGAGGGGCTTGTACATCTGCACAACATGTCTTTTAAAGTTTGAACCTATCTTATTGCATTTTTGAGTTATAGCAGTTTTTACTGTTTTATTGCTCCAAAAGCCTTTTCAGCCCATGAACAGTTGTTTGTGAGTTTCGAAAAAAGTGCAAGAGCTATTTGAACCCTTTTTGCTGGGCAAGTAGGGCCTGTAAATCTACACAATATATAGTTTAAAGTTTGAGTCTATCATATTAGGTTTTGGATTTATAGCTGTTTTTGTGTCTATTGCTTCAAAAACATTTTCAGATAATTTTTGTGTTCTGAAGAAACTACAAGAGATATCTAGCCCATACTTTCTGTGCAAGAGGGGCTTGTACATCTGCACAACATGTCTTTTAAAGTTTGAACCTATCCTATTGCATTTTTGAGTTATAGCAGTTTTTACTGTTTTATTGCTCCAAAAGCCTTTTCAGCCCATGAACAGTTGTTTGTGAGTTTCGAAAAAAGTGCAAGAGCTATTCGAACCCTTTTTGCTGGGCAAGTAGGACCTGTAAATCTACACAATATATAGTTTAAAGTTTGAGTCTATAATATTAGGTTTTGGATTTATGGCTGTTTTTGTGTCTATTGCTTCAAAAGCATTTTCAGATAATTTGTGTTTTCTGAAGAAACTACAAGAGATATCAAACCCATACTTTCTGTGCAAGAGGGGCTTGTACATCTGCACAACATGTCTTTTAAAGTTTGAACCTATCTTATTGTATTTTTGAGTTATAGCAGTTTTTACTGTTTTATTGCTCCAAAAGCCTTTTCAGCCCATGAACAGTTGTTTGTGAGTTTCGAAAAAAGTGCAAGAGCTATTCGAACCCTTTTTGCTGGGCAAGTAGGGCCTGTAAATCTACACAATATATAGTTTAAAGTTTGAGTCTATCATATTAGGTTTTGGATTTATAGCTGTTTTTGTGTCTATTGCTTCAAAAGCATTTTCAGATAATTTGTGTGTTCTGAAGAAACTACAAGAGATATCTAGCCCATACTTTCTGTGCAAGAGGGGCTTGTACATCTGCACAACATGTCTTTTAAAGTTTGAACCTATCTTATTGCATTTTTGAGTTATAGCAGTTTTTACTGTTTTATTGCTCCAAAAGCCTTTTCAGCCCATGAACAGTTGTTTGTGAGTTTCGAAAAAAGTGCAAGAGCTATTCGAACCCTTTTTGCTGGGCAAGTAGGACCTGTAAATCTACACAATATATAGTTTAAAGTTTGAGTCTATCATATTAGGTTTTGGATTTATGGCTGTTTTTGTGTCTATTGCTTCAAAAGCATTTTCAGATAATTTGTGTTTTCTGAAGAAACTACAAGAGATATCAAACCCATACTTTCTGTGCAAGAGGGGCTTGTAAATCTGCACAACATGTCTTTTAAAGTTTGAACCTATCTTATTGCATTTTTGAGTTATAGCAGTTTTTACTGTTTTATTGCTCCAAAAGCCTTTTCAGCCCATGAACAGTTTTTTGTGAGTTTCGAAAAAAGTGCAAGAGCTATTCGAACCCTTTTTGCTGGGCAAGTAGGACCTGTAAATCTACACAATATATAGTTTAAAGTTTGAGTCTATCATATTAGGTTTTGGATTTATAGCTGTTTTTGTGTCTATTGCTTCAAAAGCATTTTCAGATAATTTGTGTGTTCTGAAGAAACTATAAGAGATATCTAGCCCATACTTTCTGTGCAAGAGGGGCTTGTACATCTGCACAACATGTCTTTTAAAGTTTGAACCTATCCTATTGCATTTTTGAGTTATAGCAGTTTTTACTGTTTTATTGCTCCAAAAGCCTTTTCAGCCCATGAACAGTTGTTTGTGAGTTTCGAAAAAAGTGAAAGAGCTATTCGAACCCTTTTTGCTGGGCAAGTAGGACCTGTAAATCTACACAATATATAGTTTAAAGTTTGAGTCTATCATATTAGGTTTTGGATTTATGGCTGTTTTTGTGTCTATTGCTTCAAAAGCATTTTCAGATAATTTGTGTTTTCTGAAGAAACTACAAGAGATATCAAACCCATACTTTCTGTGCAAGAGGGGCTTGTACATCTGCACAACATGTCTTTTAAAGTTTGAACCTATCTTATTGCATTTTTGAGTTATAGCAGTTTTTACTGTTTTATTGCTCCAAAAGCCTTTTCAGCCCATGAACAGTTGTTTGTGAGTTTCGAAAAAAGGGCAAGAGCTATTCGAACCCTTTTTGCTGGGCAAGTAGGACCTGTAAATCTACACAATATATAGTTTAAAGTTTGAGTCTATCATATTAGGTTTTGGATTTATGGCTGTTTTTGTGTCTATTGCTTCAAAAGCATTTTCAGATAATTTGTGTTTTCTGAAGAAACTACAAGAGATATCAAACCCATACTTTCTGTGCAAGAGGGGCTTGTACATCTGCACAACATGTCTTTTAAAGTTTGAACCTATCTTATTGCATTTTTGAGTTATAGCAGTTTTTACTGTTTTATTGCTCCAAAAGCCTTTTCAGCCCATGAACAGTTGTTTGTGAGTTTCGAAAAAAGTGCAAGAGCTATTCGAACCCTTTTTGCTGGGCAAGTAGGACCTGTAAATCTACACAATATATAGTTTAAAGTTTGAGTCTATCATATTAGGTTTTGGATTTATAGCTGTTTTTGTGTCTATTGCTTCAAAAGCATTTTCAGATAATTTGTGTTTTCTGAAGAAACTACAAGAGATATCTAGCCCATACTTTCTGTGCAAGAGGGGCTTGTACATCTGCACAACATGTCTTTTAAAGTTTGAACCTATCTTATTGCATTTTTGAGTTATAGCAGTTTTTACTGTTTAATTGCTCCAAAAGCCTTTTCAGCCCATGAACAGTTGTTTGTGAGTTTCGAAAAAAGTGCAAGAGCTATTCGAACCCTTTTTGCTGGGCAAGTAGGACCTGTAAATCTACACAATATATAGTTTAAAGTTTGAGTCTATCATATTAGGTTTTGGATTTATAGCTGTTTTTGTGTCTATTGCTTCAAAAGCATTTTCAGATAATTTGTGTGTTCTGAAGAAACTACAAGAGATATCTAACCCATACTTTCTGTGCAAGAGGGGCTTGTACATCTGCACAACATGTCTTTTAAAGTTTGAACCTATCTTATTGCATTTTTGAGTTATAGCTGTTTTTACTGTTTTATTGCTCCAAAAGCCTTTTCAGCCCATGAACAGTTGTTTGTGAGTTTCGAAAAAAGTGCAAGAGCTATTCGAACCCTTTTTGCTGGACAAGTAGGACCTGTAAATCTACACAATATATAGTTTAAAGTTTGAGTCTATCATATTAGGTTTTGGATTTATAGCTGTTTTTGTGTCTATTGCTTCAAAAGCATTTTCAGATAATTTGTGTGTTCTGAAGAAACTACAAGAGATATCTAGCCCATACTTTCTGTGCAAGAGGGGCTTGTACATCTGCACAACATGTCTTTTAAAGTTTGAACCTATCCTATTGCATTTTTGAGTTATAGCAGTTTTTACTGTTTTATTGCTCCAAAAGCCTTTTCAGCCCATGAACAGTTGTTTGTGAGTTTCGAAAAAAGTGCAAGAGCTATTCGAACCCTTTTTGCTGGGCAAGTAGGACCTGTAAATCTACACAATATATAGTTTAAAGTTTGAGTCTATAATATTAGGTTTTGGATTTATGGCTGTTTTTGTGTCTATTGCTTCAAAAGCATTTTCAGATAATTTGTGTTTTCTGAAGAAACTACAAGAGATATCAAACCCATACTTTCTGTGCAAGAGGGGCTTGTACATCTGCACAACATGTCTTTTAAAGTTTGAACCTATCTTATTGCATTTTTGAGTTATAGCAGTTTTTACTGTTTTATTGCTCCAAAAGCCTTTTCAGCCCATGAACAGTTGTTTGTGAGTTTCGAAAAAAGTGCAAGAGCTATTCGAACCCTTTTTGCTGGGCAAGTAGGGCCTGTAAATCTACACAATATATAGTTTAAAGTTTGAGTCTATCATATTAGGTTTTGGATTTATGGCTGTTTTTGTGTCTATTGCTTCAAAAGCATTTTCAGATAATTTGTGTTTTCTGAAGAAACTACAAGAGATATCAAACCCATACTTTCTGTGCAAGAGGGGCTTGTAAATCTGCACAACATGTCTTTTAAAGTTTGAACCTATCTTATTGCATTTTTGAGTTATAGCAGTTTTTACTGTTTTATTGCTCCAAAAGCCTTTTCAGCCCATGAACAGTTGTTTGTGAGTTTCGAAAAAAGTGCAAGAGCTATTCGAACCCTTTTTGCTGGGCAAGTAGGACCTGTAAATCTACACAATATATAGTTTAAAGTTTGAGTCTATCATATTAGGTTTTGGATTTATAGCTGTTTTTGTGTCTATTGCTTCAAAAACATTTTCAGATAATTTGTGTGTTCTGAAGAAACTACAAGAGATATCTAGCCCATACTTTCTGTGCAAGAGGGGCTTGTACATCTGCACAACATGTCTTTTAAAGTTTGAACCTATCCTATTGCATTTTTGAGTTATAGCAGTTTTTACTGTTTTATTGCTCCAAAAGCCTTTTCAGCCCATGAACAGTTGTTTGTGAGTTTCGAAAAAAGTGCAAGAGCTATTCGAACCCTTTTTGCTGGGCAAGTAGGACCTGTAAATCTACACAATATATAGTTTAAAGTTTGAGTCTATCATATTAGGTTTTGGATTTATAGCTGTTTTTGTGTCTATTGCTTCAAAAGCATTTTCAGATAATTTGTGTTTTCTGAAGAAACTACAAGAGATATCTAGCCCATACTTTCTGTGCAAGAGGGGCTTGTACATCTGCACAACATGTCTTTTAAAGTTTGAACCTATCTTATTGCATTTTTGAGTTATAGCAGTTTTTACTGTTTTATTGCTCCAAAAGCCTTTTCAGCCCATGAACAGTTGTTTGTGAGTTTCGAAAAAAGTGCAAGAGCTATTCGAACCCTTTTTGCTGGGCAAGTAGGACCTGTAAATCTACACAATATATAGTTTAAAGTTTGAGTCTATCATATTAGGTTTTGGATTTATAGCTGTTTTTGTGTCTATTGCTTCAAAAGCATTTTCAGATAATTTGTGTGTTCTGAAGAAACTACAAGAGATATCTAACCCATACTTTCTGTGCAAGAGGGGCTTGTACATCTGCACAACATGTCTTTTAAAGTTTGAACCTATCTTATTGCATTTTTGAGTTATAGCAGTTTTTACTGTTTTATTGCTCCAAAAGCCTTTTCAGCCCATGAACAGTTGTTTGTGAGTTTCGAAAAAAGTGCAAGAGCTATTCGAACCCTTTTTGCTGGACAAGTAGGACCTGTAAATCTACACAATATATAGTTTAAAGTTTGAGTCTATCATATTAGGTTTTGGATTTATAGCTGTTTTTGTGTCTATTGCTTCAAAAGCATTTTCAGATAATTTGTGTGTTCTGAAGAAACTACAAGAGATATCTAACCCATACTTTCTGTGCAAGAGGGGCTTGTACATCTGCACAACATGTCTTTTAAAGTTTGAACCTATCTTATTGCATTTTTGAGTTATAGCAGTTTTTACTGTTTTATTGCTCCAAAAGCCTTTTCAGCCCATGAACAGTTGTTTGTGAGTTTCGAAAAAAGTGCAAGAGCTATTCGAACCCTTTTTGCTGGACAAGTAGGACCTGTAAATCTACACAATATATAGTTTAAAGTTTGAGTCTATCATATTAGGTTTTGGATTTATAGCTGTTTTTGTGTCTATTGCTTCAAAAACATTTTCAGATAATTTGTGTGTTCTGAAGAAACTACAAGAGATATCTAGCCCATACTTTCTGTGCAAGAGGGGCTTGTACATCTGCACAACATGTCTTTTAAAGTTTGAACCTATCCTATTGCATTTTTGAGTTATAGCAGTTTTTACTGTTTTATTGCTCCAAAAGCCTTTTCAGCCCATGAACAGTTGTTTGTGAGTTTCGAAAAAAGTGCAAGAGCTATTCGAACCCTTTTTGCTGGGCAAGTAGGACCTGTAAATCTACACAATATATAGTTTAAAGTTTGAGTCTATAATATTAGGTTTTGGATTTATGGCTGTTTTTGTGTCTATTGCTTCAAAAGCATTTTCAGATAATTTGTGTTTTCTGAAGAAACTACAAGAGATATCAAACCCATACTTTCTGTGCAAGAGGGGCTTGTACATCTGCACAACATGTCTTTTAAAGTTTGAACCTATCTTATTGCATTTTTGAGTTATAGCAGTTTTTACTGTTTTATTGCTCCAAAAGCCTTTTCAGCCCATGAACAGTTGTTTGTGAGTTTCGAAAAAAGTGCAAGAGCTATTCGAACCCTTTTTGCTGGGCAAGTAGGGCCTGTAAATCTACACAATATATAGTTTAAAGTTTGAGTCTATCATATTAGGTTTTGGATTTATAGCTGTTTTTGTGTCTATTGCTTCAAAAGCATTTTCAGATAATTTGTGTGTTCTGAAGAAACTACAAGAGATATCTAGCCCATACTTTCTGTGCAAGAGGGGCTTGTACATCTGCACAACATGTCTTTTAAAGTTTGAACCTATCTTATTGCATTTTTGAGTTATAGCAGTTTTTACTGTTTTATTGCTCCAAAAGCCTTTTCAGCCCATGAACAGTTGTTTGTGAGTTTCGAAAAAAGTGCAAGAGCTATTCGAACCCTTTTTGCTGGGCAAGTAGGACCTGTAAATCTACACAATATATAGTTTAAAGTTTGAGTCTATCATATTAGGTTTTGGATTTATGGCTGTTTTTGTGTCTATTGCTTCAAAAGCATTTTCAGATAATTTGTGTTTTCTGAAGAAACTACAAGAGATATCAAACCCATACTTTCTGTGCAAGAGGGGCTTGTAAATCTGCACAACATGTCTTTTAAAGTTTGAACCTATCTTATTGCATTTTTGAGTTATAGCAGTTTTTACTGTTTTATTGCTCCAAAAGCCTTTTCAGCCCATGAACAGTTGTTTGTGAGTTTCGAAAAAAGTGCAAGAGCTATTCGAACCCTTTTTGCTGGGCAAGTAGGACCTGTAAATCTACACAATATATAGTTTAAAGTTTGAGTCTATAATATTAGGTTTTGGATTTATGGCTGTTTTTGTGTCTATTGCTTCAAAAGCATTTTCAGATAATTTGTGTTTTCTGAAGAAACTACAAGAGATATCAAACCCATACTTTCTGTGCAAGAGGGGCTTGTACATCTGCACAACATGTCTTTTAAAGTTTGAACCTATCTTATTGCATTTTTGAGTTATAGCAGTTTTTACTGTTTTATTGCTCCAAAAGCCTTTTCAGCCCATGAACAGTTGTTTGTGAGTTTCGAAAAAAGTGCAAGAGCTATTCGAACCCTTTTTGCTGGGCAAGTAGGGCCTGTAAATCTACACAATATATAGTTTAAAGTTTGAGTCTATCATATTAGGTTTTGGATTTATAGCTGTTTTTGTGTCTATTGCTTCAAAAGCATTTTCAGATAATTTGTGTGTTCTGAAGAAACTACAAGAGATATCTAGCCCATACTTTCTGTGCAAGAGGGGCTTTTACATCTGCACAACATGTCTTTTAAAGTTTGAACCTATCTTATTGCATTTTTGAGTTATAGCAGTTTTTACTGTTTTATTGCTCCAAAAGCCTTTTCAGCCCATGAACAGTTGTTTGTGAGTTTCGAAAAAAGTGCAAGAGCTATTCGAACCCTTTTTGCTGGGCAAGTAGGACCTGTAAATCTACACAATATATAGTTTAAAGTTTGAGTCTATCATATTAGGTTTTGGATTTATGGCTGTTTTTGTGTCTATTGCTTCAAAAGCATTTTCAGATAATTTGTGTTTTCTGAAGAAACTACAAGAGATATCAAACCCATACTTTCTGTGCAAGAGGGGCTTGTAAATCTGCACAACATGTCTTTTAAAGTTTGAACCTATCTTATTGCATTTTTGAGTTATAGCAGTTTTTACTGTTTTATTGCTCCAAAAGCCTTTTCAGCCCATGAACAGTTGTTTGTGAGTTTCGAAAAAAGTGCAAGAGCTATTCGAACCCTTTTTGCTGGGCAAGTAGGACCTGTAAATCTACACAATATATAGTTTAAAGTTTGAGTCTATCATATTAGGTTTTGGATTTATAGCTGTTTTTGTGTCTATTGCTTCAAAAGCATTTTCAGATAATTTGTGTGTTCTGAAGAAACTATAAGAGATATCTAGCCCATACTTTCTGTGCAAGAGGGGCTTGTACATCTGCACAACATGTCTTTTAAAGTTTGAACCTATCTTATTGCATTTTTGAGTTATAGCAGTTTTTACTGTTGTATTGCTCCAAAAGCCTTTTCAGCCCATGAACAGTTGTTTGTGAGTTTCGAAAAAAGTGCAAGAGCTATTCGAACCCTTTTTGCTGGGCAAGTAGGACCTGTAAATCTACACAATATATAGTTTAAAGTTTGAGTCTATCATATTAGGTTTTGGATTTATAGCTGTTTTTGTGTCTATTGCTTCAAAAACATTTTCAGATAATTTGTGTGTTCTGAAGAAACTACAAGAGATATCTAGCCCATACTTTCTGTGCAAGAGGGGCTTGTACATCTGCACAACATGTCTTTTAAAGTTTGAACCTATCCTATTGCATTTTTGAGTTATAGCAGTTTTTACTGTTTTATTGCTCCAAAAGCCTTTTCAGCCCATGAACAGTTGTTTGTGAGTTTCGAAAAAAGTGCAAGAGCTATTCGAACCCTTTTTGCTGGGCAAGTAGGACCTGTAAATCTACACAATATATAGTTTAAAGTTTGAGTCTATAATATTAGGTTTTGGATTTATGGCTGTTTTTGTGTCTATTGCTTCAAAAGCATTTTCAGATAATTTGTGTTTTCTGAAGAAACTACAAGAGATATCAAACCCATACTTTCTGTGCAAGAGGGGCTTGTACATCTGCACAACATGTCTTTTAAAGTTTGAACCTATCTTATTGCATTTTTGAGTTATAGCAGTTTTTACTGTTTTATTGCTCCAAAAGCCTTTTCAGCCCATGAACAGTTGTTTGTGAGTTTCGAAAAAAGTGCAAGAGCTATTCGAACCCTTTTTGCTGGGCAAGTAGGGCCTGTAAATCTACACAATATATAGTTTAAAGTTTGAGTCTATCATATTAGGTTTTGGATTTATAGCTGTTTTTGTGTCTATTGCTTCAAAAGCATTTTCAGATAATTTGTGTGTTCTGAAGAAACTACAAGAGATATCTAGCCCATACTTTCTGTGCAAGAGGGGCTTGTACATCTGCACAACATGTCTTTTAAAGTTTGAACCTATCTTATTGCATTTTTGAGTTATAGCAGTTTTTACTGTTTTATTGCTCCAAAAGCCTTTTCAGCCCATGAACAGTTGTTTGTGAGTTTCGAAAAAAGTGCAAGAGCTATTCGAACCCTTTTTGCTGGGCAAGTAGGACCTGTAAATCTACACAATATATAGTTTAAAGTTTGAGTCTATCATATTAGGTTTTGGATTTATAGCTGTTTTTGTGTCAATTGCTTCAAAAACATTTTCAGATAATTTGTGTGTTCTGAAGAAACTACAAGAGATATCTAGCCCATACTTTCTGTGCAAGAGGGGCTTGTACATCTGCACAACATGTCTTTTAAAGTTTGAACCTATCCTATTGCATTTTTGAGTTATAGCAGTTTTTACTGTTTTATTGCTCCAAAAGCCTTTTCAGCCCATGAACAGTTGTTTGTGAGTTTCGAAAAAAGTGCAAGAGCTATTCGAACCCTTTTTGCTGGGCAAGTAGGACCTGTAAATCTACACAATATATAGTTTAAAGTTTGAGTCTATAATATTAGGTTTTGGATTTATGGCTGTTTTTGTGTCTATTGCTTCAAAAGCATTTTCAGATAATTTGTGTTTTCTGAAGAAACTACAAGAGATATCAAACCCATACTTTCTGTGCAAGAGGGGCTTGTACATCTGCACAACATGTCTTTTAAAGTTTGAACCTATCTTATTGCATTTTTGAGTTATAGCAGTTTTTACTGTTTTATTGCTCCAAAAGCCTTTTCAGCCCATGAACAGTTGTTTGTGAGTTTCGAAAAAAGTGAAAGAGCTATTCGAACCCTTTTTGCTGGGCAAGTAGGACCTGTAAATCTACACAATATATAGTTTAAAGTTTGAGTCTATCATATTAGGTTTTGGATTTATGGCTGTTTTTGTGTCTATTGCTTCAAAAGCATTTTCAGATAATTTGTGTTTTCTGAAGAAACTACAAGAGATATCAAACCCATACTTTCTGTGCAAGAGGGGCTTGTACATCTGCACAACATGTCTTTTAAAGTTTGAACCTATCTTATTGCATTTTTGAGTTATAGCAGTTTTTACTGTTTTATTGCTCCAAAAGCCTTTTCAGCCCATGAACAGTTGTTTGTGAGTTTCGAAAAAAGTGCAAGAGCTATTCGAACCCTTTTTGCTGGGCAAGTAGGACCTGTAAATCTACACAATATATAGTTTAAAGTTTGAGTCTATCATATTAGGTTTTGGATTTATGGCTGTTTTTGTGTCTATTGCTTCAAAAGCATTTTCATATAATTTGTGTTTTCTGAAGAAACTACAAGAGATATCAAACCCATACTTTCTGTGCAAGAGGGGCTTGTACATCTGCACAACATGTCTTTTAAAGTTTGAACCTATCTTATTGCATTTTTGAGTTATAGCAGTTTTTACTGTTTTATTGCTCCAAAAGCCTTTTCAGCCCATGAACAGTTGTTTGTGAGTTTCGAAAAAAGTGCAAGAGCTATTCGAACCCTTTTTGCTGGACAAGTAGGACCTGTAAATCTACACAATATATAGTTTAAAGTTTGAGTCTATCATATTAGGTTTTGGATTTATAGCTGTTTTTGTGTCTATTGCTTCAAAAGCATTTTCAGATAATTTGTGTTTTCTGAAGAAACTACAAGAGATATCAAACCCATACTTTCTGTGCAAGAGGGGCTTGTACATCTGCACAACATGTCTTTTAAAGTTTGAACCTATCTTATTGCATTTTTGAGTTATAGCAGTTTTTACTGTTTTATTGCTCCAAAAGCCTTTTCAGCCCATGAACAGTTGTTTGTGAGTTTCGAAAAAAGTGCAAGAGCTATTCGAACCCTTTTTGCTGGGCAAGTAGGACCTGTAAATCTACACAATATATAGTTTAAAGTTTGAGTCTATCATATTAGGTTTTGGATTTATAGCTGTTTTTGTGTCTATTGCTTCAAAAACATTTTCAGATAATTTGTGTGTTCTGAAGAAACTACAAGAGATATCTAGCCCATACTTTCTGTGCAAGAGGGGCTTGTACATCTGCACAACATGTCTTTTAAAGTTTGAACCTATCCTATTGCATTTTTGAGTTATAGCAGTTTTTACTGTTTTATTGCTCCAAAAGCCTTTTCAGCCCATGAACAGTTGTTTGTGAGTTTCGAAAAAAGTGCAAGAGCTATTCGAACCCTTTTTGCTGGGCAAGTAGGACCTGTAAATCTACACAATATATAGTTTAAAGTTTGAGTCTATAATATTAGGTTTTGGATTTATGGCTGTTTTTGTGTCTATTGCTTCAAAAGCATTTTCAGATAATTTGTGTTTTCTGAAGAAACTACAAGAGATATCAAACCCATACTTTCTGTGCAAGAGGGGCTTGTACATCTGCACAACATGTCTTTTAAAGTTTGAACCTATCTTATTGCATTTTTGAGTTATAGCAGTTTTTACTGTTTTATTGCTCCAAAAGCCTTTTCAGCCCATGAACAGTTGTTTGTGAGTTTCGAAAAAAGTGCAAGAGCTATTCGAACCCTTTTTGCTGGGCAAGTAGGGCCTGTAAATCTACACAATATATAGTTTAAAGTTTGAGTCTATCATATTAGGTTTTGGATTTATAGCTGTTTTTGTGTCTATTGCTTCAAAAGCATTTTCAGATAATTTGTGTGTTCTGAAGAAACTACAAGAGATATCTAGCCCATACTTTCTGTGCAAGAGGGGCTTGTACATCTGCACAACATGTCTTTTAAAGTTTGAACCTATCTTATTGCATTTTTGAGTTATAGCAGTTTTTACTGTTTTATTGCTCCAAAAGCCTTTTCAGCCCATGAACAGTTGTTTGTGAGTTTCGAAAAAAGTGCAAGAGCTATTCGAACCCTTTTTGCTGGACAAGTAGGACCTGTAAATCTACACAATATATAGTTTAAAGTTTGAGTCTATCATATTAGGTTTTGGATTTATAGCTGTTTTTGTGTCTATTGCTTCAAAAGCATTTTCAGATAATTTGTGTGTTCTGAAGAAACTACAAGAGATATCTAACCCATACTTTCTGTGCAAGAGGGGCTTGTACATCTGCACAACATGTCTTTTAAAGTTTGAACCTATCCTATTGCATTTTTGAGTTATAGCAGTTTTTACTGTTTTATTGCTCCAAAAGCCTTTTCAGCCCATGAACAGTTGTTTGTGAGTTTCGAAAAAAGTGAAAGAGCTATTCGAACCCTTTTTGCTGGGCAAGTAGGACCTGTAAATCTACACAATATATAGTTTAAAGTTTGAGTCTATCATATTAGGTTTTGGATTTATGGCTGTTTTTGTGTCTATTGCTTCAAAAGCATTTTCAGATAATTTGTGTTTTCTGAAGAAACTACAAGAGATATCAAACCCATACTTTCTGTGCAAGAGGGGCTTGTACATCTGCACAACATGTCTTTTAAAGTTTGAACCTATCTTATTGCATTTTTGAGTTATAGCAGTTTTTACTGTTTTATTGCTCCAAAAGCCTTTTCAGCCCATGAACAGTTGTTTGTGAGTTTCGAAAAAAGTGCAAGAGCTATTCGAACCCTTTTTGCTGGGCAACTAGGACCTGTAAATCTACACAATATATAGTTTAAAGTTTGAGTCTATCATATTAGGTTTTGGATTTATGGCTGTTTTTGTGTCTATTGCTTCAAAAGCATTTTCAGATAATTTGTGTGTTCTGAAGAAACTACAAGAGATATGTAACCCATACTTTCTGTGCAAGAGGGGCTTGTACATCTGCACAACATGTCTTTTAAAGTTTGAACCTATCCTATTGCATTTTTGAGTTATAGCAGTTTTTACTGTTTTATTGCTCCAAAAGCCTTTTCAGCCCATGAACAGTTGTTTGTGAGTTTCGAAAAAAGTGCAAGAGCTATTCGAACCCTTTTTGCTGGACAAGTAGGACCTGTAAATCTACACAATATATAGTTTAAAGTTTGAGTCTATCATATTAGGTTTTGGATTTATAGCTGTTTTTGTGTCTATTGCTTCAAAAGCATTTTCAGATAATTTGTGTGTTCTGAAGAAACTACAAGAGATATCTAACCCATACTTTCTGTGCAAGAGGGGCTTGTACATCTGCACAACATGTCTTTTAAAGTTTGAACCTATCTTATTGCATTTTTGAGTTATAGCAGTTTTTACTGTTTTATTGCTCCAAAAGCCTTTTCAGCCCATGAACAGTTGTTTGTGAGTTTCGAAAAAAGTGCAAGAGCTATTCGAACCCTTTTTGCTGGACAAGTAGGACCTGTAAATCTACACAATATATAGTTTAAAGTTTGAGTCTATCATATTAGGTTTTGGATTTATAGCTGTTTTTGTGTCTATTGCTTCAAAAGCATTTTCAGATAATTTGTGTTTTCTGAAGAAACTACAAGAGATATCAAACCCATACTTTCTGTGCAAGAGGGGCTTGTACATCTGCACAACATGTCTTTTAAAGTTTGAACCTATCTTATTGCATTTTTGAGTTATAGCAGTTTTTACTGTTTTATTGCTCCAAAAGCCTTTTCAGCCCATGAACAGTTGTTTGTGAGTTTCGAAAAAAGTGCAAGAGCTATTCGAACCCTTTTTGCTGGGCAAGTAGGACCTGTAAATCTACACAATATATAGTGTAAAGTTTGAGTCTATCATATTAGGTTTTGGATTTATAGCTGTTTTTGTGTCTATTGCTTCAAAAACATTTTCAGATAATTTGTGTGTTCTGAAGAAACTACAAGAGATATCTAGCCCATACTTTCTGTGCAAGAGGGGCTTGTACATCTGCACAACATGTCTTTTAAAGTTTGAACCTATCCTATTGCATTTTTGAGTTATAGCAGTTTTTACTGTTTTATTGCTCCAAAAGCCTTTTCAGCCCATGAACAGTTGTTTGTGAGTTTCGAAAAAAGTGCAAGAGCTATTCGAACCCTTTTTGCTGGGCAAGTAGGACCTGTAAATCTACACAATATATAGTTTAAAGTTTGAGTCTATAATATTAGGTTTTGGATTTATGGCTGTTTTTGTGTCTATTGCTTCAAAAGCATTTTCAGATAATTTGTGTTTTCTGAAGAAACTACAAGAGATATCAAACCCATACTTTCTGTGCAAGAGGGGCTTGTACATCTGCACAACATGTCTTTTAAAGTTTGAACCTATCTTATTGCATTTTTGAGTTATAGCAGTTTTTACTGTTTTATTGCTCCAAAAGCCTTTTCAGCCCATGAACAGTTGTTTGTGAGTTTCGAAAAAAGTGCAAGAGCTATTCGAACCCTTTTTGCTGGGCAAGTAGGGCCTGTAAATCTACACAATATATAGTTTAAAGTTTGAGTCTATCATATTAGGTTTTGGATTTATAGCTGTTTTTGTGTCTATTGCTTCAAAAGCATTTTCAGATAATTTGTGTGTTCTGAAGAAACTACAAGAGATATCTAGCCCATACTTTCTGTGCAAGAGGGGCTTGTACATCTGCACAACATGTCTTTTAAAGTTTGAACCTATCTTATTGCATTTTTGAGTTATAGCAGTTTTTACTGTTTTATTGCTCCAAAAGCCTTTTCAGCCCATGAACAGTTGTTTGTGAGTTTCGAAAAAAGTGCAAGAGCTATTCGAACCCTTTTTGCTGGGCAAGTAGGACCTGTAAATCTACACAATATATAGTTTAAAGTTTGAGTCTATAATATTAGGTTTTGGATTTATGGCTGTTTTTGTGTCTATTGCTTCAAAAGCATTTTCAGATAATTTGTGTTTTCTGAAGAAACTACAAGAGATATCAAACCCATACTTTCTGTGCAAGAGGGGCTTGTACATCTGCACAACATGTCTTTTAAAGTTTGAACCTATCTTATTGCATTTTTGAGTTATAGCAGTTTTTACTGTTTTATTGCTCCAAAAGCCTTTTCAGCCCATGAACAGTTGTTTGTGAGTTTCGAAAAAAGTGCAAGAGCTATTCGAACCCTTTTTGCTGGGCAAGTAGGACCTGTAAATCTACACAATATATAGTTTAAAGTTTGAGTCTATCATATTAGGTTTTGGATTTATGGCTGTTTTTGTGTCTATTGCTTCAAAAGCATTTTCAGATAATTTGTGTGTTCTGAAGAAACTACAAGAGATATCTAACCCATACTTTCTGTGCAAGAGGGGCTTGTACATCTGCACAACATGTCTTTTAAAGTTTGAACCTATCTTATTGCATTTTTGAGTTATAGCAGTTTTTACTGTTTTATTGCTCTAAAAGCCTTTTCAGCCCATGAACAGTTGTTTGTGAGTTTCGAAAAAAGTGCAAGAGCTATTCGAACCCTTTTTGCTGGGCAAGTAGGACCTGTAAATCTACACAATATATAGTTTAAAGTTTGAGTCTATCATATTAGGTTTTGGATTTATGGCTGTTTTTGTGTCTATTGCTTCAAAAGTATTTTCAGATCATTTGTGTTTTCTGAAGAAACTACAAGAGATATCAAACCCATACTTTCTGTGCAAGAGGGGCTTGTACATCTGCACAACATGTCTTTCAAAGTTTGAACTTATCTTATTGCATTTTTGAGTTATAGCAGTTTTTACTGTTTTATTGCTCCAAAAGCCTTTTCAGCCCATGAACAGTTGTTTGTGAGTTTCGAAAAAAGTGCAAGAGCTATTCGAACCCTTTTTGATGGGCAAGTAGGACCTGTAAATCTACACAATATATAGTTTAAAGTTTGAGTCTATCATATTAGGTTTTGGATTTATGGCAGTTTTTGTGTCTATTGCTTCAAAAGCATTTTCAGATAATTTGTGTTTTCTGAAGAAACTACAAGCGATATCAAACCCATACTTTCTGTGCAAGAGGGGCTTGTACATCTGCACAACATGTATTTTAAAGTTTGAACCTTTCTTATTGCATTTTTGAGTTATAGCAGTTTTTACTGTTTTATTGCTCCAAAAGCCTTTTCAGCCCATGAACAGTTGTTTGTGAGTTTCGAAAAAAGTGCAAGAGCTATTCGAACCCTTTTTGCTGGGCAAGTAGGACCTGTAAATCTACACAATATATAGTTTAAAGTTTGAGTCTATCATATTAGGTTTTGGATTTATAGCTGTTTTTGTGTCTATTGCTTCAAAAGCATTTTCAGATAATTTGTGTGTTCTGAAGAAACTACAAGAGATATCTAGCCCATACTTTCTGTGCAAGAGGGGCTTGTACATCTGCACAACATGTCTTTTAAAGTTTGAACCTATCTTATTGCATTTTTGAGTTATAGCAGTTTTTACTGTTTTATTGCTCCAAAAGCCTTTTCAGCCCATGAACAGTTGTTTGTGAGTTTCGAAAAAAGTGCAAGAGCTATTCGAACCCTTTTTGCTGGGCAAGTAGGACCTGTAAATCTACACAATATATAGTTTAAAGTTTGAGTCTATAATATTAGGTTTTGGATTTATGGCTGTTTTTGTGTCTATTGCTTCAAAAGCATTTTCAGATAATTTGTGTTTTCTGAAGAAACTACAAGAGATATCAAACCCATACTTTCTGTGCAAGAGGGGCTTGTACATCTGCACAACATGTCTTTTAAAGTTTGAACCTATCTTATTGCATTTTTGAGTTATAGCAGTTTTTACTGTTTTATTGCTCCAAAAGCCTTTTCAGCCCATGAACAGTTGTTTGTGAGTTTCGAAAAAAGTGCAAGAGCTATTCGAACCCTTTTTGCTGGGCAAGTAGAGCCTGTAAATCTACACAATATATAGTTTAAAGTTTGAGTCTATCATATTAGGTTTTGGATTTATAGCTGTTTTTGTGTCTATTGCTTCAAAAGCATTTTCAGATAATTTGTGTGTTCTGAAGAAACTACAAGAGATATCTAGCCCATACTTTCTGTGCAAGAGGGGCTTGTACATCTGCACAACATGTCTTTTAAAGTTTGAACCTATCTTATTGCATTTTTGAGTTATAGCAGTTTTTACTGTTTTATTGCTCCAAAAGCCTTTTCAGCCCATGAACAGTTGTTTGTGAGTTTCGAAAAAAGTGCAAGAGCTATTCGAACCCTTTTTGCTGGGCAAGTAGGACCTGTAAATCTACACAATATATAGTTTAAAGTTTGAGTCTATCATATTAGGTTTTGGATTTATAGCTGTTTTTGTGTCTATTGCTTCAAAAGCATTTTCAGATAATTTGTGTGTTCTGAAGAAACTATAAGAGATATCTAGCCCATACTTTCTGTGCAAGAGGGGCTTGTACATCTGCACAACATGTCTTTTAAAGTTTGAACCTATCCTATTGCATTTTTGAGTTATAGCAGTTTTTACTGTTTTATTGCTCCAAAAGCCTTTTCAGCCCATGAACAGTTGTTTGTGAGTTTCGAAAAAAGTGAAAGAGCTATTCGAACCCTTTTTGCTGGGCAAGTAGGACCTGTAAATCTACACAATATATAGTTTAAAGTTTGAGTCTATCATATTAGGTTTTGGATTTATGGCTGTTTTTGTGTCTATTGCTTCAAAAGCATTTTCAGATAATTTGTGTTTTCTGAAGAAACTACAAGAGATATCAAACCCATACTTTCTGTGCAAGAGGGGCTTGTACATCTGCACAACATGTCTTTTAAAGTTTGAACCTATCTTATTGCATTTTTGAGTTATAGCAGTTTTTACTGTTTTATTGCTCCAAAAGCCTTTTCAGCCCATGAACAGTTGTTTGTGAGTTTCGAAAAAAGTGCAAGAGCTATTCGAACCCTTTTTGCTGGGCAAGTAGGACCTGTAAATCTACACAATATATAGTTTAAAGTTTGAGTCTATCATATTAGGTTTTGGATTTATGGCTGTTTTTGTGTCTATTGCTTCAAAAGCATTTTCATATAATTTGTGTTTTCTGAAGAAACTACAAGAGATATCAAACCCATACTTTCTGTGCAAGAGGGGCTTGTACATCTGCACAACATGTCTTTTAAAGTTTGAACCTATCTTATTGCATTTTTGAGTTATAGCAGTTTTTACTGTTTTATTGCTCCAAAAGCCTTTTCAGCCCATGAACAGTTGTTTGTGAGTTTCGAAAAAAGTGCAAGAGCTATTCGAACCCTTTTTGCTGGACAAGTAGGACCTGTAAATCTACACAATATATAGTTTAAAGTTTGAGTCTATCATATTAGGTTTTGGATTTATAGCTGTTTTTGTGTCTATTGCTTCAAAAGCATTTTCAGATAATTTGTGTTTTCTGAAGAAACTACAAGAGATATCAAACCCATACTTTCTGTGCAAGAGGGGCTTGTACATCTGCACAACATGTCTTTTAAAGTTTGAACCTATCTTATTGCATTTTTGAGTTATAGCAGTTTTTACTGTTTTATTGCTCCAAAAGCCTTTTCAGCCCATGAACAGTTGTTTGTGAGTTTCGAAAAAAGTGCAAGAGCTATTAGAACCCTTTTTGCTGGGCAAGTAGGACCTGTAAATCTACACAATATATAGTTTAAAGTTTGAGTCTATCATATTAGGTTTTGGATTTATAGCTGTTTTTGTGTCTATTGCTTCAAAAGCATTTTCAGATAATTTGTGTGTTCTGAAGAAACTACAAGAGATATCTAACCCATACTTTCTGTGCAAGAGGGGCTTGTACATCTGCACAACATGTCTTTTAAAGTTTGAACCTATCCTATTGCATTTTTGAGTTATAGCAGTTTTTACTGTTTTATTGCTCCAAAAGCCTTTTCAGCCCATGAACAGTTGTTTGTGAGTTTCGAAAAAAGTGAAAGAGCTATTCGAACCCTTTTTGCTGGGCAAGTAGGACCTGTAAATCTACACAATATATAGTTTAAAGTTTGAGTCTATCATATTAGGTTTTGGATTTATGGCTGTTTTTGTGTCTATTGCTTCAAAAGCATTTTCAGATAATTTGTGTTTTCTGAAGAAACTACAAGAGATATCAAACCCATACTTTCTGTGCAAGAGGGGCTTGTACATCTGCACAACATGTCTTTTAAAGTTTGAACCTATCTTATTGCATTTTTGAGTTATAGCAGTTTTTACTGTTTTATTGCTCCAAAAGCCTTTTCAGCCCATGAACAGTTGTTTGTGAGTTTCGAAAAAAGTGCAAGAGCTATTCGAACCCTTTTTGCTGGGCAACTAGGACCTGTAAATCTACACAATATATAGTTTAAAGTTTGAGTCTATCATATTAGGTTTTTGATTTATGGCTGTTTTTGTGTCTATTGCTTCAAAAGCATTTTCAGATAATTTGTGTGTTCTGAAGAAACTACAAGAGATATGTAACCCATACTTTCTGTGCAAGAGGGGCTTGTACATCTGCACAACATGTCTTTTAAAGTTTGAACCTATCCTATTGCATTTTTGAGTTATAGCAGTTTTTACTGTTTTATTGCTCCAAAAGCCTTTTCAGCCCATGAACAGTTGTTTGTGAGTTTCGAAAAAAGTGCAAGAGCTATTCGAACCCTTTTTGCTGGACAAGTAGGACCTGTAAATCTACACAATATATAGTTTAAAGTTTGAGTCTATCATATTAGGTTTTGGATTTATAGCTGTTTTTGTGTCTATTGCTTCAAAAGCATTTTCAGATAATTTGTGTGTTCTGAAGAAACTACAAGAGATATCTAACCCATACTTTCTGTGCAAGAGGGGCTTGTACATCTGCACAACATGTCTTTTAAAGTTTGAACCTATCTTATTGCATTTTTGAGTTATAGCAGTTTTTACTGTTTTATTGCTCCAAAAGCCTTTTCAGCCCATGAACAGTTGTTTGTGAGTTTCGAAAAAAGTGCAAGAGCTATTCGAACCCTTTTTGCTGGACAAGTAGGACCTGTAAATCTACACAATATATAGTTTAAAGTTTGAGTCTATCATATTAGGTTTTGGATTTATAGCTGTTTTTGTGTCTATTGCTTCAAAAGCATTTTCAGATAATTTGTGTTTTCTGAAGAAACTACAAGAGATATCAAACCCATACTTTCTGTGCAAGAGGGGCTTGTACATCTGCACAACATGTCTTTTAAAGTTTGAACCTATCTTATTGCATTTTTGAGTTATAGCAGTTTTTACTGTTTTATTGCTCCAAAAGCCTTTTCAGCCCATGAACAGTTGTTTGTGAGTTTCGAAAAAAGTGCAAGAGCTATTCGAACCCTTTTTGCTGGGCAAGTAGGACCTGTAAATCTACACAATATATAGTGTAAAGTTTGAGTCTATCATATTAGGTTTTGGATTTATAGCTGTTTTTGTGTCTATTGCTTCAAAAACATTTTCAGATAATTTGTGTGTTCTGAAGAAACTACAAGAGATATCTAGCCCATACTTTCTGTGCAAGAGGGGCTTGTACATCTGCACAACATGTCTTTTAAAGTTTGAACCTATCCTATTGCATTTTTGAGTTATAGCAGTTTTTACTGTTTTATTGCTCCAAAAGCCTTTTCAGCCCATGAACAGTTGTTTGTGAGTTTCGAAAAAAGTGCAAGAGCTATTCGAACCCTTTTTGCTGGGCAAGTAGGACCTGTAAATCTACACAATATATAGTTTAAAGTTTGAGTCTATAATATTAGGTTTTGGATTTATGGCTGTTTTTGTGTCTATTGCTTCAAAAGCATTTTCAGATAATTTGTGTTTTCTGAAGAAACTACAAGAGATATCAAACCCATACTTTCTGTGCAAGAGGGGCTTGTACATCTGCACAACATGTCTTTTAAAGTTTGAACCTATCTTATTGCATTTTTGAGTTATAGCAGTTTTTACTGTTTTATTGCTCCAAAAGCCTTTTCAGCCCATGAACAGTTGTTTGTGAGTTTCGAAAAAAGTGCAAGAGCTATTCGAACCCTTTTTGCTGGGCAAGTAGGGCCTGTAAATCTACACAATATATAGTTTAAAGTTTGAGTCTATCATATTAGGTTTTGGATTTATAGCTGTTTTTGTGTCTATTGCTTCAAAAGCATTTTCAGATAATTTGTGTGTTCTGAAGAAACTACAAGAGATATCTAGCCCATACTTTCTGTGCAAGAGGGGCTTGTACATCTGCACAACATGTCTTTTAAAGTTTGAACCTATCTTATTGCATTTTTGAGTTATAGCAGTTTTTACTGTTTTATTGCTCCAAAAGCCTTTTCAGCCCATGAACAGTTGTTTGTGAGTTTCGAAAAAAGTGCAAGAGCTATTCGAACCCTTTTTGCTGGGCAAGTAGGACCTGTAAATCTACACAATATATAGTTTAAAGTTTGAGTCTATAATATTAGGTTTTGGATTTATGGCTGTTTTTGTGTCTATTGCTTCAAAAGCATTTTCAGATAATTTGTGTTTTCTGAAGAAACTACAAGAGATATCAAACCCATACTTTCTGTGCAAGAGGGGCTTGTACATCTGCACAACATGTCTTTTAAAGTTTGAACCTATCTTATTGCATTTTTGAGTTATAGCAGTTTTTACTGTTTTATTGCTCCAAAAGCCTTTTCAGCCCATGAACAGTTGTTTGTGAGTTTCGAAAAAAGTGCAAGAGCTATTCGAACCCTTTTTGCTGGGCAAGTAGGGCCTGTAAATCTACACAATATATAGTTTAAAGTTTGAGTCTATCATATTAGGTTTTGGATTTATAGCTGTTTTTGTGTCTATTGCTTCAAAAGCATTTTCAGATAATTTGTGTGTTCTGAAGAAACTACAAGAGATATCTAGCCCATACTTTCTGTGCAAGAGGGGCTTGTACATCTGCACAACATGTCTTTTAAAGTTTGAACCTATCTTATTGCATTTTTGAGTTATAGCAGTTTTTACTGTTTTATTGCTCCAAAAGCCTTTTCAGCCCATGAACAGTTGTTTGTGAGTTTCGAAAAAAGTGCAAGAGCTATTCGAACCCTTTTTGCTGGGCAAGTAGGACCTGTAAATCTACACAATATATAGTTTAAAGTTTGAGTCTATAATATTAGGTTTTGGATTTATGGCTGTTTTTGTGTCTATTGCTTCAAAAGCATTTTCAGATAATTTGTGTTTTCTGAAGAAACTACAAGAGATATCAAACCCATACTTTCTGTGCAAGAGGGGCTTGTACATCTGCACAACATGTCTTTTAAAGTTTGAACCTATCTTATTGCATTTTTGAGTTATAGCAGTTTTTACTGTTTTATTGCTCCAAAAGCCTTTTCAGCCCATGAACAGTTGTTTGTGAGTTTCGAAAAAAGTGCAAGAGCTATTCGAACCCTTTTTGCTGGGCAAGTAGGACCTGTAAATCTACACAATATATAGTTTAAAGTTTGAGTCTATCATATTAGGTTTTGGATTTATGGCTGTTTTTGTGTCTATTGCTTCAAAAGCATTTTCAGATAATTTGTGTGTTCTGAAGAAACTACAAGAGATATCTAACCCATACTTTCTGTGCAAGAGGGGCTTGTACATCTGCACAACATGTCTTTTAAAGTTTGAACCTATCTTATTGCATTTTTGAGTTATAGCAGTTTTTACTGTTTTATTGCTCTAAAAGCCTTTTCAGCCCATGAACAGTTGTTTGTGAGTTTCGAAAAAAGTGCAAGAGCTATTCGAACCCTTTTTGCTGGGCAAGTAGGACCTGTAAATCTACACAATATATAGTTTAAAGTTTGAGTCTATCATATTAGGTTTTGGATTTATGGCTGTTTTTGTGTCTATTGCTTCAAAAGTATTTTCAGATCATTTGTGTTTTCTGAAGAAACTACAAGAGATATCAAACCCATACTTTCTGTGCAAGAGGGGCTTGTACATCTGCACAACATGTCTTTCAAAGTTTGAACTTATCTTATTGCATTTTTGAGTTATAGCAGTTTTTACTGTTTTATTGCTCCAAAAGCCTTTTCAGCCCATGAACAGTTGTTTGTGAGTTTCGAAAAAAGTGCAAGAGCTATTCGAACCCTTTTTGATGGGCAAGTAGGACCTGTAAATCTACACAATATATAGTTTAAAGTTTGAGTCTATCATATTAGGTTTTGGATTTATGGCAGTTTTTGTGTCTATTGCTTCAAAAGCATTTTCAGATAATTTGTGTTTTCTGAAGAAACTACAAGCGATATCAAACCCATACTTTCTGTGCAAGAGGGGCTTGTACATCTGCACAACATGTATTTTAAAGTTTGAACCTTTCTTATTGCATTTTTGAGTTATAGCAGTTTTTACTGTTTTATTGCTCCAAAAGCCTTTTCAGCCCATGAACAGTTGTTTGTGAGTTTCGAAAAAAGTGCAAGAGCTATTCGAACCCTTTTTGCTGGGCAAGTAGGACCTGTAAATCTACACAATATATAGTTTAAAGTTTGAGTCTATCATATTAGGTTTTGGATTTATAGCTGTTTTTGTGTCTATTGCTTCAAAAGCATTTTCAGATAATTTGTGTGTTCTGAAGAAACTACAAGAGATATCTAGCCCATACTTTCTGTGCAAGAGGGGCTTGTACATCTGCACAACATGTCTTTTAAAGTTTGAACCTATCTTATTGCATTTTTGAGTTATAGCAGTTTTTACTGTTTTATTGCTCCAAAAGCCTTTTCAGCCCATGAACAGTTGTTTGTGAGTTTCGAAAAAAGTGCAAGAGCTATTCGAACCCTTTTTGCTGGGCAAGTAGGACCTGTAAATCTACACAATATATAGTTTAAAGTTTGAGTCTATAATATTAGGTTTTGGATTTATGGCTGTTTTTGTGTCTATTGCTTCAAAAGCATTTTCAGATAATTTGTGTTTTCTGAAGAAACTACAAGAGATATCAAACCCATACTTTCTGTGCAAGAGGGGCTTGTACATCTGCACAACATGTCTTTTAAAGTTTGAACCTATCTTATTGCATTTTTGAGTTATAGCAGTTTTTACTGTTTTATTGCTCCAAAAGCCTTTTCAGCCCATGAACAGTTGTTTGTGAGTTTCGAAAAAAGTGCAAGAGCTATTCGAACCCTTTTTGCTGGGCAAGTAGGGCCTGTAAATCTACACAATATATAGTTTAAAGTTTGAGTCTATCATATTAGGTTTTGGATTTATAGCTGTTTTTGTGTCTATTGCTTCAAAAGCATTTTCAGATAATTTGTGTGTTCTGAAGAAACTACAAGAGATATCTAGCCCATACTTTCTGTGCAAGAGGGGCTTGTACATCTGCACAACATGTCTTTTAAAGTTTGAACCTATCTTATTGCATTTTTGAGTTATAGCAGTTTTTACTGTTTTATTGCTCCAAAAGCCTTTTCAGCCCATGAACAGTTGTTTGTGAGTTTCGAAAAAAGTGCAAGAGCTATTCGAACCCTTTTTGCTGGGCAAGTAGGACCTGTAAATCTACACAATATATAGTTTAAAGTTTGAGTCTATCATATTAGGTTTTGGATTTATAGCTGTTTTTGTGTCTATTGCTTCAAAAGCATTTTCAGATAATTTGTGTGTTCTGAAGAAACTATAAGAGATATCTAGCCCATACTTTCTGTGCAAGAGGGGCTTGTACATCTGCACAACATGTCTTTTAAAGTTTGAACCTATCCTATTGCATTTTTGAGTTATAGCAGTTTTTACTGTTTTATTGCTCCAAAAGCCTTTTCAGCCCATGAACAGTTGTTTGTGAGTTTCGAAAAAAGTGAAAGAGCTATTCGAACCCTTTTTGCTGGGCAAGTAGGACCTGTAAATCTACACAATATATAGTTTAAAGTTTGAGTCTATCATATTAGGTTTTGGATTTATGGCTGTTTTTGTGTCTATTGCTTCAAAAGCATTTTCAGATAATTTGTGTTTTCTGAAGAAACTACAAGAGATATCAAACCCATACTTTCTGTGCAAGAGGGGCTTGTACATCTGCACAACATGTCTTTTAAAGTTTGAACCTATCTTATTGCATTTTTGAGTTATAGCAGTTTTTACTGTTTTATTGCTCCAAAAGCCTTTTCAGCCCATGAACAGTTGTTTGTGAGTTTCGAAAAAAGTGCAAGAGCTATTCGAACCCTTTTTGCTGGGCAAGTAGGACCTGTAAATCTACACAATATATAGTTTAAAGTTTGAGTCTATCATATTAGGTTTTGGATTTATGGCTGTTTTTGTGTCTATTGCTTCAAAAGCATTTTCATATAATTTGTGTTTTCTGAAGAAACTACAAGAGATATCAAACCCATACTTTCTGTGCAAGAGGGGCTTGTACATCTGCACAACATGTCTTTTAAAGTTTGAACCTATCTTATTGCATTTTTGAGTTATAGCAGTTTTTACTGTTTTATTGCTCCAAAAGCCTTTTCAGCCCATGAACAGTTGTTTGTGAGTTTCGAAAAAAGTGCAAGAGCTATTCGAACCCTTTTTGCTGGACAAGTAGGACCTGTAAATCTACACAATATATAGTTTAAAGTTTGAGTCTATCATATTAGGTTTTGGATTTATAGCTGTTTTTGTGTCTATTGCTTCAAAAGCATTTTCAGATAATTTGTGTTTTCTGAAGAAACTACAAGAGATATCAAACCCATACTTTCTGTGCAAGAGGGGCTTGTACATCTGCACAACATGTCTTTTAAAGTTTGAACCTATCTTATTGCATTTTTGAGTTATAGCAGTTTTTACTGTTTTATTGCTCCAAAAGCCTTTTCAGCCCATGAACAGTTGTTTGTGAGTTTCGAAAAAAGTGCAAGAGCTATTAGAACCCTTTTTGCTGGGCAAGTAGGACCTGTAAATCTACACAATATATAGTTTAAAGTTTGAGTCTATCATATTAGGTTTTGGATTTATAGCTGTTTTTGTGTCTATTGCTTCAAAAGCATTTTCAGATAATTTGTGTGTTCTGAAGAAACTACAAGAGATATCTAACCCATACTTTCTGTGCAAGAGGGGCTTGTACATCTGCACAACATGTCTTTTAAAGTTTGAACCTATCCTATTGCATTTTTGAGTTATAGCAGTTTTTACTGTTTTATTGCTCCAAAAGCCTTTTCAGCCCATGAACAGTTGTTTGTGAGTTTCGAAAAAAGTTAAAGAGCTATTCGAACCCTTTTTGCTGGGCAAGTAGGACCTGTAAATCTACACAATATATAGTTTAAAGTTTGAGTCTATCATATTAGGTTTTGGATTTATGGCTGTTTTTGTGTCTATTGCTTCAAAAGCATTTTCAGATAATTTGTGTTTTCTGAAGAAACTACAAGAGATATCAAACCCATACTTTCTGTGCAAGAGGGGCTTGTACATCTGCACAACATGTCTTTTAAAGTTTGAACCTATCTTATTGCATTTTTGAGTTATAGCAGTTTTTACTGTTTTATTGCTCCAAAAGCCTTTTCAGCCCATGAACAGTTGTTTGTGAGTTTCGAAAAAAGTGCAAGAGCTATTCGAACCCTTTTTGCTGGGCAACTAGGACCTGTAAATCTACACAATATATAGTTTAAAGTTTGAGTCTATCATATTAGGTTTTGGATTTATGGCTGTTTTTGTGTCTATTGCTTCAAAAGCATTTTCAGATAATTTGTGTGTTCTGAAGAAACTACAAGAGATATGTAACCCATACTTTCTGTGCAAGAGGGGCTTGTACATCTGCACAACATGTCTTTTAAAGTTTGAACCTATCCTATTGCATTTTTGAGTTATAGCAGTTTTTACTGTTTTATTGCTCCAAAAGCCTTTTCAGCCCATGAACAGTTGTTTGTGAGTTTCGAAAAAAGTGCAAGAGCTATTCGAACCCTTTTTGCTGGACAAGTAGGACCTGTAAATCTACACAATATATAGTTTAAAGTTTGAGTCTATCATATTAGGTTTTGGATTTATAGCTGTTTTTGTGTCTATTGCTTCAAAAGCATTTTCAGATAATTTGTGTGTTCTGAAGAAACTACAAGAGATATCTAACCCATACTTTCTGTGCAAGAGGGGCTTGTACATCTGCACAACATGTCTTTTAAAGTTTGAACCTATCTTATTGCATTTTTGAGTTATAGCAGTTTTTACTGTTTTATTGCTCCAAAAGCCTTTTCAGCCCATGAACAGTTGTTTGTGAGTTTCGAAAAAAGTGCAAGAGCTATTCGAACCCTTTTTGCTGGACAAGTAGGACCTGTAAATCTACACAATATATAGTTTAAAGTTTGAGTCTATCATATTAGGTTTTGGATTTATAGCTGTTTTTGTGTCTATTGCTTCAAAAGCATTTTCAGATAATTTGTGTTTTCTGAAGAAACTACAAGAGATATCAAACCCATACTTTCTGTGCAAGAGGGGCTTGTACATCTGCACAACATGTCTTTTAAAGTTTGAACCTATCTTATTGCATTTTTGAGTTATAGCAGTTTTTACTGTTTTATTGCTCCAAAAGCCTTTTCAGCCCATGAACAGTTGTTTGTGAGTTTCGAAAAAAGTGCAAGAGCTATTCGAACCCTTTTTGCTGGGCAAGTAGGACCTGTAAATCTACACAATATATAGTGTAAAGTTTGAGTCTATCATATTAGGTTTTGGATTTATAGCTGTTTTTGTGTCTATTGCTTCAAAAACATTTTCAGATAATTTGTGTGTTCTGAAGAAACTACAAGAGATATCTAGCCCATACTTTCTGTGCAAGAGGGGCTTGTACATCTGCACAACATGTCTTTTAAAGTTTGAACCTATCCTATTGCATTTTTGAGTTATAGCAGTTTTTACTGTTTTATTGCTCCAAAAGCCTTTTCAGCCCATGAACAGTTGTTTGTGAGTTTCGAAAAAAGTGCAAGAGCTATTCGAACCCTTTTTGCTGGGCAAGTAGGACCTGTAAATCTACACAATATATAGTTTAAAGTTTGAGTCTATAATATTAGGTTTTGGATTTATGGCTGTTTTTGTGTCTATTGCTTCAAAAGCATTTTCAGATAATTTGTGTTTTCTGAAGAAACTACAAGAGATATCAAACCCATACTTTCTGTGCAAGAGGGGCTTGTACATCTGCACAACATGTCTTTTAAAGTTTGAACCTATCTTATTGCATTTTTGAGTTATAGCAGTTTTTACTGTTTTATTGCTCCAAAAGCCTTTTCAGCCCATGAACAGTTGTTTGTGAGTTTCGAAAAAAGTGCAAGAGCTATTCGAACCCTTTTTGCTGGGCAAGTAGGGCCTGTAAATCTACACAATATATAGTTTAAAGTTTGAGTCTATCATATTAGGTTTTGGATTTATAGCTGTTTTTGTGTCTATTGCTTCAAAAGCATTTTCAGATAATTTGTGTGTTCTGAAGAAACTACAAGAGATATCTAGCCCATACTTTCTGTGCAAGAGGGGCTTGTACATCTGCACAACATGTCTTTTAAAGTTTGAACCTATCTTATTGCATTTTTGAGTTATAGCAGTTTTTACTGTTTTATTGCTCCAAAAGCCTTTTCAGCCCATGAACAGTTGTTTGTGAGTTTCGAAAAAAGTGCAAGAGCTATTCGAACCCTTTTTGCTGGGCAAGTAGGACCTGTAAATCTACACAATATATAGTTTAAAGTTTGAGTCTATAATATTAGGTTTTGGATTTATGGCTGTTTTTGTGTCTATTGCTTCAAAAGCATTTTCAGATAATTTGTGTTTTCTGAAGAAACTACAAGAGATATCAAACCCATACTTTCTGTGCAAGAGGGGCTTGTACATCTGCACAACATGTCTTTTAAAGTTTGAACCTATCTTATTGCATTTTTGAGTTATAGCAGTTTTTACTGTTTTATTGCTCCAAAAGCCTTTTCAGCCCATGAACAGTTGTTTGTGAGTTTCGAAAAAAGTGCAAGAGCTATTCGAACCCTTTTTGCTGGGCAAGTAGGGCCTGTAAATCTACACAATATATAGTTTAAAGTTTGAGTCTATCATATTAGGTTTTGGATTTATAGCTGTTTTTGTGTCTATTGCTTCAAAAGCATTTTCAGATAATTTGTGTGTTCTGAAGAAACTACAAGAGATATCTAGCCCATACTTTCTGTGCAAGAGGGGCTTGTACATCTGCACAACATGTCTTTTAAAGTTTGAACCTATCTTATTGCATTTTTGAGTTATAGCAGTTTTTACTGTTTTATTGCTCCAAAAGCCTTTTCAGCCCATGAACAGTTGTTTGTGAGTTTCGAAAAAAGTGCAAGAGCTATTCGAACCCTTTTTGCTGGGCAAGTAGGACCTGTAAATCTACACAATATATAGTTTAAAGTTTGAGTCTATCATATTAGGTTTTGGATTTATAGCTGTTTTTGTGTCTATTGCTTCAAAAGCATTTTCAGATAATTTGTGTGTTCTGAAGAAACTATAAGAGATATCTAGCCCATACTTTCTGTGCAAGAGGGGCTTGTACATCTGCACAACATGTCTTTTAAAGTTTGAACCCCTATCCTATTGCATTTTTGAGTTATAGCAGTTTTTACTGTTTTATTGCTCCAAAAGCCTTTTCAGCCCATGAACAGTTGTTTGTGAGTTTCGAAAAAAGTGAAAGAGCTATTCGAACCCTTTTTGCTGGGCAAGTAGGACCTGTAAATCTACACAATATATAGTTTAAAGTTTGAGTCTATCATATTAGGTTTTGGATTTATGGCTGTTTTTGTGTCTATTGCTTCAAAAGCATTTTCAGATAATTTGTGTTTTCTGAAGAAACTACAAGAGATATCAAACCCATACTTTCTGTGCAAGAGGGGCTTGTACATCTGCACAACATGTCTTTTAAAGTTTGAACCTATCTTATTGCATTTTTGAGTTATAGCAGTTTTTACTGTTTTATTGCTCCAAAAGCCTTTTCAGCCCATGAACAGTTGTTTGTGAGTTTCGAAAAAAGTGCAAGAGCTATTCGAACCCTTTTTGCTGGGCAAGTAGGACCTGTAAATCTACACAATATATAGTTTAAAGTTTGAGTCTATCATATTAGGTTTTGGATTTATAGCTGTTTTTGTGTCTATTGCTTCAAAAGCATTTTCAGATAATTTGTGTGTTCTGAAGAAACTACAAGAGATATCTAGCCCATACTTTCTGTGCAAGAGGGGCTTGTACATCTGCACAACATGTCTTTTAAAGTTTGAACCTATCTTATTGCATTTTTGAGTTATAGCAGTTTTTACTGTTTTATTGCTCCAAAAGCCTTTTCAGCCCATGAACAGTTGTTTGTGAGTTTCGAAAAAAGTGCAAGAGCTATTCGAACCCTTTTTGCTGGACAAGTAGGACCTGTAAATCTACACAATATATAGTTTAAAGTTTGAGTCTATCATATTAGGTTTTGGATTTATAGCTGTTTTTGTGTCTATTGCTTCAAAAGCATTTTCAGATAATTTGTGTGTTCTGAAGAAACTATAAGAGATATCTAGCCCATACTTTCTGTGCAAGAGGGGCTTGTACATCTGCACAACATGTCTTTTAAAGTTTGAACCTATCCTATTGCATTTTTGAGTTATAGCAGTTTTTACTGTTTTATTGCTCCAAAAGCCTTTTCAGCCCATGAACAGTTGTTTGTGAGTTTCGAAAAAAGTGAAAGAGCTATTCGAACCCTTTTTGCTGGGCAAGTAGGACCTGTAAATCTACACAATATATAGTTTAAAGTTTGAGTCTATCATATTAGGTTTTGGATTTATGGCTGTTTTTGTGTCTATTGCTTCAAAAGCATTTTCAGATAATTTGTGTTTTCTGAAGAAACTACAAGAGATATCAAACCCATACTTTCTGTGCAAGAGGGGCTTGTACATCTGCACAACATGTCTTTTAAAGTTTGAACCTATCTTATTGCATTTTTGAGTTATAGCAGTTTTTACTGTTTTATTGCTCCAAAAGCCTTTTCAGCCCATGAACAGTTGTTTGTGAGTTTCGAAAAAAGTGCAAGAGCTATTCGAACCCTTTTTGCTGGGCAAGTAGGACCTGTAAATCTACACAATATATAGTTTAAAGTTTGAGTCTATCATATTAGGTTTTGGATTTATGGCTGTTTTTGTGTCTATTGCTTCAAAAGCATTTTCAGATAATTTGTGTGTTCTGAAGAAACTACAAGAGATATCTAACCCATACTTTCTGTGCAAGAGGGGCTTGTACATCTGCACAACATGTCTTTTAAAGTTTGAACCTATCTTATTGCATTTTTGAGTTATAGCAGTTTTTACTGTTTTATTGCTCCAAAAGCCTTTTCAGCCCATGAACAGTTGTTTGTGAGTTTCGAAAAAAGTGCAAGAGCTATTCGAACCCTTTTTGCTGGACAAGTAGGACCTGTAAATCTACACAATATATAGTTTAAAGTTTGAGTCTATCATATTAGGTTTTGGATTTATAGCTGTTTTTGTGTCTATTGCTTCAAAAGCATTTTCAGATAATTTGTGTGTTCTGAAGAAACTACAAGAGATATCTAACCCATACTTTCTGTGCAAGAGGGGCTTGTACATCTGCACAACATGTCTTTTAAAGTTTGAACCTATCCTATTGCATTTTTGAGTTATAGCAGTTTTTACTGTTTTATTGCTCCAAAAGCCTTTTCAGCCCATGAACAGTTGTTTGTGAGTTTCGAAAAAAGTGAAAGAGCTATTCGAACCCTTTTTGCTGGGCAAGTAGGACCTGTAAATCTACACAATATATAGTTTAAAGTTTGAGTCTATCATATTAGGTTTTGGATTTATAGCTGTTTTTGTGTCTATTGCTTCAAAAGCATTTTCAGATAATTTGTGTGTTCTGAAGAAACTATAAGAGATATCTAGCCCATACTTTCTGTGCAAGAGGGGCTTGTACATCTGCACAACATGTCTTTTAAAGTTTGAACCTATCCTATTGCATTTTTGAGTTATAGCAGTTTTTACTGTTTTATTGCTCCAAAAGCCTTTTCAGCCCATGAACAGTTGTTTGTGAGTTTCGAAAAAAGTGAAAGAGCTATTCGAACCCTTTTTGCTGGGCAAGTAGGACCTGTAAATCTACACAATATATAGTTTAAAGTTTGAGTCTATCATATTAGGTTTTGGATTTATGGCTGTTTTTGTGTCTATTGCTTCAAAAGCATTTTCAGATAATTTGTGTTTTCTGAAGAAACTACAAGAGATATCAAACCCATACTTTCTGTGCAAGAGGGGCTTGTACATCTGCACAACATGTCTTTTAAAGTTTGAACCTATCTTATTGCATTTTTGAGTTATAGCAGTTTTTACTGTTTTATTGCTCCAAAAGCCTTTTCAGCCCATGAACAGTTGTTTGTGAGTTTCGAAAAAAGTGCAAGAGCTATTCGAACCCTTTTTGCTGGGCAAGTAGGACCTGTAAATCTACACAATATATAGTTTAAAGTTTGAGTCTATCATATTAGGTTTTGGATTTATGGCTGTTTTTGTGTCTATTGCTTCAAAAGCATTTTCATATAATTTGTGTTTTCTGAAGAAACTACAAGAGATATCAAACCCATACTTTCTGTGCAAGAGGGGCTTGTACATCTGCACAACATGTCTTTTAAAGTTTGAACCTATCTTATTGCATTTTTGAGTTATAGCAGTTTTTACTGTTTTATTGCTCCAAAAGCCTTTTCAGCCCATGAACAGTTGTTTGTGAGTTTCGAAAAAAGTGCAAGAGCTATTCGAACCCTTTTTGCTGGACAAGTAGGACCTGTAAATCTACACAATATATAGTTTAAAGTTTGAGTCTATCATATTAGGTTTTGGATTTATAGCTGTTTTTGTGTCTATTGCTTCAAAAGCATTTTCAGATAATTTGTGTTTTCTGAAGAAACTACAAGAGATATCAAACCCATACTTTCTGTGCAAGAGGGGCTTGTACATCTGCACAACATGTCTTTTAAAGTTTGAACCTATCTTATTGCATTTTTGAGTTATAGCAGTTTTTACTGTTTTATTGCTCCAAAAGCCTTTTCAGCCCATGAACAGTTGTTTGTGAGTTTCGAAAAAAGTGCAAGAGCTATTCGAACCCTTTTTGCTGGGCAAGTAGGACCTGTAAATCTACACAATATATAGTTTAAAGTTTGAGTCTATCATATTAGGTTTTGGATTTATAGCTGTTTTTGTGTCTATTGCTTCAAAAGCATTTTCAGATAATTTGTGTGTTCTGAAGAAACTACAAGAGATATCTAACCCATACTTTCTGTGCAAGAGGGGCTTGTACATCTGCACAACATGTCTTTTAAAGTTTGAACCTATCCTATTGCATTTTTGAGTTATAGCAGTTTTTACTGTTTTATTGCTCCAAAAGCCTTTTCAGCCCATGAACAGTTGTTTGTGAGTTTCGAAAAAAGTGAAAGAGCTATTCGAACCCTTTTTGCTGGGCAAGTAGGACCTGTAAATCTACACAATATATAGTTTAAAGTTTGAGTCTATCATATTAGGTTTTGGATTTATGGCTGTTTTTGTGTCTATTGCTTCAAAAGCATTTTCAGATAATTTGTGTTTTCTGAAGAAACTACAAGAGATATCAAACCCATACTTTCTGTGCAAGAGGGGCTTGTACATCTGCACAACATGTCTTTTAAAGTTTGAACCTATCCTATTGCATTTTTGAGTTATAGCAGTTTTTACTGTTTTATTGCTCCAAAAGCCTTTTCAGCCCATGAACAGTTGTTTGTGAGTTTCGAAAAAAGTGCAAGAGCTATTCGAACCCTTTTTGCTGGGCAAGTAGGACCTGTAAATCTACACAATATATAGTTTAAAGTTTGAGTCTATAATATTAGGTTTTGGATTTATGGCTGTTTTTGTGTCTATTGCTTCAAAAGCATTTTCAGATAATTTGTGTTTTCTGAAGAAACTACAAGAGATATCAAACCCATACTTTCTGTGCAAGAGGGGCTTGTACATCTGCACAACATGTCTTTTAAAGTTTGAACCTATCTTATTGCATTTTTGAGTTATAGCAGTTTTTACTGTTTTATTGCTCCAAAAGCCTTTTCAGCCCATGAACAGTTGTTTGTGAGTTTCGAAAAAAGTGCAAGAGCTATTCGAACCCTTTTTGCTGGACAAGTAGGACCTGTAAATCTACACAATATATAGTTTAAAGTTTGAGTCTATCATATTAGGTTTTGGATTTATAGCTGTTTTTGTGTCTATTGCTTCAAAAGCATTTTCAGATAATTTGTGTTTTCTGAAGAAACTACAAGAGATATCAAACCCATACTTTCTGTGCAAGAGGGGCTTGTACATCTGCACAACATGTCTTTTAAAGTTTGAACCTATCTTATTGCATTTTTGAGTTATAGCAGTTTTTACTGTTTTATTGCTCCAAAAGCCTTTTCAGCCCATGAACAGTTGTTTGTGAGTTTCGAAAAAAGTGCAAGAGCTATTCGAACCCTTTTTGCTGGGCAAGTAGGACCTGTAAATCTACACAATATATAGTTTAAAGTTTGAGTCTATCATATTAGGTTTTGGATTTATAGCTGTTTTTGTGTCTATTGCTTCAAAAGCATTTTCAGATAATTTGTGTGTTCTGAAGAAACTACAAGAGATATCTAACCCATACTTTCTGTGCAAGAGGGGCTTGTACATCTGCACAACATGTCTTTTAAAGTTTGAACCTATCCTATTGCATTTTTGAGTTATAGCAGTTTTTACTGTTTTATTGCTCCAAAAGCCTTTTCAGCCCATGAACAGTTGTTTGTGAGTTTCGAAAAAAGTGCAAGAGCTATTCGAACCCTTTTTGCTGGGCAAGTAGGACCTGTAAATCTACACAATATATAGTTTAAAGTTTGAGTCTATAATATTAGGTTTTGGATTTATGGCTGTTTTTGTGTCTATTGCTTCAAAAGCATTTTCAGATAATTTGTGTTTTCTGAAGAAACTACAAGAGATATCAAACCCATACTTTCTGTGCAAGAGGGGCTTGTACATCTGCACAACATGTCTTTTAAAGTTTGAACCTATCCTATTGCATTTTTGAGTTATAGCAGTTTTTACTGTTTTATTGCTCCAAAAGCCTTTTCAGCCCATGAACAGTTGTTTGTGAGTTTCGAAAAAAGTGCAAGAGCTATTCGAACCCTTTTTGCTGGGCAAGTAGGACCTGTAAATCTACACAATATATAGTTTAAAGTTTGAGTCTATAATATTAGGTTTTGGATTTATGGCTGTTTTTGTGTCTATTGCTTCAAAAGCATTTTCAGATAATTTGTGTTTTCTGAAGAAACTACAAGAGATATCTAACCCATACTTTCTGTGCAAGAGGGGCTTGTACATCTGCACAACATGTCTTTTAAAGTTTGAACCTATCCTATTGCATTTTTGAGTTATAGCAGTTTTTACTGTTTTATTGCTCCAAAAGCCTTTTCAGCCCATGAACAGTTGTTTGTGAGTTTCGAAAAAAGTGCAAGAGCTATTCGAACCCTTTTTGCTGGGCAAGTAGGACCTGTAAATCTACACAATATATAGTTTAAAGTTTGAGTCTATAATATTAGGTTTTGGATTTATGGCTGTTTTTGTGTCTATTGCTTCAAAAGCATTTTCAGATAATTTGTGTTTTCTGAAGAAACTACAAGAGATATCAAACCCATACTTTCTGTGCAAGAGGGGCTTGTACATCTGCACAACATGTCTTTTAAAGTTTGAACCTATCTTATTGCATTTTTGAGTTATAGCAGTTTTTACTGTTTTATTGCTCCAAAAGCCTTTTCAGCCCATGAACAGTTGTTTGTGAGTTTCGAAAAAAGTGCAAGAGCTATTCGAACCCTTTTTGCTGGACAAGTAGGACCTGTAAATCTACACAATATATAGTTTAAAGTTTGAGTCTATCATATTAGGTTTTGGATTTATAGCTGTTTTTGTGTCTATTGCTTCAAAAGCATTTTCAGATAATTTGTGTTTTCTGAAGAAACTACAAGAGATATCAAACCCATACTTTCTGTGCAAGAGGGGCTTGTACATCTGCACAACATGTCTTTTAAAGTTTGAACCTATCTTATTGCATTTTTGAGTTATAGCAGTTTTTACTGTTTTATTGCTCCAAAAGCCTTTTCAGCCCATGAACAGTTGTTTGTGAGTTTCGAAAAAAGTGCAAGAGCTATTCGAACCCTTTTTGCTGGGCAAGTAGGACCTGTAAATCTACACAATATATAGTTTAAAGTTTGAGTCTATCATATTAGGTTTTGGATTTATAGCTGTTTTTGTGTCTATTGCTTCAAAAGCATTTTCAGATAATTTGTGTGTTCTGAAGAAACTACAAGAGATATCTAACCCATACTTTCTGTGCAAGAGGGGCTTGTACATCTGCACAACATGTCTTTTAAAGTTTGAACCTATCCTATTGCATTTTTGAGTTATAGCAGTTTTTACTGTTTTATTGCTCCAAAAGCCTTTTCAGCCCATGAACAGTTGTTTGTGAGTTTCGAAAAAAGTGCAAGAGCTATTCGAACCCTTTTTGCTGGGCAAGTAGGACCTGTAAATCTACACAATATATAGTTTAAAGTTTGAGTCTATAATATTAGGTTTTGGATTTATGGCTGTTTTTGTGTCTATTGCTTCAAAAGCATTTTCAGATAATTTGTGTTTTCTGAAGAAACTACAAGAGATATCAAACCCATACTTTCTGTGCAAGAGGGGCTTGTACATCTGCACAACATGTCTTTTAAAGTTTGAACCTATCCTATTGCATTTTTGAGTTATAGCAGTTTTTACTGTTTTATTGCTCCAAAAGCCTTTTCAGCCCATGAACAGTTGTTTGTGAGTTTCGAAAAAAGTGCAAGAGCTATTCGAACCCTTTTTGCTGGGCAAGTAGGACCTGTAAATCTACACAATATATAGTTTAAAGTTTGAGTCTATAATATTAGGTTTTGGATTTATGGCTGTTTTTGTGTCTATTGCTTCAAAAGCATTTTCAGATAATTTGTGTTTTCTGAAGAAACTACAAGAGATATCAAACCCATACTTTCTGTGCAAGAGGGGCTTGTACATCTGCACAACATGTCTTTTAAAGTTTGAACCTATCTTATTGCATTTTTGAGTTATAGCAGTTTTTACTGTTTTATTGCTCCAAAAGCCTTTTCAGCCCATGAACAGTTGTTTGTGAGTTTCGAAAAAAGTGCAAGAGCTATTCGAACCCTTTTTGCTGGGCAAGTAGGGCCTGTAAATCTACACAATATATAGTTTAAAGTTTGAGTCTATCATATTAGGTTTTGGATTTATAGCTGTTTTTGTGTCTATTGCTTCAAAAGCATTTTCAGATAATTTGTGTTTTCTGAAGAAACTACAAGAGATATCAAACCCATACTTTCTGTGCAAGAGGGGCTTGTACATCTGCACAACATGTCTTTTAAAGTTTGAACCTATCTTATTGCATTTTTGAGTTATAGCAGTTTTTACTGTTTTATTGCTCCAAAAGCCTTTTCAGCCCATGAACAGTTGTTTGTGAGTTTCGAAAAAAGTGCAAGAGCTATTCGAACCCTTTTTGCTGGGCAAGTAGGACCTGTAAATCTACACAATATATAGTGTAAAGTTTGAGTCTATCATATTAGGTTTTGGATTTATAGCTGTTTTTGTGTCTATTGCTTCAAAAACATTTTCAGATAATTTGTGTGTTCTGAAGAAACTACAAGAGATATCTAGCCCATACTTTCTGTGCAAGAGGGGCTTGTACATCTGCACAACATGTCTTTTAAAGTTTGAACCTATCCTATTGCATTTTTGAGTTATAGCAGTTTTTACTGTTTTATTGCTCCAAAAGCCTTTTCAGCCCATGAACAGTTGTTTGTGAGTTTCGAAAAAAGTGCAAGAGCTATTCGAACCCTTTTTGCTGGGCAAGTAGGACCTGTAAATCTACACAATATATAGTTTAAAGTTTGAGTCTATAATATTAGGTTTTGGATTTATGGCTGTTTTTGTGTCTATTGCTTCAAAAGCATTTTCAGATAATTTGTGTTTTCTGAAGAAACTACAAGAGATATCTAACCCATACTTTCTGTGCAAGAGGGGCTTGTACATCTGCACAACATGTCTTTTAAAGTTTGAACCTATCCTATTGCATTTTTGAGTTATAGCAGTTTTTACTGTTTTATTGCTCCAAAAGCCTTTTCAGCCCATGAACAGTTGTTTGTGAGTTTCGAAAAAAGTGAAAGAGCTATTCGAACCCTTTTTGCTGGGCAAGTAGGACCTGTAAATCTACACAATATATAGTTTAAAGTTTGAGTCTATCATATTAGGTTTTGGATTTATGGCTGTTTTTGTGTCTATTGCTTCAAAAGCATTTTCAGATAATTTGTGTTTTCTGAAGAAACTACAAGAGATATCAAACCCATACTTTCTGTGCAAGAGGGGCTTGTACATCTGCACAACATGTCTTTTAAAGTTTGAACCTATCCTATTGCATTTTTGAGTTATAGCAGTTTTTACTGTTTTATTGCTCCAAAAGCCTTTTCAGCCCATGAACAGTTGTTTGTGAGTTTCGAAAAAAGTGCAAGAGCTATTCGAACCCTTTTTGCTGGGCAAGTAGGACCTGTAAATCTACACAATATATAGTTTAAAGTTTGAGTCTATAATATTAGGTTTTGGATTTATGGCTGTTTTTGTGTCTATTGCTTCAAAAGCATTTTCAGATAATTTGTGTTTTCTGAAGAAACTACAAGAGATATCAAACCCATACTTTCTGTGCAAGAGGGGCTTGTACATCTGCACAACATGTCTTTTAAAGTTTGAACCTATCTTATTGCATTTTTGAGTTATAGCAGTTTTTACTGTTTTATTGCTCCAAAAGCCTTTTCAGCCCATGAACAGTTGTTTGTGAGTTTCGAAAAAAGTGCAAGAGCTATTCGAACCCTTTTTGCTGGGCAAGTAGGGCCTGTAAATCTACACAATATATAGTTTAAAGTTTGAGTCTATCATATTAGGTTTTGGATTTATAGCTGTTTTTGTGTCTATTGCTTCAAAAGCATTTTCAGATAATTTGTGTTTTCTGAAGAAACTACAAGAGATATCAAACCCATACTTTCTGTGCAAGAGGGGCTTGTACATCTGCACAACATGTCTTTTAAAGTTTGAACCTATCTTATTGCATTTTTGAGTTATAGCAGTTTTTACTGTTTTATTGCTCCAAAAGCCTTTTCAGCCCATGAACAGTTGTTTGTGAGTTTCGAAAAAAGTGCAAGAGCTATTCGAACCCTTTTTGCTGGGCAAGTAGGACCTGTAAATCTACACAATATATAGTGTAAAGTTTGAGTCTATCATATTAGGTTTTGGATTTATAGCTGTTTTTGTGTCTATTGCTTCAAAAACATTTTCAGATAATTTGTGTGTTCTGAAGAAACTACAAGAGATATCTAGCCCATACTTTCTGTGCAAGAGGGGCTTGTACATCTGCACAACATGTCTTTTAAAGTTTGAACCTATCCTATTGCATTTTTGAGTTATAGCAGTTTTTACTGTTTTATTGCTCCAAAAGCCTTTTCAGCCCATGAACAGTTGTTTGTGAGTTTCGAAAAAAGTGCAAGAGCTATTCGAACCCTTTTTGCTGGGCAAGTAGGACCTGTAAATCTACACAATATATAGTTTAAAGTTTGAGTCTATAATATTAGGTTTTGGATTTATGGCTGTTTTTGTGTCTATTGCTTCAAAAGCATTTTCAGATAATTTGTGTTTTCTGAAGAAACTACAAGAGATATCAAACCCATACTTTCTGTGCAAGAGGGGCTTGTACATCTGCACAACATGTCTTTTAAAGTTTGAACCTATCCTATTGCATTTTTGAGTTATAGCAGTTTTTACTGTTTTATTGCTCCAAAAGCCTTTTCAGCCCATGAACAGTTGTTTGTGAGTTTCGAAAAAAGTGAAAGAGCTATTCGAACCCTTTTTGCTGGGCAAGTAGGACCTGTAAATCTACACAATATATAGTTTAAAGTTTGAGTCTATCATATTAGGTTTTGGATTTATGGCTGTTTTTGTGTCTATTGCTTCAAAAGCATTTTCAGATAATTTGTGTTTTCTGAAGAAACTACAAGAGATATCAAACCCATACTTTCTGTGCAAGAGGGGCTTGTACATCTGCACAACATGTCTTTTAAAGTTTGAACCTATCCTATTGCATTTTTGAGTTATAGCAGTTTTTACTGTTTTATTGCTCCAAAAGCCTTTTCAGCCCATGAACAGTTGTTTGTGAGTTTCGAAAAAAGTGCAAGAGCTATTCGAACCCTTTTTGCTGGGCAAGTAGGACCTGTAAATCTACACAATATATAGTTTAAAGTTTGAGTCTATAATATTAGGTTTTGGATTTATGGCTGTTTTTGTGTCTATTGCTTCAAAAGCATTTTCAGATAATTTGTGTTTTCTGAAGAAACTACAAGAGATATCAAACCCATACTTTCTGTGCAAGAGGGGCTTGTACATCTGCACAACATGTCTTTTAAAGTTTGAACCTATCTTATTGCATTTTTGAGTTATAGCAGTTTTTACTGTTTTATTGCTCCAAAAGCCTTTTCAGCCCATGAACAGTTGTTTGTGAGTTTCGAAAAAAGTGCAAGAGCTATTCGAACCCTTTTTGCTGGACAAGTAGGACCTGTAAATCTACACAATATATAGTTTAAAGTTTGAGTCTATCATATTAGGTTTTGGATTTATAGCTGTTTTTGTGTCTATTGCTTCAAAAGCATTTTCAGATAATTTGTGTTTTCTGAAGAAACTACAAGAGATATCAAACCCATACTTTCTGTGCAAGAGGGGCTTGTACATCTGCACAACATGTCTTTTAAAGTTTGAACCTATCTTATTGCATTTTTGAGTTATAGCAGTTTTTACTGTTTTATTGCTCCAAAAGCCTTTTCAGCCCATGAACAGTTGTTTGTGAGTTTCGAAAAAAGTGCAAGAGCTATTCGAACCCTTTTTGCTGGGCAAGTAGGACCTGTAAATCTACACAATATATAGTTTAAAGTTTGAGTCTATCATATTAGGTTTTGGATTTATAGCTGTTTTTGTGTCTATTGCTTCAAAAGCATTTTCAGATAATTTGTGTGTTCTGAAGAAACTACAAGAGATATCTAACCCATACTTTCTGTGCAAGAGGGGCTTGTACATCTGCACAACATGTCTTTTAAAGTTTGAACCTATCCTATTGCATTTTTGAGTTATAGCAGTTTTTACTGTTTTATTGCTCCAAAAGCCTTTTCAGCCCATGAACAGTTGTTTGTGAGTTTCGAAAAAAGTGCAAGAGCTATTCGAACCCTTTTTGCTGGGCAAGTAGGACCTGTAAATCTACACAATATATAGTTTAAAGTTTGAGTCTATAATATTAGGTTTTGGATTTATGGCTGTTTTTGTGTCTATTGCTTCAAAAGCATTTTCAGATAATTTGTGTTTTCTGAAGAAACTACAAGAGATATCAAACCCATACTTTCTGTGCAAGAGGGGCTTGTACATCTGCACAACATGTCTTTTAAAGTTTGAACCTATCCTATTGCATTTTTGAGTTATAGCAGTTTTTACTGTTTTATTGCTCCAAAAGCCTTTTCAGCCCATGAACAGTTGTTTGTGAGTTTCGAAAAAAGTGCAAGAGCTATTCGAACCCTTTTTGCTGGGCAAGTAGGACCTGTAAATCTACACAATATATAGTTTAAAGTTTGAGTCTATAATATTAGGTTTTGGATTTATGGCTGTTTTTGTGTCTATTGCTTCAAAAGCATTTTCAGATAATTTGTGTTTTCTGAAGAAACTACAAGAGATATCAAACCCATACTTTCTGTGCAAGAGGGGCTTGTACATCTGCACAACATGTCTTTTAAAGTTTGAACCTATCTTATTGCATTTTTGAGTTATAGCAGTTTTTACTGTTTTATTGCTCCAAAAGCCTTTTCAGCCCATGAACAGTTGTTTGTGAGTTTCGAAAAAAGTGCAAGAGCTATTCGAACCCTTTTTGCTGGGCAAGTAGGGCCTGTAAATCTACACAATATATAGTTTAAAGTTTGAGTCTATCATATTAGGTTTTGGATTTATAGCTGTTTTTGTGTCTATTGCTTCAAAAGCATTTTCAGATAATTTGTGTTTTCTGAAGAAACTACAAGAGATATCAAACCCATACTTTCTGTGCAAGAGGGGCTTGTACATCTGCACAACATGTCTTTTAAAGTTTGAACCTATCTTATTGCATTTTTGAGTTATAGCAGTTTTTACTGTTTTATTGCTCCAAAAGCCTTTTCAGCCCATGAACAGTTGTTTGTGAGTTTCGAAAAAAGTGCAAGAGCTATTCGAACCCTTTTTGCTGGGCAAGTAGGACCTGTAAATCTACACAATATATAGTGTAAAGTTTGAGTCTATCATATTAGGTTTTGGATTTATAGCTGTTTTTGTGTCTATTGCTTCAAAAACATTTTCAGATAATTTGTGTGTTCTGAAGAAACTACAAGAGATATCTAGCCCATACTTTCTGTGCAAGAGGGGCTTGTACATCTGCACAACATGTCTTTTAAAGTTTGAACCTATCCTATTGCATTTTTGAGTTATAGCAGTTTTTACTGTTTTATTGCTCCAAAAGCCTTTTCAGCCCATGAACAGTTGTTTGTGAGTTTCGAAAAAAGTGCAAGAGCTATTCGAACCCTTTTTGCTGGGCAAGTAGGACCTGTAAATCTACACAATATATAGTTTAAAGTTTGAGTCTATAATATTAGGTTTTGGATTTATGGCTGTTTTTGTGTCTATTGCTTCAAAAGCATTTTCAGATAATTTGTGTTTTCTGAAGAAACTACAAGAGATATCTAACCCATACTTTCTGTGCAAGAGGGGCTTGTACATCTGCACAACATGTCTTTTAAAGTTTGAACCTATCCTATTGCATTTTTGAGTTATAGCAGTTTTTACTGTTTTATTGCTCCAAAAGCCTTTTCAGCCCATGAACAGTTGTTTGTGAGTTTCGAAAAAAGTGAAAGAGCTATTCGAACCCTTTTTGCTGGGCAAGTAGGACCTGTAAATCTACACAATATATAGTTTAAAGTTTGAGTCTATCATATTAGGTTTTGGATTTATGGCTGTTTTTGTGTCTATTGCTTCAAAAGCATTTTCAGATAATTTGTGTTTTCTGAAGAAACTACAAGAGATATCAAACCCATACTTTCTGTGCAAGAGGGGCTTGTACATCTGCACAACATGTCTTTTAAAGTTTGAACCTATCCTATTGCATTTTTGAGTTATAGCAGTTTTTACTGTTTTATTGCTCCAAAAGCCTTTTCAGCCCATGAACAGTTGTTTGTGAGTTTCGAAAAAAGTGCAAGAGCTATTCGAACCCTTTTTGCTGGGCAAGTAGGACCTGTAAATCTACACAATATATAGTTTAAAGTTTGAGTCTATAATATTAGGTTTTGGATTTATGGCTGTTTTTGTGTCTATTGCTTCAAAAGCATTTTCAGATAATTTGTGTTTTCTGAAGAAACTACAAGAGATATCAAACCCATACTTTCTGTGCAAGAGGGGCTTGTACATCTGCACAACATGTCTTTTAAAGTTTGAACCTATCTTATTGCATTTTTGAGTTATAGCAGTTTTTACTGTTTTATTGCTCCAAAAGCCTTTTCAGCCCATGAACAGTTGTTTGTGAGTTTCGAAAAAAGTGCAAGAGCTATTCGAACCCTTTTTGCTGGGCAAGTAGGGCCTGTAAATCTACACAATATATAGTTTAAAGTTTGAGTCTATCATATTAGGTTTTGGATTTATAGCTGTTTTTGTGTCTATTGCTTCAAAAGCATTTTCAGATAATTTGTGTTTTCTGAAGAAACTACAAGAGATATCAAACCCATACTTTCTGTGCAAGAGGGGCTTGTACATCTGCACAACATGTCTTTTAAAGTTTGAACCTATCTTATTGCATTTTTGAGTTATAGCAGTTTTTACTGTTTTATTGCTCCAAAAGCCTTTTCAGCCCATGAACAGTTGTTTGTGAGTTTCGAAAAAAGTGCAAGAGCTATTCGAACCCTTTTTGCTGGGCAAGTAGGACCTGTAAATCTACACAATATATAGTGTAAAGTTTGAGTCTATCATATTAGGTTTTGGATTTATAGCTGTTTTTGTGTCTATTGCTTCAAAAACATTTTCAGATAATTTGTGTGTTCTGAAGAAACTACAAGAGATATCTAGCCCATACTTTCTGTGCAAGAGGGGCTTGTACATCTGCACAACATGTCTTTTAAAGTTTGAACCTATCCTATTGCATTTTTGAGTTATAGCAGTTTTTACTGTTTTATTGCTCCAAAAGCCTTTTCAGCCCATGAACAGTTGTTTGTGAGTTTCGAAAAAAGTGCAAGAGCTATTCGAACCCTTTTTGCTGGGCAAGTAGGACCTGTAAATCTACACAATATATAGTTTAAAGTTTGAGTCTATAATATTAGGTTTTGGATTTATGGCTGTTTTTGTGTCTATTGCTTCAAAAGCATTTTCAGATAATTTGTGTTTTCTGAAGAAACTACAAGAGATATCAAACCCATACTTTCTGTGCAAGAGGGGCTTGTACATCTGCACAACATGTCTTTTAAAGTTTGAACCTATCTTATTGCATTTTTGAGTTATAGCAGTTTTTACTGTTTTATTGCTCCAAAAGCCTTTTCAGCCCATGAACAGTTGTTTGTGAGTTTCGAAAAAAGTGCAAGAGCTATTCGAACCCTTTTTGCTGGGCAAGTAGGGCCTGTAAATCTACACAATATATAGTTTAAAGTTTGAGTCTATCATATTAGGTTTTGGATTTATAGCTGTTTTTGTGTCTATTGCTTCAAAAGCATTTTCAGATAATTTGTGTGTTCTGAAGAAACTACAAGAGATATCTAGCCCATACTTTCTGTGCAAGAGGGGCTTGTACATCTGCACAACATGTCTTTTAAAGTTTGAACCTATCTTATTGCATTTTTGAGTTATAGCAGTTTTTACTGTTTTATTGCTCCAAAAGCCTTTTCAGCCCATGAACAGTTGTTTGTGAGTTTCGAAAAAAGTGCAAGAGCTATTCGAACCCTTTTTGCTGGGCAAGTAGGACCTGTAAATCTACACAATATATAGTTTAAAGTTTGAGTCTATAATATTAGGTTTTGGATTTATGGCTGTTTTTGTGTCTATTGCTTCAAAAGCATTTTCAGATAATTTGTGTTTTCTGAAAAAACTACAAGAGATATCAAACCCATACTTTCTGTGCAAGAGGGGCTTGTACATCTGCACAACATGACTTTTAAAGTTTGAACCTATCTTATTGCATTTTTGAGTTATAGCAGTTTTTACTGTTTTATTGCTCCAAAAGCCTTTTCAGCCCATGAACAGTTGTTTGTGAGTTTCGAAAAAAGTGCAAGAGCTATTCGAACCCTTTTTGCTGGGCAAGTAGGGCCTGTAAATCTACACAATATATAGTTTAAAGTTTGAGTCTATCATATTAGGTTTTGGATTTATAGCTGTTTTTGTGTCTATTGCTTCAAAAGCATTTTCAGATAATTTGTGTGTTCTGAAGAAACTACAAGAGATATCTAGCCCATACTTTCTGTGCAAGAGGGGCTTGTACATCTGCACAACATGTCTTTTAAAGTTTGAACCTATCTTATTGCATTTTTGAGTTATAGCAGTTTTTACTGTTTTATTGCTCCAAAAGCCTTTTCAGCCCATGAACAGTTGTTTGTGAGTTTCGAAAAAAGTGCAAGAGCTATTCGAACCCTTTTTGCTGGGCAAGTAGGACCTGTAAATCTACACAATATATAGTTTAAAGTTTGAGTCTATCATATTAGGTTTTGGATTTATAGCTGTTTTTGTGTCTATTGCTTCAAAAGCATTTTCAGATAATTTGTGTGTTCTGAAGAAACTACAAGAGATATCTAGCCCATACTTTCTGTGCAAGAGGGGCTTGTACATCTGCACAACATGTCTTTTAAAGTTTGAACCTATCTTATTGCATTTTTGAGTTATAGCAGTTTTTACTGTTTTATTGCTCCAAAAGCCTTTTCAGCCCATGAACAGTTGTTTGTGAGTTTCGAAAAAAGTGCAAGAGCTATTCGAACCCTTTTTGCTGGGCAAGTAGGACCTGTAAATCTACACAATATATAGTTTAAAGTTTGAGTCTATAATATTAGGTTTTGGATTTATGGCTGTTTTTGTGTCTATTGCTTCAAAAGCATTTTCAGATAATTTGTGTTTTCTGAAGAAACTACAAGAGATATCAAACCCATACTTTCTGTGCAAGAGGGGCTTGTACATCTGCACAACATGTCTTTTAAAGTTTGAACCTATCTTATTGCATTTTTGAGTTATAGCAGTTTTTACTGTTTTATTGCTCCAAAAGCCTTTTCAGCCCATGAACAGTTGTTTGTGAGTTTCGAAAAAAGTGCAAGAGCTATTCGAACCCTTTTTGCTGGGCAAGTAGGACCTGTAAATCTACACAATATATAGTTTAAAGTTTGAGTCTATCATATTAGGTTTTGGATTTATAGCTGTTTTTGTGTCTATTGCTTCAAAAGCATTTTCAGATAATTTGTGTGTTCTGAAGAAACTATAAGAGATATCTAGCCCATACTTTCTGTGCAAGAGGGGCTTGTACATCTGCACAACATGTCTTTTAAAGTTTGAACCTATCCTATTGCATTTTTGAGTTATAGCAGTTTTTACTGTTTTATTGCTCCAAAAGCCTTTTCAGCCCATGAACAGTTGTTTGTGAGTTTCGAAAAAAGTGCAAGAGCTATTCGAACCCTTTTTGCTGGGCAAGTAGGACCTGTAAATCTACACAATATATAGTTTAAAGTTTGAGTCTATAATATTAGGTTTTGGATTTATGGCTGTTTTTGTGTCTATTGCTTCAAAAGCATTTTCAGATAATTTGTGTTTTCTGAAGAAACTACAAGAGATATCAAACCCATACTTTCTGTGCAAGAGGGGCTTGTACATCTGCACAACATGTCTTTTAAAGTTTGAACCTATCTTATTGCATTTTTGAGTTATAGCAGTTTTTACTGTTTTATTGCTCCAAAAGCCTTTTCAGCCCATGAACAGTTGTTTGTGAGTTTCGAAAAAAGTGCAAGAGCTATTCGAACCCTTTTTGCTGGGCAAGTAGGGCCTGTAAATCTACACAATATATAGTTTAAAGTTTGAGTCTATCATATTAGGTTTTGGATTTATAGCTGTTTTTGTGTCTATTGCTTCAAAAGCATTTTCAGATAATTTGTGTGTTCTGAAGAAACTACAAGAGATATCTAGCCCATACTTTCTGTGCAAGAGGGGCTTGTACATCTGCACAACATGTCTTTTAAAGTTTGAACCTATCTTATTGCATTTTTGAGTTATAGCAGTTTTTACTGTTTTATTGCTCCAAAAGCCTTTTCAGCCCATGAACAGTTGTTTGTGAGTTTCGAAAAAAGTGCAAGAGCTATTCGAACCCTTTTTGCTGGGCAAGTAGGACCTGTAAATCTACACAATATATAGTTTAAAGTTTGAGTCTATCATATTAGGTTTTGGATTTATAGCTGTTTTTGTGTCTATTGCTTCAAAAGCATTTTCAGATAATTTGTGTGTTCTGAAGAAACTACAAGAGATATCTAGCCCATACTTTCTGTGCAAGAGGGGCTTGTACATCTGCACAACATGTCTTTTAAAGTTTGAACCTATCTTATTGCATTTTTGAGTTATAGCAGTTTTTACTGTTTTATTGCTCCAAAAGCCTTTTCAGCCCATGAACAGTTGTTTGTGAGTTTCGAAAAAAGTGCAAGAGCTATTCGAACCCTTTTTGCTGGGCAAGTAGGACCTGTAAATCTACACAATATATAGTTTAAAGTTTGAGTCTATAATATTAGGTTTTGGATTTATGGCTGTTTTTGTGTCTATTGCTTCAAAAGCATTTTCAGATAATTTGTGTTTTCTGAAGAAACTACAAGAGATATCAAACCCATACTTTCTGTGCAAGAGGGGCTTGTACATCTGCACAACATGTCTTTTAAAGTTTGAACCTATCTTATTGCATTTTTGAGTTATAGCAGTTTTTACTGTTTTATTGCTCCAAAAGCCTTTTCAGCCCATGAACAGTTGTTTGTGAGTTTCGAAAAAAGTGCAAGAGCTATTCGAACCCTTTTTGCTGGGCAAGTAGGACCTGTAAATCTACACAATATATAGTTTAAAGTTTGAGTCTATCATATTAGGTTTTGGATTTATAGCTGTTTTTGTGTCTATTGCTTCAAAAGCATTTTCAGATAATTTGTGTGTTCTGAAGAAACTATAAGAGATATCTAGCCCATACTTTCTGTGCAAGAGGGGCTTGTACATCTGCACAACATGTCTTTTAAAGTTTGAACCTATCCTATTGCATTTTTGAGTTATAGCAGTTTTTACTGTTTTATTGCTCCAAAAGCCTTTTCAGCCCATGAACAGTTGTTTGTGAGTTTCGAAAAAAGTGAAAGAGCTATTCGAACCCTTTTTGCTGGGCAAGTAGGACCTGTAAATCTACACAATATATAGTTTAAAGTTTGAGTCTATCATATTAGGTTTTGGATTTATGGCTGTTTTTGTGTCTATTGCTTCAAAAGCATTTTCAGATAATTTGTGTTTTCTGAAGAAACTACAAGAGATATCAAACCCATACTTTCTGTGCAAGAGGGGCTTGTACATCTGCACAACATGTCTTTTAAAGTTTGAACCTATCTTATTGCATTTTTGAGTTATAGCAGTTTTTACTGTTTTATTGCTCCAAAAGCCTTTTCAGCCCATGAACAGTTGTTTGTGAGTTTCGAAAAAAGTGCAAGAGCTATTCGAACCCTTTTTGCTGGGCAAGTAGGACCTGTAAATCTACACAATATATAGTTTAAAGTTTGAGTCTATCATATTAGGTTTTGGATTTATAGCTGTTTTTGTGTCTATTGCTTCAAAAGCATTTTCAGATAATTTGTGTGTTCTGAAGAAACTACAAGAGATATCTAGCCCATACTTTCTGTGCAAGAGGGGCTTGTACATCTGCACAACATGTCTTTTAAAGTTTGAACCTATCTTATTGCATTTTTGAGTTATAGCAGTTTTTACTGTTTTATTGCTCCAAAAGCCTTTTCAGCCCATGAACAGTTGTTTGTGAGTTTCGAAAAAAGTGCAAGAGCTATTCGAACCCTTTTTGCTGGACAAGTAGGACCTGTAAATCTACACAATATATAGTTTAAAGTTTGAGTCTATCATATTAGGTTTTGGATTTATAGCTGTTTTTGTGTCTATTGCTTCAAAAGCATTTTCAGATAATTTGTGTGTTCTGAAGAAACTATAAGAGATATCTAGCCCATACTTTCTGTGCAAGAGGGGCTTGTACATCTGCACAACATGTCTTTTAAAGTTTGAACCTATCCTATTGCATTTTTGAGTTATAGCAGTTTTTACTGTTTTATTGCTCCAAAAGCCTTTTCAGCCCATGAACAGTTGTTTGTGAGTTTCGAAAAAAGTGAAAGAGCTATTCGAACCCTTTTTGCTGGGCAAGTAGGACCTGTAAATCTACACAATATATAGTTTAAAGTTTGAGTCTATCATATTAGGTTTTGGATTTATGGCTGTTTTTGTGTCTATTGCTTCAAAAGCATTTTCAGATAATTTGTGTTTTCTGAAGAAACTACAAGAGATATCAAACCCATACTTTCTGTGCAAGAGGGGCTTGTACATCTGCACAACATGTCTTTTAAAGTTTGAACCTATCTTATTGCATTTTTGAGTTATAGCAGTTTTTACTGTTTTATTGCTCCAAAAGCCTTTTCAGCCCATGAACAGTTGTTTGTGAGTTTCGAAAAAAGTGCAAGAGCTATTCGAACCCTTTTTGCTGGGCAAGTAGGACCTGTAAATCTACACAATATATAGTTTAAAGTTTGAGTCTATCATATTAGGTTTTGGATTTATAGCTGTTTTTGTGTCTATTGCTTCAAAAGCATTTTCAGATAATTTGTGTGTTCTGAAGAAACTACAAGAGATATCTAGCCCATACTTTCTGTGCAAGAGGGGCTTGTACATCTGCACAACATGTCTTTTAAAGTTTGAACCTATCTTATTGCATTTTTGAGTTATAGCAGTTTTTACTGTTTTATTGCTCCAAAAGCCTTTTCAGCCCATGAACAGTTGTTTGTGAGTTTCGAAAAAAGTGCAAGAGCTATTCGAACCCTTTTTGCTGGACAAGTAGGACCTGTAAATCTACACAATATATAGTTTAAAGTTTGAGTCTATCATATTAGGTTTTGGATTTATAGCTGTTTTTGTGTCTATTGCTTCAAAAGCATTTTCAGATAATTTGTGTGTTCTGAAGAAACTACAAGAGATATCTAACCCATACTTTCTGTGCAAGAGGGGCTTGTACATCTGCACAACATGTCTTTTAAAGTTTGAACCTATCCTATTGCATTTTTGAGTTATAGCAGTTTTTACTGTTTTATTGCTCCAAAAGCCTTTTCAGCCCATGAACAGTTGTTTGTGAGTTTCGAAAAAAGTGAAAGAGCTATTCGAACCCTTTTTGCTGGGCAAGTAGGACCTGTAAATCTACACAATATATAGTTTAAAGTTTGAGTCTATCATATTAGGTTTTGGATTTATGGCTGTTTTTGTGTCTATTGCTTCAAAAGCATTTTCAGATAATTTGTGTTTTCTGAAGAAACTACAAGAGATATCAAACCCATACTTTCTGTGCAAGAGGGGCTTGTACATCTGCACAACATGTCTTTTAAAGTTTGAACCTATCTTATTGCATTTTTGAGTTATAGCAGTTTTTACTGTTTTATTGCTCCAAAAGCCTTTTCAGCTCATGAACAGTTGTTTGTGAGTTTCGAAAAAAGTGCAAGAGCTATTCGAACCCTTTTTGCTGGGCAACTAGGACCTGTAAATCTACACAATATATAGTTTAAAGTTTGAGTCTATCATATTAGGTTTTGGATTTATGGCTGTTTTTGTGTCTATTGCTTCAAAAGCATTTTCAGATAATTTGTGTGTTCTGAAGAAACTACAAGAGATATGTAACCCATACTTTCTGTGCAAGAGGGGCTTGTACATCTGCACAACATGTCTTTTAAAGTTTGAACCTATCCTATTGCATTTTTGAGTTATAGCAGTTTTTACTGTTTTATTGCTCCAAAAGCCTTTTCAGCCCATGAACAGTTGTTTGTGAGTTTCGAAAAAAGTGCAAGAGCTATTCGAACCCTTTTTGCTGGGCAAGTAGGACCTGTAAATCTACACAATATATAGTTTAAAGTTTGAGTCTATCATATTAGGTTTTGGATTTATAGCTGTTTTTGTGTCTATTGCTTCAAAAGCATTTTCAGATAATTTGTGTGTTCTGAAGAAACTATAAGAGATATCTAGCCCATACTTTCTGTGCAAGAGGGGCTTGTACATCTGCACAACATGTCTTTTAAAGTTTGAACCTATCCTATTGCATTTTTGAGTTATAGCAGTTTTTACTGTTTTATTGCTCCAAAAGCCTTTTCAGCCCATGAACAGTTGTTTGTGAGTTTCGAAAAAAGTGAAAGAGCTATTCGAACCCTTTTTGCTGGGCAAGTAGGACCTGTAAATCTACACAATATATAGTTTAAAGTTTGAGTCTATCATATTAGGTTTTGGATTTATGGCTGTTTTTGTGTCTATTGCTTCAAAAGCATTTTCAGATAATTTGTGTTTTCTGAAGAAACTACAAGAGATATCAAACCCATACTTTCTGTGCAAGAGGGGCTTGTACATCTGCACAACATGTCTTTTAAAGTTTGAACCTATCTTATTGCATTTTTGAGTTATAGCAGTTTTTACTGTTTTATTGCTCCAAAAGCCTTTTCAGCCCATGAACAGTTGTTTGTGAGTTTCGAAAAAAGTGCAAGAGCTATTCGAACCCTTTTTGCTGGGCAAGTAGGACCTGTAAATCTACACAATATATAGTTTAAAGTTTGAGTCTATCATATTAGGTTTTGGATTTATAGCTGTTTTTGTGTCTATTGCTTCAAAAGCATTTTCAGATAATTTGTGTGTTCTGAAGAAACTACAAGAGATATCTAGCCCATACTTTCTGTGCAAGAGGGGCTTGTACATCTGCACAACATGTCTTTTAAAGTTTGAACCTATCTTATTGCATTTTTGAGTTATAGCAGTTTTTACTGTTTTATTGCTCCAAAAGCCTTTTCAGCCCATGAACAGTTGTTTGTGAGTTTCGAAAAAAGTGCAAGAGCTATTCGAACCCTTTTTGCTGGACAAGTAGGACCTGTAAATCTACACAATATATAGTTTAAAGTTTGAGTCTATCATATTAGGTTTTGGATTTATAGCTGTTTTTGTGTCTATTGCTTCAAAAGCATTTTCAGATAATTTGTGTGTTCTGAAGAAACTATAAGAGATATCTAGCCCATACTTTCTGTGCAAGAGGGGCTTGTACATCTGCACAACATGTCTTTTAAAGTTTGAACCTATCCTATTGCATTTTTGAGTTATAGCAGTTTTTACTGTTTTATTGCTCCAAAAGCCTTTTCAGCCCATGAACAGTTGTTTGTGAGTTTCGAAAAAAGTGAAAGAGCTATTCGAACCCTTTTTGCTGGGCAAGTAGGACCTGTAAATCTACACAATATATAGTTTAAAGTTTGAGTCTATCATATTAGGTTTTGGATTTATGGCTGTTTTTGTGTCTATTGCTTCAAAAGCATTTTCAGATAATTTGTGTTTTCTGAAGAAACTACAAGAGATATCAAACCCATACTTTCTGTGCAAGAGGGGCTTGTACATCTGCACAACATGTCTTTTAAAGTTTGAACCTATCTTATTGCATTTTTGAGTTATAGCAGTTTTTACTGTTTTATTGCTCCAAAAGCCTTTTCAGCCCATGAACAGTTGTTTGTGAGTTTCGAAAAAAGTGCAAGAGCTATTCGAACCCTTTTTGCTGGGCAAGTAGGACCTGTAAATCTACACAATATATAGTTTAAAGTTTGAGTCTATCATATTAGGTTTTGGATTTATAGCTGTTTTTGTGTCTATTGCTTCAAAAGCATTTTCAGATAATTTGTGTGTTCTGAAGAAACTACAAGAGATATCTAGCCCATACTTTCTGTGCAAGAGGGGCTTGTACATCTGCACAACATGTCTTTTAAAGTTTGAACCTATCTTATTGCATTTTTGAGTTATAGCAGTTTTTACTGTTTTATTGCTCCAAAAGCCTTTTCAGCCCATGAACAGTTGTTTGTGAGTTTCGAAAAAAGTGCAAGAGCTATTCGAACCCTTTTTGCTGGACAAGTAGGACCTGTAAATCTACACAATATATAGTTTAAAGTTTGAGTCTATCATATTAGGTTTTGGATTTATAGCTGTTTTTGTGTCTATTGCTTCAAAAGCATTTTCAGATAATTTGTGTGTTCTGAAGAAACTACAAGAGATATCTAACCCATACTTTCTGTGCAAGAGGGGCTTGTACATCTGCACAACATGTCTTTTAAAGTTTGAACCTATCCTATTGCATTTTTGAGTTATAGCAGTTTTTACTGTTTTATTGCTCCAAAAGCCTTTTCAGCCCATGAACAGTTGTTTGTGAGTTTCGAAAAAAGTGAAAGAGCTATTCGAACCCTTTTTGCTGGGCAAGTAGGACCTGTAAATCTACACAATATATAGTTTAAAGTTTGAGTCTATCATATTAGGTTTTGGATTTATGGCTGTTTTTGTGTCTATTGCTTCAAAAGCATTTTCAGATAATTTGTGTTTTCTGAAGAAACTACAAGAGATATCAAACCCATACTTTCTGTGCAAGAGGGGCTTGTACATCTGCACAACATGTCTTTTAAAGTTTGAACCTATCTTATTGCATTTTTGAGTTATAGCAGTTTTTACTGTTTTATTGCTCCAAAAGCCTTTTCAGCTCATGAACAGTTGTTTGTGAGTTTCGAAAAAAGTGCAAGAGCTATTCGAACCCTTTTTGCTGGGCAACTAGGACCTGTAAATCTACACAATATATAGTTTAAAGTTTGAGTCTATCATATTAGGTTTTGGATTTATGGCTGTTTTTGTGTCTATTGCTTCAAAAGCATTTTCAGATAATTTGTGTGTTCTGAAGAAACTACAAGAGATATGTAACCCATACTTTCTGTGCAAGAGGGGCTTGTACATCTGCACAACATGTCTTTTAAAGTTTGAACCTATCCTATTGCATTTTTGAGTTATAGCAGTTTTTACTGTTTTATTGCTCCAAAAGCCTTTTCAGCCCATGAACAGTTGTTTGTGAGTTTCGAAAAAAGTGCAAGAGCTATTCGAACCCTTTTTGCTGGACAAGTAGGACCTGTAAATCTACACAATATATAGTTTAAAGTTTGAGTCTATCATATTAGGTTTTGGATTTATAGCTGTTTTTGTGTCTATTGCTTCAAAAGCATTTTCAGATAATTTGTGTGTTCTGAAGAAACTACAAGAGATATCTAACCCATACTTTCTGTGCAAGAGGGGCTTGTACATCTGCACAACATGTCTTTTAAAGTTTGAACCTATCTTATTGCATTTTTGAGTTATAGCAGTTTTTACTGTTTTATTGCTCCAAAAGCCTTTTCAGCCCATGAACAGTTGTTTGTGAGTTTCGAAAAAAGTGCAAGAGCTATTCGAACCCTTTTTGCTGGACAAGTAGGACCTGTAAATCTACACAATATATAGTTTAAAGTTTGAGTCTATCATATTAGGTTTTGGATTTATAGCTGTTTTTGTGTCTATTGCTTCAAAAGCATTTTCAGATAATTTGTGTTTTCTGAAGAAACTACAAGAGATATCAAACCCATACTTTCTGTGCAAGAGGGGCTTGTACATCTGCACAACATGTCTTTTAAAGTTTGAACCTATCTTATTGCATTTTTGAGTTATAGCAGTTTTTACTGTTTTATTGCTCCAAAAGCCTTTTCAGCCCATGAACAGTTGTTTGTGAGTTTCGAAAAAAGTGCAAGAGCTATTCGAACCCTTTTTGCTGGGCAAGTAGGACCTGTAAATCTACACAATATATAGTGTAAAGTTTGAGTCTATCATATTAGGTTTTGGATTTATAGCTGTTTTTGTGTCTATTGCTTCAAAAACATTTTCAGATAATTTGTGTGTTCTGAAGAAACTACAAGAGATATCTAGCCCATACTTTCTGTGCAAGAGGGGCTTGTACATCTGCACAACATGTCTTTTAAAGTTTGAACCTATCCTATTGCATTTTTGAGTTATAGCAGTTTTTACTGTTTTATTGCTCCAAAAGCCTTTTCAGCCCATGAACAGTTGTTTGTGAGTTTCGAAAAAAGTGCAAGAGCTATTCGAACCCTTTTTGCTGGGCAAGTAGGACCTGTAAATCTACACAATATATAGTTTAAAGTTTGAGTCTATAATATTAGGTTTTGGATTTATGGCTGTTTTTGTGTCTATTGCTTCAAAAGCATTTTCAGATAATTTGTGTTTTCTGAAGAAACTACAAGAGATATCAAACCCATACTTTCTGTGCAAGAGGGGCTTGTACATCTGCACAACATGTCTTTTAAAGTTTGAACCTATCTTATTGCATTTTTGAGTTATAGCAGTTTTTACTGTTTTATTGCTCCAAAAGCCTTTTCAGCCCATGAACAGTTGTTTGTGAGTTTCGAAAAAAGTGCAAGAGCTATTCGAACCCTTTTTGCTGGGCAAGTAGGGCCTGTAAATCTACACAATATATAGTTTAAAGTTTGAGTCTATCATATTAGGTTTTGGATTTATAGCTGTTTTTGTGTCTATTGCTTCAAAAGCATTTTCAGATAATTTGTGTGTTCTGAAGAAACTACAAGAGATATCTAGCCCATACTTTCTGTGCAAGAGGGGCTTGTACATCTGCACAACATGTCTTTTAAAGTTTGAACCTATCTTATTGCATTTTTGAGTTATAGCAGTTTTTACTGTTTTATTGCTCCAAAAGCCTTTTCAGCCCATGAACAGTTGTTTGTGAGTTTCGAAAAAAGTGCAAGAGCTATTCGAACCCTTTTTGCTGGGCAAGTAGGACCTGTAAATCTACACAATATATAGTTTAAAGTTTGAGTCTATAATATTAGGTTTTGGATTTATGGCTGTTTTTGTGTCTATTGCTTCAAAAGCATTTTCAGATAATTTGTGTTTTCTGAAGAAACTACAAGAGATATCAAACCCATACTTTCTGTGCAAGAGGGGCTTGTACATCTGCACAACATGTCTTTTAAAGTTTGAACCTATCTTATTGCATTTTTGAGTTATAGCAGTTTTTACTGTTTTATTGCTCCAAAAGCCTTTTCAGCCCATGAACAGTTGTTTGTGAGTTTCGAAAAAAGTGCAAGAGCTATTCGAACCCTTTTTGCTGGGCAAGTAGGGCCTGTAAATCTACACAATATATAGTTTAAAGTTTGAGTCTATCATATTAGGTTTTGGATTTATAGCTGTTTTTGTGTCTATTGCTTCAAAAGCATTTTCAGATAATTTGTGTGTTCTGAAGAAACTACAAGAGATATCTAGCCCATACTTTCTGTGCAAGAGGGGCTTGTACATCTGCACAACATGTCTTTTAAAGTTTGAACCTATCTTATTGCATTTTTGAGTTATAGCAGTTTTTACTGTTTTATTGCTCCAAAAGCCTTTTCAGCCCATGAACAGTTGTTTGTGAGTTTCGAAAAAAGTGCAAGAGCTATTCGAACCCTTTTTGCTGGGCAAGTAGGACCTGTAAATCTACACAATATATAGTTTAAAGTTTGAGTCTATCATATTAGGTTTTGGATTTATAGCTGTTTTTGTGTCTATTGCTTCAAAAGCATTTTCAGATAATTTGTGTGTTCTGAAGAAACTACAAGAGATATCTAGCCCATACTTTCTGTGCAAGAGGGGCTTGTACATCTGCACAACATGTCTTTTAAAGTTTGAACCTATCTTATTGCATTTTTGAGTTATAGCAGTTTTTACTGTTTTATTGCTCCAAAAGCCTTTTCAGCCCATGAACAGTTGTTTGTGAGTTTCGAAAAAAGTGCAAGAGCTATTCGAACCCTTTTTGCTGGGCAAGTAGGACCTGTAAATCTACACAATATATAGTTTAAAGTTTGAGTCTATAATATTAGGTTTTGGATTTATGGCTGTTTTTGTGTCTATTGCTTCAAAAGCATTTTCAGATAATTTGTGTTTTCTGAAGAAACTACAAGAGATATCAAACCCATACTTTCTGTGCAAGAGGGGCTTGTACATCTGCACAACATGTCTTTTAAAGTTTGAACCTATCTTATTGCATTTTTGAGTTATAGCAGTTTTTACTGTTTTATTGCTCCAAAAGCCTTTTCAGCCCATGAACAGTTGTTTGTGAGTTTCGAAAAAAGTGCAAGAGCTATTCGAACCCTTTTTGCTGGGCAAGTAGGGCCTGTAAATCTACACAATATATAGTTTAAAGTTTGAGTCTATCATATTAGGTTTTGGATTTATAGCTGTTTTTGTGTCTATTGCTTCAAAAGCATTTTCAGATAATTTGTGTGTTCTGAAGAAACTACAAGAGATATCTAGCCCATACTTTCTGTGCAAGAGGGGCTTGTACATCTGCACAACATGTCTTTTAAAGTTTGAACCTATCTTATTGCATTTTTGAGTTATAGCAGTTTTTACTGTTTTATTGCTCCAAAAGCCTTTTCAGCCCATGAACAGTTGTTTGTGAGTTTCGAAAAAAGTGCAAGAGCTATTCGAACCCTTTTTGCTGGGCAAGTAGGACCTGTAAATCTACACAATATATAGTTTAAAGTTTGAGTCTATCATATTAGGTTTTGGATTTATAGCTGTTTTTGTGTCTATTGCTTCAAAAGCATTTTCAGATAATTTGTGTGTTCTGAAGAAACTATAAGAGATATCTAGCCCATACTTTCTGTGCAAGAGGGGCTTGTACATCTGCACAACATGTCTTTTAAAGTTTGAACCTATCCTATTGCATTTTTGAGTTATAGCAGTTTTTACTGTTTTATTGCTCCAAAAGCCTTTTCAGCCCATGAACAGTTGTTTGTGAGTTTCGAAAAAAGTGAAAGAGCTATTCGAACCCTTTTTGCTGGGCAAGTAGGACCTGTAAATCTACACAATATATAGTTTAAAGTTTGAGTCTATCATATTAGGTTTTGGATTTATGGCTGTTTTTGTGTCTATTGCTTCAAAAGCATTTTCAGATAATTTGTGTTTTCTGAAGAAACTACAAGAGATATCAAACCCATACTTTCTGTGCAAGAGGGGCTTGTACATCTGCACAACATGTCTTTTAAAGTTTGAACCTATCTTATTGCATTTTTGAGTTATAGCAGTTTTTACTGTTTTATTGCTCCAAAAGCCTTTTCAGCCCATGAACAGTTGTTTGTGAGTTTCGAAAAAAGTGCAAGAGCTATTCGAACCCTTTTTGCTGGGCAAGTAGGACCTGTAAATCTACACAATATATAGTTTAAAGTTTGAGTCTATCATATTAGGTTTTGGATTTATGGCTGTTTTTGTGTCTATTGCTTCAAAAGCATTTTCAGATAATTTGTGTTTTCTGAAGAAACTACAAGAGATATCAAACCCATACTTTCTGTGCAAGAGGGGCTTGTACATCTGCACAACATGTCTTTTAAAGTTTGAACCTATCTTATTGCATTTTTGAGTTATAGCAGTTTTTACTGTTTTATTGCTCCAAAAGCCTTTTCAGCCCATGAACAGTTGTTTGTGAGTTTCGAAAAAAGTGCAAGAGCTATTCGAACCCTTTTTGCTGGACAAGTAGGACCTGTAAATCTACACAATATATAGTTTAAAGTTTGAGTCTATCATATTAGGTTTTGGATTTATAGCTGTTTTTGTGTCTATTGCTTCAAAAGCATTTTCAGATAATTTGTGTTTTCTGAAGAAACTACAAGAGATATCAAACCCATACTTTCTGTGCAAGAGGGGCTTGTACATCTGCACAACATGTCTTTTAAAGTTTGAACCTATCTTATTGCATTTTTGAGTTATAGCAGTTTTTACTGTTTTATTGCTCCAAAAGCCTTTTCAGCCCATGAACAGTTGTTTGTGAGTTTCGAAAAAAGTGCAAGAGCTATTCGAACCCTTTTTGCTGGGCAAGTAGGACCTGTAAATCTACACAATATATAGTTTAAAGTTTGAGTCTATCATATTAGGTTTTGGATTTATAGCTGTTTTTGTGTCTATTGCTTCAAAAGCATTTTCAGATAATTTGTGTTTTCTGAAGAAACTACAAGAGATATCAAACCCATACTTTCTGTGCAAGAGGGGCTTGTACATCTGCACAACATGTCTTTTAAAGTTTGAACCTATCCTATTGCATTTTTGAGTTATAGCAGTTTTTACTGTTTTATTGCTCCAAAAGCCTTTTCAGCCCATGAACAGTTGTTTGTGAGTTTCGAAAAAAGTGCAAGAGCTATTCGAACCCTTTTTGCTGGACAAGTAGGACCTGTAAATCTACACAATATATAGTTTAAAGTTTGAGTCTATAATATTAGGTTTTGGATTTATGGCTGTTTTTGTGTCTATTGCTTCAAAAGCATTTTCAGATAATTTGTGTTTTCTGAAGAAACTACAAGAGATATCAAACCCATACTTTCTGTGCAAGAGGGGCTTGTACATCTGCACAACATGTCTTTTAAAGTTTGAACCTATCTTATTGCATTTTTGAGTTATAGCAGTTTTTACTGTTTTATTGCTCCAAAAGCCTTTTCAGCCCATGAACAGTTGTTTGTGAGTTTCGAAAAAAGTGCAAGAGCTATTCGAACCCTTTTTGCTGGGCAAGTAGGGCCTGTAAATCTACACAATATATAGTTTAAAGTTTGAGTCTATCATATTAGGTTTTGGATTTATAGCTGTTTTTGTGTCTATTGCTTCAAAAGCATTTTCAGATAATTTGTGTGTTCTGAAGAAACTACAAGAGATATCTAGCCCATACTTTCTGTGCAAGAGGGGCTTGTACATCTGCACAACATGTCTTTTAAAGTTTGAACCTATCTTATTGCATTTTTGAGTTATAGCAGTTTTTACTGTTTTATTGCTCCAAAAGCCTTTTCAGCCCATGAACAGTTGTTTGTGAGTTTCGAAAAAAGTGCAAGAGCTATTCGAACCCTTTTTGCTGGGCAAGTAGGACCTGTAAATCTACACAATATATAGTTTAAAGTTTGAGTCTATCATATTAGGTTTTGGATTTATAGCTGTTTTTGTGTCTATTGCTTCAAAAGCATTTTCAGATAATTTGTGTGTTCTGAAGAAACTATAAGAGATATCTAGCCCATACTTTCTGTGCAAGAGGGGCTTGTACATCTGCACAACATGTCTTTTAAAGTTTGAACCTATCCTATTGCATTTTTGAGTTATAGCAGTTTTTACTGTTTTATTGCTCCAAAAGCCTTTTCAGCCCATGAACAGTTGTTTGTGAGTTTCGAAAAAAGTGCAAGAGCTATTCGAACCCTTTTTGCTGGGCAAGTAGGACCTGTAAATCTACACAATATATAGTTTAAAGTTTGAGTCTATCATATTAGGTTTTGGATTTATAGCTGTTTTTGTGTCTATTGCTTCAAAAGCATTTTCAGATAATTTGTGTGTTCTGAAGAAACTACAAGAGATATCTAGCCCATACTTTCTGTGCAAGAGGGGCTTGTACATCTGCACAACATGTCTTTTAAAGTTTGAACCTATCTTATTGCATTTTTGAGTTATAGCAGTTTTTACTGTTTTATTGCTCCAAAAGCCTTTTCAGCCCATGAACAGTTGTTTGTGAGTTTCGAAAAAAGTGCAAGAGCTATTCGAACCCTTTTTGCTGGGCAAGTAGGACCTGTAAATCTACACAATATATAGTTTAAAGTTTGAGTCTATCATATTAGGTTTTGGATTTATGGCTGTTTTTGTGTCTATTGCTTCAAAAGCATTTTCAGATAATTTGTGTGTTCTGAAGAAACTACAAGAGATATGTAACCCATACTTTCTGTGCAAGAGGGGCTTGTACATCTGCACAACATGTCTTTTAAAGTTTGAACCTATCCTATTGCATTTTTGAGTTATAGCAGTTTTTACTGTTTTATTGCTCCAAAAGCCTTTTCAGCCCATGAACAGTTGTTTGTGAGTTTCGAAAAAAGTGCAAGAGCTATTCGAACCCTTTTTGCTGGACAAGTAGGACCTGTAAATCTACACAATATATAGTTTAAAGTTTGAGTCTATCATATTAGGTTTTGGATTTATAGCTGTTTTTGTGTCTATTGCTTCAAAAGCATTTTCAGATAATTTGTGTTTTCTGAAGAAACTACAAGAGATATCAAACCCATACTTTCTGTGCAAGAGGGGCTTGTACATCTGCACAACATGTCTTTTAAAGTTTGAACCTATCTTATTGCATTTTTGAGTTATAGCAGTTTTTACTGTTTTATTGCTCCAAAAGCCTTTTCAGCCCATGAACAGTTGTTTGTGAGTTTCGAAAAAAGTGCAAGAGCTATTCGAACCCTTTTTGCTGGGCAAGTAGGGCCTGTAAATCTACACAATATATAGTTTAAAGTTTGAGTCTATCATATTAGGTTTTGGATTTATAGCTGTTTTTGTGTCTATTGCTTCAAAAGCATTTTCAGATAATTTGTGTTTTCTGAAGAAACTACAAGAGATATCAAACCCATACTTTCTGTGCAAGAGGGGCTTGTACATCTGCACAACATGTCTTTTAAAGTTTGAACCTATCTTATTGCATTTTTGAGTTATAGCAGTTTTTACTGTTTTATTGCTCCAAAAGCCTTTTCAGCCCATGAACAGTTGTTTGTGAGTTTCGAAAAAAGTGCAAGAGCTATTCGAACCCTTTTTGCTGGGCAAGTAGGACCTGTAAATCTACACAATATATAGTGTAAAGTTTGAGTCTATCATATTAGGTTTTGGATTTATAGCTGTTTTTGTGTCTATTGCTTCAAAAACATTTTCAGATAATTTGTGTGTTCTGAAGAAACTACAAGAGATATCTAGCCCATACTTTCTGTGCAAGAGGGGCTTGTACATCTGCACAACATGTCTTTTAAAGTTTGAACCTATCCTATTGCATTTTTGAGTTATAGCAGTTTTTACTGTTTTATTGCTCCAAAAGCCTTTTCAGCCCATGAACAGTTGTTTGTGAGTTTCGAAAAAAGTGCAAGAGCTATTCGAACCCTTTTTGCTGGGCAAGTAGGACCTGTAAATCTACACAATATATAGTTTAAAGTTTGAGTCTATAATATTAGGTTTTGGATTTATGGCTGTTTTTGTGTCTATTGCTTCAAAAGCATTTTCAGATAATTTGTGTTTTCTGAAGAAACTACAAGAGATATCAAACCCATACTTTCTGTGCAAGAGGGGCTTGTACATCTGCACAACATGTCTTTTAAAGTTTGAACCTATCTTATTGCATTTTTGAGTTATAGCAGTTTTTACTGTTTTATTGCTCCAAAAGCCTTTTCAGCCCATGAACAGTTGTTTGTGAGTTTCGAAAAAAGTGCAAGAGCTATTCGAACCCTTTTTGCTGGGCAAGTAGGGCCTGTAAATCTACACAATATATAGTTTAAAGTTTGAGTCTATCATATTAGGTTTTGGATTTATAGCTGTTTTTGTGTCTATTGCTTCAAAAGCATTTTCAGATAATTTGTGTGTTCTGAAGAAACTACAAGAGATATCTAGCCCATACTTTCTGTGCAAGAGGGGCTTGTACATCTGCACAACATGTCTTTTAAAGTTTGAACCTATCTTATTGCATTTTTGAGTTATAGCAGTTTTTACTGTTTTATTGCTCCAAAAGCCTTTTCAGCCCATGAACAGTTGTTTGTGAGTTTCGAAAAAAGTGCAAGAGCTATTCGAACCCTTTTTGCTGGGAAAGTAGGACCTGTAAATCTACACAATATATAGTTTAAAGTTTGAGTCTATAATATTAGGTTTTGGATTTATGGCTGTTTTTGTGTCTATTGCTTCAAAAGCATTTTCAGATAATTTGTGTTTTCTGAAGAAACTACAAGAGATATCAAACCCATACTTTCTGTGCAAGAGGGGCTTGTACATCTGCACAACATGTCTTTTAAAGTTTGAACCTATCTTATTGCATTTTTGAGTTATAGCAGTTTTTACTGTTTTATTGCTCCAAAAGCCTTTTCAGCCCATGAACAGTTGTTTGTGAGTTTCGAAAAAAGTGCAAGAGCTATTCGAACCCTTTTTGCTGGGCAAGTAGGGCCTGTAAATCTACACAATATATAGTTTAAAGTTTGAGTCTATCATATTAGGTTTTGGATTTATAGCTGTTTTTGTGTCTATTGCTTCAAAAGCATTTTCAGATAATTTGTGTGTTCTGAAGAAACTACAAGAGATATCTAGCCCATACTTTCTGTGCAAGAGGGGCTTGTACATCTGCACAACATGTCTTTTAAAGTTTGAACCTATCTTATTGCATTTTTGAGTTATAGCAGTTTTTACTGTTTTATTGCTCCAAAAGCCTTTTCAGCCCATGAACAGTTGTTTGTGAGTTTCGAAAAAAGTGCAAGAGCTATTCGAACCCTTTTTGCTGGGCAAGTAGGACCTGTAAATCTACACAATATATAGTTTAAAGTTTGAGTCTATCATATTAGGTTTTGGATTTATAGCTGTTTTTGTGTCTATTGCTTCAAAAGCATTTTCAGATAATTTGTGTGTTCTGAAGAAACTATAAGAGATATCTAGCCCATACTTTCTGTGCAAGAGGGGCTTGTACATCTGCACAACATGTCTTTTAAAGTTTGAACCTATCCTATTGCATTTTTGAGTTATAGCAGTTTTTACTGTTTTATTGCTCCAAAAGCCTTTTCAGCCCATGAACAGTTGTTTGTGAGTTTCGAAAAAAGTGCAAGAGCTATTCGAACCCTTTTTGCTGGGCAAGTAGGACCTGTAAATCTACACAATATATAGTTTAAAGTTTGAGTCTATCATATTAGGTTTTGGATTTATAGCTGTTTTTGTGTATATTGCTTCAAAAGCATTTTCAGATAATTTGTGTGTTCTGAAGAAACTACAAGAGATATCTAGCCCATACTTTCTGTGCAAGAGGGGCTTGTACATCTGCACAACATGTCTTTTAAAGTTTGAACCTATCTTATTGCATTTTTGAGTTATAGCAGTTTTTACTGTTTTATTGCTCCAAAAGCCTTTTCAGCCCATGAACAGTTGTTTGTGAGTTTCGAAAAAAGTGCAAGAGCTATTCGAACCCTTTTTGCTGGGCAAGTAGGACCTGTAAATCTACACAATATATAGTTTAAAGTTTGAGTCTATCATATTAGGTTTTGGATTTATGGCTGTTTTTGTGTCTATTGCTTCAAAAGCATTTTCAGATAATTTGTGTGTTCTGAAGAAACTACAAGAGATATGTAACCCATACTTTCTGTGCAAGAGGGGCTTGTACATCTGCACAACATGTCTTTTAAAGTTTGAACCTATCCTATTGCATTTTTGAGTTATAGCAGTTTTTACTGTTTTATTGCTCCAAAAGCCTTTTCAGCCCATGAACAGTTGTTTGTGAGTTTCGAAAAAAGTGCAAGAGCTATTCGAACCCTTTTTGCTGGACAAGTAGGACCTGTAAATCTACACAATATATAGTTTAAAGTTTGAGTCTATCATATTAGGTTTTGGATTTATAGCTGTTTTTGTGTCTATTGCTTCAAAAGCATTTTCAGATAATTTGTGTTTTCTGAAGAAACTACAAGAGATATCAAACCCATACTTTCTGTGCAAGAGGGGCTTGTACATCTGCACAACATGTCTTTTAAAGTTTGAACCTATCTTATTGCATTTTTGAGTTATAGCAGTTTTTACTGTTTTATTGCTCCAAAAGCCTTTTCAGCCCATGAACAGTTGTTTGTGAGTTTCGAAAAAAGTGCAAGAGCTATTCGAACCCTTTTTGCTGGGCAAGTAGGACCTGTAAATCTACACAATATATAGTTTAAAGTTTGAGTCTATAATATAAGGTTTTGGATTTATGGCTGTTTTTGTGTCTATTGCTTCAAAAGCATTTTCAGATAATTTGTGTTTTCTGAAGAAACTACAAGAGATATCAAACCCATACTTTCTGTGCAAGAGGGGCTTGTACATCTGCACAACATGTCTTTTAAAGTTTGAACCTATCTTATTGCATTTTTGAGTTATAGCAGTTTTTACTGTTTTATTGCTCCAAAAGCCTTTTCAGCCCATGAACAGTTGTTTGTGAGTTTCGAAAAAAGTGCAAGAGCTATTCGAACCCTTTTTGCTGGGCAAGTAGGGCCTGTAAATCTACACAATATATAGTTTAAAGTTTGAGTCTATCATATTAGGTTTTGGATTTATAGCTGTTTTTGTGTCTATTGCTTCAAAAGCATTTTCAGATAATTTGTGTGTTCTGAAGAAACTACAAGAGATATCTAGCCCATACTTTCTGTGCAAGAGGGGCTTGTACATCTGCACAACATGTCTTTTAAAGTTTGAACCTATCTTATTGCATTTTTGAGTTATAGCAGTTTTTACTGTTTTATTGCTCCAAAAGCCTTTTCAGCCCATGAACAGTTGTTTGTGAGTTTCGAAAAAAGTGCAAGAGCTATTCGAACCCTTTTTGCTGGGCAAGTAGGACCTGTAAATCTACACAATATATAGTTTAAAGTTTGAGTCTATCATATTAGGTTTTGGATTTATAGCTGTTTTTGTGTCAATTGCTTCAAAAACATTTTCAGATAATTTGTGTGTTCTGAAGAAACTACAAGAGATATCTAGCCCATACTTTCTGTGCAAGAGGGGCTTGTACATCTGCACAACATGTCTTTTAAAGTTTGAACCTATCCTATTGCATTTTTGAGTTATAGCAGTTTTTACTGTTTTATTGCTCCAAAAGCCTTTTCAGCCCATGAACAGTTGTTTGTGAGTTTCGAAAAAAGTGCAAGAGCTATTCGAACCCTTTTTGCTGGGCAAGTAGGACCTGTAAATCTACACAATATATAGTTTAAAGTTTGAGTCTATAATATTAGGTTTTGGATTTATGGCTGTTTTTGTGTCTATTGCTTCAAAAGCATTTTCAGATAATTTGTGTTTTCTGAAGAAACTACAAGAGATATCAAACCCATACTTTCTGTGCAAGAGGGGCTTGTACATCTGCACAACATGTCTTTTAAAGTTTGAACCTATCTTATTGCATTTTTGAGTTATAGCAGTTTTTACTGTTTTATTGCTCCAAAAGCCTTTTCAGCCCATGAACAGTTGTTTGTGAGTTTCGAAAAAAGTGAAAGAGCTATTCGAACCCTTTTTGCTGGGCAAGTAGGACCTGTAAATCTACACAATATATAGTTTAAAGTTTGAGTCTATCATATTAGGTTTTGGATTTATGGCTGTTTTTGTGTCTATTGCTTCAAAAGCATTTTCAGATAATTTGTGTTTTCTGAAGAAACTACAAGAGATATCAAACCCATACTTTCTGTGCAAGAGGGGCTTGTAAATCTGCACAACATGTCTTTTAAAGTTTGAACCTATCTTATTGCATTTTTGAGTTATAGCAGTTTTTACTGTTTTATTGCTCCAAAAGCCTTTTCAGCCCATGAACAGTTGTTTGTGAGTTTCGAAAAAAGTGCAAGAGCTATTCGAACCCTTTTTGCTGGGCAAGTAGGACCTGTAAATCTACACAATATATAGTTTAAAGTTTGAGTCTATCATATTAGGTTTTGGATTTATAGCTGTTTTTGTGTCTATTGCTTCAAAAGCATTTTCAGATAATTTGTGTGTTCTGAAGAAACTATAAGAGATATCTAGCCCATACTTTCTGTGCAAGAGGGGCTTGTACATCTGCACAACATGTCTTTTAAAGTTTGAACCTATCCTATTGCATTTTTGAGTTATAGCAGTTTTTACTGTTTTATTGCTCCAAAAGCCTTTTCAGCCCATGAACAGTTGTTTGTGAGTTTCGAAAAAAGTGAAAGAGCTATTCGAACCCTTTTTGCTGGGCAAGTAGGACCTGTAAATCTACACAATATATAGTTTAAAGTTTGAGTCTATCATATTAGGTTTTGGATTTATGGCTGTTTTTGTGTCTATTGCTTCAAAAGCATTTTCAGATAATTTGTGTTTTCTGAAGAAACTACAAGAGATATCAAACCCATACTTTCTGTGCAAGAGGGGCTTGTACATCTGCACAACATGTCTTTTAAAGTTTGAACCTATCTTATTGCATTTTTGAGTTATAGCAGTTTTTACTGTTTTATTGCTCCAAAAGCCTTTTCAGCCCATGAACAGTTGTTTGTGAGTTTCGAAAAAAGTGCAAGAGCTATTCGAACCCTTTTTGCTGGGCAAGTAGGACCTGTAAATCTACACAATATATAGTTTAAAGTTTGAGTCTATCATATTAGGTTTTGGATTTATGGCTGTTTTTGTGTCTATTGCTTCAAAAGCATTTTCAGATAATTTGTGTTTTCTGAAGAAACTACAAGAGATATCAAACCCATACTTTCTGTGCAAGAGGGGCTTGTACATCTGCACAACATGTCTTTTAAAGTTTGAACCTATCTTATTGCATTTTTGAGTTATAGCAGTTTTTACTGTTTTATTGCTCCAAAAGCCTTTTCAGCCCATGAACAGTTGTTTGTGAGTTTCGAAAAAAGTGCAAGAGCTATTCGAACCCTTTTTGCTGGGCAAGTAGGACCTGTAAATCTACACAATATATAGTTTAAAGTTTGAGTCTATCATATTAGGTTTTGGATTTATGGCTGTTTTTGTGTCTATTGCTTCAAAAGCATTTTCATATAATTTGTGTTTTCTGAAGAAACTACAAGAGATATCAAACCCATACTTTCTGTGCAAGAGGGGCTTGTACATCTGCACAACATGTCTTTTAAAGTTTGAACCTATCTTATTGCATTTTTGAGTTATAGCAGTTTTTACTGTTTTATTGCTCCAAAAGCCTTTTCAGCCCATGAACAGTTGTTTGTGAGTTTCGAAAAAAGTGCAAGAGCTATTCGAACCCTTTTTGCTGGGCAAGTAGGACCTGTAAATCTACACAATATATAGTTTAAAGTTTGAGTCTATCATATTAGGTTTTGGATTTATGGCTGTTTTTGTGTCTATTGCTTCAAAAGCATTTTCAGATAATTTGTGTTTTCTGAAGAAACTACAAGAGATATCAAACCCATACTTTCTGTGCAAGAGGGGCTTGTAAATCTGCACAACATGTCTTTTAAAGTTTGAACCTATCTTATTGCATTTTTGAGTTATAGCAGTTTTTACTGTTTTATTGCTCCAAAAGCCTTTTCAGCCCATGAACAGTTGTTTGTGAGTTTCGAAAAAAGTGCAAGAGCTATTCGAACCCTTTTTGCTGGGCAAGTAGGACCTGTAAATCTACACAATATATAGTTTAAAGTTTGAGTCTATCATATTAGGTTTTGGATTTATAGCTGTTTTTGTGTCTATTGCTTCAAAAGCATTTTCAGATAATTTGTGTGTTCTGAAGAAACTATAAGAGATATCTAGCCCATACTTTCTGTGCAAGAGGGGCTTGTACATCTGCACAACATGTCTTTTAAAGTTTGAACCTATCCTATTGCATTTTTGAGTTATAGCAGTTTTTACTGTTTTATTGCTCCAAAAGCCTTTTCAGCCCATGAACAGTTGTTTGTGAGTTTCGAAAAAAGTGAAAGAGCTATTCGAACCCTTTTTGCTGGGCAAGTAGGACCTGTAAATCTACACAATATATAGTTTAAAGTTTGAGTCTATCATATTAGGTTTTGGATTTATGGCTGTTTTTGTGTCTATTGCTTCAAAAGCATTTTCAGATAATTTGTGTTTTCTGAAGAAACTACAAGAGATATCAAACCCATACTTTCTGTGCAAGAGGGGCTTGTACATCTGCACAACATGTCTTTTAAAGTTTGAACCTATCTTATTGCATTTTTGAGTTATAGCAGTTTTTACTGTTTTATTGCTCCAAAAGCCTTTTCAGCCCATGAACAGTTGTTTGTGAGTTTCGAAAAAAGTGCAAGAGCTATTCGAACCCTTTTTGCTGGGCAAGTAGGACCTGTAAATCTACACAATATATAGTTTAAAGTTTGAGTCTATCATATTAGGTTTTGGATTTATGGCTGTTTTTGTGTCTATTGCTTCAAAAGCATTTTCAGATAATTTGTGTTTTCTGAAGAAACTACAAGAGATATCAAACCCATACTTTCTGTGCAAGAGGGGCTTGTACATCTGCACAACATGTCTTTTAAAGTTTGAACCTATCTTATTGCATTTTTGAGTTATAGCAGTTTTTACTGTTTTATTGCTCCAAAAGCCTTTTCAGCCCATGAACAGTTGTTTGTGAGTTTCGAAAAAAGTGCAAGAGCTATTCGAACCCTTTTTGCTGGGCAAGTAGGACCTGTAAATCTACACAATATATAGTTTAAAGTTTGAGTCTATCATATTAGGTTTTGGATTTATGGCTGTTTTTGTGTCTATTGCTTCAAAAGCATTTTCATATAATTTGTGTTTTCTGAAGAAACTACAAGAGATATCAAACCCATACTTTCTGTGCAAGAGGGGCTTGTACATCTGCACAACATGTCTTTTAAAGTTTGAACCTATCTTATTGCATTTTTGAGTTATAGCAGTTTTTACTGTTTTATTGCTCCAAAAGCCTTTTCAGCCCATGAAAAGTTGTTTGTGAGTTTCGAAAAAAGTGCAAGAGCTATTCGAACCCTTTTTGCTGGGCAAGTAGGACCTGTAAATCTACACAATATATAGTTTAAAGTTTGAGTCTATCATATTAGGTTTTGGATTTATAGCTGTTTTTGTGTCTATTGCTTCAAAAGCATTTTCAGATAATTTGTGTGTTCTGAAGAAACTACAAGAGATATCTAACCCATACTTTCTGTGCAAGAGGGGCTTGTACATCTGCACAACATGTCTTTTAAAGTTTGAACCTATCTTATTGCATTTTTGAGTTATAGCAGTTTTTACTGTTTTATTGCTCCAAAAGCCTTTTCAGCCCATGAACAGTTGTTTGTGAGTTTCGAAAAAAGTGCAAGAGCTATTCGAACCCTTTTTGCTGGACAAGTAGGACCTGTAAATCTACACAATATATAGTTTAAAGTTTGAGTCTATCATATTAGGTTTTGGATTTATAGCTGTTTTTGTGTCTATTGCTTCAAAAGCATTTTCAGATAATTTGTGTGTTCTGAAGAAACTACAAGAGATATCTAACCCATACTTTCTGTGCAAGAGGGGCTTGTACATCTGCACAACATGTCTTTTAAAGTTTGAACCTATCCTATTGCATTTTTGAGTTATAGCAGTTTTTACTGTTTTATTGCTCCAAAAGCCTTTTCAGCCCATGAACAGTTGTTTGTGAGTTTCGAAAAAAGTGAAAGAGCTATTCGAACCCTTTTTGCTGGGCAAGTAGGACCTGTAAATCTACACAATATATAGTTTAAAGTTTGAGTCTATCATATTAGGTTTTGGATTTATGGCTGTTTTTGTGTCTATTGCTTCAAAAGCATTTTCAGATAATTTGTGTTTTCTGAAGAAACTACAAGAGATATATATCAAACCCATACTTTCTGTGCAAGAGGGGCTTGTACATCTGCACAACATGTCTTTTAAAGTTTGAACCTATCTTATTGCATTTTTGAGTTATAGCAGTTTTTACTGTTTTATTGCTCCAAAAGCCTTTTCAGCCCATGAACAGTTGTTTGTGAGTTTCGAAAAAAGTGCAAGAGCTATTCGAACCCTTTTTGCTGGGCAACTATCCATCCATCCATCCATTTTCTACCGCTTGTTCCCTTTCGGGGTCGCGGGTGACTGGAGCCTATCCCAGTGACTTCGGGCCTTAGGCGGGGTACATCCTGGACAGTGGCCAACTTGTCGCAGGGCCAACACAGAGACACAGACATTACAGACAGTTCACGCTCACATTCATTCACTAGGGCCAATTTAGAGTCACCAATTTTACCTAACACATGCATGTGTTTGGACGGTGGGAGGAGCCGGAGAACCCGGAGAGAACCCACGGTAACACGAGGAGAACATGCAAACTCCACCCAGAGAGATCATGTGATGTTGGTCTGGTCCGGGAATCGAACCCATGATCTCCTTCTTGGGAGGCAAGAGCGCTAACCGCCTTTGCCACCGTGCACCCCGCTGGGCAACTAGGACCTGTAAATCTACACAATATATAGTTTAAAGTTTGAGTCTATCATATTAGGTTTTGGATTTATGGCTGTTTTTGTGTCTATTGCTTCAAAAGCATTTTCAGATAATTTGTGTGTTCTGAAGAAACTACAAGAGATATGTAACCCATACTTTCTGTGCAAGAGGGGCTTGTACATCTGCACAACATGTCTTTTAAAGTTTGAACCTATCTTATTGCATTTTTGAGTTATAGCAGTTTTTACTGTTTTATTGCTCCAAAAGCCTTTTCAGCCCATGAACAGTTGTTTGTGAGTTTCGAAAAAAGTGCAAGAGCTATTCGAACCCTTTTTGCTGGGCAAGTAGGACCTGTAAATCTACACAATATATAGTGTAAAGTTTGAGTCTATCATATTAGGTTTTGGATTTATAGCTGTTTTTGTGTCTATTGCTTCAAAAAACATTTTCAGATAATTTGTGTGTTCTGAAGAAACTACAAGAGATATCTAGCCCATACTTTCTGTGCAAGAGGGGCTTGTACATCTGCACAACATGTCTTTTAAAGTTTGAACCTATCCTATTGCATTTTTGAGTTATAGCAGTTTTTACTGTTTTATTGCTCCAAAAGCCTTTTCAGCCCATGAACAGTTGTTTGTGAGTTTCGAAAAAAGTGCAAGAGCTATTCGAACCCTTTTTGCTGGGCAAGTAGGACCTGTAAATCTACACAATATATAGTTTAAAGTTTGAGTCTATAATATTAGGTTTTGGATTTATGGCTGTTTTTGTGTCTATTGCTTCAAAAGCATTTTCAGATAATTTGTGTTTTCTGAAGAAACTACAAGAGATATCAAACCCATACTTTCTGTGCAAGAGGGGCTTGTACATCTGCACAACATGTCTTTTAAAGTTTGAACCTATCTTATTGCATTTTTGAGTTATAGCAGTTTTTACTGTTTTATTGCTCCAAAAGCCTTTTCAGCCCATGAACAGTTGTTTGTGAGTTTCGAAAAAAGTGCAAGAGCTATTCGAACCCTTTTTGCTGGGCAAGTAGGGCCTGTAAATCTACACAATATATAGTTTAAAGTTTGAGTCTATCATATTAGGTTTTGGATTTATAGCTGTTTTTGTGTCTATTGCTTCAAAAGCATTTTCAGATAATTTGTGTGTTCTGAAGAAACTACAAGAGATATCTAGCCCATACTTTCTGTGCAAGAGGGGCTTGTACATCTGCACAACATGTCTTTTAAAGTTTGAACCTATCTTATTGCATTTTTGAGTTATAGCAGTTTTTACTGTTTTATTGCTCCAAAAGCCTTTTCAGCCCATGAACAGTTGTTTGTGAGTTTCGAAAAAAGTGCAAGAGCTATTCGAACCCTTTTTGCTGGGCAAGTAGGACCTGTAAATCTACACAATATATAGTTTAAAGTTTGAGTCTATCATATTAGGTTTTGGATTTATAGCTGTTTTTGTGTCTATTGCTTCAAAAACATTTTCAGATAATTTGTGTGTTCTGAAGAAACTACAAGAGATATCTAGCCCATACTTTCTCTGCAAGAGGGGGTTGTACATCTGCACAACATGTCTTTTAAAGTTTGAACCTATCCTATTGCATTTTTGAGTTATAGCAGTTTTTACTGTTTTATTGCTCCAAAAGCCTTTTCAGCCCATGAACAGTTGTTTGTGAGTTTCGAAAAAAGTGCAAGAGCTATTCGAACCCTTTTTGCTGGGCAAGTAGGACCTGTAAATCTACACAATATATTGTTTAAAGTTTGAGTCTATCATATTAGGTTTTGGATTTATAGCTGTTTTTGTGTCTATTGCTTCAAAAGCATTTTCAGATCATTTGTGTGTTCTGAAGAAACTACAAGAGATATCTAGCCCATACTTTCTGTGCCAGAGGGGCTTGTACATCTGCACAACATGTCTTTTAAAGTTTGAACCTATCTTATTGCATTTTTGAGTTATAGCAGTTTTTACTGTTTTATTGCTCCAAAGGCCTTTTCAGCCCATGAACAGTTGTTTGTGAGTTTCGAAAAAAGTGCAAGAGCTATTCGAACCCTTTTTGCTGGGCAAGTAGGACCTGTAAATCTACACAATATATAGTTTAAAGTTTGAGTCTATCATATTAGGTTTTGGATTTATGGCTGTTTTTGTGTCTATTGCTTCAAAAGCATTTTCAGATAATTTGTGTTTTCTGAAGAAACTACAAGAGATATCAAACCCATACTTTCTGTGCAAGAGGGGCTTGTAAATCTGCACAACATGTCTTTTAAAGTTTGAACCTATCTTATTGCATTTTTGAGTTATAGCAGTTTTTACTGTTTTATTGCTCCAAAAGCCTTTTCAGCCCATGAACAGTTGTTTGTGAGTTTCGAAAAAAGTGCAAGAGCTATTCGAACCCTTTTTGCTGGGCAAGTAGGACCTGTAAATCTACACAATATATAGTTTAAAGTTTGAGTCTATCATATTAGGTTTTGGATTTATAGCTGTTTTTGTGTCTATTGCTTCAAAAGCATTTTCAGATAATTTGTGTGTTCTGAAGAAACTATAAGAGATATCTAGCCCATACTTTCTGTGCAAGAGGGGCTTGTACATCTGCACAACATGTCTTTTAAAGTTTGAACCTATCCTATTGCATTTTTGAGTTATAGCAGTTTTTACTGTTTTATTGCTCCAAAAGCCTTTTCAGCCCATGAACAGTTGTTTGTGAGTTTCGAAAAAAGTGAAAGAGCTATTCGAACCCTTTTTGCTGGGCAAGTAGGACCTGTAAATCTACACAATATATAGTTTAAAGTTTGAGTCTATCATATTAGGTTTTGGATTTATGGCTGTTTTTGTGTCTATTGCTTCAAAAGCATTTTCAGATAATTTGTGTTTTCTGAAGAAACTACAAGAGATATCAAACCCATACTTTCTGTGCAAGAGGGGCTTGTACATCTGCACAACATGTCTTTTAAAGTTTGAACCTATCTTATTGCATTTTTGAGTTATAGCAGTTTTTACTGTTTTATTGCTCCAAAAGCCTTTTCAGCCCATGAACAGTTGTTTGTGAGTTTCGAAAAAAGTGCAAGAGCTATTCGAACCCTTTTTGCTGGGCAAGTAGGACCTGTAAATCTACACAATATATAGTTTAAAGTTTGAGTCTATCATATTAGGTTTTGGATTTATGGCTGTTTTTGTGTCTATTGCTTCAAAAGCATTTTCAGATGATTTGTGTTTTCTGAAGAAACTACAAGAGATATCAAACCCATACTTTCTGTGCAAGAGGGGCTTGTAAATCTGCACAACATGTCTTTTAAAGTTTGAACCTATCTTATTGCATTTTTGAGTTATAGCAGTTTTTACTGTTTTATTGCTCCAAAAGCCTTTTCAGCCCATGAACAGTTGTTTGTGAGTTTCGAAAAAAGTGCAAGAGCTATTCGAACCCTTTTTGCTGGGCAAGTAGGACCTGTAAATCTACACAATATATAGTTTAAAGTTTGAGTCTATCATATTAGGTTTTGGATTTATGGCTGTTTTTGTGTCTATTGCTTCAAAAGCATTTTCAGATAATTTGTGTTTTCTGAAGAAACTACAAGAGATATCAAACCCATACTTTCTGTGCAAGAGGGGCTTGTACATCTGCAAAACATGTCTTTTAAAGTTTGAACCTATCTTATTGCATTTTTGAGTTATAGCCGTTTTTACTGTTTTATTGCTCCAAAAGCCTTTTCAGCCCATGAACAGTTGTTTGTGAGTTTCGAAAAAAGTGCAAGAGCTATTCGAACCCTTTTTGCTGGGCAAGTAGGGCCTGTAAATCTACACAATATATAGTTTAAAGTTTGAGTCTATCATATTAGGTTTTGGATTTATAGCTGTTTTTGTGTCTATTGCTTCAAAAACATTTTCAGATAATTTGTGTTTTCTGAAGAAACTACAAAAGACATCAAACCCATACTTTCTGTGCAAGAGGGGCTTATACATCTGCACAACATGTCTTTTAAAGTTTGAACCTATCTTATTGCATTTTTGAGTTATAGCAGTTTTTACTGTTTTATTGCTCCAAAAGCCTTTTCAGCCCATGAACAGTTGTTTGTGAGTTTCGAAAAAAGTGCAAGAGCTATTCGAACCCTTTTTGCTGGGCAAGTAGGACCTGCTGTAAATCTACACAATATATAGTTTAAAGTTTGAGTCTATCATATTAGGTTTTGGATTTATGGCTGTTTTTGTGTCTATTGCTTCAAAAGCATTTTCAGATAATTTGTGTGTTCTGAAGAAACTACAAGAGATATCAAACCCATACTTTCTGTGCAAGAGGGGCTTGTACATCTGCACAACATGTCTTTTAAAGTTTGAACCTATCTTATTGCATTTTTGAGTTATAGCAGTTTTTACTGTTTTATTGCTCCAAAAGCCTTTTCAGCCCATGAACAGTTGTTTGTGAGTTTCGAAAAAAGTGCAAGAGCTATTCGAACCCTTTTTGCTGGGCAAGTAGGACCTGTAAATCTACACAATATATAGTTTAAAGTTTGAGTCTATCATATTAGGTTTTGGATTTATGGCTGTTTTTGTGTCTATTGCTTCAAAAGCATTTTCAGATAATTTGTGTTTTCTGAAGAAACTACAAGAGATATCAAACCCATACTTTCTGTGCAAGAGGGGCTTGTACATCTGCACAACATGTCTTTTAAAGTTTGAACCTATCTTATTGCATTTTTGAGTTATAGCAGTTTTTACTGTTTTATTGCTCCAAAAGCCTTTTCAGCCCATGAACAGTTGTTTGTGAGTTTCGAAAAAAGTGCAAGAGCTATTCGAACCCTTTTTGCTGGGCAAGTAGGACCTGTAAATCTACACAATATATAGTTTAAAGTTTGAGTCTATCATATTGGGTTTTGGATTTATGGCTGTTTTTGTGTCTATTGCTTCAAAAGCATTTTCAGATAATTTGTGAGTTCTGAAGAAACTACAAGAGATATCTAACCCATACTTTCTGTGCAAGAGGGGCTTGTACATCTGCACAACATGTCTTTTAAAGTTTGAACCTATCTTATTGAATTTTTGAGTTATAGCAGTTTTTACTTTTTTATTGCTCCAAAAGCCTTTTCAGCCCATGAACAGTTGTTTTTGAGTTTCGAAAAAAGTGCAAGAGCTATTCGAACCCTTTTTGCTGGGCAAGTAGGACCTGTAAATCTACACAATATATAGTTTAAAGTTTGAGTCTATCATATTAGGTTTTGGATTTATGGCTGTTTTTGTGTCTATTGCTTCAAAAGCATTTTCAGATAATTTGTGTTTTCTGAAGAAACTACAAGAGATATCAAACCCATACTTTCTGTGCAAGAGGGGCTTGTACATCTGCACAACATGTCTTTTAAAGTTTGAACCTATCTTATTGCATTTTTGAGTTATAGCAGTTTTTACTGTTTTATTGCTCCAAAAGCCTTTTCAGCCCATGAACAGTTGTTTGTGAGTTTCGAAAAAAGTGCAAGAGCTATTCGAACCCTTTTTGCTGGGCAAGTAGGACCTGTAAATCTACACAATATATAGTTTAAAGTTTGAGTCTATCATATTGGGTTTTGGATTTATGGCTGTTTTTGTGTCTATTGCTTCAAAAGCATTTTCAGATAATTTGTGAGTTCTGAAGAAACTACAAGAGATATCTAACCCATACTTTCTGTGCAAGAGGGGCTTGTACATCTGCACAACATGTCTTTTAAAGTTTGAACCTATCTTATTGAATTTTTGAGTTATAGCAGTTTTTACTTTTTTATTGCTCCAAAAGCCTTTTCAGCCCATGAACAGTTGTTTTTGAGTTTCGAAAAAAGTGCAAGAGCTATTCGAACCCTTTTTGCTGGGCAAGTAGGACCTGTAAATCTACACAATATATAGTTTAAAGTTTGAGTCTATCATATTAGGTTTTGGATTTATGGCTGTTTTTGTGTCTATTGCTTCAAAAGCATTTTCAGATAATTTGTGTGTTCTGAAGAAACTACAAGAGATATCTAACCCATACTTTCTGTGCAAGAGGGGCTTGTACATCTGCACAACATGTCTTTTAAAGTTTGAACCTATCTTATTGCATTTTTGAGTTATAGCAGTTTTTACTGTTTTATTGCTCTAAAAGCCTTTTCAGCCCATGAACAGTTGTTTGTGAGTTTCGAAAAAAGTGCAAGAGCTATTCGAACCCTTTTTGCTGGGCAAGTAGGACCTGTAAATCTACACAATATATAGTTTAAAGTTTGAGTCTATCATATTAGGTTTTGGATTTATGGCTGTTTTTGTGTCTATTGCTTCAAAAGTATTTTCAGATCATTTGTGTTTTCTGAAGAAACTACAAGAGATATCAAACCCATACTTTCTGTGCAAGAGGGGCTTGTACATCTGCACAACATGTCTTTCAAAGTTTGAACTTATCTTATTGCATTTTTGAGTTATAGCAGTTTTTACTGTTTTATTGCTCCAAAAGCCTTTTCAGCCCATGAACAGTTGTTTGTGAGTTTCGAAAAAAGTGCAAGAGCTATTCGAACCCTTTTTGATGGGCAAGTAGGACCTGTAAATCTACACAATATATAGTTTAAAGTTTGAGTCTATCATATTAGGTTTTGGATTTATGGCTGTTTTTGTGTCTATTGCTTCAAAAGCATTTTCAGATAATTTGTGTTTTCTGAAGAAACTACAAGCGATATCAAACCCATACTTTCTGTGCAAGAGGGGCTTGTACATCTGCACAACATGTATTTTAAAGTTTGAACCTATCTTATTGCATTTTTGAGTTATAGCAGTTTTTACTGTTGTATTGCTCCAAAAGCCTTTTCAGCCCATGAACAGTTGTTTGTGAGTTTCGAAAAAAGTGCAAGAGCTATTCGAACCCTTTTTGCTGGGCAAGTAGGACCTGTAAATCTACACAATATATAGTTTAAAGTTTGAGTCTATCATATTAGGTTTTGGATTTATGGCTGTTTTTGTGTCTATTGCTTCAAAAGCATTTTCAGATAATTTGTGTTTTCTGAAGAAACTACAAGAGATATCAAACCTATACTTTCTGTGCAAGAGGGGCTTGTACATCTGCACAACATGTATTTTAAAGTTTGAACCTATCTTATTGCATTTTTGAGTCATAGCAGTTTTTACTGTTTTATTGCTCCAAAAGCCTTTTCAGCCCATGAACAGTTGTTTGTGAGTTTCGAAAAAAGTGCAAGAGCTATTCGAACCCTTTTTGCTGGGCAAGTAGGACCTGTAAATCTACACAATATATAGTTTAAAGTTTGAGTCTATCATATTAGGTTTTGGATTTATGGCTGTTTTTGTGTCTATTGCTTCAAAAGCATTTTCAGATAATTTGTGTTTTCTGAAGAAACTACAAGAGATATCAAACCCATACTTTCTGTGCAAGAGGGGCTTGTACATCTGCACAACATGTCTTTTAAAGTTTGAACCTATCTTATTGCATTTTTGAGTTATAGCAGTTTTTACTGTTTTATTGCTCCAAAAGCCTTTTCAGCCCATGAACAGTTGTTTGTGAGTTTCGAAAAAAGTTCAAGAGCTATTCGAACCCTTTTTGCTGGGCAAGTAGGACCTGTAAATCTACACAATATATAGTTTAAAGTTTGTGTCTATCATATTAGGTTTTGGATTTATAGCTGTTTTTGTGTCTATTGCTTCAAAAGCATTTTCAGATAATTTGTGTGTTCTGAAGAAACTACAAGCGATATCTAACCCATACTTTCTGTGCAAGAGGGGCTTGTACATCTGCACAACATGTCTTTTAAAGTTTGAACCTATCTTATTGCATTTTTGAGTTATAGCAGTTTTTACTGTTTTATTGCTCCAATAGCCTTTTCAGCCCGTGAACAGTTGTTTGTGAGTTTCGAAAAAAGTGCAAGAGCTATTCGAACCCTTTTTGCTGGGCAAGTAGGACCTGTAAATCTACACAATATATAGTTTAAAGTTTGAGTCTATCATATTAGGTTTTGGATTTATAGCTGTTTTTGTGTCTATTGCTTCAAAAGCATTTTCAGATAATTTGTGTATTCTGAAGAAACTACAAGAGATATCTAACCCATACTTTCTGTGCAAGAGGGGCTTGTACATCTGCACAACATGTCTTTTAAAGTTTGAACCTATCTTATTGCATTTTTGAGTTATAGCAGTTTTTACTGTTTTATTGCTCCAAAAGCCTTTTCAGCCCATGAACAGTTGTTTGTGAGTTTCGAAAAAAGTGCAAGAGCTATTCGAACCCTTTTTGCTGGGCAAGTAGGACCTGTAAATCTACACAATATATAGTTTAAAGTTTGAGTCTATCATATTAGGTTTTGGATTTATGGCTGTTTTTGTGTCTATTGCTTCAAAAGCATTTTCAGATAATTTGTGTTTTCTGAAGAAACTACATGAGATATCAAACCCATACTTTCTGTGCAAGAGGGGCTTGTAAATCTGCACAACATGTCTTTTAAAGTTTGAACCTATCTTATTGCATTTTTGAGTTATAGCAGTTTTTACTGTTTTATTGCTCCAAAAGCCTTTTCAGCCCATGAACAGTTGTTTGTGAGTTTCGAAAAAAGTGCAAGAGCTATTCGAACCCTTTTTGCTGGGCAAGTAGGACCTGTAAATCTACACAATATATAGTTTAAAGTTTGAGTCTATCATATTAGGTTTTGGATTTATAGCTGTTTTTGTGTCTATTGCTTCAAAAGCATTTTCAGATAATTTGTGTGTTCTGAAGAAACTACAAAAGATATCTATCCCATACTTTCTGTGCAAGAGGGGCTTGTACATCTGCACAACATGTCTTTTAAAGTTTGAACCTATATTATTGCATTTTTGAGTTATAGCAGTTTTTACTGTTTTATTGCTCCAAAAGCCTTTTCAGCCCATGAACAGTTGTTTGTGAGTTTCGAAAAAAGTGAAAGAGCTATTCGAACCCTTTTTGCTGGGCAAGTAGGACCTGTAAATCTACACAATATATAGTTTAAAGTTTGAGTCTATCATATTAGGTTTTGGATTTATGGCTGTTTTTGTGTCTATTGCTTCAAAAGCATTTTCAGATAATTTGTGTTTTCTGAAGAAACTACAAGAGATATCAAACCCATACTTTCTGTGCAAGAGGGGCTTGTACATCTGCACAACATGTCTTTTAAAGTTTGAACCTATCTTATTGCATTTTTGAGTTATAGCAGTTTTTACTGTTTTATTGCTCCAAAAGCCTTTTCAGCCCATGAACAGTTGTTTGTGAGTTTCGAAAAAAGTGCAAGAGCTATTCGAACCCTTTTTGCTGGGCAAGTAGGACCTGTAAATCTACACAATATATAGTTTAAAGTTTGAGTCTATCATATTAGGTTTTGGATTTATGGCTGTTTTTGTGTCTATTGCTTCAAAAGCATTTTCAGATAATTTGTGTTTTCTGAAGAAACTACAAGAGATATCAAACCCATACTTTCTGTGCAAGAGGGGCTTGTAAATCTGCACAACATGTCTTTTAAAGTTTGAACCTATCTTATTGCATTTTTGAGTTATAGCAGTTTTTACTGTTTTATTGCTCCAAAAGCCTTTTCAGCCCATGAACAGTTGTTTGTGAGTTTCGAAAAAAGTGCAAGAGCTATTCGAACCCTTTTTGCTGGGCAAGTAGGACCTGTAAATCTACACAAGATATAGTTTAAAGTTTGAGTCTATCATATTAGGTTTTGGATTTATGGCTGTTTTTGTGTCTATTGCTTCAAAAGCATTTTCAGATGATTTGTGTTTTCTGAAGAAACTACAAGAGATATCAAACCCATACTTTCTGTGCAAGAGGGGCTTGTAAATCTGCACAACATGTCTTTTAAAGTTTGAACCTATCTTATTGCATTTTTGAGTTATAGCAGTTTTTACTGTTTTATTGCTCCAAAAGCCTTTTCAGCCCATGAACAGTTGTTTGTGAGTTTCGAAAAAAGTGCAAGAGCTATTCGAACCCTTTTTGCTGGGCAAGTAGGACCTGTAAATCTACACAATATATAGTTTAAAGTTTGAGTCTATCATATTAGGTTTTGGATTTATGGCTGTTTTTGTGTCTATTGCTTCAAAAGCATTTTCAGATAATTTGTGTTTTCTGAAGAAACTACAAGAGATATCAAACCCATACTTTCTGTGCAAGAGGGGCTTGTAAATCTGCACAACATGTCTTTTAAAGTTTGAACCTATCTTATTGCATTTTTGAGTTATAGCAGTTTTTACTGTTTTATTGCTCCAAAAGCCTTTTCAGCCCATGAACAGTTGTTTGTGAGTTTCGAAAAAAGTGCAAGAGCTATTCGAACCCTTTTTGCTGGGCAAGTAGGACCTGTAAATCTACACAATATATAGTTTAAAGTTTGAGTCTATCATATGAGGTTTTGGATTTATAGCTGTTTTTGTGTCTATTGCTTCAAAAGCATTTTCAGATAATTTGTGTGTTCTGAAGAAACTATAAGAGATATCTAGCCCATACTTTCTGTGCAAGAGGGGCTTGTACATCTGCACAACATGTCTTTTAAAGTTTGAACCTATCCTATTGCATTTTTGAGTTATAGCAGTTTTTACTGTTTTATTGCTCCAAAAGCCTTTTCAGCCCATGAACAGTTGTTTGTGAGTTTCGAAAAAAGTGAAAGAGCTATTCGAACCCTTTTTGCTGGGCAAGTAGGACCTGTAAATCTACACAATATATAGTTTAAAGTTTGAGTCTATCATATTAGGTTTTGGATTTATGGCTGTTTTTGTGTCTATTGCTTCAAAAGCATTTTCAGATAATTTGTGTTTTCTGAAGAAACTACAAGAGATATCAAACCCATACTTTCTGTGCAAGAGGGGCTTGTACATCTGCACAACATGTCTTTTAAAGTTTGAACCTATCTTATTGCATTTTTGAGTTATAGCAGTTTTTACTGTTTTATTGCTCCAAAAGCCTTTTCAGCCCATGAACAGTTGTTTGTGAGTTTCGAAAAAAGTGCAAGAGCTATTCGAACCCTTTTTGCTGGGCAAGTAGGACCTGTAAATCTACACAATATATAGTTTAAAGTTTGAGTCTATCATATTAGGTTTTGGATTTATGGCTGTTTTTGTGTCTATTGCTTCAAAAGCATTTTCAGATAATTTGTGTTTTCTGAAGAAACTACAAGAGATATCAAACCCATACTTTCTGTGCAAGAGGGGCTTGTAAATCTGCACAACATGTCTTTTAAAGTTTGAACCTATCTTATTGCATTTTTGAGTTATAGCAGTTTTTACTGTTTTATTGCTCCAAAAGCCTTTTCAGCCCATGAACAGTTGTTTGTGAGTTTCGAAAAAAGTGCAAGAGCTATTCGAACCCTTTTTGCTGGGCAAGTAGGACCTGTAAATCTACACAATATATAGTTTAAAGTTTGAGTCTATCATATTAGGTTTTGGATTTATGGCTGTTTTTGTGTCTATTGCTTCAAAAGCATTTTCAGATGATTTGTGTTTTCTGAAGAAACTACAAGAGATATCAAACCCATACTTTCTGTGCAAGAGGGGCTTGTAAATCTGCACAACATGTCTTTTAAAGTTTGAACCTATCTTATTGCATTTTTGAGTTATAGCAGTTTTTACTGTTTTATTGCTCCAAAAGCCTTTTCAGCCCATGAACAGTTGTTTGTGAGTTTCGAAAAAAGTGCAAGAGCTATTCGAACCCTTTTTGCTGGGCAAGTAGGGCCTGTAAATCTACACAATATATAGTTTAAAGTTTGAGTCTATCATATTAGGTTTTGGATTTATAGCTGTTTTTGTGTCTATTGCTTCAAAAGCATTTTCAGATAATTTGTGTGTTCTGAAGAAACTACAAGAGATATCTAGCCCATACTTTCTGTGCAAGAGGGGCTTGTACATCTGCACAACATGTCTTTTAAAGTTTGAACCTATCTTATTGCATTTTTGAGTTATAGCAGTTTTTACTGTTTTATTGCTCCAAAAGCCTTTTCAGCCCATGAACAGTTGTTTGTGAGTTTCGAAAAAAGTGCAAGAGCTATTCGAACCCTTTTTGCTGGGCAAGTAGGACCTGTAAATCTACACAATATATAGTTTAAAGTTTGAGTCTATCATATTAGGTTTTGGATTTATGGCTGTTTTTGTGTCTATTGCTTCAAAAGCATTTTCAGATAATTTGTGTTTTCTGAAGAAACTACAAGAGATATCAAACCCATACTTTCTGTGCAAGAGGGGCTTGTAAATCTGCACAACATGTCTTTTAAAGTTTGAACCTATCTTATTGCATTTTTGAGTTATAGCAGTTTTTACTGTTTTATTGCTCCAAAAGCCTTTTCAGCCCATGAACAGTTGTTTGTGAGTTTCGAAAAAAGTGCAAGAGCTATTCGAACCCTTTTTGCTGGGCAAGTAGGACCTGTAAATCTACACAATATATAGTTTAAAGTTTGAGTCTATCATATTAGGTTTTGGATTTATAGCTGTTTTTGTGTCTATTGCTTCAAAAGCATTTTCAGATAATTTGTGTGTTCTGAAGAAACTATAAGAGATATCTAGCCCATACTTTCTGTGCAAGAGGGGCTTGTACATCTGCACAACATGTCTTTTAAAGTTTGAACCTATCCTATTGCATTTTTGAGTTATAGCAGTTTTTACTGTTTTATTGCTCCAAAAGCCTTTTCAGCCCATGAACAGTTGTTTGTGAGTTTCGAAAAAAGTGAAAGAGCTATTCGAACCCTTTTTGCTGGGCAAGTAGGACCTGTAAATCTACACAATATATAGTTTAAAGTTTGAGTCTATAATATTAGGTTTTGGATTTATGGCTGTTTTTGTGTCTATTGCTTCAAAAGCATTTTCAGATAATTTGTGTTTTCTGAAGAAACTACAAGAGATATCAAACCCATACTTTCTGTGCAAGAGGGGCTTGTACATCTGCACAACATGTCTTTTAAAGTTTGAACCTATCTTATTGCATTTTTGAGTTATAGCAGTTTTTACTGTTTTATTGCTCCAAAAGCCTTTTCAGCCCATGAACAGTTGTTTGTGAGTTTCGAAAAAAGTGCAAGAGCTATTCGAACCCTTTTTGCTGGGCAAGTAGGACCTGTAAATCTACACAATATATAGTTTAAAGTTTGAGTCTATCATATTAGGTTTTGGATTTATAGCTGTTTTTGTGTCTATTGCTTCAAAAGCATTTTCAGATAATTTGTGTGTTCTGAATAAACTACAAGAGATATCTAGCCCATACTTTCTGTGCAAGAGGGGCTTGTACATCTGCACAACATGTCTTTTAAAGTTTAAACCTATCTTATTGCATTTTTGAGTTATAGCAGTTTTTACTGTTTTATTGCTCCAAAAGCCTTTTCAGCCCATGAACAGTTGTTTGTGAGTTTCGAAAAAAGTGCAAGAGCTATTCGAACCCTTTTTGCTGGGCAAGTAGGACCTGTAAATCTACACAATATATAGTTTAAAGTTTGAGTCTACCATATTAGGTTTTGGATTTATGGCTGTTTTTGTGTCTATTGCTTCAAAAGCATTTTCAGATAATTTGTGTTTTCTGAAGAAACTACAAGAGATATAAACCCATACTTTCTGTGCAAGAGGGGCTTGTAAATCTGCACAACATGTCTTTTAAAGTTTGAACCTATCTTATTGCATTTTTGAGTTATATCAGTTTTTACTGTTTTATTGCTCCAAAAGCCTTTTCAGCCCATGAACAGTTGTTTGTGAGTTTCGAAAAAAGTGCAAGAGCTATTCGAACCCTTTTTGCTGGACAAGTAGGAACTGTAAATCTACACAATATATAGTTTAAAGTTTGAGTCTATCATATTAGGTTTTGGATTTATAGCTGTTTTTGTGTCTATTGCTTCAAAAACATTTTCAGATAATTTGTGTGTTCTGAAGAAACTACAAGAGATATCTAACCCATACTTTCTGTGCAAGAGGGGCTTGTACATCTGCACAACATGTCTTTTAAAGTTTGAACCTATCCTATTGCATTTTTGAGTTATAGCAGTTTTTACTGTTTTATTGCTCCAAAAGCCTTTTCAGCCCATGAACAGTTGTTTGTGAGTTTCGAAAAAAGTGAAAGAGCTATTCGAACCCTTTTTGCTGGGCAAGTAGGACCTGTAAATCTACACAATATATAGTTTAAAGTTTGAGTCTATCATATTAGGTTTTGGATTTATGGCTGTTTTTGTGTCTATTGCTTCAAAAGCATTTTCAGATAATTTGTGTTTTCTGAAGAAACTACAAGAGATATAAAACCTATACTTTCTGTGCAAGAGGGGCTTGTACATCTGCACAACATGTCTTTTAAAGTTTGAACCTATCTTATTGCATTTTTGAGTTATAGCAGTTTTTACTGTTTTATTGCTCCAAAAGCCTTTTCAGCCCATGAACAGTTGTTTGTGAGTTTCGAAAAAAGTGCAAGAGCTATTCGAACCCTTTTTGCTGGGCAAGTAGGACCTGTAAATCTACACAATATATAGTTTAAAGTTTGAGTCTATCATATTAGGTTTTGGATTTATGGCTGTTTTTGTGTCTATTGCTTCAAAAGCATTTTCAGATAATTTGTGTTTTCTGAAGAAACTACAAGAGATATCAAACCCATACTTTCTGTGCAAAAGGGGCTTGTAAATCTGCACAACATGTCTTTTAAAGTTTGAACCTATCTTATTGCATTTTTGAGTTATAGCAGTTTTTACTGTTTTATTGCTCCAAAAGCCTTTTCAGCCCATGAACAGTTGTTTGTGAGTTTCGAAAAAAGTGCAAGAGCTATTCGAACCCTTTTTGCTGGGCAAGTAGGACCTGTAAATCTACACAATATATAGTTTAAAGTTTGAGTCTATCATATTAGGTTTTGGATTTATGGCTGTTTTTGTGTCTATTGCTTCAAAAGCATTTTCAGATAATTTGTGTTTTCTGAAGAAACTACAAGAGATATCAAACCCATACTTTCTGTGCAAGAGGGGCTTGTACATCTGCACAACATGTCTTTTAAAGTTTGAACCTATCTTATTGCATTTTTGAGTTATAGCAGTTTTTACTGTTTTATTGCTCCAAAAGCCTTTTCAGCCCATGAACAGTTGTTTGTGAGTTTCGAAAAAAGTGCAAGAGCTATTCGAACCCTTTTTGCTGGGCAAGTAGGACCTGTAAATCTACACAATATATAGTTTAAAGTTTGAGTCTATCATATTAGGTTTTGGATTTATAGCTGTTTTTGTGTCTATTGCTTCAAAAGCATTTTCAGATAATTTGTGTGTTCTGAATAAACTACAAGAGATATCTAGCCCATACTTTCTGTGCAAGAGGGGCTTGTACATCTGCACAACATGTCTTTTAAAGTTTGAACCTATCTTATTGCATTTTTGAGTTATAGCAGTTTTTACTGTTTTATTGCTCCAAAAGCCTTTTCAGCCCATGAACAGTTGTTTGTGAGTTTCGAAAAAAGTGCAAGAGCTATTCGAACCCTTTTTGCTGGGCAAGTAGGACCTGTAAATCTACACAATATATAGTTTAAAGTTTGAGTCTACCATATTAGGTTTTGGATTTATGGCTGTTTTTGTGTCTATTGCTTCAAAAGCATTTTCAGATAATTTGTGTTTTCTGAAGAAACTACAAGAGATATAAACCCATACTTTCTGTGCAAGAGGGGCTTGTAAATCTGCACAACATGTCTTTTAAAGTTTGAACCTATCTTATTGCATTTTTGAGTTATATCAGTTTTTACTGTTTTATTGCTCCAAAAGCCTTTTCAGCCCATGAACAGTTGTTTGTGAGTTTCGAAAAAAGTGCAAGAGCTATTCGAACCCTTTTTGCTGGACAAGTAGGAACTGTAAATCTACACAATATATAGTTTAAAGTTTGAGTCTATCATATTAGGTTTTGGATTTATAGCTGTTTTTGTGTCTATTGCTTCAAAAACATTTTCAGATAATTTGTGTGTTCTGAAGAAACTACAAGAGATACCTAACCCATACTTTCTGTGCAAGAGGGGCTTGTACATCTGCACAACATGTCTTTTAAAGTTTGAACCTATCCTATTGCATTTTTGAGTTATAGCAGTTTTTACTGTTTTATTGCTCCAAAAGCCTTTTCAGCCCATGAACAGTTGTTTGTGAGTTTCGAAAAAAGTGAAAGAGCTATTCGAACCCTTTTTGCTGGGCAAGTAGGACCTGTAAATCTACACAATATATAGTTTAAAGTTTGAGTCTATCATATTAGGTTTTGGATTTATGGCTGTTTTTGTGTCTATTGCTTCAAAAGCATTTTCAGATAATTTGTGTTTTCTGAAGAAACTACAAGAGATATAAAACCTATACTTTCTGTGCAAGAGGGGCTTGTACATCTGCACAACATGTCTTTTAAAGTTTGAACCTATCTTATTGCATTTTTGAGTTATAGCAGTTTTTACTGTTTTATTGCTCCAAAAGCCTTTTCAGCCCATGAACAGTTGTTTGTGAGTTTCGAAAAAAGTGCAAGAGCTATTCGAACCCTTTTTGCTGGGCAAGTAGGACCTGTAAATCTACACAATATATAGTTTAAAGTTTGAGTCTATCATATTAGGTTTTGGATTTATGGCTGTTTTTGTGTCTATTGCTTCAAAAGCATTTTCAGATAATTTGTGTTTTCTGAAGAAACTACAAGAGATATCAAACCCATACTTTCTGTGCAAGAGGGGCTTGTACATCTGCACAACATGTCTTTTAAAGTTTGAACCTATCTTATTGCATTTTTGAGTTATAGCAGTTTTTACTGTTTTATTGCTCCAAAAGCCTTTTCAGCCCATGAACAGTTGTTTGTGAGTTTCGAAAAAAGTGCAAGAGCTATTCGAACCCTTTTTGCTGGGCAAGTAGGACCTGTAAATCTACACAATATATAGTTTAAAGTTTGAGTCTATCATATTAGGTTTTGGATTTATAGCTGTTTTTGTGTCTATTGCTTCAAAAACATTTTCAGATAATTTGTGTGTTCTGAAGAAACTACAAGAGATATCTAACCCATACTTTCTGTGCAAGAGGGGCTTGTACATCTGCACAACATGTCTTTTAAAGTTTGAACCTATCCTATTGCATTTTTGAGTTATAGCAGTTTTTACTGTTTTATTGCTCCAAAAGCCTTTTCAGCCCATGAACAGTTGTTTGTGAGTTTCGAAAAAAGTGAAAGAGCTATTCGAACCCTTTTTGCTGGGCAAGTAGGACCTGTAAATCTACACAATATGTAGTTTAAAGTTTGAGTCTATCATATTAGGTTTTGGATTTATAGCTGTTTTTGTGTCTATTGCTTCAAAAACATTTTCAGATAATTTGTGTGTTCTGAAGAAACTACAAGAGATATCTAGCCCATACTTTCTGTGCAAGAGGGGCTTGTACATCTGCACAACATGTCTTTTAAAGTTTGAACCTATCTTATTGCATTTTTGAGTTATAGCAGTTTTTACTGTTTTATTGCTCCAAAAGCCTTTTCAGCCCATGAACAGTTGTTTGTGAGTTTCGAAAAAAGTGCAAGAGCTATTCGAACCCTTTTTGCTGGGCAAGTAGGACCTGTAAATCTACACAATATATAGTTTAAAGTTTGAGTCTATCATATTAGGTTTTGGATTTATGGCTGTTTTTGTGTCTATTGCTTCAAAAGCATTTTCAGATAATTTGTGTTTTCTGAAGAAACTACAAGAGATATCAAACCCATACTTTCTGTGCAAGAGGGGCTTGTAAATCTGCACAACATGTCTTTTAAAGTCTGAACCTATCTTATTGCATTTTTGAGTTATAGCAGTTTTTACTGTTTTATTGCTCCAAAAGCCTTTTCAGCCCATGAACAGTTGTTTGTGAGTTTCGAAAAAAGTGCAAGAGCTATTCGAACCCTTTTTGCTGGGCAAGTAGGACCTGTAAATCTACACAATATATAGTTTAAAGTTTGAGTCTATCATATTAGGTTTTGGATTTATGGCTGTTTTTGTGTCTATTGCTTCAAAAGCATTTTCAGATAATTTGTGTTTTCTGAAGAAACTACAAGAGATATCAAACCCATACTTTCTGTGCAAGAGGGGCTTGTAAATCTGCACAACATGTCTTTTAAAGTCTGAACCTATCTTATTGCATTTTTGAGTTATAGCAGTTTTTACTGTTTTATTGCTCCAAAAGCCTTTTCAGCCCATGAACAGTTGTTTGTGAGTTTCGAAAAAAGTGCAAGAGCTATTCGAACCCTTTTTGCTGGGCAAGTAGGACCTGTAAATCTACACAATATATAGTTTAAAGTTTGAGTCTATCATATTAGGTTTTGGATTTATAGCTGTTTTTGTGTCTATTGCTTCAAAAGCATTTTCAGATAATTTGTGTGTTCTGAAGAAACTACAAAATATATCTAGCCCATACTTTCTGTGCAAGAGGGGCTTGTACATCTGCACAACATGTCTTTTAAAGTTTGAACCTATCTTATTGCATTTTTGAGTTATAGCAGTTTTTACTGTTTTATTGCTCCAAAAGCCTTTTCAGCCCATGAACAGTTGTTTGTGAGTTTCGAAAAAAGTGCAAGAGCTATTCGAACCCTTTTTGCTGGACAAGTAGTACCTGTAAATCTACACAATATATAGTTTAAAGTTTGAGTCTATCATATTAGGTTTTGGATTTATAGCTGTTTTTGTGTCTATTGCTTCAAAAACATTTTCAGATAATTTGTGTTTTCTTAAGAAACTACAAGAGATATCTAACCCATACTTTCTGTGCAAGAGGGGCTTGTACATCTGCACAACATGTCTTTTAAAGTTTGAACCTATCTTATTGCATTTTTGAGTTATAGCAGTTTTTACTGTTTTATTGCTCCAAAAGCCTTTTCAGCCCATGAACAGTTGTTTGTGAGTTTCGAAAAAAGTGCAAGAGCTATTCGAACCCTTTTTGCTGGAAAAGTAGTACCTGTAAATCTACACAATATATAGTTTAAAGTTTGAGTCTATCATATTAGGTTTTGGATTTATAGCTGTTTTTGTGTCTATTGCTTCAAAAACATTTTCAGATAATTTGTGTTTTCTTAAGAAACTACAAGAGATATCTAACCCATACTTTCTGTGCAAGAGGGGCTTGTACATCTGCACAACATGTCTTTTAAAGTTTGAACCTATCTTATTGCATTTTTGAGTTATAGCAGTTTTTACTGTTTTATTGCTCCAAAAGCCTTTTCAGCCCATGAACAGTTGTTTGTGAGTTTCGAAAAAAGTGCAAGAGCTATTCGAACCCTTTTTGCTGGGCAACTAGGACCTGTAAATCTACACAATATATAGTTTAAAGTTTGAGTCTATCATATTAGGTTTTGGATTTATAGCTGTTTTTGTGTCTATTGCTTCAAAAGCATTTTCAGATAATTTGTGTGTTCTGAAGAAACTACAAGAGATATCTAGCCCATACTTTCTGTGCAAGAGGGGCTTGCACATCTGCACAACATGTCTTTTAAAGTTTGAACCTATCTTATTGCATTTTTGAGTTATAGCAGTTTTTACTGTTTTATTGCTCCAAAAGCCTTTTCAGCCCATGAACAGTTGTTTGTGAGTTTCGAAAAAAGTGCAAGAGCTATTCGAACCCTTTTTGCTGGACAAGTAGGACCTGTAAATCTACACAATATATAGTTTAAAGTTTGAGTCTATCATATTAGGTTTTGGATTTATAGCTGTTTTTGTGTCTATTGCTTCAAAAACATTTTCAGATAATTTGTGTTTTCTTAAGAAACTACAAGAGATATCTAACCCATACTTTCTGTGCAAGAGGGGCTTGTACATCTGCACAACATGTCTTTTAAAGTTTGAACCTATCTTATTGCATTTTTGAGTTATAGCAGTTTTTACTGTTTTATTGCTCCAAAAGCCTTTTCAGCCCATGAACAGTTGTTTGTGAGTTTCGAAAAAAGTGCAAGAGCTATTCGAACCCTTATTGCTGGGCAAGTAGGACCTGTAAATCTACACAATATATAGATTAAAGTTTGAGTCTATCATATTAGGTTTTGGATTTATAGCTGTTTTTGTGTCTATTGCTTCAAAAGCATTTTCAGATAATTTGTGTGTTCTGAAGAAACTACAAGAGATATCAAACCCATACTTTCTGTGCAAAGGGGGCTTGTACATCTGCACAACATGTCTTTTAAAGTTTGAACCTATCTTATTGCATTTTTGAGTTATAGCAGTTTTTACTGTTTTATTGCTCCAAAAGCCTTTTCAGCCCATGAACAGTTGTTTGTGAGTTTCGAAAAAAGTGCAAGAGCTATTCGAACCCTTTTTGCTGGGCAAGTAGGACCTGTAAATCTACACAATATATAGTTTAAAGTTTGAGTCTATCATATTAGGTTTTGGATTTATGGCTGTTTTTGTGTCTATTGCTTCAAAAGCATTTTCAGATAATTTGTGTTTTCTGAAGAAACTACAAGAGATATCAAACCCATACTTTCTGTGCAAGAGGGGCTTGTACATCTGCACAACATGTCTTTTAAAGTTTGAACCTATCTTATTGCATTTTTGAGTTATAGCAGTTTTTACTGTTTTATTGCTCCAAAAGCCTTTTCAGCCCATGAACAGTTGTTTGTGAGTTTCGAAAAAAGTGCAAGAGCTATTCGAACCCTTTTTGCTGGGGAAGTAGGACCTGCTGTAAATCTACACAATATATAGTTTAAAGTTTGAGTCTATCATATTAGGTTTTGGATTTATGGCTGTTTTTGTGTCTATTGCTTCAAAAGCATTTTCAGATAATTTGTGTGTTCTGAAGAAACTACAAGAGATATCAAACCCATACTTTCTGTGCAAGAGGGGCTTGTACATCTGCACAACATGTCTTTTAAAGTTTGAACCTATCTTATTGCATTTTTGAGTTATAGCAGTTTTTACTGTTTTATTGCTCCAAAAGCCTTTTCAGCCCATGAACAGTTGTTTGTGAGTTTCGAAAAAAGTGCAAGAGCTATTCGAACCCTTTTTGCTGGGCAAGTAGGACCTGTAAATCTACACAATATATAGTTTAAAGTTTGAGTCTATCATATTAGGTTTTGGATTTATGGCTGTTTTTGTGTCTATTGCTTCAAAAGCATTTTCAGATAATTTGTGTTTTCTGAAGAAACTACAAGAGATATCAAACCCATACTTTCTGTGCAAGAGGGGCTTGTACATCTGCACAACATGTCTTTTAAAGTTTGAACCTATCTTATTGCATTTTTGAGTTATAGCAGTTTTTACTGTTTTATTGCTCCAAAAGCCTTTTCAGCCCATGAACAGTTGTTTGTGAGTTTCGAAAAAAGTGCAAGAGCTATTCGAACCCTTTTTGCTGGGCAAGTAGGACCTGTAAATCTACACAATATATAGTTTAAAGTTTGAGTCTATCATATTGGGTTTTGGATTTATGGCTGTTTTTGTGTCTATTGCTTCAAAAGCATTTTCAGATAATTTGTGAGTTCTGAAGAAACTACAAGAGATATCTAACCCATACTTTCTGTGCAAGAGGGGCTTGTACATCTGCACAACATGTCTTTTAAAGTTTGAACCTATCTTATTGAATTTTTGAGTTATAGCAGTTTTTACTTTTTTATTGCTCCAAAAGCCTTTTCAGCCCATGAACAGTTGTTTTTGAGTTTCGAAAAAAGTGCAAGAGCTATTCGAACCCTTTTTGCTGGGCAAGTAGGACCTGTAAATCTACACAATATATAGTTTAAAGTTTGAGTCTATCATATTAGGTTTTGGATTTATGGCTGTTTTTGTGTCTATTGCTTCAAAAGCATTTTCAGATAATTTGTGTGTTCTGAAGAAACTACAAGAGATATCTAGCCCATACTTTCTGTGCAAGAGGGGCTTGTACATCTGCACAACATGTCTTTTAAAGTTTGAACCTATCTTATTGCATTTTTGAGTTATAGCAGTTTTTACTGTTTTATTGCTCCAAAAGCCTTTTCAGCCCATGAACAGTTGTTTGTGAGTTTCGAAAAAAGTGCAAGAGCTATTCGAACCCTTTTTGCTGGGCAAGTAGGACCTGTAAATCTACACAATATATAGTTTAAAGTTTGAGTCTATCATATTAGGTTTTGGATTTATAGCTGTTTTTGTGTCTATTGCTTCAAAAACATTTTCAGATAATTTGTGTTTTCTGAAGAAACTACAAAAGACATCAAACCCATACTTTCTGTGCAAGAGGGGCTTATACATCTGCACAACATGTCTTTTAAAGTTTGAACCTATCTTATTGCATTTTTGAGTTATAGCAGTTTTTACTGTTTTATTGCTCCAAAAGCCTTTTCAGCCCATGAACAGTTGTTTGTGAGTTTCGAAAAAAGTGCAAGAGCTATTCGAACCCTTTTTGCTGGGCAAGTAGGACCTGCTGTAAATCTACACAATATATAGTTTAAAGTTTGAGTCTATCATATTAGGTTTTGGATTTATGGCTGTTTTTGTGTCTATTGCTTCAAAAGCATTTTCAGATAATTTGTGTGTTCTGAAGAAACTACAAGAGATATCAAACCCATACTTTCTGTGCAAGAGGGGCTTGTACATCTGCACAACATGTCTTTTAAAGTTTGAACCTATCTTATTGCATTTTTGAGTTATAGCAGTTTTTACTGTTTTATTGCTCCAAAAGCCTTTTCAGCCCATGAACAGTTGTTTGTGAGTTTCGAAAAAAGTGCAAGAGCTATTCGAACCCTTTTTGCTGGGCAAGTAGGACCTGTAAATCTACACAATATATAGTTTAAAGTTTGAGTCTATCATATTAGGTTTTGGATTTATGGCTGTTTTTGTGTCTATTGCTTCAAAAGCATTTTCAGATAATTTGTGTTTTCTGAAGAAACTACAAGAGATATCAAACCCATACTTTCTGTGCAAGAGGGGCTTGTACATCTGCACAACATGTCTTTTAAAGTTTGAACCTATCTTATTGCATTTTTGAGTTATAGCAGTTTTTACTGTTTTATTGCTCCAAAAGCCTTTTCAGCCCATGAACAGTTGTTTGTGAGTTTCGAAAAAAGTGCAAGAGCTATTCGAACCCTTTTTGCTGGGCAAGTAGGACCTGTAAATCTACACAATATATAGTTTAAAGTTTGAGTCTATCATATTGGGTTTTGGATTTATGGCTGTTTTTGTGTCTATTGCTTCAAAAGCATTTTCAGATAATTTGTGAGTTCTGAAGAAACTACAAGAGATATCTAACCCATACTTTCTGTGCAAGAGGGGCTTGTACATCTGCACAACATGTCTTTTAAAGTTTGAACCTATCTTATTGAATTTTTGAGTTATAGCAGTTTTTACTTTTTTATTGCTCCAAAAGCCTTTTCAGCCCATGAACAGTTGTTTTTGAGTTTCGAAAAAAGTGCAAGAGCTATTCGAACCCTTTTTGCTGGGCAAGTAGGACCTGTAAATCTACACAATATATAGTTTAAAGTTTGAGTCTATCATATTAGGTTTTGGATTTATGGCTGTTTTTGTGTCTATTGCTTCAAAAGCATTTTCAGATAATTTGTGTTTTCTGAAGAAACTACAAGAGATATCAAACCCATACTTTCTGTGCAAGAGGGGCTTGTACATCTGCACAACATGTCTTTTAAAGTTTGAACCTATCTTATTGCATTTTTGAGTTATAGCAGTTTTTACTGTTTTATTGCTCCAAAAGCCTTTTCAGCCCATGAACAGTTGTTTGTGAGTTTCGAAAAAAGTGCAAGAGCTATTCGAACCCTTTTTGCTGGGCAAGTAGGACCTGTAAATCTACACAATATATAGTTTAAAGTTTGAGTCTATCATATTGGGTTTTGGATTTATGGCTGTTTTTGTGTCTATTGCTTCAAAAGCATTTTCAGATAATTTGTGAGTTCTGAAGAAACTACAAGAGATATCTAACCCATACTTTCTGTGCAAGAGGGGCTTGTACATCTGCACAACATGTCTTTTAAAGTTTGAACCTATCTTATTGAATTTTTGAGTTATAGCAGTTTTTACTTTTTTATTGCTCCAAAAGCCTTTTCAGCCCATGAACAGTTGTTTTTGAGTTTCGAAAAAAGTGCAAGAGCTATTCGAACCCTTTTTGCTGGGCAAGTAGGACCTGTAAATCTACACAATATATAGTTTAAAGTTTGAGTCTATCATATTAGGTTTTGGATTTATGGCTGTTTTTGTGTCTATTGCTTCAAAAGCATTTTCAGATAATTTGTGTGTTCTGAAGAAACTACAAGAGATATCTAACCCATACTTTCTGTGCAAGAGGGGCTTGTACATCTGCACAACATGTCTTTTAAAGTTTGAACCTATCTTATTGCATTTTTGAGTTATAGCAGTTTTTACTGTTTTATTGCTCTAAAAGCCTTTTCAGCCCATGAACAGTTGTTTGTGAGTTTCGAAAAAAGTGCAAGAGCTATTCGAACCCTTTTTGCTGGGCAAGTAGGACCTGTAAATCTACACAATATATAGTTTAAAGTTTGAGTCTATCATATTAGGTTTTGGATTTATGGCTGTTTTTGTGTCTATTGCTTCAAAAGCATTTTCAGATAATTTGTGTTTTCTGAAGAAACTACAAGAGATATCAAACCTATACTTTCTGTGCAAGAGGGGCTTGTACATCTGCACAACATGTATTTTAAAGTTTGAACCTATCTTATTGCATTTTTGAGTCATAGCAGTTTTTACTGTTTTATTGCTCCAAAAGCCTTTTCAGCCCATGAACAGTTGTTTGTGAGTTTCGAAAAAAGTGCAAGAGCTATTCGAACCCTTTTTGCTGGGCAAGTAGGACCTGTAAATCTACACAATATATAGTTTAAAGTTTGAGTCTATCATATTAGGTTTTGGATTTATGGCTGTTTTTGTGTCTATTGCTTCAAAAGCATTTTCAGATAATTTGTGTTTTCTGAAGAAACTACAAGAGATATCAAACCCATACTTTCTGTGCAAGAGGGGCTTGTACATCTGCACAACATGTCTTTTAAAGTTTGAACCTATCTTATTGCATTTTTGAGTTATAGCAGTTTTTACTGTTTTATTGCTCCAAAAGCCTTTTCAGCCCATGAACAGTTGTTTGTGAGTTTCGAAAAAAGTGCAAGAGCTATTCGAACCCTTTTTGCTGGGCAAGTAGGACCTGTAAATCTACACAATATATAGTTTAAAGTTTGTGTCTATCATATTAGGTTTTGGATTTATAGCTGTTTTTGTGTCTATTGCTTCAAAAGCATTTTCAGATAATTTGTGTGTTCTGAAGAAACTACAAGAGATATGTAACCCATACTTTCTGTGCAAGAGGGGCTTGTACATCTGCACAACATGTCTTTTAAAGTTTGAACCTATCTTATTGCATTTTTGAGTTATAGCAGTTTTTACTGTTTTATTGCTCCAAAAGCCTTTTCAGCCCATGAACAGTTGTTTGTGAGTTTCGAAAAAAGTGCAAGAGCTATTCGAACCCTTTTTGCTGGACAAGTAGGACCTGTAAATCTACACAATATATAGTTTAAAGTTTGAGTCTATCATATTAGGTTTTGGATTTATAGCTGTTTTTGTGTCTATTGCTTCAAAAGCATTTTCAGATAATTTGTGTGTTCTGAAGAAACTACAAGAGATATCTAACCCATACTTTCTGTGCAAGAGGGGCTTGTACATCTGCACAACATGTCTTTTAAAGTTTGAACCTATCTTATTGCATTTTTGAGTTATAGCAGTTTTTACTGTTTTATTGCTCCAAAAGCCTTTTCAGCCCATGAACAGTTGTTTGTGAGTTTCAAAAAAAGTGCAAGAGCTATTCGAACCCTTTTTGCTGGACAAGTAGGACCTGTAAATCTACACAATATATAGTTTAAAGTTTGAGTCTATCATATTAGGTTTTGGATTTATAGCTGTTTTTGTGTCTATTGCTTCAAAAGCATTTTCAGATAATTTGTGTATTCTGAAGAAACTACAAGAGATATCTAACCCATACTTTCTGTGCAAGAGGGGCTTGTACATCTGCACAACATGTCTTTTAAAGTTTGAACCTATCTTATTGCATTTTTGAGTTATAGCAGTTTTTACTGTTTTATTGCTCCAAAAGCCTTTTCAGCCCATGAACAGTTGTTTGTGAGTTTCGAAAAAAGTGCAAGAGCTATTCGAACCCTTTTTGCTGGGCAAGTAGGACCTGTAAATCTACACAATATATAGTTTAAAGTTTGAGTCTATCATATTAGGTTTTGGATTTATAGCTGTTTTTGTGTCTATTGCTTCAAAAACATTTTCAGATAATTTGTGTTTTCTGAAGAAACTACAAAAGACATCAAACCCATACTTTCTGTGCAAGAGGGGCTTATACATCTGCACAACATGTCTTTTAAAGTTTGAACCTATCTTATTGCATTTTTGAGTTATAGCAGTTTTTACTGTTTTATTGCTCCAAAAGCCTTTTCAGCCCATGAACAGTTGTTTGTGAGTTTCGAAAAAAGTGCAAGAGCTATTCGAACCCTTTTTGCTGGGCAAGTAGGACCTGCTGTAAATCTACACAATATATAGTTTAAAGTTTGAGTCTATCATATTAGGTTTTGGATTTATGGCTGTTTTTGTGTCTATTGCTTCAAAAGCATTTTCAGATAATTTGTGTGTTCTGAAGAAACTACAAGAGATATCAAACCCATACTTTCTGTGCAAGAGGGGCTTGTACATCTGCACAACATGTCTTTTAAAGTTTGAACCTATCTTATTGCATTTTTGAGTTATAGCAGTTTTTACTGTTTTATTGCTCCAAAAGCCTTTTCAGCCCATGAACAGTTGTTTGTGAGTTTCGAAAAAAGTGCAAGAGCTATTCGAACCCTTTTTGCTGGGCAAGTAGGACCTGTAAATCTACACAATATATAGTTTAAAGTTTGAGTCTATCATATTAGGTTTTGGATTTATGGCTGTTTTTGTGTCTATTGCTTCAAAAGCATTTTCAGATAATTTGTGTTTTCTGAAGAAACTACAAGAGATATCAAACCCATACTTTCTGTGCAAGAGGGGCTTGTACATCTGCACAACATGTCTTTTAAAGTTTGAACCTATCTTATTGCATTTTTGAGTTATAGCAGTTTTTACTGTTTTATTGCTCCAAAAGCCTTTTCAGCCCATGAACAGTTGTTTGTGAGTTTCGAAAAAAGTGCAAGAGCTATTCGAACCCTTTTTGCTGGGCAAGTAGGACCTGTAAATCTACACAATATATAGTTTAAAGTTTGAGTCTATCATATTGGGTTTTGGATTTATGGCTGTTTTTGTGTCTATTGCTTCAAAAGCATTTTCAGATAATTTGTGAGTTCTGAAGAAACTACAAGAGATATCTAACCCATACTTTCTGTGCAAGAGGGGCTTGTACATCTGCACAACATGTCTTTTAAAGTTTGAACCTATCTTATTGAATTTTTGAGTTATAGCAGTTTTTACTTTTTTATTGCTCCAAAAGCCTTTTCAGCCCATGAACAGTTGTTTTTGAGTTTCGAAAAAAGTGCAAGAGCTATTCGAACCCTTTTTGCTGGGCAAGTAGGACCTGTAAATCTACACAATATATAGTTTAAAGTTTGAGTCTATCATATTAGGTTTTGGATTTATGGCTGTTTTTGTGTCTATTGCTTCAAAAGCATTTTCAGATAATTTGTGTTTTCTGAAGAAACTACAAGAGATATCAAACCCATACTTTCTGTGCAAGAGGGGCTTGTACATCTGCACAACATGTCTTTTAAAGTTTGAACCTATCTTATTGCATTTTTGAGTTATAGCAGTTTTTACTGTTTTATTGCTCCAAAAGCCTTTTCAGCCCATGAACAGTTGTTTGTGAGTTTCGAAAAAAGTGCAAGAGCTATTCGAACCCTTTTTGCTGGGCAAGTAGGACCTGTAAATCTACACAATATATAGTTTAAAGTTTGAGTCTATCATATTGGGTTTTGGATTTATGGCTGTTTTTGTGTCTATTGCTTCAAAAGCATTTTCAGATAATTTGTGAGTTCTGAAGAAACTACAAGAGATATCTAACCCATACTTTCTGTGCAAGAGGGGCTTGTACATCTGCACAACATGTCTTTTAAAGTTTGAACCTATCTTATTGAATTTTTGAGTTATAGCAGTTTTTACTTTTTTATTGCTCCAAAAGCCTTTTCAGCCCATGAACAGTTGTTTTTGAGTTTCGAAAAAAGTGCAAGAGCTATTCGAACCCTTTTTGCTGGGCAAGTAGGACCTGTAAATCTACACAATATATAGTTTAAAGTTTGAGTCTATCATATTAGGTTTTGGATTTATGGCTGTTTTTGTGTCTATTGCTTCAAAAGCATTTTCAGATAATTTGTGTGTTCTGAAGAAACTACAAGAGATATCTAACCCATACTTTCTGTGCAAGAGGGGCTTGTACATCTGCACAACATGTCTTTTAAAGTTTGAACCTATCTTATTGCATTTTTGAGTTATAGCAGTTTTTACTGTTTTATTGCTCTAAAAGCCTTTTCAGCCCATGAACAGTTGTTTGTGAGTTTCGAAAAAAGTGCAAGAGCTATTCGAACCCTTTTTGCTGGGCAAGTAGGACCTGTAAATCTACACAATATATAGTTTAAAGTTTGAGTCTATCATATTAGGTTTTGGATTTATGGCTGTTTTTGTGTCTATTGCTTCAAAAGTATTTTCAGATCATTTGTGTTTTCTGAAGAAACTACAAGAGATATCAAACCCATACTTTCTGTGCAAGAGGGACTTGTACATCTGCACAACATGTCTTTCAAAGTTTGAACTTATCTTATTGCATTTTTGAGTTATAGCAGTTTTTACTGTTTTATTGCTCCAAAAGCCTTTTCAGCCCATGAACAGTTGTTTGTGAGTTTCGAAAAAAGTGCAAGAGCTATTCGAACCCTTTTTGATGGGCAAGTAGGACCTGTAAATCTACACAATATATAGTTTAAAGTTTGAGTCTATCATATTAGGTTTTGGATTTATGGCTGTTTTTGTGTCTATTGCTTCAAAAGCATTTTCAGATAATTTGTGTTTTCTGAAGAAACTACAAGAGATATCAAACCCATACTTTCTGTGCAAGAGGGGCTTGTACATCTGCACAACATGTCTTTTAAAGTTTGAACCTATCTTATTGCATTTTTGAGTTATAGCAGTTTTTACTGTTTTATTGCTCCAAAAGCCTTTTCAGCCCATGAACAGTTGTTTGTGAGTTTCGAAAAAAGTGCAAGAGCTATTCGAACCCTTTTTGCTGGGCAAGTAGGACCTGTAAATCTACACAATATATAGTTTAAAGTTTGTGTCTATCATATTAGGTTTTGGATTTATAGCTGTTTTTGTGTCTATTGCTTCAAAAGCATTTTCAGATAATTTGTGTGTTCTGAAGAAACTACAAGAGATATCTAACCCATACTTTCTGTGCAAGAGGGGCTTGTACATCTGCACAACATGTCTTTTAAAGTTTGAACCTATCTTATTGCATTTTTGAGTTATAGCAGTTTTTACTGTTTTATTGCTCCAATAGCCTTTTCAGCCCGTGAACAGTTGTTTGTGAGTTTCGAAAAAAGTGCAAGAGCTATTCGAACCCTTTTTGCTGGGCAAGTAGGACCTGTAAATCTACACAATATATAGTTTAAAGTTTGAGTCTATCATATTAGGTTTTGGATTTATAGCTGTTTTTGTGTCTATTGCTTCAAAAGCATTTTCAGATAATTTGTGTATTCTGAAGAAACTACAAGAGATATCTAACCCATACTTTCTGTGCAAGAGGGGCTTGTACATCTGCACAACATGTCTTTTAAAGTTTGAACCTATCTTATTGCATTTTTGAGTTATAGCAGTTTTTACTGTTTTATTGCTCCAAAAGCCTTTTCAGCCCATGAACAGTTGTTTGTGAGTTTCGAAAAAAGTGCAAGAGCTATTCGAACCCTTTTTGCTGGGCAAGTAGGACCTGTAAATCTACACAATATATAGTTTAAAGTTTGAGTCTATCATATTAGGTTTTGGATTTATAGCTGTTTTTGTGTCTATTGCTTCAAAAACATTTTCAGATAATTTGTGTTTTCTGAAGAAACTACAAAAGACATCAAACCCATACTTTCTGTGCAAGAGGGGCTTATACATCTGCACAACATGTCTTTTAAAGTTTGAACCTATCTTATTGCATTTTTGAGTTATAGCAGTTTTTACTGTTTTATTGCTCCAAAAGCCTTTTCAGCCCATGAACAGTTGTTTGTGAGTTTCGAAAAAAGTGCAAGAGCTATTCGAACCCTTTTTGCTGGGCAAGTAGGACCTGCTGTAAATCTACACAATATATAGTTTAAAGTTTGAGTCTATCATATTAGGTTTTGGATTTATGGCTGTTTTTGTGTCTATTGCTTCAAAAGCATTTTCAGATAATTTGTGTGTTCTGAAGAAACTACAAGAGATATCAAACCCATACTTTCTGTGCAAGAGGGGCTTGTACATCTGCACAACATGTCTTTTAAAGTTTGAACCTATCTTATTGCATTTTTGAGTTATAGCAGTTTTTACTGTTTTATTGCTCCAAAAGCCTTTTCAGCCCATGAACAGTTGTTTGTGAGTTTCGAAAAAAGTGCAAGAGCTATTCGAACCCTTTTTGCTGGGCAAGTAGGACCTGTAAATCTACACAATATATAGTTTAAAGTTTGAGTCTATCATATTAGGTTTTGGATTTATGGCTGTTTTTGTGTCTATTGCTTCAAAAGCATTTTCAGATAATTTGTGTTTTCTGAAGAAACTACAAGAGATATCAAACCCATACTTTCTGTGCAAGAGGGGCTTGTACATCTGCACAACATGTCTTTTAAAGTTTGAACCTATCTTATTGCATTTTTGAGTTATAGCAGTTTTTACTGTTTTATTGCTCCAAAAGCCTTTTCAGCCCATGAACAGTTGTTTGTGAGTTTCGAAAAAAGTGCAAGAGCTATTCGAACCCTTTTTGCTGGGCAAGTAGGACCTGTAAATCTACACAATATATAGTTTAAAGTTTGAGTCTATCATATTGGGTTTTGGATTTATGGCTGTTTTTGTGTCTATTGCTTCAAAAGCATTTTCAGATAATTTGTGAGTTCTGAAGAAACTACAAGAGATATCTAACCCATACTTTCTGTGCAAGAGGGGCTTGTACATCTGCACAACATGTCTTTTAAAGTTTGAACCTATCTTATTGAATTTTTGAGTTATAGCAGTTTTTACTTTTTTATTGCTCCAAAAGCCTTTTCAGCCCATGAACAGTTGTTTTTGAGTTTCGAAAAAAGTGCAAGAGCTATTCGAACCCTTTTTGCTGGGCAAGTAGGACCTGTAAATCTACACAATATATAGTTTAAAGTTTGAGTCTATCATATTAGGTTTTGGATTTATGGCTGTTTTTGTGTCTATTGCTTCAAAAGCATTTTCAGATAATTTGTGTTTTCTGAAGAAACTACAAGAGATATCAAACCCATACTTTCTGTGCAAGAGGGGCTTGTACATCTGCACAACATGTCTTTTAAAGTTTGAACCTATCTTATTGCATTTTTGAGTTATAGCAGTTTTTACTGTTTTATTGCTCCAAAAGCCTTTTCAGCCCATGAACAGTTGTTTGTGAGTTTCGAAAAAAGTGCAAGAGCTATTCGAACCCTTTTTGCTGGGCAAGTAGGACCTGTAAATCTACACAATATATAGTTTAAAGTTTGAGTCTATCATATTGGGTTTTGGATTTATGGCTGTTTTTGTGTCTATTGCTTCAAAAGCATTTTCAGATAATTTGTGAGTTCTGAAGAAACTACAAGAGATATCTAACCCATACTTTCTGTGCAAGAGGGGCTTGTACATCTGCACAACATGTCTTTTAAAGTTTGAACCTATCTTATTGAATTTTTGAGTTATAGCAGTTTTTACTTTTTTATTGCTCCAAAAGCCTTTTCAGCCCATGAACAGTTGTTTTTGAGTTTCGAAAAAAGTGCAAGAGCTATTCGAACCCTTTTTGCTGGGCAAGTAGGACCTGTAAATCTACACAATATATAGTTTAAAGTTTGAGTCTATCATATTAGGTTTTGGATTTATGGCTGTTTTTGTGTCTATTGCTTCAAAAGCATTTTCAGATAATTTGTGTGTTCTGAAGAAACTACAAGAGATATCTAACCCATACTTTCTGTGCAAGAGGGGCTTGTACATCTGCACAACATGTCTTTTAAAGTTTGAACCTATCTTATTGCATTTTTGAGTTATAGCAGTTTTTACTGTTTTATTGCTCTAAAAGCCTTTTCAGCCCATGAACAGTTGTTTGTGAGTTTCGAAAAAAGTGCAAGAGCTATTCGAACCCTTTTTGCTGGGCAAGTAGGACCTGTAAATCTACACAATATATAGTTTAAAGTTTGAGTCTATCATATTAGGTTTTGGATTTATGGCTGTTTTTGTGTCTATTGCTTCAAAAGTATTTTCAGATCATTTGTGTTTTCTGAAGAAACTACAAGAGATATCAAACCCATACTTTCTGTGCAAGAGGGACTTGTACATCTGCACAACATGTCTTTCAAAGTTTGAACTTATCTTATTGCATTTTTGAGTTATAGCAGTTTTTACTGTTTTATTGCTCCAAAAGCCTTTTCAGCCCATGAACAGTTGTTTGTGAGTTTCGAAAAAAGTGCAAGAGCTATTCGAACCCTTTTTGATGGGCAAGTAGGACCTGTAAATCTACACAATATATAGTTTAAAGTTTGAGTCTATCATATTAGGTTTTGGATTTATGGCTGTTTTTGTGTCTATTGCTTCAAAAGCATTTTCAGATAATTTGTGTTTTCTGAAGAAACTACAAGCGATATCAAACCCATACTTTCTGTGCAAGAGGGGCTTGTACATCTGCACAACATGTATTTTAAAGTTTGAACCTATCTTATTGCATTTTTGAGTTATAGCAGTTTTTACTGTTGTATTGCTCCAAAAGCCTTTTCAGCCCATGAACAGTTGTTTGTGAGTTTCGAAAAAAGTGCAAGAGCTATTCGAACCCTTTTTGCTGGGCAAGTAGGACCTGTAAATCTACACAATATATAGTTTAAAGTTTGAGTCTATCATATTAGGTTTTGGATTTATGGCTGTTTTTGTGTCTATTGCTTCAAAAGCATTTTCAGATAATTTGTGTTTTCTGAAGAAACTACAAGAGATATCAAACCCATACTTTCTGTGCAAGAGGGGCTTGTACATCTGCACAACATGTCTTTTAAAGTTTGAACCTATCTTATTGCATTTTTGAGTTATAGCAGTTTTTACTGTTTTATTGCTCCAAAAGCCTTTTCAGCCCATGAACAGTTGTTTGTGAGTTTCGAAAAAAGTGCAAGAGCTATTCGAACCCTTTTTGCTGGGCAAGTAGGACCTGTAAATCTACACAATATATAGTTTAAAGTTTGTGTCTATCATATTAGGTTTTGGATTTATAGCTGTTTTTGTGTCTATTGCTTCAAAAGCATTTTCAGATAATTTGTGTGTTCTGAAGAAACTACAAGAGATATCTAACCCATACTTTCTGTGCAAGAGGGGCTTGTACATCTGCACAACATGTCTTTTAAAGTTTGAACCTATCTTATTGCATTTTTGAGTTATAGCAGTTTTTACTGTTTTATTGCTCCAATAGCCTTTTCAGCCCGTGAACAGTTGTTTGTGAGTTTCGAAAAAAGTGCAAAAGCTATTCGAACCCTTTTTGCTGGGCAAGTAGGACCTGTAAATCTACACAATATATAGTTTAAAGTTTGAGTCTATCATATTAGGTTTTGGATTTATAGCTGTTTTTGTGTCTATTGCTTCAAAAGCATTTTCAGATAATTTGTGTATTCTGAAGAAACTACAAGAGATATCTAACCCATACTTTCTGTGCAAGAGGGGCTTGTACATCTGCACAACATGTCTTTTAAAGTTTGAACCTATCTTATTGCATTTTTGAGTTATAGCAGTTTTTACTGTTTTATTGCTCCAAACGCCTTTTCAGCCCATGAACAGTTTGTGAGTTTCGAAAAAAGTGCAAGAGCTATTCGAATCCTTTTTGCTGGGCAAGTAGGACCTGTAAATCTACACAATATATAGTTTAAAGTTTGAGTCTATCATATTAAGTTTTGGATTTATAGCTGTTTTTGTGTCTATTGCTTCAAAAGCATTTTCAGATAATTTGTGTGTTCTGAAGAAACTACAAGAGATATCTAACCCATACTTTCTGTGCAAGAGGGGCTTGTACATCTGCACAACATGTCTTTTAAAGTTTGAACCTATCTTATTGCATTTTTGAGTTATAGCAGTTTTTACTGTTTTATTGCTCCAAAAGCCTTTTCAGCCCATGAACAGTTGTTTGTGAGTTTCGAAAAAAGTGCAAGAGCTATTCGAACCCTTTTTGCTGGGCAAGTAGGACCTGTAAATCTACACAATATATAGTTTAAAGTTTGAGTCTATCATATTAGGTTTTGGATTTATGGCTGTTTTTGTGTCTATTGCTTCAAAAGTATTTTCAGATCATTTGTGTTTTCTGAAGAAACTACAAGAGATATCAAACCCATACTTTCTGTGCAAGAGGGGCTTGTACATCTGCACAACATGTCTTTCAAAGTTTGAACTTATCTTATTGCATTTTTGAGTTATAGCAGTTTTTACTGTTTTATTGCTCCAAAAGCCTTTTCAGCCCATGAACAGTTGTTTGTGAGTTTCGAAAAAAGTGCAAGAGCTATTCGAACCCTTTTTGCTGGACAAGTAGGACCTGTAAATCTACACAATATATAGTTTAAAGTTTGAGTCTATCATATTAGGTTTTGGATTTATGGCTGTTTTTGTGTCTATTGCTTCAAAAGCATTTTCAGATAATTTGTGTTTTCTGAAGAAACTACAAGCGATATCAAACCCATACTTTCTGTGCAAGAGGGGCTTGTACATCTGCACAACATGTATTTTAAAGTTTGAACCTATCTTATTGCATTTTTGAGTTATAGCAGTTTTTACTGTTGTATTGCTCCAAAAGCCTTTTCAGCCCATGAACAGTTGTTTGTGAGTTTCGAAAAAAGTGCAAGAGCTATTCGAACCCTTTTTGCTGGGCAAGTAGGACCTGTAAATCTACACAATATATAGTTTAAAGTTTGAGTCTATCATATTAGGTTTTGGATTTATGGCTGTTTCTGTGTCTATTGCTTCAAAAGCATTTTCAGATAATTTGTGTTTTCTGAAGAAACTACAAGAGATATCAAACCTATACTTTCTGTGCAAGAGGGGCTTGTACATCTGCACAACATGTATTTTAAAGTTTGAACCTATCTTATTGCATTTTTGAGTCATAGCAGTTTTTACTGTTTTATTGCTCCAAAAGCCTTTTCAGCCCATGAACAGTTGTTTGTGAGTTTCGAAAAAAGTGCAAGAGCTATTCGAACCCTTTTTGCTGGGCAAGTAGGACCTGTAAATCTACACAATATATAGTTTAAAGTTTGAGTCTATCATATTAGGTTTTGGATTTATGGCTGTTTTTGTGTCTATTGCTTCAAAAGCATTTTCAGATAATTTGTGTTTTCTGAAGAAACTACAAGAGATATCAAACCCATACTTTCTGTGCAAGAGGGGCTTGTACATCTGCACAACATGTCTTTTAAAGTTTGAACCTATCTTATTGCATTTTTGAGTTATAGCAGTTTTTACTGTTTTATTGCTCCAAAAGCCTTTTCAGCCCATGAACAGTTGTTTGTGAGTTTCGAAAAAAGTGCAAGAGCTATTCGAACCCTTTTTGCTGGGCAAGTAGGACCTGTAAATCTACACAATATATAGTTTAAAGTTTGAGTCTATCATATTAGGTTTTGGATTTATAGCTGTTTTTGTGTCTATTGCTTCAAAAGCATTTTCAGATAATTTGTGTATTCTGAAGAAACTACAAGAGATATCTAACCCATACTTTCTGTGCAAGAGGGGCTTGTACATCTGCACAACATGCCTTTTAAAGTTTGAACCTATCTTATTGCATTTTTGAGTTATAGCAGTTTTTACTGTTTTATTGCTCCAAAAGCCTTTTCAGCCCATGAACAGTTTGTGAGTTTCTAAAAAAGTGCAAGAGCTATTCGAATCCTTTTTGCTGGGCAAGTAGGACGTGTAAATCTACACAATATATAGTTTAAAGTTTGAGTCTATCATATTAAGTTTTGGATTTATAGCTGTTTTTGTGTCT